>NC_138872.1:52686281-53286281 GCF_965194805.1 Balaenoptera borealis | reverse complement strand
TATTATAAGATATTGCTCTACCTTTTCTTTTGATTAGCGTTTACATGCTCTTTTCCCATCCTTCTATTTTTAGCTATCTTTGTCTTTATAACTAAAGTATAATTAGAAATTTGAAATAAATTTTAAAATTTCTAGTAGGTAGCACATAGTTGTGCCTTGTTTTTTTCACCCAGTATGACGACTTCTTCCCTTTAATTGGGATGTTCAGCCATTTACGTTGATACAGTTTTTAATATGAAGCAGGAAATAGAAAACAAGGAACCAATAAAGTGGATCAAAAACCAAATAAAAATTGGTTTTATAAAAAAAATTAAGTAGACACAACTCTGGTGAGACTGATGAATACACAGAAAAATAGAGAAAACACAAATAAACATTATATCAGATTTTTTAAAAAATAAGAGAGCTTTGTGAATAACTTCATACCCATATTCTAAAAAACAGGTAAAATAAGCAATTTTTTTTTTTTAATAGCTACTTTTATTTTATTTATTTATTTATTTATTTTTTGGCTGTATTGGGTCTTCGGTTCGTGCGAGGGCTTTCTCTAGCCGCGGCAAGCGGGGGCCACTCTTCATCGCGGTGCGGGGACCGCTCTTCATCGCGGTGCGCGGGCCTTTCACTATCGCGGCCCCTCCCGTTGCGGGGCACAGGCTCCAGACGCGCAGGCTCAGCAGTTGTGGCTCATGGGCCCAGCTGCTCCGTGGCATGTGGGATCCTCCCAGACCAGGGCTCGAACCCGTGTCCCCTGCATTAGCAGGCAGATTCTCAACCACTGCGCCACCAGGGAAGCCCCAAAATAAGCAATTTTTGAAAAATAATTTAAACGTGTACTAACTTACAACCATAATAATATTTGATTCAGTAGTTAAAATTCTATCCATAAAAAAACAAATAGAAAAACAACAAACACATGCAAAATTTGTCATATAGGTGAATTCTACTGAACACTCAAGGAATGAATGTGTCCTATCTCATACAAACTATTCCAGAAAGAAAAAAAAAATGAAGGAAAGCAGCTCAAATAATTCTATGAGACAAGGACAATTTGAATAGAGGAAATTACAAGCCAATCTCATTTATAAAACTCAATGCAAAAATCCCAAATAAATATTAACAAACCAAGTCCAGCAGTAGATTAAAAATGATAACAACAGGGAAACAAACTCACGATCAAATTATGATCATGTAAGGTTTATTCCAGGAACGGAATGAAGGTTGACATTAGAAAATCTACTTGTGTCTTTCACAGCATTACCAGATGAAAGGAGAAAATTTATATTCATCTCAAATTTAGAAAAACTGCTTGATAAAATTCAACACTCATTTGGGTAACCCTCAGTAAACAAGGATGAGACAGGGGACCATCTTAACCTGAAAAAGTGTGTCTACTGAGACCTAGATGGGTATGTTGAGATCCAAGTCCGAACATTCTCTCCCAAACTGCTTCACATTCAGCCAGAGCTCTCCATCTCAGTTAACAGCAACTCTGATCCTCCAGTTGCTCAGAATAAAATTTGGAGTCATCTTTAACCCCTCTCTTTTTCACTCACCCTGCTTCCAGTTCGTTGGGATATCTGGTTGGCCCTCAAAATACATCTAGAATCCAATGGCTTTTTACCATCTCCATTGTTAGCACTGGACCAAGCCACTACCACCTAGCTTAAGGGTCCTTCCTGGAATTCTTACTTCCAACTTTGGCCCCTCCCCATCCCCATGTCTATTCTCAAGGCAACATACAGAGAGATCCTTTAAAAGAAAACAAACAAACAGCTGTTGGTATATAATTTGTTTTTAATACAATTCACTCATTTAAAGTGTATAATTCAATGGCCTTTAGGGTAGTCACAGAACTGTGCATCTATTACCACAATAGATTTTTAGAACATTTTCATTACCCAAAAAGAAATCTGCACCTCTAAGCCAATAATCACCAATTCCCCATTCCCCACAACTACTGATCTACTTTCTGTCTCTATAGATTTGCCTGTTCTGAGCATTTCATATAAACTGAATCATGTAATACATGGTGCTATGTGACCAGCTTCTTTCACTTAGCACATTTTTTTCAAAGTTCATCCACTTTGTAGCATGTATTAGTACTTTATTCCTTTTATTGCTGAATAATATTACATTGTATGAATAGACCACATTTTTTTTCATCCATTCGTCAGTTGGTGGATATTTGGATTGTTTCCACTTTTTGGCTACTATGAATAATACTGCTATGAACGTTCATGTAAAAGGTTTTGTGTATAGACATATGTTTTTATTTCTCTTGGGTATACACATATACCTAGGAGCAGAATTGGTGGATCAAGTGGTAACTCTCTGTTTAACCTTTTGAAGAACTGCCAGACTATTCCAAAGTGGCTGCACGATTTTACATTTTCATCAGTGGTGTATGAAGGTCCAATTTCTCTCCATCCTCACCAACACTCATCTCTCACTTAGAGAGTTCACTATTTCCCCCACACCCTGCTCAGTTCAGATTACTAACAACTGATTATTATGAAGCAAAAAAAAAAAAAAAAAAATTCACCAGATGGCCTTAACAGTAGACTGGAGAGAATTCCAAAGTGGTCCAGTGGTTAGGACTCTGCACTTTCACTGCCGGGGCCCCAGGTTCAATCCCTGGTCAGGGAACTAAGATTCTGCAAGCTGCACAGTGCGGCCAAAAAATAAAACAAAACAAAACAAAAAAAACCAGTAGACTGGAGATGGCAGAAGAGTCAGTTAACTTGAAGGCACAACAATAGAAATTATTCACTCTGAAGAAGAGAGAGAAGAGGGTTAAAGAAAAATGAACAAAACTTCAGGGACAGTATCAAGCAATTGGACATCCATATAACTGGAATCCCGGAAAGAAAAAACAGTCATTTTGAGACCAAAAAGAATTAAGAAAATAATGGCTAAAAGAAAAAAAAAAACAGCAAGAAAATAATGGCTGAAAATATCCCAGGTTTGATTTGTACAACCACCAATTTACAGGGATAAACTTGCCTTTGTTCCAAGCATGGATAAAAGTGCTGAACACCAGAGGTAAAGAAAAAAAGTCTCGAAAGCATCGGAAGGACAAAGGCACATTGCATATTTGGAGCAGCATTCTGCATGCCTGCTGAATGACTGGTGAGCAGTAGTGGAGGCCAGGGTACCATGCAAGACCACGCAAAGACAACCTTAAATTGCTGGAAGAAAAGACCCATTAGCCCCAAGTTTTATATCCATAAAAATATCCTTCAAAAATTGAGGGCGGGGGGACTTCCCTGGTGGTGCAGTGGTTAGGAATCTGCCTGCCAATGCAGGGGACACGGGTTTGAGCCCTGGTCCAGGAAGATGCCACATGCCGCGGAGCAGCTAAGACCGTGCACCAAAACTATTGAGCCTGCGTTCTAGAGCCCATGAGCCACAACCACTGAGCCCGCGAGCCGAAACTACTGAAGCCCATGCGCCCTAGAGCCCGCGCCGCAACTACTGAGCGCACGTGCTGCAACTACTGAGGTCTGTGCGCCTAAAACCTGTGCCCCGCAGCAAGAGAAGCCACTGCAATGAGAAGCCCACGCACCACAACAAAGAGTAGCCCCGGCTTGCCACAAGTAGGGAAAGCCCGTGTGCAGCAATGAAGACCCAACACAGCCAATAAATAAATAAGTAAAATAAAAATTAAAAAAAAAAAATTGAGGGTGGGGACTTCCCTGATGGCGCAGTGGTTAAGAATCCGCCTGCCAATGCAGAGGACACGGGTTCGATCCCTGGTCCGGGAAGATCCCACATGCCGCAGAGCAACTAAGCCAGCGAACCAGGACTACTGAGCCCGCGAGCCACAACTACTGAAGCCCACGCACCTAGAGCCCATGCTCCGCAACAAGAGAAGACACCGCAATGAGAAGCCCATGCACTGCAATGAAGAGTAGCCCCCGCTTGCCGCAACTAGAGAAAGCCCACATGCAGCGATGAAGACCCAACACAGCCCTAAATAAATAAATAGAGGGTGAAACAAATTTATTTTCAGATAAAAGCTGAGAGAATTTGTTGCCAGTAGACCTGTAATGTTAAGAAATGCTAAAGGATATCCTTCTAAAGGTTGAAGGAAAATGATCTTCAGTGGGAACTCAGATGTACAGGAAGAAATGAAGTGCACTGGAAACAGCAAATAAGATCTTGTTTTCCTCTTATAATTTACTTAAAACCAATTGACTCTTTAAAATAAAAATAACATTGTTAGTTGAGGTCTATTTAATGCATGTTGAAGTAAAAGATATGACAATCACATAAGAAGGGGGATGGGTAAATGGAAATTTTTTTTTTTTTAATTTGGAGGAAAGAAATAGAAGACTACATGTATAGACAACTCAAAAGGAGTTTTGCAGCAAAATGGAGCTGAGACATGGTGGTAACTGAGAGGGGAAATGGGATCCTTTTTAAGGTGGGAGAAGTAAAAGCATTTTTATACGCTGAAGAGAATGATCTAGTAAAGAGGGGGAAGTTGATGACATAGGTCAGAGAGAATTCTTGGAGATATGGGCTTGAACAGGTGGGTCTCATTCAGAGGTGGATGGATTGGTTTCTGATATCAGCACCAGCAAGACAGATATACGGGCACTAATGCAAGTTCATGGGTGAACATGTTTTGGGGAGTGTGTACAAGTTCTCTTGTGAAGAAGCAATTCATCAGCGGGGAGTGAGGATGGGGAAGCAGGTGCTGGAGTTTTGAGGAGAGGAAAGTGGGAGAGTGACCGATTATAGAATTACAGTATGATTGCCCAGCGGCATAGCACCCATCTGAGGTTTGTGATCATCACTTAAAGGGACAATAGTCAATGTGGGCACGTGCTTTTTTTCCCAGCCACATTCAACTCTCGGGTGCAAATGAAGAAGTTGCAGGGAGTTGGGTTTAACCCAGGTGGTGGTTTTGCCAAACAAGTACAGTAACGTGAGAGAGGTAAAGCGAGCGTGTGGGCAGGGTGGTGTTTGTGACAGTTGACCATGGAATTTAAGCTGCATTAGAGGGGGAAAGAGGAGTCTAAGGGGGTGAGGATCAATGGAAAGGAACAGTATTCATGCATTGAAGTTCTGCAGAGAGTCTAAGTATGGTTGAAGTCAGGATGCTCTAGGAAATGAGCAAAAAAAAAGAAAAAAAATTGGAGGAGGCCCAAGAATGGAGTCAACACCTCCACCATTGTTTCCCACCTTCATCCATTTCCTCTATAATCTCACCTCCTTCTACTTCAGCCTGCCCCAGCCACACCAGTCTCACTTGCCTCCTTCTGTGCCCCTGGATCTGGAGAGCTCTTCCCTGTATATTCAGGCACTTACTCTTCCCCTCCTTCAAGTCTTTGCTCCAATATCATTTTCTCAGCAAAGCCTGAGTCCATCACCTTATTTTACTTTATTTTTCTAAATTTATTTTATTGAAGTGTAGTTGATTTACAGTGTTGTGTTAATTTCTGCTGTACAGCAAAGTGATTCAGTTACACATATACATACATTCTTTTTCGTATTCTTTTCCATTATGGTTTATCACAGGATATTGAATATAGTGCCCTGTGCTACACAGTAGGACCTTGTTGTTTATCCATTCTATATGTAATAGTTTGCATCCACTAATCCCAAACTCCCAGTTCATCCCACCCCTACTCTCCCTCCCCCTTGGCAACCACAAGTCTGTTCTGTATGTCTGTGAGTCTTTTTCTGTTTCATAGATAAGTTTATTTGTGTCATATTTTAGATTCCACATATAAGTGCTATCGTACGTTATTTGTCTTTCTCTTTCTGTCTTCCATGATCTCTAGGTCCATCCATGTTGCTGCAAATGGCATTATTTCATTCTTTTTTATGGCTGAGTAGATATGTACCACATCTTCTTTATCCATTCATCTGTCGATGGACATTTAGGTTGTTTCCATGTCTTGGTTATTGTGAATAGTACTGCAATGAACATTAGGGTGCATGTATCTTTTCGAATTATAGTTTTGTCCAGATATATGCCCAGGAGTAGTATTGCAGGATTATATGGCAACTCTGTTTTTCATTTTTTGTGGAACCTCCATACTGGCTGCACCAATTTACAATCCCACCAATAGTGTTAAGAGGGTTTCCTTTTCTCCACACCTTCTCCAGCATTTGTTATTTATAAACTTTTTAATAATGGCCATTCTGACTGGTGTGAGGTGGTACCTCATTATAGTTTTGATTTGCATTTCTCTAATAATTAGCATCCATCACCTTATTTTAAATTGCACCTGTCCCACATTGACATTCTGGATCATCCTTAACCTATCTTATTAATTTTCTGCATAGTGTTTATCACCTTCTAACATACGCTGTAGAATTTAATCGATAATTATATTCATCTTCTCTCTGCCTACTAGAATGTAAGGTCTGTGAGGGCAAGGACCTTTGATTTGTTTGCTGTTGTATTCCAACTACAGTGCCTGGCACATAGTAGTTGGTCAATGAGTACTTATGGAATGAATGAATAAACCTACCAAGAACATTATTTTTATTCAGGTTGGTAACAAGACATAGATGCATCTATCACTGTTTAAATTCAACATTATTCTGAAAGACCTAACTGGCAGTGTATAACAAGATAAATAAATGGAAGTTTTGAGTATTGGACAGGAGAAACAAAATTTCATTGTTTTCATTTCATGTGATCTGATGGCCTAAATAGAAAATCCAAAAGACTCTAGAGAGAAAGTATTAGTGTGATTAGAACTAGTAAATAAGTAATTGGCAAATTTGTTGAATCAGCCAAAGATATGCAGGACTTTATGGAAAAAGTTATAAAACTTTGCAAGACAGAAGAAAATTTAGGGACTTTCCTGGTGGTCCAGTGGTTAAGAATCTGCCTTCCAATGCAGGGGACATGGGTTTGATCCCTGGTCGGGGAACTAAGATCCCACATGCTGTGGGGCAACTAAGCCCACGCGCTGCAACTACTGAGCCCACGTGCCACAACTAGAGAGCCCGCGCAGGGCAACTACTGAGCCCGCATGCTCTGGAGCCCATGTGCCACAACTAGAGAGCGGCCCGCGTGCCGCAACAAGAGCCTGCGCTCTTCAATGAAAGATCCTGCATGCTGCAACTAAGACCCGACACAGCCAAAAATAAATAAATAAATATTTTTTTTAAATGACAGAAGAAAATTTAAATAAATGAAGCATGTCTGTGGATGGAAAGACTCAATATTTCAATATTTGAGAAACTTTTTATTATGAAAATTTCAAAATACACAAAAGTATACAGAATCATATAATGAATTCTCAAGTGCCCATTTCTCAACCTTCATAACTATCAATTCCTGGCCAATCTTGTTTCATCTCTTTTCCCATCTACTCCTCCCAGGCATCCTATTATTCTACCTACAAATATTTCAGCCTATCCCTCTAAAATATAAGGACTATTTAAAAATATATAATCACAGTATCATTATCACACACAAAAATGTAACATTAATTTCTTAATATCATTTCATGCCAGTCAGTGTTTCAATTTCCAATTGTTTCATTATTTTAACTTGTTGGAATCAGGGCTGTTATGTTTCTTAAGTGCTCTTATATGCAGGATCTCCCTTCATCTACTTTATGCTTTTTTCTCTGAAATTTATTTGTTAAAGAAGTCCAAGTTGCGTTTCCTGCAGAGCTTCCCAGAGTTTCGATTTTGCAGATTACATCCCATAGTGTTGGGATGACATGTTCCTCTGGAAGACTCACTATATTTTAAATGGCAATTCTCCTCAAATTAATCCACACATTCAGTGCAGTTTCAATAAAAAATCCAATTTTTTTTATGGTCCTGGAAAAACTTACCTTAAAATTCATCTAGAAGAGTAAAGGGCTAAGAATAGTCAAGACAGCTTTGAAAAGGAAGAGGGGGTGGTGGAACTCTCCTTACTAGATATCTCTAAATTTGAAACACTGTAATAGAGGTGGGGGAACCTTTCAGTTGACCCTTGAAAAGCTCAGGAGGTTAGGGGTGCCCCCTATAAAAGAGACCGCAGAGAGCTCCCTCACCCCTTCCACTATGTGTGGACACAGCGAGAAGACAGCCGTCCATGAATCAGGAAGCATGCTCTCACCAGGCACCAAATCTGCCGGCACCTTGATCTTGGACTTTCAGCCTCCAGAACTGTAAGAAATAAATTTCTGTTGTTTATAAATCATCCAGTCTATGGTATTTTGTTTTAGCAGCCTGAATGGAGTAAGACAGAGCAGGGTCTTGAGACATTTGTACACTCAGCATTATTCACAATAGCCAAAAGGTGGAAGCAACTTAGACATCCATCAATGGATGAAGGGATAAACAAAGTGCAGCATATAAGTACAATGGATTATTATTCAGCCTTAAAAAGGAAAGAATTTCTTTTTTTAAAATTATTTATTTATTTATTTATTCTTGGCTGTGTTGGGTCTTCATTTCTGCACGAGGGCTCTCTCTAGCTGCGGATAGCGGGGGCCACTCTTCATCGCGGTGCGCGGGCCTCTCACTATCGCGGCCTCTCTTGTTGCAGAGCACAGGCTCCAGACATGCAGGCTCAGTAGTTGTGGCTCACGGGCCCAGCCGCTCCGCGGCATGTGGGATCTTCCCAGACCAGGGCTCGAACCCGTGTCCCCTGCATTGGCAGGCAGATTCTCAACCACTGCGCCACCAGGGAAGCCCAGGAAAGAATTTCTGACATGCGCTACAACACAGATGAACCTTGGAGTAGAACAGTGGTTGCCAGGGGCTGGGAAGAGCAGGGAATAGTGAGTTATTGTTTAATGAATACAGTTTCAATTTGGCAGGATGAAAAACTTGTATGCACATTTCATATTTAGATCAACCATATTAATTTGTTGGGGGGTGGGGATCAAAAACAGTCAAGTAGTGGCAATTCCACTTGGTTTGACTTAGTAAAAATAAACATCTAACCATATACACCAACTTCAGGAAAGTGGTGACTTTTGGGGAGAGGGGCAGGAAATGGGGGCTTTAGCTCTGTCTCTGACATGTGATTCCTTAAATAAATAAGTAAAATAAAGGTCTGAAGCTGATGTGACAAAATGTTAACGTTGTCTACCTTAACAATATAGACACAAGTGTCTATACATTACTTTCTGTAACTGGTTTGAAATTTTTCATGAATAAAAATAAAAATCGTGCCTGGGAGAAGAGAAGTGAGTCGGGCCAGTGTAGACAACTGGGTCAAGCAGCTTGACTGGGAATGGAGGAGATGGGACAGGATCAGGGTTGACTGTGAAGGCTGCCCGTTTATTGAGGAGAAGAAGCCCCAGGGTGTGGGGTGGGGACTTTACTGGTGGCGCAGTGGTTAAGAATCTGCCTGCCAATGCAGGGGACACAGGTTTGATCCCTGGTCCGGGAAGATCCCACATGCCACGGTGCAACTAAGCCCGTGTGCCACAACTACTGAGCCCGACTGCCACAACTACTGAAGCCCACGTGCCTAGAGCCCATGCTCTGCAACAAGAGAAGCCACCGCAATGAGAAGCCCATGCACCATAAGGAAGAGTAGCCCCCGCTCGCCACAACTAGAGAAAGCACGTGCGCAGTAACAAAGACCCAACGCAGCCAAAAATTAATTAATTAATTAATTAATTAATTAATTAAAAAACAAAAACAAAACAAACAAAAAGAAGCCCTTGGGGTAGGGGGGAGATTAAAGGTTCAGGAAAGGGGACAGTGGGAAGTTACCCTGAGGCCCCCAGAAGAGAGTCGGGAGCCATTCCCAGGAAGGGGAGCACGTGACGCAGAGCTGGAGTGGAGACAAGGTTGCGGCCTCTGTTTGGGGCCCACTGAGCATGAGTGTCCACTGGGGTCCGAGGCAGGAGCCTGAGCTGCACATTCCTCAATTCTCCCCCGTCAACGTCCTCTCTCTCCAGTTCGGTCTGTGAATCTGGGTCTCTGTTTTCTTTCTGCTGGGTTCATCCCTCAGCCCCCAACTGGGAAATCCCAATCACATCAAATCCAACCCCGCCCCGCCCCCCGGAAGCTTTCACTTGGTGCCACCACGCAGACCCCTTCTTCACTCTCCCAACTGGTCCTGACTTGTGTCCTTCTGCTGGGAGCACCAGCCTCCCTCTGTCTTTCCTTGTCTCTTCCTTCTTCCCAAACCGACATGTTAAGAACCAGTTTGATTGAGAGAGAGTTCCCGTACCATACAATTCACCCAAAGTGTAGATTTCAGTGGTTTTCAGTTCAGAGTTGTGAATCATCATCACCATTAATTTTGGAACATTTTCATCTCCCCAAACAGAAACCTCATAACCTTTGGCGACCATCCACTGTCTCCCCCTCTCCCCAGCCCCCCGAAACCACTAATCTACTTTCTGTCTCCATGGATTTGCCTATTCTGGACATTTCATATAAGTGGAATCATACAATATATGGTCTTTGGTGACTGTCTTCTTTCACTAAACATCGTATTTTCGAGGTTCATCCATGTTGTAGCTGTGTCAGTGCTTTATTCCTTGTCTGGCTGAATAATATTCCATTGTGTGGCTATAACACATTGCATTTATCCATCCATCAGTTGATGGATTCAAATGGACTTTTCTCAGGAAATCTCTCCTGATTTATTTCTACCTACTCCTCCTCTCCCGGGCCTGAAGCATTCTGTAAATGGGGATTCCTTGGTGACACGGCCTCTGAGAATGGAGAGAGCAGGAGGCAACCTTATGTTTGCAACCTAGCAGAGCCCCTTAGTGGCTGAGTGACTGGCCCTTCTTGGGGCCTTATTTCCTCCTCAATAAAATGTGGACAATGATATTTCCTTCCAGGATTGTGGGAAGTCCTGATCCAAGTGGAGCACGTGGCAGAGTGGCCTGGCATACAGAAGGCACTCAATAGTGCTGGGTCCCTTTTGTCTGTGTCGACCTTGATCCCAAGCTAAGGGTGGGCAGGCAGGAACCATACTTCCTTCCTTGCTATTCCGCTGTCGATGTCTGAGTGCAGTGTTCTTTGATGGGAGTCAGACTAAGGAGAGAAGACATAGAAAGGAAAGAAAAAGCAGGTATCAAGAAATACCAGAGGAATGGAACAAAAGGATACAAATGAGATAGAAAAAGGTCTGTAGAGCAGGTATGTTTCAGAGTTGAGCGTGGTGAGGTAGGAAGAACATGGGGTTTGAAGGTTTGAAGACCTGTGTTTCAGCCCCAGCCCTGACACATCCAGGTCACTTACCTCTGGGTCACAGGGACGGGTGCCCTCAATTTCCCCCTCTGGGGGTGAGGGGATGGCATGAGCTCATGGGCCCACTGTTGTGTAAACCATTTACCCAGGGACTCTGAAGGCCAGGTGGTATCCCTATTGATCCAAGCAGGTCCTGGCTGTGGCCTCTCAGTGACCTGACACGTTGTCCCCTCTGTGGGTGAGTGGCCTGAAGCTGCCTCAGGCTGGAGCCCATCCTTCTCGGTGTCCTGGAGGCCTCTAGGATTCAGGGGAACCTGACAGTGTTCATTCATTCATCAAATTTTACAAACCTACCTCTTGCAGGGCACTGTACTATGACTAAGACCTGGCTCTTGCCCTCAAGGGGCCCACAGACTTGGGGTGAGAGGGACACACAAGGCACCTTCAGATGTAGGATGCCGCTGGTCTTGTGTTACTCTGTGACTCTAAACACCTTCTGCCTTCTTGTGCAAATTGACTTCCTGAATGTTTCTGTTTCTGATTTCCAGGCCTTGCTCTTTGGCCTCGTCAAATATATAGAGATTTCTTTCTTTACTCTTTGCCCAAGAGATTAGCACAGTGGCAGTGCCCTCAGGAGATTATCAGGGGATATTTGATGGATAAATAAAAACATGAAGGATGAAAAATGAAAGTGTGTGGTATGCCTTCACAGAAGTATGCCCACAAGTGCTGTGGGAGCCCAAAACTGAGCTGGGGTGGCTTCCTGGAGTAGGTGATATTTGAACTGGGTCTTGGGATTAGTTAGAGTTTGCCAGGTATATGTATTCTCAGCACAGGGAACAGCATTTGCAAAAATGTAAAAAGGTCGGAATGGTAAGAACTTCCTAGTGGCTGCGTGGGTGTCGGGGAGTGAGGGTGGAGTGAAGAATGGAAAGTGGAAGGGAGGGATGGGGGGGCAGTCAAGATTTTGAACAATATAAAGAGAAAAAAGTAGAAAGATCACTCAGTCTTGACACTTGCAGACAATCACTTTTTTGCATATATATGTTTAAAACAACTATACATATGTTCTTTTTTTTCCCCAGACCATATATATACATATATATATATATAGGCTTTTTTTTTTTTTTTTTTCCTATGTGTAGGAGCTATTTGTTTCAAGCAGAGTTCTTTCTCTGTTTTTCCAAGAAGTTAACTCTGATGCAGCGTGGGGAGAAATACGGTTTGCAAGGGACACTGAAGTGGGAAGCTGCCATCGTAGCCACTCGGGAGATGCGAGATGCCTCTGGGGCAGTGGGATGGGGAGGAAGAGCGGTTTGTCCAGGTAAAGAACCTGGGAAGGCAGGTTGCTTGGTGGGTGGGAGAGAGGGAGGAGTCGGCGCTGACGCACAGGGTTCTAGCTTAGGAAACAGGTTGCTGGTGATACCTTTCGGATAAGGGCTTCGGATGAAGCGCTGGCAAGTTGTGAGAAGCAGATAAGGAGCTGAGATGTGTGAACACCTTAGATTTTGTGGAACTGTCCTGCGGGGAGTGGCCACGCGGGCCGGTCTCCCTGGGACCCCACACCTGTCTGGAACACCTGTGGGGTCCAGGTGGTTGTCCTGGGGTGGGGATGGGGTCGCGCCCCGGTCGTCGAGGCCCTAAGCCCTAATGTAATGGGACCTTCTGGGCCGGGCGCAGGCTGAGCGCGTCCGGCTGGGAGGCAGCGCTCACCAACTCCCGATGCAGGTGAGGGTGTCGGACCTGGGGCCCCCATCTCATCGGGCTGGGGAACAGGGGCTCAGGAGTCTTGCGCCCCCCTCACTTCACGTGGGGGAGTTCGAATTCCGGCCCTGCCACTTCCTGCCTCAGTTTCCCCATCTGCACCCGCTCGCAGGCGGACCCGAGAGCAGTATGTAACCTGCAGAGGCCACGACACATCGCTGGCATCCGGTGAGGGGAAGTGGCCAGGCCTGGTCGCGGAGGAGGGTCGCGGGGCAGGGGCATGAGGAGCCGGGACCTGGCAGAGTCGCCCTGCGGGACAGGCGGGCCCGGCCGGCGCCGACTCCGCGCCTGGGAGCCCGGCTCGCGACCAGGCCGTAGCCAGAACCCTCGCCGCCCAGTCGCCGTCAGAACAAAAGTGGCGGCGGTGCCCGACGCCCGGCGTCCCGCAGGCCCGGCCCCCGCCAGGCAGCCCAGCGGCCCCGCCGCCCGGCGGCACGACGCACGACGGCCGCGTCTTCGGCCCTTTCCGTCCGAGCGCGCTCGGCTCTTTCCGCTAGGGCCGGCGCAGGTGGAGGGGGCGGGGCGGGGGCCGTGCGTGGTGACGCCGCGGGGGGGTGACGCACTGGCGTGCCCCGCCCCCTCCCCCTCCCCGTTCAGGCTCTGGAAAGAGAAGAAAAAAAACTTTCTTTTTTTTTTAATTGAGGAATCAACAGCCGCCATCTTGTCGCGGACCCGACCGGGGCTTCGAGCGCGATCTACTCGGCCCCGCCGGTCCCGGGCCCCACAACCGCCCGCGCACCCCGCTCCGCCCGGCCGGCCCGCTCCGCCCGGCCCTCGGCGCCCGCTCCGGCGGCCCCGCTCGCCTCTCGGCTCGGCCTCCCGGAGCCGCGGCGGCGGCGGCGGCGGCGGCGGCGGCGGCGGCGGCGGCGGCGGCGGCGGCGGAACGGGGGGTGGGGGGGCCGCGGCGGCGGCGGCGGCCCCGCTTCGCGCATTGTTTTTCCTCGCGGCGGCGGCGGCGGCGGGCCGCGGGCGGGGAGCGGAGCCCGGATCCCCCCGGTCGTCGGGCCGCGAGCGAATTAATTAAGTGGGGCGCGGGGGGGGAGCGAGGCGGAGGCGCGGCGGCGGCACCATGTTCCCGGGGACTGCCTGAGCCGCCCGGCCGGGCGCCGTCGCTGCCAGCCGGGCCCGGGGGCACCGCCGGGCCGCCGGGGCGCCCCCGCCGCGGAGTGTCGCGCTCGGGAGGCGGGCAGGGGATGAGGGGGCCGCGGCCGGCGGCGGCGGCGGCGGCGGCGGCGGCCGGGGGCGGGCGGTGAGCGCTGCGGGGCGCTGTTGCTGTGGCTGAGATTTGGCCGCCGCCTCCCCCACCCGGCCCTGCGCCCTCCCTCTCCCTCGGCGCTCGCTCGCGGCTCGCGGCTCGCGGCTCGCGGCTCCTCTCCCCCTCGCAGCCGGTCGGGGCTGGCGCCGACCCCCGCCCCGGAGCCCTCTCCGACCCCGCGGACCGCGCTCGGGGCTGTTTTCGCGAGCAGGTGAAAATGGCCGAAAACTTGCTGGACGGACCGCCCAACCCCAAACGAGCCAAACTCAGCTCGCCCGGCTTCTCGGCGAATGACAGCACAGGTGAGGAGGGGGCCGGGCCGGGGGTAGGGGCCCCGGGGGTCGCTGTAAGCCCCACCCGGAGGTGAGTGCCCCTGGGGGACCCGAACTCAACGGAGGACCGCGCAGCCCCTTCCCCGGGACCCGCGCCGCAGAGGGGGAAGTTTGTCGGAAGACTGTCATGGGGCCCGAGTGGGGCGACACATGCCCGGGTGCGATCGGATCGCCCGGAGTTGGTGAACCCTCCTCGCGTGGAGACCGAGTGGTACTTCCAGGGAGAAAAAGTAAAGTGGAGCGTGTCTGTTCTGCGTGGTGATTCCGTACGCCTCCCTCTGCCGCTGTGTGTCGACACACGCGTGGCTGTCTGGAGGGATGTCAGCGGAGGGTAGGTTTGCTAGTGAGAAAAGGAAATAGTGCAGCCGAAGGGGGACCCGAAATGTTTTCTGAATTGGTAACACATTCACAAGGCTGCGACCAGAAGACACTCCTAGCAGCAGCCAGCCTACGACTTAGAAGTTACTTGGAATGTGTTCCTTGGGAAAATGCTTAGTAGTTATTTTGAAAACTGTTGTTGCTGGTCACCTAAGTCATTCCATTTTTCACAACCCCAAACTTCGTTAGTAAGATGTCATGAAAGTTGCTGTGGAGTGTTTAATTTCACGTGTATGACTTCGGAAGAAAGTTAAATAGCAGATTCATCTGGGCTGCAGTCTCCAAGGGCGCTTGTGTTGTTTTTACAGTGTAGATATATATTAAAAAATTATGTTCAGGAATGTAGGAATTACGTTTTTTCCCAAAAAAATTTTTAGCAGGGTACTGAATAAATCATTCTTTTAAGCAGCTTTCCTGGAAACTTTCTTAGGTAATCATATCAGTTACCTGAGAGAAGTATTTTAGTTTTTTGTTCATTTAATAGTGCTGGCTTCTTCTGGGCTGGTTCACTGTAGCATTATCAACTAGTTGTATTTCCTCTTTCAGAGCTCTCCTTTGCAGTAAAATAAAAACTTGTGCGCTGCTGTGAATGATTTGATTCCCAGCGCAGCTTGTGTTTCTCCACTACGGTCTTGAAGTAGCAGCATCTGAAAATCAGTTTATAATGAATGGGTCCAAATTGAATTATATTGCTGCAGCAATGCCTTCAGATTTGCAGTAGACACAGCTGTTCAGCTTGTGCATATATTTCTGGGCCTGGCCACTAGTGTTTTTATACTGGTGGTCTAAAAATCTATTTCTACTGTTGAAACAAAACTTGAATTTTGTGGCTTCAGTTTTAATACAATTCCTAGACTGTTAGTTAAAGTAGAAGTGAGAGAAACAGTTTTTTTTTAAACAAATCAGTCATAAGATTCTTGTCTGGTTGAAATAAATTTGTTAAACAGTGGGGAGGAATCAGTAAGTCTCACGATATATAAGTCACTAATAGTACTCTTTCTAAAAACTGATAAGGAGTTGAGTTTGATGTTAATTTTGTAAAATTGGCTTATCTGAAGTGAGGAATGTGGGAACAACCAAGATTTAAATGCTCTGATTTTACTGCCTGAAAAAAACTATGATTTTACTGCAGAATAGATCTCCTTTGCTTCATTAATCTTGGCATGTTTGAGTGAAAAATCTTTAATCATATGAAACGTAGATCGTACCAGACAAGTTCAGCCTTGAAGCTTGTCCTTTGAAACTGGTAACTTTTGAATGGCTTTGCAGCTTTTCTGTTGTTGAATGATGTTATTGTAGATTTTGTTTTATAAAGAAGGACAAATTAGTAACATGACACTTAACAAAAAGGCTTGTCCCACTATATACTTTCAGCTGTTTCCAAGATGGTGCCCAAAGGATTGGCTTTTGGGTAGTTCTGTTATTGGATGGTCACATATTTACTTAATGTGCTGCTAATCACAACAGAGTTTATCAGAAAGGATTTTCTACTTTTGACCACTTTTTTCCCCTTCTTTTCCAATTTTGATCCTTGTAAGACATTGGGGCTCTTTTATAAATGTGGAACAAAAAAATCAGTTTTTAACAGTTCTGTTTAAATAATCCAAAGAATAAGTTCACCATCATATTTATGTTGGGTCCTTGGTTGCACATCATCACCATCACATTATTGTGAGAGGGTCTGTTAGCATGGTGGGCCACAGAAGGGGTCATCATCGAGCATATTAAAAAAGGTAAAACCTTGTCTCCTATAACTACTAGTCTAAAACAGAGATCTTAAGGATGTATATTAAAGCCAATAAAGGACTAAAGCAATTACATTACACCAGTCAAAGGAGTGAAAGCATTTGGTTAGATGGAAAAGTGGGGAGAGACCTGGGAATAACATTCTTGAGAGAGACAGCGTCATTTTAATGAGGGGATGTGTGTTTGTGGCTTCTAGGATAAAACTGGGCCAGGCAGAGCAAGGTATGTTCCATGCTCATGTGATAAAATTTGAGGGAGGGGAGCTCTGCATGGGAAGAGCTGAAGGGTTAGGAGGAGAAGGAGGAGGCCTTGGTGGCCTGAGAAACAAGAGTGACTTGGACTGTCACGATGCAGTGCATGTCTCTGGGGACTGGCCTGTGGAGCCATCAGTGTCAGCTGAGTCCCCGGGGCGGTTGTGCGGGAGGGGCAGAATAGTATACCTGATGCTAGGGCACTTACCAACCAGGATGCTGCCTGCAGGGCGCTTGTATGTGCGTGCACTCCAGTGAGGTAAGGCGGCATCTCTGATAAATGTCATTGCCACCAGAGACAGATGGGAGAGATCAGTGCAGGCTGGGGAGGTCAGGGAAGGTTTCTGAGGAGAGCGTGCAGAGCTGATGCAGAAATAGGGAATGTACCCCAAAGGAAGGTAACAAGAGGAAGAAGGAAAAGCAGTACTTTTCACCCAACCCCAACCTTTCTTATGGAGTGGCACAGAATTTGATGGTATCAGATGTTGTTGAAGTAGCATTTTCTTGTTTTACATTGAAGGCGTAAACGCTTTTTTACAAATGTCATCTTCCTTTACTTGGCACCCTTTATGAGAAGCAGGACTTTGTGTTACCAGTGTATATTTAGTTGTGTGTTTTGGAAACTTTTTTATTTAATATGTCCAAATTAAACCAGCATATTAGTGTCTTTCAGCAGCAGGGATTCATGATTTAACAGTGTGGAACAAATAAATATCTAGGCAAGCAGTAGACTTTTTTTGGTCAGCTTTTTTGAAGCCAAATTTGCATTCAACAGGTATACTATAAAAAAGTTTTGTAGGACTGTCTTCTGAAAGTTGAACACAGGTATGTTTCATCCTGTGCTGTATAAATGCCCCTAAGCAGTTGTGATTACATTTTATACTGTGAATCCCATTAAGTGCAAGAGAAAACTATATTTAAAGAAACTTGGTGTAAATACCGTTACCAACCAAAATACTTTTTACGGCAAAATGATGACCTTTTAGGTTTACATATCGGAGTGCTTTTCTCCCCATCACCTCAGTTTGGTCCTCACAGCAAACTGTGAGGCAGGAAGGGAAGATACTGTTCCTGCCAATTCCAGGTGAGGAACCAGACTTAAGAGAGGTGATCTGCCCAAAATAACATAAAGGGTAAAAACCAGAATCAAACCTAGATCGTTAAAGTAAATCGATAAATTCATCTTATAAATCTACATCCATAAACATGGAATCTACTTCAGTCATGGACCCGGGAGACTACAGTACTTAGCAAGTTTCAGTAGCATAACTCCAGCAAGTGAATTAAGTCCCGGTAGGGAAAGTTTGTCAGCAGCTATGGAACAGGAGAGTGTTCTTCCTATTAGGGGCCTGGGGTAGGAGCTCCCCCCTCCCTCTCATTCTGGTGCAGCAGGGTGTTATCCAAGGCCTATACTGGTCCTACGTTCTTGTTTATTGCAGTGGGTAATTGAGGACCAGTTAGGTTATTTCATCTCTTTACTAAGTTCTGGCTAACTAGGAAACGTGAGTTTTTGTAGAGACTTCTAGGGCTTTTCATGACTTTGCTTAGCTTTTACTTAGTAGAAAAGTAGGGATTTTTGAATAACTGTGAGAGCAGTGAGAACAGTGGCCTCATTTGAAGTTCCTTGGGGATGGCAGGTAAGTATGAATCCCACCAAGGGAGCCTTCACAGTAGAGCAAAAGATTGAGAATCATTGCTGTTTAAAGCTTGAATTTGATTCTGTAATTCTCAAACATAATTGAGAATGGCTTGTAAAGGGACTTAGGCTTAATCCTACTATTGGAAGTTGATGCTTACATTGTTAGCCTGTATTTTTACAACTTCTAACTTGTGCCATTGTATTGATAGTTGTGTAACAAAGTGATTATTTGGGGCTACATAAGTGCCAGCTTTGTGTTTTTACTTAATGTGTTTGAAAACAAAATAGTTTAAAATGATTTTGCCAAAGTATGCCTTCCCGTGTTAAGATGAAATGTTCCTTGTTGTGAGTTTTGAAGATTAGAAAAGCTTGCTTTAAGCCATTTTAGTTCTTGGGGTAACATTAGTCAGGACACTACCTCTTTATCTCATTCAAACCAGCATTTCAAGTATATTCCAAGGGCATGTGAAGAGATGTTGCTCAACAGAGGTTTTGTGCTCAGAAGAAATTGGGCATAGCCAAGGCACTTTCTTGCGGGCCCTCCCAGCCTTAGTTTGCTGATGGGCTGTGAGGCTTGGAGAGAGGGGCTTGCAGTTTGCACCATTCCCAAATACATGGGTCATCAAGCTTTTTCTGTAATGGGTCAGAGGACATAATTTCAGATTTGCAGGCCACATGGTCTCTGCTGCAGCTAACTCAGTGCTGCCATTTTGACGTGAAAGCAGCTCTGGACAGTATGTACACAGATGTGCGCAGCTGTGTGCCGGTAAAACTAGCAAAACTCTCATTACAAAAACCGGCAGCCAGGGCTTCCCTGGTGGCGCAGTGGTTGAGAGTCTGCCTGCTAATGCAGGGGACACGGGTTCGAGCCCTGGTCTGGGAGGATCCCACATGCCGCGGAGCGACTAGGCCCGTGAGCCACAACTACTGAGCCTGCGCGTCTGGGGCCTGTGCTTGGCAACAAGAGAGGCCGCGATAGTGAGAGGCCCGCGCACCGCGATGAGGAGTGGCCCCCGCTTGCCACAACTAGAGAAAGTCCTCGCACAGAAACGAAGACCCAACACAGCCAAAAATAAAAAAAAAATAAATTAAAAAAAAAACAATTCTGTACATATTTAAAAAAAAAACAAACAAACCGGCAGCCAGGTGGTTTGGCCCTCATGCTGCAGTTTGTGACCCTGATGTAATGTGGGACTGGTGCTCTGAGGATCCTCAGTTTCCTCATCTGTGAAAAAGAGAGGATGACCATCCCCATCTCCAAGGGTGATGGGTGAAGGTGGAATGAGATGCTGTGTGAGAAGTGCCTGGTCTGGAGTGAGTGCTCAGTGCCTGGTGCCAGCACCGTCCTGACAGGGGAGAGCGGGTGCACCCTGGTAGCCATGTTTGCTGATGGTTCTGGAAACAGTAGTAGCCATGTATGCGTGTCCACACAGGCGCACAAGCAGGCAGATCTTTTTGTAGTGTAGCACATTCAGTATATAGCCAGGAGTTCTTTAATCAATACTATTGATTTTTGCCTCCATTTTCAATTGTATTTTTTTTGTAGGAACACACTGGCCATGAAATTTTAAAATTGCAAAAACTTAAGCAGTATGGTATGTTCTGAAAATTCTTACTAATTTTGAAGTGTATTTCATGGACTGTTTAAGCAGCAAACAAATATGTGATTCTGTTTCTTTACTGTGTATATTACAGTTCAGTCTGAGGTACCCCTTATGCAGTAGCAGTGTACAAAGGATTCTGGTGATGCCTTCAAGTAGCTTAGAACTGTGTTGACAAAGATAAGACATAGAGGCAAAACTTGAGAAAAGAATATAAAATGTAATCAAGTGCCCAAATGCATGAGTCAGAAAGGGCAATTGAAGAAGGCTTCATTTATTCACCCAGTGTTTACTGAATGCTCCATGTGCATAAGCCCAGGGCTGGGTGTCCAAGTGCTGGTGGCACCTGAGGCAGGGCCTTAGTGCTCCTGTTCTGTGGTGCCCCCTGGGCTTCTCTCACTGAGCCAGAGCAAGGAGCCAGGCGGTTGGGGAAGTCTGCTGGGTTTCTGTGCCTTCTGTGTGTTGGGAAAAGCACTCTGGCTACTCAGAGAGTTTCGTCTCCATGGGTGTGATCTCAGCCCATGGCTTGCATCTAGTCCTCTCAGGTTGTCCCAGATGGTCTCTCAGAAGCTCTCAGACTCCTGGCCATGCCCTCTGGTTTCCAGCAAATGTGCCCAGTGTTCCCTGAGCCCACTCTGAGGCCTTTCCTTAGTGGCGCGTCCCTCATCAGAAGACTGTCCCATGCCTGATGGGCTCCCCTGGTCTGCTGTGGCATCCACAGCTCTTGCATAAATTGGGGGAAGGGATGCCATACTTTCCCAATTCAGTCTGAGCTTAGCTTTCAGGATTGTCACATTGCAGCAAGTCATTGATGCAGGAAGTCAGTGCTTGCACCAGTGTCTGTTGGGGGCTTTTGCGTGTTCACCTTTCTGTGGGGGCTGTGATTTGCTGACAGTAGTGCCGGAAAAGAGCCATGTGCAAGGTTGCCCAGCTCGAGCTTTGACTTGAAGAGATGTGAATCACAGATTGGGGTGGGAGGGTATCTTTAGGAAAGGCATGGAAGTAAGCAAAAGTGGGTTTTTTTTCCCCCCCCGCAAGTTCTTAGACAATATGCAGGATGTTGCTGACTTTGAAAAATCTGCCTTCAGGGTGTTTTCTTGTTCTAATTTTGGGAAGTAAGGCTATTTTTGAGCTCTACGTCTAGAAGTCAAATTCCTTTCTTTTAAAACCTTATCCTTAGAAAGACCTTGGATATCATCCCATGTAACGTTTTCCCCCATGTTTCATTTCCATTAATCAAAAGAATATTTAGTTGAACCATCACTAAGAATAGTAAAATCTAATGCTGAAGAAATTTTCACTTGGTTAAACCCGACTTTCCTATTTCTAGATGTCCCGTCTGCTGCTGTTTGAAGATCTCTTAATTTGCCAGTCTTTCTAATACACCTGTGTATATAGTAGGTGTTTCCTAATAGTTGTAGCTGTTTAACGGGATTATACAATTCTGTTGTAAAGCAAAATCTTTTTTTTTAGATTTATTTTAATTAATTAATTTATTTTTGGCTGCATTGGGTCATTGTGGCTGTGCGCAGGCTTTCTCTAGTTGCGGTAAGCGGGGGCTGCTCTTTGTTGCGGTGTGCAGGCTTCTCATTGCGGTAGCTTCTGTTGCGGAGCACGGGCTCTAGGCGCATGGGCTTCAGTAGTTGTGGCTCGCAGGCTCAGTAGTTGTGGTGCCTGGGTTCAGTTGCTCCGCGGCATTTGGGATCTTCCCGGACCAGGGCTCGAACCCATCTCCCCTGCATTGGCAGGTGGATTCTTAACCACTGCGCCACCAAGGAAGTCCCGCAAAATATTTTTATATTTCAAAAGCTTCCCTTTGCACTGCCCCCAAATATTTTGAATTTTCCTTATAAAAACTGTACCATCTATATGTGTTTTAATTTTGTACTTAGAATAACCAATGAAATAGCAAGAAAAATAAGCTACTGTTTCTTATGATAGCCTGTAGAGTGAGGCTTGAACAATATTTGAATAAAGTGGGTTTTGGTATTTGATAACAAACTGAATGATAACACTCAGGAACTATAGAAATATATCAAATAATTGGGGTTTGCTTTGACAGTTATGGACTGTATGCGTTTGACCCAGTTCCTTTGGATTAAAATATTTTGAGTGTTTGTCACTTGATTAAAAGTAGAACCTTCTAACCATGACTCAGAGTTGAAGGAAATGTCAGAGCTTTTTATACTGGGATACAGGTAGTGAGGAAGGAGCCTGGCCTCCACTCAGTGGACACTGGATCTCAGCTTCCAGCTCATCAGCTCTGTGCCTTGGGCCAGTGACTTTACATTAGAACTTCGTTGGGGAGGGTGGGTCTCATCTCTAAAAGGGATTTTTTTCCCCCCTAGAATTTTCCATTTCTTCTCACTTTGGTTAGCTTTGCATATTGGGCTCCTGTGGTTCCTGGCATATAGCCGGTTGCAGCGGCTAGTATTATTGTATCATTGTGTGGCAAAGTACTAGACGTCACCTACCCTTGGGCTGGTAAGGATAGGGCTGATGTAGGTGAGGAGTCTGACCCAGAACCAGATCCATGGGCATTTCTTGCTGAGTACACAGGAAGATGCTTCCCCTTCCTGTTCCACATAGAGCACCAGGGCTGGTGCAGTCTCAGTACCAGCTTGCAAAGGAATGAATTAGAGGCGGAGATTCAGGAATCCCACAAAATGGGTAGGAGTTTGACACACTTTACTCAGTCTGTGTTTGAAGTTAAAAAATGTTCTTTATTGGAAAATTGAAGTCTAAACGGAACTGTTTTTCCCGTATTGTTTCAGAACAGGGACTTGATTTAGGTTAGGACTTAGTGAAAAAGGTGAACATGGAGAAGCTATAAAAATGGTCTTTCTTTTTTAAAGAACAGAGTTAGGGGAGAAAATGGCCTTTGAATCGCTATCCAGTTTAGTCAGGTTAATTGGTTGAAAGAAAGAGCAGTGAAATTTAATTTCCTCTTTGATTCAGCTACCACTGACCTTGAAAGGAATGGATTCAGCTCCTCCCTGTATTGTGGGGATTTTCTCTTTCTACAGATTCTATAATAGGAAGTTGCTTCAGTTGGAGTTTACTGTTTTTCCAGTCTCCTAGATATTTTAGGTGTGGTGATTTATGGATTTTGCTAGTAAAAATCGCCCCATGGTGGACAAAGAATTTTTGCCCCTAACATTAAATCTTATTTATATTTTATTTAATCAGTAATTTTTATTGAAAGTAACAAGGCATAAAGTATTGATAGATTTTTGTGTTATTTTGGTTGTGCCTTTACTGCTCTTGGGATTGGTTTTTGTTTGAAGAGCACAACCCGCCCAGAGTTGAACTTCTCTTTTAAAAATCTCTGAGAAAATCATATTGAAAGATAATTCAGTGTTTTAGCTCACACTGGTGACTTTCTCAATCTCTGAAAGTTAAGGAAAAACGGGTTCCTTCTCAATGGTAAGAGTGAGTTTGGACATTTCCTTTGTTTGAAACGCTAGTGTTCTCCTGATACTAAGTCCAGTTGAACTTTCTGTGATGATGGCCATGTTCTAGACCCACACTCCCAGTACTGGATCCTCTAGGCTCTTGTGGCTAGTGAGTACTTGAACTGTTACCAATGTGAGTCAGGAACTACATTTTAAATTTTATTTAATTGTAATTAATGTAAATGTTAACAGCCACATGTGGCTATTGGCTGCTGTGTTGGACAGCACAGCCCTGAGTACATTTACTTACCTCATTTGTCTAGAGTGTTCTTTAAGATATTTATGACCTAAAGGGCAAAGTCCCTTTAAAGGGACCAACTTGTAAAGATGGAAAGCATTTTCAAAAATACTCATCGGTTTAGATTTAGGATTTTTCAGTCATGTAGAAAATATTTGTTACACTGTGATGGCAGTCCTGGAGATCTAGTGGTGGGGACACAGGAAGTCCAGGGTCTGCCTTCATGGGAGACAGCTATCGTCAGCTGTGACCGAGTACCTTGGAGAGGAGGTCCATGATTGGGGCATAGGACAGAGTCTTTTCTTAAGGGTCTTAGAAGGCCTTCTGGGGGAGGTGACTGAGACCTGAGGATGAACAGGAGTCGGGGTGAGGTGCTATTCCAGGCATAGGGAACAGCATAAACAGCAAGTGTGGAGGTCTGGAGGTACACACTTTTGAGCGCGTAAACTTTTTGCAAAAAGTCAGTTTTGTTTTTGTTTTACATTCAACAGTCTACCATTTAGAGGCAGCGTGGTCTTGCCTCTTAGATGTGGACACTGCTGGTGTTGTTCTGTGCTGAGAAGTCGGGTGGGCCTGAGCTCTAGTCTCAACTCTACCACTATTTATCCATTCTTTTATTCAACAAATATTAAAACGCTTATATAATTCAAATTCTTTATATGTGCTTATTATGTGTGGGACACTCCTAGGCTGTGGTGATATCAGTGGGGGCCCCGTGTTCTTGGAACTCAGAGTGCAGTGGTGTGGGCAGGCAGTCCAGCAGTCCCACCAATGCCTGTCTATTTGCGAACTGAAATCAGTGTTGTGATGGGAAGGAACCAGATGCTTCAGGCTGGGTGGTCAGGGAAACTTCTTAGAGGAAGGGCACTGGAGCTCATTGCAGAACAAACTAGCAGGGGGAGTCAGGCTGGGTAAGTCATGGAGAGCCTGCAGTGTCTGACCAGGGAGTCCAGACCATCCTTTTAGAGCTTAAAAAACAATACAAAATTTTAGAAGCCCATCACATCCAGGGTAATTGGAGGAAGTGACTGTGATTTGTTCTCCAGAGGCTATATCATCTTTTTCCAAGGTATATTTTTCCATATAAGTTCACACCTGCAGGGAGAGTTGACAACTGCCTTCTCTCTCCCCAAACCCTGTTTGTGGGAGGAAAAAGACCCCACAAAAAGGAGCTTAAGAATCAGAACTACAGTTGACCCTTGAACAGTGTGGGGGATAGGGGTGCCAACCTTCCCTGCAGTCAAAAATCCACATATAACTTGCCCTCTGTATACCGATTTCTCCATATTTGTGGGACCTCCCTATGCGGTTCCTCTGTATCCACAATTCCACATCCTCAGATTCAACCAACCACATATCATGTAGTACTATGGTATTTACTATTGAAAAAAAAAAATCTGTGTATAAGTGGACCTGTGCAGTTCAAACCCTTGTTCAAGGGTCAGCTGTAGTGTTCTTATTTAAGGTATTAGGAAATTTTTGTACCAACAGGTGATTCTTCTTTAAAAAGTTTTTTTTTTTTTAATTCTTTTGACTGGGTGATGAGTTCATAGGGTTCCAAAAAGTACAAAAGACTTTAGTGAAAAGCCTTCCTTTCCTGTTTACGTAGTCAACCAGTTCCCCTCCCCACAGGCAACTAGTGTTTCTTGTATATCATGCTAGACATATGCTGTGTATGTAAGCACATGCCGTCTCTCTTTACTCCTTCTTCCCAAAGTGACATGTTATATATGTTGTTCCACTATAGGTGCATTTCAGACTGATAAATATCTCAGAGCTATAAGAAGTATTAATATTTGAAGAGCAGGCTTCATTCTAAAAATCCTTTTTTTTTTTTTTTAAATGGTAAAATGTTTTGGTGCTGTACTTAAATAACACAGAATGATTTTTGTGTTTTTCCTACACTTTTTAAATAGGAAGAATTGAAGTTCTAAAAAGTAATTTCATCTTGAAGAGTATTAGAGGTTTTGTTACTGTCATCATGTTGCACATCATGCAACCATGGTTCACACCAAAGTTCTGTTTATGGTTTCCCAGCTTCTGGAAAAGATTCTTTAAACCTGTGGTTTTTATTAACCACCTTATTAGTTGACATACAAATGTCTGTAGCTTAACAACCTACTTGTACGCCAAGTACAATAGATAAGGTAAAAATCAATCTGTTGCTTGGTAGGACTTCTAAGAATATTCATATTAATTCCAGACCTTTTTATTAATTTAGGTAATTAATCTAGATATTGCAGAACACTAAAGGTGACCCAGAAGTCCTTCAGAAGAGGAGTAGCTGAGTCCTTTGCCATTGTAAATCTGGGGAGGGAGAGTGATGGGTATTTAAGATGGAAGATAAGTTTGAGAATCATTAAATAAAAAGTCAGGATGGAGAACAGAAATGATAATTAGATCCTTTTTAGAGGTAAAAAGATATATACTAATGTGTCCATTGGGTATTTTCAGAAGGAAATCCCTGAAAATTGTTTTCCTTGGGAGTGGGGGGCTGGGGGCTCTCCACTTTCACTTTATAGTCTTCCAAATGCTTTTTAAAAAAACATAAATAAAAAAAAAAACAAAACATAAATATATTATTTTTAAAACAAAAAACTGGGCTTCCCTGAAGGCACAGTGGTCGAGAGTCTGCCTGCCAATGCAGGGGACATGGGTTCGAGCCCTGGTCCGGGAGGATCCCACATGCCGTGGAGCAGCTGGGCCTGTGTGCCACAACTGCTGAGTGCACGTGCCACAACTACTGAGCCTGCGCACCACAACTGCTGAGGCCCACGCGCCTGGAGCCCGTGCTCCGCAACAAGAGAGGCCACTGCAGTGAGGGGCCCACGCACTGCAATGAAGAGTGTCCCCCGCTCGCCGCAACTAGAGAAGACCCGAGTGCAGCAACGAAGACCCGATGCAGCCAAAAATAAATTAAATAAATAAATAATAAATTTAAAAATTAAAAAAAAAGAAAGAAAAACTAGTTTAAAAGTAAATCAGATCCACAGTAAAACATCTTTAGTATTTGTGGTTAGAGGAATCTGTTAAATGGTGAGAACTGGAGTTTTGGGTAATTCCTGTTGCAAAACCTTTAGACCTTTAGCAAGAATGATTTGAACAAAGTGTAAATTAACTTAGAGGTGTCGTCCAAAGATGGGAGAATATGATTGTGTGTTAGTGTGGTGTCCAGTCATCACTTCCTTTGTCACAAGCTCTGATTTTTAACAGAATCTTTTTTTTTTTGAAACATCTTTATTGGAGTATAATTGCTTTACAATGTTGTGTTAGTTTCTGCTGTATAACAAAGTGAATCAGCTATATGTATACATATATCACCATATCCCCTCCCTCTTGCACCTCCCTCCCATCCTCGCTATCCCGCACCTCTAGGTGGTCGCAGAGCACCGAGCTGATCTCCCTGTGCTATGCAGTTGCTTCCCACTAGCTAGCTGTTTACATTTGGTAGTGTATATATGTCAGTGCTACTCTCTCACTTCGTCCCAGCTTACCCTCCCCCCTCCCCGTGTCCTCAAGTCCATTCTCTACATCTGCATCTTTATTCCTGTCCTGCCCCTAGGTTCATCAGAACCATTTTTGTTTTAGATTCCATATATATGTGTTAGCATATGGTATTTGTTTTTCTCTCTCTGACTTACTTCACTCTGTATGACAGACTCTAGGTCCATCCACCTCACTACAAATAACTCAATTTCATTTCTTTTTATGGCTGAATAATATTCCATTGTATATATGTGCCACATCTTCTTTATCCATTCATCTGTTGATGGACATTTAGGTGGGTTCCATGTCCTAGCTATTGTAAATAGTGCTGCAGTGAACATTGTGGTACATGTCTCTTTTTGAATTATGGTTTTCTCAGGGTATATGCCCAGTAGTGGGTAACAGAATCCTTTTATTAGAGGTTTCTTCATTGATGTGCTGGAAGCTACAAGACCTGACAGCCAACTAATGTTTCTCCAAGTACATTGAAATAATGTCAGCTTTCCTGACGCGAGCAACATGTACCTTACTACTGCGTTGGGTACAAAATATGATATGTAGATTGTCACATTTCTTTAGGAAAAAAATAGTATTTTTGAAAAATCCTTCTTTAAAGTGCTTTTTATTTTCCTGCCTTTTAAGCTCATTTGAATATTAAAAATATTTTAAACTAGTATTGAACCCATTTCAGATTTCATCCTCAAACGTAAACACTCCAGCTGGAGCCAGGAGCATCTGGAAGCATTCCAGGTATTATCACCTGGGCTGAAGCTAATCACCTGGGCCTGGACACCCCAGGGGCTGCCTTTTAAAAATCAATTTCTTTAATTACTTAAACAGGAAGTTCACTCACATGGTTCAAAAATCAGAGGACACAAAGCTGTAGAGTGAGAGCCCCCCTCCTTCCCTGTGCTCTCCTCCATGGTTTATCTCTTCAAGCAGACAGCCTATTCTTAGCTCCCTTGCCCCCTTCCTGCCTTCTTCTTACTGGAGGCAGCATACTGTCCACGTGGTTACATACCTGTACACAGCAGCACATGGAGAGCTTTCTTATTATCTCTTTCTGTAGTTGCTAGTTTTGTTATGTGAGATGTGCCATGATTGATTTAATCTGTTTCCAATCTTGACCCCTCACAAACAGTGCTTTAATGAATAGCTCTGCACAGTTATGTGTATATCTATAGAACAGATTCCTAAAAATGGAATTAATGATTAAAAGGAATATGCATTTGTAATTTTGATCATATCATCAGACTGTCCTCCAAGAGCTTGTGTGTTGGTGGATCCTTAAAGCTTCAAAAGCAGCACACTTAAACCCAGCATAGACATCACTGGATATTTTGTATGTTAGTTATTAATATAGTTGATAAATACTCAAGTTATTCTTCCGCTTGTGATTCTCTATCATTTTGTACCTCTCAGTTGCTTGTGATTTATCTGTAATCTAATGGCATACTTTTTTTTTTTTCCTTTAAGACTTAATTTTCTTAGAGCACTTTCAGGTTCACAGCAAAACTGAAGGGAAGGTACAGAGATTTCCCATCTATACTCCTTGCCCCCACACATGCACAGCCTCCCCATTATCAGCATCCCCCACCAGAGTGGTACATTTGATACGGTTGATAAACCTACATTGATGCATCGTAATTATCCCGAGTGCATAGTTTACCTTAGGGTTCACTCTTGGTTTGGTACATTCTCTGTGTTTGGACAAATGTACAATGGCATTTATCCATCATTGTAATATCACACAGTGTATTTTCACTGCCCTAAAAATCCCCTGTATTCCTCCTATTTCTCCCCCAGCTCCCTGCCTCCCCCCCAAAAAAAAGCAGACTCCTGGCAATTGTTGATTATTTTTACTATCTCCATAGTTTTGCCTTTTCCAGAATGTCATATAATTGAAATCATGTAGTATTTAGTCTTTTCAGATTGCCTTCTTTCACTTAGTAACGTGTATTTCAGATTCCTCCATGTCTTTTCATGGCCTGATACTCATTTCTTTTTAGTGCTGAATAATATTTCATTGTCTGGATGTTGGTGTACTATCTGGACTTCATGCATTCATTTTCTGTTGTGGGTTCTCTGATAGCCCACACACTTCCATATGTTGTACACTGACACCTCTGTGTCCAGAAGAAGGTCTTTCCCCTTCTTCCTGACTTGGTGTTGCTGCCTGCCAGCTACAGCTCCCAGGGCCAGGGGACCTGGTCTCTGGCTGTCTGCTTGCCTGTACTTACACTGTGGCCAGGTAGTCTGAGGTGGCCCAGCACCTGGGGTTAGGGTGCAGAGGTTGAATCCTAGCTCAGCCCCCACATTCCTCCTCCTCTAGGACTTTTAGTTGGGTTGCAGGGTGGCTAGGCAGTGCCTCCTGGGTCCCAGTGCCCTTCTCAGCCGTGATGGTGGAGAACAGTGAGCCCCTTTCTACTCCAAACCACCTGGTTGTGTTTCGGGGCTGCTGGGTGGTTTATGGTTGGTTTAGTGGTGGTTGCTGCTGTGACAGTACCTTCTTTCCCACTTTTGTCCCAGGGAGGCTTTTCTCCTCCCTTCAGGGCTGAGGGAGGCAGCACACAAACCACACTCAGGAAACTTTGAATTGTCCTAGCTCTCTGAGAATGGCATCTCCCGGGAACCTCTAAGTGAGTCACATGAGGATAGGAGGCTGGCTGCAATTCCAGGACTCTCCTGATTTAGGATCCAGTGTGACAGAGAACTTCCACTCAGGGCTGTCTTATAATCCTTTTATTCAAGTTTCAAGTGAGCCTAGTCCGCTGTGCACAGAACGAAGGCCTGAGAGCCGGGACTTGCTCCCACTGAGGAAGGCCTGGGAGGAGGTGGGTTGCCCAGCCAACCCCACTTTGACTCTTAAGCAGATAGTGATCTTGAGGAAGGACATATTTTTTTGTTCAATGTAAAATCACTGTTTAGAATAAAATAAAACCCCATTCTATACTAATTTATGTATCTGCATAAAAGAAGCCTTAATCACAGAAGGTTTTAGAAAGAATTTGCTTTTAATTATTTCCTAATAATTGTTGTAAAAAAAATAATAGATGTCTTTTAGGAACTTGATTAAATGCCTAGATAAAGTTTATTTGTAATGGCATAAATGCCAATAAAACAGTGCCTTTTCCTTTAAAAAAAATTTAATTCTCCATTGTTGGAGAGTTGTTCCATTATTTATTTGCATAATCTCCAAGAATTTTCAAAGCAAAGTAAGCTTTAATTGTAGTAGAATCGTCAGATTATTAGGGCTTTACCTTACAGAAAAGATGATTGTTGGCACGAACCCTGTACCAGGCATAGGGTGCCAGTCCTTGATGTGTGTGTATCGTTCAGTCCTCATAGCAACTTTGGAAGATGGGACAGTGATAGTGATAATAATGACTAATACTTATTGAGCCCTTACTGCATGACAGGCTAAGTGCTGTATACACATTGTGTGATTTAATTCCTTCATCAGTGATCCTAGGGGCAGGTACTGTTTTCATTTCCAGTTTAGATCTGAGGAAGCACACATAGGAGGGAGGAGTGAGTGATAGAGATGGACCTGAATTAAGCTCTGGCAGGGTACTTTTCTCACTACCCCAGACTGTGCTTCCTGTGTTGTCAGTATCTAATTAGTATATATTAATAAATGCACTGAAGAGACCTAGAATGGTCTCCAGGTCATCTAAGACTTATAACCCTGTGAAAATGTCTACCATTCTATGGATTCCTCATCTTTAGATGTGAGCTGTTTCAGGATGCATTACCCTTTTTGGGTCAAGTTTTTTTGTATCCAGTTTTGACTCAGGAATTAAAAATTCTTCTTATAAAGTTTTCCAGGGTTGATAAGTAAAAGTGCTCAGCTTTTGAAAGATTTAAGAGAAGCATTTAAGTAGTCATGGTTATAGTGCAAGTAATGCCAAAGAAAATGTAGAGAAATTCTGAAAAAACTCTAAAGAAAGCAGACCTTTTTCACAGGGAATAAAGACTGCAGATAGAAATAGGGATGAGTGGAGAAGAGAGGATATCTGTGGGAGGGGAGTTTCATGCTCAGAAGTAGAGAAACATGAACACAAAACAGCATCTAAACTCTTACGTAGTTTATTTCTAACACTACCATCTCTCGTTCTCCGTCATGCCATTTAATCCTTGCATCTACCATAGGATAGAGGGTCATTGATGCTGAGGTGTAGCCAGAGAGTGAAATAGACGTGGCTGGTTTTCTGGAAGATAGGCAGCAGGAAAGAGGTGTAAAGAGAACGATGAGTAGAACAATGTAACATTTCAAGAAAATTCATTGTTGAATTTTGTTCTTTGTTTCTATTTTAGGAAAGTAGTAATAGATGCTAAGATTACTACTTGATATCTTTGGCTAGACAAGTAACTTGTTAAAATTGATATTGTGTATCATCTGTAACTGGCACTCTGTAATTCATTCTCTCATTCAGCATGCAGATGTTTGTTGAGGGCCTTCTATATGCTAAGCATTGTATGGCAGGCGCTGGGTAGACAGGATCCCTGCTTTCGAGGTACTTACAGCCTCATGAGTTGTAACAAGAAGTTGATCATATGATTTTAAGATTCATTCATTATGTCTGTAGAGTGTGGAAAAGTTCATACTTCTGGCCGATACGAGGTGTGATAAACTGGTTTGTACACTTTTTTTTTTTTTTTAAAGACTTTTTTTTTTTAAAGGAATTCCTTTATTTTTATTATTTATTTATTTATTTTTGGCTGTGTTGGGTCTTCGTTTCTGTGCAAGGGCTTTCTCTAGTTGCGGCAAGCGGGGGCCACTCTTCATCGCGGTGCGCGGGCCTCTCACTATCGCAGCCTCTCTTGTTGCGGAGTACAAGCTCCAGATGCGCAGGCTCAGTAGTTGTGGCTCACGGGCCCAGTTGCTCCGTGGCATGTGGGATCTTCCCAGACCAGGGCTCGAACCCGTGTCCCCTGCATTAGCAGGCAGATTCTCAACCACTGCGCCACCAGAGAAGCCCTGGTTTGTACACGTTTTGAGAGAAAAATCAGTTCTGCCAATACAGAGAATTTGGGGCTCCAAATGCAATTCAAAGGAGAAAATAAGGTATTATGACAGAAAGAGAAGAATTTAGAAAACCTGAGGGAAGATGTGTTTTCTAGATGGTTTGTTTAGCTGTTGCATTTGAAAAAAGTCTTTCAAACAAAACTGTTTTCGGATGTTATTGACTGGACAGGTTGAGTCAGTCACTTGCCTGGTATTTGATTTTGTAAAATGAAAAGCTTTTTTCAGCCTACCTGATAGTAGTTCATTCCTTGTTTAAGGTGAAATGCTGACTTCTGATCGTGATGCATAAGAATGGGTCTTGCAGCATGTGTGTCAGTGTTTGGTGTGACCGTCCCCTGGACCAAGGTCTCTGTGTGTGGTCTAGGAGGGAAAGGCCCCTCGTGGTTGCGTGTGATGAAGACCTTCCGTTCCTGAGGCGGGCCAAGTTTGGTTGACTTTCTCCTTCCTAAGCTGCTGCTGTGGGCACCCCATCCTTGCCTGAGTGTGATAGAGACTGGGGAGCTCGTAGCTTCTTTTCTCAGGTCAGCTTAATTGAAAGGGGCTCTCGGGCAGGTCTCTGTGAGACCTGGCAGAGACCAGGGGAGGGAAGAGGTTCAGCCCCGCCCCCCCTAAGTGCCTTCAAACCAAGAAGAGTCATTTGTGGTTCCTCAGGGAGCTGGTGACTGGAGGGTGACTCCCCCAAATGTGTATGTTCTATCTCGAGTTCCTGGGTGCAGCCAGGAAGCCCCCGAAGAGAGAATTCCTGTTCCCAGCGGTGGCAGTGTGACAGGCTGTCTGCTGTTCGCTGTGTGACGGAGCTCGTCTTCTGCTAAGGGTGAACCCCTGGAAAGTGGGGTGTCCTCGAATCTCGTTCAGCCTCAGCTTTGCTCTCTCCTGGGTCCGTCCCCCGGTGACTTGGTGGAGAGAGAGGAATTTACCTGGGATTGGAAGTGGTGGCGCTCAATCTTGAATTTTAGGAACTTCCGATGATTCAGATTGGTATTACCCAACCTGTGTGTTGGGACACTTGGTGTGTAGAAAGCACAGCTGTGTTATGTTGCAACAGCCTGGCTTTCCTGCTTCGCTCTCTTTTATCAATGTTTTGTTTTGAACTAGAGAACAGGAGAAAGTAATGGTGAGAAAAAGGGTGATGGTGTGGGTATGGATGTGCCTTCCTCAAGCCCTACACAACCCCTTTGTTAAAAGAGCCATACGTCATATATGTGGTTGTAGACAGGTTCATACGAGTTGGACTGCACAGGTGAGGACATAGCAGAATTTGTCAACCCTTTCTGAGCCCAAACAGCTGTGAGATGTGCTTGGACTGAAACAGGATGAGAAAAAGTGGTTAAGGTGGACAAATTGTGGCAGACCAATAAAAACCAAAACCAAAAGTGAGCACAAGCAGATATAATGCCTGCTACAAACGTAAAAAGTGCATGTGCATTTGGACTAGAACAAGACTAAACCATTAAAGAAAATCAGTCAATTGGAGAATGGCAGCACGCTGGGTGAATTTTTAAAGGTAAGAAAGTTTTTGTGCAGGATAGAATAAAATAACCAGTATCTGTGGCACAGAGCACTCCTTTCCTGCTTTCATCGTGTAGCCCTGGGGTACCATTGTCCCTGTTTTACAGTTGAGGGAATTAAGGCACAGAGATTAAGCAGTTTGCCCAAAGACACAGGGCTAATTGATTCAGACAGGATTTGAACTCCTATGTTCCACTGGTGAGTGTTGTTTTTGCATTTCCGTTTCCGATTCCAGTTCCTACACTGGACTAGAGACCATGTTCTTCTGCATTTACCTGCTCTTGTCCTGGCCTGTCTGCCCTCTCCTAGGAAAAGTGCTTTGGGACTCTTGGAAGAGTCAGTCAGGGGAGCGTCAGCGGGTTGTTCCAAGCTTTACGTGTACAATATTAGTAGCCCAGTCTCTTCTTCTGGTTTATAGTGCTTGACACCTAATTTCCTCCCCGGCAGATAGGGAGGAAACATGATCTCTATCATAACGACTTCCATTTTCTAGTTTAAATGAGTTTCATTTTCACGTTCATAGATTAAGAAGCAATACATTAAGCACACACATACATTGACTTCTTTTTTTTTTTTAATTTATTTTTGGCTGCGTTGGGTCTTTGTTGCTGCGCATGGGCTTTTCTCTAGTTGCAGTGAACGGGGGCTACTCTTCGTTGTGGCATACGGGCTTCTCGTTGCGGTGGCTTTTCTTGTTGCAGAGCACAGACTCTAGGCACAGGGGCTTCAGTAGTTGTGGCACGCGGGCTCTAGAGCGCAGGCTCAGTAGTTGTGACGCACAGGCTCAGTTGCTCCACGGCATGTGGGATATTCCCAGACCAGGGCTCGAACGCGTGTCCTCTGCATTGGCAGGCGGATTCTTAACCACTGCGCCACCAGGGAAGTCACTGATTTCTTTTTTTTTTTTATGAGATTATTGAGTAAAAATGTGTATACATGTGGACAGAACCTGGAAGGCAACAAACAGAAATGTTAGTTATGTTGGAGTGTTGTTTTCATTTGTTCTTACTTTATTTCATGTGGTCTTTGTGTCTGGAGATCTTAGTGAATCTCCAGGTTCAGGACAATACAATAGCATAAAAGCTGTGGAATGGAACCCACAAAGCCACCTGGAAACACAGGAGCTGGGCTGTCGCCAGCAGCACGCCCTGGTCAGTGGTTCTCTCAGAGGTGTTTGCTGTATCCAGGAGTCGAGTCCTGTTGTCTCTTCATAGTTAAGTGTCCTGTAATCGTGAGGAAGCAACCCCAAATTGAGGGGCATTCTACAAAACAGCTGACCTACCCTCCTCAGAAATCTCAGAGTTATGAAAGACAAAGTGTGAGGAACCTTTCTAGAATAAAGGAGAAGACAAAGACATGACAACTAAGTACGCTGGGATCCAGAATCAGATTTTGGATCAGGAAAAATAAGTGTGATAAAGGGCATTTTGGGAAACAACTGGCCAGATCTGAGTAAGGGCAATCAGTATATTAAGTGTTGTATCAATGTTAAATTTCCTGAATTTTATAAATGTATTGCGCTGTGTAAAGGGTGTTCTCAGGAGGCACACAGTAAAGTACTTGGGAGGAAGGGCTCATGGTGTCTGCAGCTACTCTCACAGGTTCTACAAAACAGAGTATGTGTATATGCACTTGCAAGGAGTATCTAGTCCCTTACAGTCAGGCAGGAAGAAATGGGTATGTGTTCGAGGTGGTTTATGAGGCATGTATGTACAGAGAACTCAGGAGGCTGAAAAGGAACTGGTCAGTTCTGCAGGGGCAGCCTACAGAAAGTCTTCATAGTCACTGTTTAATCTGAGGGAGGGCTGGACGTGGGGTTTTCTAGACTGAGAGAGAGCGCACCCAGAAAAAAGATTGCTAATACATGTGCTGGCTCACGGTATTGTGGCTGGAAGGTAGGAGGTGCATCAGGAGGTGCCTGGGAAAGAAGGGCTGGAAAGTGGGCAGGGGCCACCTACTGATGTGCCGTGTGAAGGAGTTTGAACTTCATAGACATGATGGAGATAAGATGCCTTCAGCTGCAAGTTACCTTAAACTCCAGCTAGAATGGCTTAAATGATAGGAAATGTATTTTCTCTCATTACGAGAAGTCTGAAGATGGGGAGGCTTCCAGAGTTGGATAATTTAGCCTAGAGGTGGCTTCATGAACCCAGGTGCTTGTATTTTTTTCTGCAGCCATCCTTAGTGTGTGAACAGCGTCTCCTCTCCTGGTTGAAGAGGGTTGCCACAGTCCCATGATGAAATCCAGTGAGGAAAAGAGAGATCTTTTTCTGAGCATCCCTTACCATTAGGAAGGAAAACCTTTTCCAGAACTGTCTTGGCTGACTTGCCTTCAGTTCCCTTAGCTGGGATTGTGTCACCTGGAAGGGGGAAGGTGATTGTGGCGGTTCTTGCTCCTTGCCTGAGAAGGTGTTGCCCTTCCTAAAAGGAACATCCCGGCCAGCCAGCCGAGGAGGTTGTTGGGGGAAGCAGTCAGAAGGGTTTGCGCCATGGAGAAAAAGATGTTCAGTTTTCTAAAAGTGGGTGGTGGGAGGGGGGAGAGGCTTTTAAAAATTCTTTAGAAAGCCACATGGACACATCACCCCACCATTTTACCATTACGACTCTTATTTTTGGCATATTACTTTCCAGCTACTGCCCACATGCACGTACTTTAGTTCTAATCTTACTCTGTGTGCTATTTTGCGTACAATTTCCATTTGCATGTTTTTACATAACATACATTTTCCTGTATTTGTACAGTCTTCATAATTATTTTAATAGATGTATAGTGTTTTATAGTATTATACAGCAATTTATCAAACCTTTGTTATTGGATAACAGTAATAATAATAGCTAATACTTTCTGAACACTTAGCATCCACAGGCACTGTTTAAGTGCTTTACATTTGTTAATTCATTTACTCCTCACAACAACCCTATGAGGTGTAGTAGCCATTATCACTCCCAGTTTCTAGATAGGGAAACTGAGGCACAGAAACTCTAACTTAACCAAGGTCCCACAGCTGGTAAGTGGGGAGCAAGAAGCAGAGCTGGCATTCAAATGGTGGCAGTATGGGTCTAGAGTTGTAATAACCACTAGGTTAAACTACCTCTGGGTATTGTTTGCATTTGTTTTGATGTTACAGGTAATTCTATGATGAATGTATTTGTACATATCTTGTCCTTTGTACTTGCATGTATAGCCAGGTTGTTGTGGGTTGGACAGTGCTTGGTCAGTGAGGAACTAGAGATGACATATATAGGCCACATTAGAGAAGTGTTACTTTGAGAGAGACTGGAAAAAAGGAGTTGCTTTAATTTTCATGCTTGATTACTAGGAAGGATGGTCTATTTTGTTTACTGTTTTATCTTCCTTTGTGATACTTACCTGCTTATGTCCATTGTGCATTTATTCTTGGGATTCAGTGTGCTTAGAATCTTTCTGTAAATCTTAACCCTTTCTGTATAATTCAAGTATTTTTTAAGCTCCTATTTTCTTTTACTTTCAATTATTTTTAGTTTCTATGTATGTCTTTATTTTCATTTCCTGTAGCTTCAGCACTTTGAGAAATCTCATTTTCTGTTAAGGTTGGGGTTTTTTGATAATTTACCTTTCAAATATGTAATCACTTAAGGCTAGGCTTTAATTTCCTCAAATTACTATTCGTCTAACCTGATGCCCAATTACTATTTTACACACATAAGTTCTTGTAAAGCATTTTAACATCCTAATTCAGTGAACTACTTAAATTTCCATTGTTTTCCTTTAATTTGTATATCTGCATTTGCCGTATACTACACTATTTAATTATTGTTTTAGAATATGTGATAAAATCTATCATTTTACATAGCCTTCCTCTTATCTCTGTTTAACTTTCCCTTCTTCAGAATTTGAAAAATATTCTTCCTGTTTTATTTTCCCAAATGAACTTTCAGATCATTTTGACGTTACCGTTAAGACGTGCTAGTGTTCCACGTTAAACGCCCCTTTAGGTTAAGATCATAGTAACATATGACAGTTGGAGAGCTATTATGGTTGCTTAGTTTCTCATTTCCGTTTCTGTTTAATTTCTAGATTTTGGATCATTGTTTGACTTGGAAAATGATCTTCCTGATGAGCTGATCCCCAATGGAGGAGAATTAGGCCTTTTAAACAGTGGGAACCTTGTTCCAGATGCTGCTTCCAAACATAAACAACTGTCAGAGCTTCTGCGAGGAGGCAGCAGCTCTAGTATCAACCCAGGAATAGGAAATGTGAGCGCCAGCAGCCCCGTGCAACAAGGCCTCGGAGGCCAGGCCCAGGGGCAGCCGAACAGTGCGAACATGGCCAGTCTGGGTGCCATGGGCAAGAGCCCTCTGAACCAGGGAGATTCTTCAGCCCCCAGCCTGCCCAAACAGGCAGCCAGCACCTCTGGGCCCACTCCCCCTGCTTCCCAAGCACTGAATCCGCAAGCACAAAAGCAAGTGGGGCTGGTGACCAGCAGCCCTGCCACGTCACAGACGGGACCTGGGATCTGCATGAATGCTAATTTTAACCAGACCCACCCAGGCCTCCTCAATAGTAACTCTGGCCATAGTTTAATGAACCCGGCCCAGCAAGGGCAGGCGCAAGTCATGAATGGATCTCTTGGGGCTGCTGGCAGAGGAAGGGGAGCTGGAATGCCATACGCTACTCCGGCCATGCAGGGGGCCGCGAGCAGCGTGCTGGCTGAGACGTTAACTCAAGTTTCACCGCAAATGGCCAGTCATGCAGGACTGAACACAGCGCAAGCCGGAGGCATGAGCAAGGTAAGTGAGCTTCGGTGCTTTGAATTCTTCCTACTAACCAGGGGCACATTCCTGTCCTCCTTTAGGCTTTCCTCCTGCCCCTCCCACATGGAAGAGACAGATTTGGTATTTAGTGCCCTTCTTTCCAGGATACAGATCTCTGCCCCATGCCTTTAAAGTGGGAATTGTTGAAGAAACCAGCGGTAGGCTAGCTTGCATGTCAGACAGTTGAAACTTAGGGAATGAGTTTGGACTGATAACCAGTTTTCAGCCTCTGAGGAGAATGTGTGGAAATAGAACCACATGGTTGAAAGAGGCAGCTTCTGCTGGGAATCAGCTTTTTGTTGCATCAGTGAATCCGGTAAAGGCTCTTTACCTTCACTTCACGCAGCCGAGCAAGTCGTTAACTCTTCATGCCCTTCCCTTTTTACAACCAACTGGTGAAGTGTCTTTTGTCACAGTCTCCGTTTTACCAACAAAGAAGCTGGGTTCCAAGCTGGTCAGCTACCTGCTGTGGTTAACAGGGAAGAGATAACATGGCAGAGCCAGGGGGCAGCATGGGGCCTCGGGTCCCAGAGGAAACTCAGAGCAAGGGTTTTCAAAGTGGGGTCCCCAAACCAGCAGCATCAGCATCACCTGGGAGCTTGTTAGAAGTGCAAAGCTACTGACTCCAGATGGTGTGACGCCTGTGCGGGGTTGAGAGCTCTGCTCCAGGGAAAGGCCTTGCAACTGGTGTGTCGTGTAGGAACTGAATGTGGAGAACAGGGAAGGCAGATGCCAGGGTAGATAGGAGACCACTGGGAAAGCGAGAGCTGACAAGGGAAAGAGCGCGGGCTGATCCCACTGGAGCGCCAAACACCGAGATGCACTGAGAAAAGGCTTCTCAGCTACAGCCACCAGTGCACCTGTTTCAGGCAGTATTTGGTACAGCAGATTCCAGAACAGTAAAACAGTTTGGCCTGTTCTTTGGATTTGATTATTCCCAAATAAGGGAAAGGGAGAGATCACAGTAGAGCACAGTTTCCCCACAAGGTTGATGCGAGCATTAGGTGACAGCTGTGAACCCTGTGACTGGCTTAGATAAGAAGAGGAATTTTTTTTTCACTTAAGTAAAGGTGAAGTAATTCCAAATGTTAAAATTGCATTTATCTCTTTTGAAGTGTTATTAAGGGGGAATATGAACTTAATTTTTAGTTGTCCCTGGCATTTGAAGAGGGGTCTGTGTGTGAATGTGCCTTTCGGAGTTGGGTTGAGAAAAGATTTCTGTGGGCTTAAGGTTCATGGATAGATTGATGTTTGTTCCTTCCTAATTCACTCATCACTCTTGTCCACACTGCCCAGTTACAAAAAACTGTTTTGGAGAATTTAAGTCACATGGCAAAAGTAGACATAGGACTCCTGAGTAATCTTAAAAATTATTGAGGGTCCCAAGGAGACTTCTTTAAAACGTGGATATATCTGTCCATATTAGCCACATTAGATACTAAAACAGAATTTTAAAACACAAGCACACATTCCATTAGCCGTTAAGTATAGTGATATCACATGTCACAGAGCCTCTGGAAAACTCCTCTGTGTTCTTGTAAGGGAATGAGAGCAAAAAAGGCAAATAATGTCTTAAGTATTATATGAAAATAGTTTTGACCCCTGAAAGGGACTGAGTCCCTCGACCACACTTGGAGAGCCATTGATAGAATATATATATATTCCTAGAAGTTAGACTTGGCATACCTGAGCACAGTGCCACTCTCACAAGTAAATAAATGATTTCCTCATGTCATCAATGTCCACTAAATATTCAGATTTCCAGTGGTTGCATATGTCATGATTTGTTATTACAGACTTTTTTCCCCCAGCTCTGAATAACCTATATTTTATTCACTTGATACGGCTCTTAAGAATTTATTAATCTCTAGGAGTCTTATAACGTATTTGTAGGAGAATCTAGTTGTTTTGCTTGTTTATTTTTTTGTTCTGGGAGTTTCCTATAGTCTGGGCTTTGCTGATAATGTCTTCTTCACTCCATGTTCCTCTGCCCAACTTTTTCATTCCTTTGTACAGGGTGATCTTTCTTTCAAACGACGCTTAGCTAGTGCTCACCGTGTGGAAAGTGAGCCGCAGTAGTGCTTTGGGGGCAGCCATCTCTGTCCCCTGTAGGTACCCTGAAGAGGCTGATGGCGAAGGAGGAGTGGGAACTGGCATTTTTGAAAGGTTGTCATGGCCTTTGGTTGGGACAAAAGAACTAATAGTGGTGGACAAATAGTAGGAGTAAGAGACAAGTTCATTTTAAGCAGAATAAGATTTTTAAATGCACTTGGGAAAAGAAACTTTTTTAAAAAGGTAATTTTGTTTTAAAAATTATTGTTACAAAGGAAATGCAGATTTCCTATAAAATAATTTAAATAGTAAAAGAGAGCAGCCCCTCTCTCTTTACAGATAACCACTTCTATCTATACAGATATATTAACACAGATTCTTTTTTAGTATGAAATGGAACCAAACTATTGGGTTGGCCAAAAAGTTCCTTCGGTTTTAAAGTAAAAATAAAAGGCACATTTTTCATTTTCACCAAGAACTTTATTGAACAACGTATTCACCGTTTTGTTCCACTACCTTCTGCCATTTTTCAGGCAACTTCATAATTCCATCTTCAAAAACTTTTTTTTGAGCAAAGAACTGTTCCAGGTGCCTTTTACGGTCTTCCAGGGAATTGAAATTTTTTCCATTAAGAGAATTTTGTAAAGACCGAAATAAATGGAAATCCAAAGGTGCAGTGTCTGGTGAATACAGCAGATGAATCAGAACTTCCCGGCCAAGCTGTAATAGTTTTTGCCTGGTCATCAAAGAAACATGTGGTCTTGTGGTATCTCGATGGAAGATTATGCGTTTTCTGTTGACTAATTCTGGACACTTTTTGTCGAGTGCTGCTTTCAGTTGGTCTAATTGGGAGCAGCACTTGTTGGAATTAATTGTTTCGTTTTCCAGAAGGAGCTCATAATAGAGGACTCCCTTCCAATCCCAAGGGAGATACACACACACAACATCACCTTCTTTGGATGAAGACCAGTTTTTGGTGTGGTTGGTGGTGGTTCATTTCGCTTGCCCCATGATCTCTTCCGTTCCATATTATTGTACAGTATCCACTTTTCATTGCCCGCCACAATTTGTTCTAAAAACGAAACGTTTTTGTTATGTCTCAGTAGAGAATCACATGCAGAAATATGGTCAAGAAGGGTTTTTTTGCTTAACTTATGTGGAACCCAAACATCAAAGCGATTAACATAACCAAGCTGGTACAAATGATTTGCAGCACTTGATTTGGATATTTTGAGTGTGTCAGCTATCTCCCGTGTGGTATATAACGTTGATTGTTCTCAGTCTCAGTTTGATCGCTATCAACTTCAACTGGTCTACCCAACTCTGGAGCATCATCCAGTAAGAAATCTCCAGCATGAAACTTTGCAAACCACGTTTGACACGTTCTATCAAGTCACAGCACCTTCTCCATACACTGCACAAATCTTTTTTTGCGTTTCAGTTGCGCTTTTACCTTTCTTGAAATAATAAAGCATAATATGCCAAAAATTTTGCTTTTTTCTTTCATCCTCAATATTAAAATGGCTACACAAAAATTCACCAATTTTAATGTTTTTTTTTAAATGCACGCTGACATGACAGCTTTTACAATACAATCTAACAAAATTGTTTCAAATGAAGTTAAAGACAATTAAGCACTACTAGAGCCATCTTATGGGGAAAAAAAGGAAAAAACTGAACAAACCTTTTGGCCAACCCAGTACATAAGCACCTTGCTGTTTGACATAACTATATACCCTGGATGCCTTTCCATGCCAGTGTGTGTGCAGATTTTTCCTTTTTTTCTACTGATAGCAAGGTATTGCATTTTGTGATGCACCATAATTTATGTACTCCTCTGATGATGAACATTTGGATTGTTTCTGACTTTTCATTAGTACAAACAGTGCTGCAGTGAATATATCCTTGTGTAGGCATATCCACACGCATCATGGGATAAATTCTGAAAAGTGAGGTTACTGGGTCAAAGACTTTGTTAAACGTTTTGTTTTTAGAAGTAATTATGCACATGGTTTAACAACTAACAGCCAAATTTTTTAAAAATAGCACTAAGGATAAGAACTGAAAAGGTAGTCTCCCTTAATTTTTGACCCTTGATTCTCCCAAATTCTCTCACCAAAGGCAACTATTTCTTATCTATCCTGCCAGAGATGGTCTGTATATATAGAGGTGTAGAAAGGGTGTGTGTGTGTGTGTGTGTGTGTGTGTGTGTATGTAGATATCTCTTCTAAACATGAAGAGTAGTATGGCATAACATCTCTCTCTGTGTCTCCCCCCCCAACCCCCACCATGTATAAATGTAGACATACACCTCCTTTCCACCCCTGAACAACGTAAGTTGGAAGTTGTTCCATGTTAGATAGAGCTCTCAGTCCTTCTTACTAGCTATGGTACAGTAGTAGTCCTTGATTTGGCTATATCTTTTCTTTTTCTTTTTAATAAATTTATTTATTTTTGGCCGCATTGGGTCTTCGTTGCTGCGCACGGGCTTCCTGTAGTTGCGGCGAGCAGGGGCTGCTCTTCATTGCAGTGCACGGGCTTCTCATTGCGGTGGCTTCTCTTGTTGCAGAGCACGGGCTCTAGGCGCGCAGGCTCAGTAGTTGTGGTTTGCGGGCTCTAGAGTGCAGGCTCAGTAGTTGTGGTGCACAACTTGCTTAGTTGCTCCGTGGCATGTGGGATCTTCCCGGACCACAGCTCGAACCTGTGTCCCTGCATTGGCAGGCAGATTCTTAACCACTGCACCACCAGGAAAGTCCCTGATTTGGCTATATCTTAATTTATAGGACTAGTGCCCCAATATCTGTACATTTAGATTGTTTCCAGTGTTTTGCTGCTATCACAATTTTTGACTTATATATATATCTTTGTACAGCTGAGTGTATCAGCTGGATAAATTCTTGGGGGTGAAATTTCTGGATTAAAGGATATTGACATTTTTGATAAGCATAGATATTGCCAGATCCTCTCCAAAAACATTATGCAAATTACACCCTCACCAAAGTGAATGAATCCCTGTGCCCCAAATTCTCACCAACACTGATACTATTCTTTTACTGATTTGCCGTTCTCTTAGGCAGATTGTCTCTTAGGCAGAATGTCTTTTCAGAAATTCATGGGCATTTGTATTTTGCTGTTGCTTATATTCTCTGTCAACTTTTCTGTTGCATGGTTTCCCATTTTTTTTTTGTTGGTTTGTGTTCTTTATATTCTTTGTATATTAGAAGCTAAAGTCTAAAGACAAAAAAATTAGAAACAAAAAGCATAAAGCAGGATGGGAGAAGCAAAATCAAGCATAATAATTTAAAAATATGAAATGGTTCAATTTTTTGACTGAAAATATTATAATTAAAAAAAAAAAGCTAAAGTCTTTTAATGAGTGAAAGTTTTTCCCCCTTTTTTATTTACTAAAGTCTGTTTTACCAGGAGAATGGCCACATAGGTTAACAATATGATAGTCCGGAGTTTTTACCAAATGGATGTTTTCAGTTTTTATAGAAACAAATTTATCCATTTTTTTTCTTGATGGCTTTTGGGTTTTACGTCATGTTTGGAAATGCATTTCTGTTCCAAAATTATGAAATATTCTGTATTTTTTCCCGTTATACCTTGGATCTTTAACTCAGACTTTATTTTGGCTTGAGTGAGATACAGAAATCTAGCTATATACATTTTTCCAAATTATAGTCATCCCAGTACCATTTATTTAGATACTACTAATCCAGCTTTTCCCCTCCCCCCTCCCCCCACTGCAGTGACATCATTTTTGGTATATATTTTATTCAGCTTTCAAATATACAGAGTTTAGGTCTATTTCTGGACTTTTTCTTTTGTTTCATAGATCTTTATTTATTCTGTGCCAGAAACTTATTATCCTAGCTGTGTAATGAATTTTAACATATGATGGAGCCAGTTGCCTTTCACTCTTTTTCAAGAATCCAGTTTTTTCTTTGCTGTCCTTATAAGATACTCTTCTAGATGTATGGTTCTCAACCCTGTCTGTGCATCAAAATTACCTGGGGTTTTTTTTTTAAATGTGATGCCTCATCCCTACTGCAGACCAATTAAGTTGGAATCTCTGGTGCATGGCATGAGCATTGATATAGTTTATAGTTCCTCAGATGATTTTCATGGCAGCCGGGGTTGAGAACCTCTGTTTCAAATAAACTTTCGGACTGTTTTTCAGATTCCTAAAAATCAAACAAAAGTCTTGGGATTTGATTGGGATTATATTGAATTTTATAAACCATTTAAGGGGGATTTTGACATTCTAACAGTTTTGTGGCTTTCCAAGTTGTCTTATCCTGTACATACAAGGTTTGTCTTTTTATGGAGTCTTATGTTGCTCAGAAGCATACTATAGTTTTCTTTATATAGGTAATACACCTTTTTTATTAAGTTTGTTTCTGGATGTATTAATGGGTTTATCGTTGCTATTAGAGATGAGTTGTTTTATTTCATTACCTAATTGACTATTGTTTTAATATAGGAAAGATGTTGATATATACATGTCAATTTGGTAATCTGGCCACTTTATGGAGTTCTCTTGTTTATTCTAATATTTCTTCAGGTGATTCTCTTGGGTTTTCCTAGTAGGCAGTCATCTTTTGCCTTACTGATACTTTTGTCTTCTTGGCAGTATTTCTACCAGTGTTTATGCTCTTGGGCATCCCTGTCTTGTATTTGACTTAAATAGAGATGTATGTAGTGTTTTATTATTAAGTATAATGTGAGCTTTGGTTTTCAATCTTTTAAAATTGGGGTGTAATCTATTACTCATTTATTGGATGCTGGATTTTATCAAATTCCCTTTTGACATCTATAGTGGTTACCCTGTGATTTTTTTTTCTCCTTTGTTTTATTTATGTGACAAATTATCTCAGTAGGTTTCCTACTATCCAACTGAACCATCTCTGTAATTGTGAAATTGAAAGTTAATGTTTTGCTGAATTTTATTGGCTAGCATTCATTTAGAATTTTTGCTTCTCACTAATCAACAGTGAGATTGATCTGTAGTTCTTTTTTTGTGTTTTGTCAGGTTTTGATATCAGGGTTGTGTTAATTTGGTCAGAAAGAGTTTGGAAGCTGTTCACATCTGTTCTTTGGAACAGTTTCGAATTGAATGATCTGTTCCTTGAAGAATTGAGAAACCATCTGTACAACTGTATGGGCTTGAAGCTTTTTTCCTCGAGGGTGACTTAAGATCTTTGACAATACTCCATTAGACTATTGGTCTCTTGAGTCAATATATTTTTCTTTTAGAAAAGTCTAAATATATTTTTATTCTGAAGAAAAACTCAAAATGTGTAACTTCTACTCTCATTAAAAAATATAAAGTGGGTACAATTCCCATGTTACAGATTAGAAATGGAGGCACACAGAATGGAGAGGAGAAATTATTTCATTAAACATATCATGCCATGTTAACATTATTGCCATGTTGTTGAAATGGCTTATGTTTTCTATTTTAAATGTTTTCTTTGAGTCACACAAAATTAGGAATGAGAAAGTAGAAATAACCACAAACATCAGGAAAGTCCAAAATTGTAAGAATTTTTGTATAACTCTTAATTAATTGTAAAGCCTGGATAAAAAGAATTTTTATTAAAATATAGATTGTAAAACTGATCCAAGAACAAGCTGCACGGGTTAGTGATTTAAGAGACCCTTAGCCAGACTTCGTGGGATCCGATCCTGGCTATGCTGTGTGATGGTGGAAAGTTACTCAGCCTCCCTCTGTTCCCTTCATTCTGTGTGCCCCCATTTCAACAGTAGGAAACCTCATATGTTATCTTTTCGGTAGCATGCTCTAGTTTTCTACAGAAAATAACCCAAACACTTGTCTTTTAGGAGGAAAGCAAAAAAAGATATTTAAAGATAAATTTAAGGGGACTTCCCTGGTGGTCCAGTGGTAAAGAATCCGCCTTACAATGCAGGGGACTCGGGTTCAATCCCTGGTCAGGGAACTAAGATCGCACATGCCGCGGGGCAACTAAACCCACGTGCCACAACCACTGAGCTCGTGCGCCTCAACTGGAGCCCGCGTGCCACAACTAGAGAAGAGAAAACCTGCATGCCACAACTAGAGAGGAGCCACGCACCACAATGAAAGATCCCGCACGCCTCAATGAAGACCTCATGTGCCACAGCTAAGACCCAGCGCAGCCAAAAAGAAATTAAATAAATAAATAAATAAATAATAAATCTCTTTTAAAAAAAATAAAGATAAATTTAAGTGGGAATTGGAAGCCGTACACTCAAGTTCTTCTCCTGGCTAGAGGTATTGAGAGTTGTTGCTCTGCACAGAGAAGGTGGCAGAGGGAAGCCAGACACTGGTGGAAAGAGGAAGGTATTGTGACGTATCTGGGCAAGGGGTCCAGACTCTTTATAGTTCTGAGGTTGATAAATGGTTTTACAGCCTTAGAAATACTTTCAGTCCTTTCTTATAAGTAATGTATTGGAAATAAGGGACCAAAATAGTTTGTGTGGTAAGCCTTCTTCACAGGGGGTTAGATTAGGGCTTATTTTTTTATAAGGTTTTTTGAATATTGTTCTTTTTTTAGAAAGTAGTCAGAAAACGGGGAGCTAGCTTTCCGTAGAGCTCTCCCTGAGGGGTGAACGGTTTTGTTTTTTTTTTTTAAATAAATTTATTTATTTATTTATTTATGGCTGTGTTGGGTCTTTGTTGCTGCGCGTGGGCTTTCTCTAGTTGCAGTGAGTGGGGGCTACTCTTTGTTGTGGTGCGTGGGCTTCTCATTGTGGTGGCTTCTCTTGTTGCGGAGCACGGGCTCTAGGCACGTGGGCTTCAGTAGTTGTGGCACGAGGGCTCAGTAGTTGTGGCTCATGGGCTCTAGAGCGCAGGCTAAGTAGTTGTGGCATGTGGACTTAGTTGCTCCACGGCATGTGGTATCTTCCCGCCCCAGGGCTCGAACCCGTGTCTCCTGCATTGGCAGGCGGATTCTTAACCACTGTGCCATCAGGGGAGTTCTGGGGTGAAGGTTTTGATTTTTAGATCCAGACCCCCCTGGATCCAGTCAACCAACATTTTGGTCAGATAAGATAAAGTGGTCGTTCTCAGACTTGGTGTCCAGCACAGGCACTGCAGGCTTGTTAACCCAGGGTGCTGGGCCTCCCCAGAGTTCCTGATTCAGTAGGTTTGGGGTGGGGCCTGAGAATCTGCTTCTCTTGCCAGCTCCCAGGTGACCGTGGTTGTGCTGATCAGCGACCACACTCCGAGAATTGGCGTGCTGAAGGGATAGATTAGCCGCATATGGTCAGTAAGAGAGGAGTAGGGCCAAATTGGCTGTTCAGAATAAGTGACTCACCTTCTCTATTTTGGAATGATAATTGGAAATTTCTAACATTCAATAGCAAGAGAAATAATACTGTACATTTGTCTGATCCTTTTCTCTTTCTCATGTAATGTCATCTCATCTGATCCTTGAAATAATGCAAAGGAAACAAGGAAGTTTTTTATTAAGTAAATCCTAATTTGGCCTTTTTGAAAAAGATCATAATGGAAGTAAATGGTCAGTTTATAGAATGGAAAGGTTGAAAGCTTTGAATTAATACAGTGTGCTGTGTGATAATTATATAGCTCCTGTAGGCACAGGGTTTTTTTTTTTAATTTTTTAAAAATTTTTTATTTATTTTTTTAATGCTATTCTTGTCTGCTTACATTCTTTTTATGTATGTATGTATGTATGTATGTATGGCTGTGTTGGGTCTTCGTTTCTGTGCGAGGGCTTTCTCTAGTTGTGGCAAGCAGGGGCCACTCTTCATCGCGGTGCGCGGGCCTCTCACTATCGCGGCCTCTCGTTGCCGAGCACAGGCTCCAGATGCGCAGGCTCAGTAATTGTGGCTCACGGGCTGAGTTGCTCCGCGGCATGTGGGATCTTCCCAGACCAGGGCTCGAACCCGCGTCCCCTGCATTGGCAGGCAGATTCTCAACCACTGCGCCACCAGGGAAGCCCAGGCACAGGTTTTTGGTAGAAATGTTAAGCAGTCTTGTACTGGCTCAATAATTGTATCATGACTTTAATGGAGAATATGTGATTCAGGATGTACTGAACTTCCCATGATAATTATCCATGAATTTATTTTTAATTTTTTTTGATTAAATGAGGTTGTATATGTCTATTTAGTGGCTTTACCCGCAGATTGTACTGACCTGCTGCTGCTCCTGTGATTGTTGTTGTTGTCGTCATCATCATCATCGTTAGTAGCAGCAGCAGCCACTTCAGCAGCTCAAACTGCCTTCCCCAGATGCAGTACAGCCAAGTGCTTAAGAGCAGAGGTTGGGATCTGGAGTAAGCTGCCTCAGTTCAAGTTCAGTCTCCACTAATTTATTAGCTGTGGGAAAATAATATAATCACTCTGGGTCTTAGTTGTTTGTCTTTTAAATGAGGATAATAATAGGATCTGCCTTTGAGAATTGTATAGATTAAGAGGGGATAGTAATAATACCTACCTCATAGAATTGTGCTGATTAGATGAGACGGTGTATGTATAGTTCTTAGCACAGTGTCTGGGTTTACTGAAAAACTTTCAGAGAAGATTGGTTAGTTAGCTGGCTAGGTGCTTTCTTACATAAAGGATTTGAGATAATCACATTTGAAGTGATAATGAGACTGCTTTTCTACTGTTTTCAGAGAATTATTTTCTAGTAATAAAAATAGTTGATTGTACAAAAATTGAAAGTTTTGACACGAAACCATAATCTTATCACCCAGTTCATAATTGGTGTTAACTTTTTGATGTTTTCCCTAGCAGTCTTTTATCTATAATTATCTATCTCTTTTTAAAGTCAAAGTTGGAGTTATATTTCTTTTTTTTCCAGTTAACTTTGTAACTGATTATTTTCTGTAGCACAAACTGAATGAATGTTTTGCATAATAGCAACTTTGAGTACTTTGATTTGATGTCTCCAGGGTGACTACTTTGAAGAGTATACTTGTAAGAAAAACCAATCAGCTTTGTTACTTTCTAACTAAAGGTCAACAATTAGGATCTGGGGTTAAAGACCTACATGTATTAATTTTTTAAATATTTTATCGTTTTACTTTCATTATTAATATTTTTAAAGGTATAATTTACATAGAGTGAAATGCACAGATCTTAAGTGTTACAGTTTGATTTGTCAAAACTCATGCCCATGTAACCCATACCCTTATCAAGATACAGGGCATATTCATTACCCCAGAAAGTTCCTTTGTATTCCTCCCTTTTCCTGTTCTCTCCACCCCCATGTCTGCTGTCACTACTGATTTCTTTCACCATGGATGAGTTTTACCTGTTCTCAAACTTCATATAAATGGAATTCTGTAATGTGGGTTTTTTTGTTTGTTTTTGGTGAGGCTTCTTTTGCTCACGGTGTGTGTTTGAGATTCATCCATGTTGTTGCCTGAATTTAGTAGTTCTTTTTATTGCTAATTAGTATTCTGTTGTATTAATATACCATGATTTGCTTATCTAGTCTCCTATTCATGGATGTTGTGGTAGTTTCCGGTTTGGAGCTGTTAAGAATAAAGCTTCTGTGAACATTTTTGTATAAGTCTTTGTGTGGACATATAAATTTTCATTTCTCTTAGATAAATAACTAGGAATGGAATTGACTGGATAAGGAGGGGTCTGTTTCTGGACTCTAGTCTGGGAGTCAGCAAACTATAGCCCATGGGCCAGATCTGGCCCACAACCTAAGAATGGTTTTTATGTTTTTAAACGATTGGTTAAAAAACAAACTAACAAACAAATAAATAAAAGAATGAGGGATGGAAACCATAGGTCACCTGCTAAGACTAAAATACTTACTAACTGGACCTTTACAGAAAAAGTCTGCCACCCCTGTTCTAGTCCATTCCATTGATCTGTTTATTTCTTTAGCTTTATAGTAAGTATTAAAATTGGGTTGCTTAATTTCTCATTTTCATTTCTGTTTAATTTCTAGATTTTGTGTCATTGTTTGACTTGTTTGTTGCTAATATGGAGAAATATAATTGGTTTTTCTTTATTAACATTATATCCTGTAACTTTGCTAAACTCACTTGTTAGTTCTACTTATTTGGTGGATGCCTTAGAATTTTCTAGGTCATGTTGTCCTTGTAAAATAAAGACAGTTTTACTTCTTCCTTTCTAATCGGTATGCTTTTTATTTTTCTGGCTTTACTGCTCTGCCTGAGACCTTCAGTGTTTAATAAAAGTGTTGAGAGCATACATCCCCTGTCTTATTCTGGATCTGTGGAGGAAGACATTCAGTCATTTATTAAGCATGGTGTTAGTTGTAGGCTTTTAAAGGTATCCTTTGTCAGGATGAAGAAGGCCCCTACTCTACGTAGTCTGCCGAGTCTTTTTATCATAGGTGATTGCTGAATTTCATCAAATACTTTTTCTGTATCTATTGAGAGGATCAGGTGGATTTTCTTTATTCTATTAATGTGGTAAAGTACATCTTTCTGAATGTTGAACCAACCATACATTCCTGGGATAACCTCCCTCGATCGTGATGTATTAACCTTTTTACGTACTACTGGATCTGATTTATTTTATTTATTTATTTTTTAAACCGAGTTAGGATTTTCCTTTCGTCCTCCCTCCCTCCCTCCTGTTTTTATTTGGCTGCGCTGGGTCTTAGTTGTGGCGCACGGGATCTAGTTCCCTGACCAGGGATTGAACCCGGGCCTCCTGTATTGGGAGCTAGGAGTCTTAACCACTGGGCCACCAGGCAAGTCCCAGATCTGATTTATTAGAATATTGTTTAGGATTTATGCGTCTATATTCATGAGGGATATGGGTCTATAATTTTCTTGCAGTGTCCTGATACGGTTTTGGTATCAAGACTACACTGGTTTGTTCCCTCTTCCTTTCTTTTCTGAGTTTAGTATTTTTTCTTAAAATGTTTGATAAAATTCACCAGTGAGACCATCTGGGTCTGGAGTTTACCTTGTGATAAGGTTTTAAATTATAATTTGATTAGTTTAATAGGTACAGATTATTCATATTTTTCATTTCTTCTTGTGTTAATTTTGATAATTCGTGTTTTTCAAGGAATTTATCCATTTCGTCTAAGGTCTTGAATTTATTTGGCATAAAAGGATTCGTAACATTCCCCTAATTTCCTTTTAATGTCTGCAGACTCTGTAATAATGTCCATTGCCCCCTCTTTCAATCTGATATTTATAATTTTATGTTTCTCTCCTTTTTCCCTGATCAGTCTGGGTAGGGATTTGTCAACTTTATTGGTATTTTCAGACAACCAACTTTTGACTTGTTAATATTCTCAGTTTTATATATCATTGATTCTCTTTTTGTTATTTTCTTTCTTCTACTTGGGTTTTCTTTGCTCTTTCTAACCCCTTGGGGTAAATGCTTAGATCATTGATTGGTCTACACTGCATTTCATAAATTTTGATAGGTTTTTATTATCATTTAGTTCAGAATATTTTTATATTTTACTTGTAATTTCTTCTCTGACTCATGTTTCTTTTTTTAAAAATTTATTTATTTTTGGCTGCGTTGGGTCTTCATTGCTGCACGCGGGCTTTCTCTAGTTGTGGCGAGCCGGGTCTACTCTTTGTTGTGGTGTGTGGGCTTCTCATTGCGGTGGCTTCTCTTGTTGTGGAGCACAGGCTCTAGGTGCGCGAGCTTCAGTAGTTGTGGCACATGGGCTCAGTAGTTGTGGCTTGCGGGCTCTAGAGCACAGGCCCAGTAGTTGTGGCGCACGGGCTTAGTTGCTCTGCGGCATGTGGAATCTTCCCGGACCAGGGCTTGAACCTGTGTCCCCTGTGTTGGCAGGCAGATTCTTAACCACTGTGCCACCAGGGAAGCCCTGATTCATGTTTCTATGTAGAAGTGTGTTGCTTAATTTTCAAATATTGGGGATTTTTGCAGATATTATTTTGTTATTGATTTCTAATTTCATTGTGGTCAGAGAACATGCTCTATATGATTTTTGTCCTTTGAAATTTACTGAGACTTGTTTTATAGCCCAGCATATGGTCTGTCTTGATGAATGTTCTGATATGCTCGAAAAGAGTGTGCCTCCTACAGTTGTAGGGTGTAGCGTTTGTAAATGTCAATTAGAGTAAGTTGATTGTATTCAAATCGGCAACGTCCTTACTGATGTTTTTTCTGTCTCTTCTATCAGTTACTGAGAGAATATTAAAAATATCCAACTGTAATTATAGATTTGTCTATTTTTACTTTAAGTAGAATGAAATTTGATTACGTATTTCATGTATTTTGATGCCCTTTTATTAAGTGAATATGCATTTTGGATTATTATGTTTTCCCGATGAATTGAGCTTTTTTATCATTCTACTTGTTTCTCTTTATTTTTATTAATATTCTTTGTCTCATTAACATAGCTGTTCCCACTCATTAATATTTGCAAAGGATATCTTTTTTACCCTTTTGTCTATGTCTTTATATTTAAAGTGTGTCTCTTGGAACGAACATATAGTTGGAACTTGTTTTTAATTTATTCTGACAATCTTTGTCTTTAAATGGAGGGTTTAGTTTATTTACATGAAATGTTGATACAGTTAGACTTAGGTCCACATCTTGCCATTTGTTTTCTATTTGTCCCTCTGCATATTGTTCTTTTTTTTTTCTCTTTGTTCCTTTCCTGCTCTTCTTTTGAAGGCTGATTTCAGCATCTTTGTCATCTCTGTGTTTGTTTCATTTGCAGTCTTTTGTTCGTTTGTTTAAATATATAATTCCAGTTACGGGTCACATTTTCCTGCCTCTTTGCATGTTTAGTAATTTTTGATTACGTAGTGGATATTGTGGATATGTTGTTGAATAAGTTTTGTTGTCTTCCTTTAGGGAGTGTTGGATTTGTTCTGGGAGACATTTGACTCCACTCTTTGTATTCCTCTTGGGTGTTTTTCCGTCACTGCAAACATTTTAGGAACCATTCTCAAGCCCAGCTATTAACGTGTCTCTCAGACTTTAACACAGATTAGGGCACGGCTTCTTAAACTTTAATGATTTGCAGATCACCTGGGGATCTTGTTAAGGTGCAAATTCTGCTTTGGGAGGTCTTGGGAGTGGGGTGCTTTGAGTCTGCTTTTCTCACCAGCTCTAGGAGGGGCAGTTGTTGTGGCTGTGCCCTCCAGGCACTGGGAGGTCTCTCCATCTTGATGGTGTGAGCGTAAGTTAGGGTATGTAATGGGTGCCCATTGGTGATTGGATATATCACACTTCAAAAGTTATCTGTTGTTTCTTTCCTTGTTCAGTGTAGAAAGTTGGGAAGTACTAAACCTAACATTCTTTATGTAAATGGGTCCAAAGCATGACTTCAAGGATTGACTTCTCCAAAATGTTTCTGCAATATTTTGGAAAGAGTTACGTTTACTGTAGACAGTAATTTGCTGTCCATCTGTCACCAAGTTAAAACATTTAGGGTTTTTATGTTGATTACCACGTAATACTTATGGCATTTTTTCAGAATTACATAATGACTATAACATAAAATTTCAGTATGATCCTTTTATGAACAAGGATAACAATTACTGTATTTACTCTTTCTGAATTATGGTAAGAGAAGAGCAGGCAAGGAATGACACTTCTGGGCTGGGGTGCCGATTGTACTGGGCTCTGCACTGGGTGCTTTGCAACACGATCTCAATTCGTCTCATGTTTAATAATCCTGTGAGGTACATGCCATATCTGTTTTGCACATGGAATAAAATATTCTGAGCCACTTTTCTGTCTCCCAGGAAATTATTCAAGATGACACATGTTAGAAAGTGGCAGACTTGACTTACAACCCATCCATGTCTGACTCCAAGGTCTGTATTTTTTCTACTACACCATTTTGTCTGTAATATACCAGGATTCAACATAAGACGGGGAAGTGCATAATACCTAATTTTCTGTGTATGGATCAGGTTTTACCCCCATCTACAAAATTTATAGAATAGATAACTTGGAGAGTGAGTCTAATTTCCCAGGAGTATTTTTGTTGTACAGAAGGATTTGCTGCTTACACCCTTCTGGAAACACACATGTATACTGTGGGCCTTGCCTGTGGTCTCATTGGGCTGTGGCTCTCAATCTGAAATAGTAATTCAGCCAAGCAAGTTTTGCAAGACCCATAAAGAAGTTGATTTTTCTGGCTAGTGAAAAATTGTTTACCTCCCATGTGGGAGGCCAGCATAGTTATAATTACTTTTTATGTGATTTTTTAAAGTGATCTTGTCTCTTAAAAATTTTTTTTAAACAATACTACTACTGTAGCAAAGAAAGGTTTCATTTGTGACTTTCTGGGGTTTTTAAATTTTCAAAACACACCAAAGAACGATATAATCAACATCTCTGTTTCCGTTAGTCAGAATTAACACATGTTGATATTTTTCAGATTTTCTTCACAGTTGGTTTTTGGTTTTTTTTTTCTTAATTTTTATTTTTATTTTGGCCACACCACATGGCTTGTGGGATCTTAGTTCCCCGACCAGGGATCGAACCTGGGCCCATGGTGGTGAAAGTGCCAAGTCTTAACCACTGGACCACCAAGGGAATTCCCTTTTCACTTTTAAAGTAGACACTTTTTTGGAACGTTTTAGATTTATAGAAGAATTGGAAGATAGTATTGAGGATTCCTATATTTCTTCCTCCCCCCATTACTGTTTCCCATATTATTATATTTGTATATTTGTCACAATTAATGAGCCAATATTGATACATTATTATTAACTGAAATCCATACAGATTTCCTTAATTTTCCCCTAATGTCCTTCTTCTTTTTTTAAGATTTCATCCAGGATACCACATTACATTTGTTATGTCTTCTTAGGCTCTTCTTGGCTGTGACATTTTCTTAGACTTCCCTTGTTTTTGATGACTTTGACAGTTTTGAGGAGGACTGGTCAGGTGTATTTAGGATGCCCCATTATTGGGATTTGTCTTATGTTTTTATTGTGGTAGGACTGGGGTTTTAGACTTACGGGGTTATGGAAGGAAGATCATAAAGTGCCATTTTTTAAAAATTAATTAATTTATTTTGGCTGCGTTGGGTCTTCGTTGCGCACGGGCTGTCTAGTTGCGGCGAGTGGGGGCTACTCTTCATTGCGCTGCGCATTTCTCATTGCGGTGGCTTCTCTTGTTGCAGAGCACGGGCTCTAGGCACACGGGCATCAGTAGTTGTGGCACACGGGCTTCAGTAGTTGTGGCACACAGGCCTAGTTGCTCCAAGGCATGTGGGATCTTCAGGACCAGGGATCGAACCCGTGTCCCCAGCATTGGTAGGTGGATTCTTAACCACTGCGCCACCAGGGAAGTCCTAAAGTGCCATTTTTATCACATGGCAAAGGGTGCATATTGTCATCATGGCTGATCACATGGTTGTGTGGCTTACCTGGCTGAGTTCGTGTCTCTGCTGTACTGTTCCATTCCCTCCCCCTTCTAGCCTGTCCTCTTGGAAAGAAGTCACCATGCACAGCCCCCACTTAAAGAGTGGGGTTGGGCTCTATCTCTCTTGTGGTGGGGTGTCTGTGTAACTTATTTGGAACGCTTCATGGGAGATTTGTCTCTTTTTCATAGTTTTTTAAAATAAATGAAATCAAATCTAACAGATTAAAAATCTAAGTGTCTTATACACGATATACATGGTACGCTATACGTATTTATCTCATTAAAAAAAACTTGTTATTATTAAAATTGATACATATAGATTTGATTCATTTTTAACATCTATTCATATGACTTAAAATTCTTCTTTAATTTTTTTGTATTAAAATTTTTCTGTATTTGTGCAGATTTTTGAGTATACACATGACACTCTGAAAACTTTGCCTTTTACAAGAACCTAAAGCAGTGGGTGTAGCTGAATCTCAGAAACAAGAGGTTTTTGTCTTAATAATTGTTAAAATAAAAATTACTCACAAATGGAGTTTCCCCCAAACATTTTTTATTTTTCTTTGATCATCTTTGCTACAGTTGGTAAAATGCATTCTGTGCAAAAATTCCTTTTTTTCCCCCTTTTGTTGTCTGCTGAGGAGTGAGCGAGCACCTTTCCTGAATGTTCTAGTGAACAAGTGTCCAGAGTGCTCTAAACAACACCAGATCAGAGCTATGAATTGGTTGTTGATGACATTTACTGTTCAGGAGATGCAAGTAATTATCAGTGGATTGTAAGTCCAAAGCCATAGTTCTGTATAATTACATCTGTGCATATTATTGTATACTTTAAGGTAAGAATGTGGCACTTGGGTTTGTAGCTTTTGAAAAATGGCATGATTGCCGTGGTTGCTTTGTTATTACCAAGTGGAAACTTCATGCCCTCAATAATGAGTCGTTTAATTCTGTTTTTCTGCCCAGTGTTTGAAGAATGAACTGGAAAACAAACCATCTTAAGTCCTAGAACAAGGCAAGAGATAGATAATACTGGGAAATGCCAACTTCATACATCGTATTGGAATTATTGACCTTGTAAATTACAAGTTACAATGTATGCCCGTCTGTTTTCAGTATTGTAGAAAATTTATTCACTTTAGAGAATCCTGTCTGATGTTAGAGATTTTCTGTGCTCTATTTTTGGAAAGAGATCTTAAAGGCACCTCAAGATTGCACAGTGCTTTGTGGTTTTCAGAGCATTTTCCTATGTGCTCTTCCATTTAAGTTGGAAACAGGAAGTCTGAGCAGCCCTCTGTGCATGGTGTGCAGGGGTGTGTGGTCTCATTGGTGAGCGGCCATGCTGATAGGGCTATGGGGGAAAGCACTGGGGCATGGAGATAAGGGACAGACCAAGGGGAGGTTCAGAGCGTTGTTTTCTCCCCTGAGAACTTGGCACATTTTGCTTGGAGATTGGCTGTAGAATGGGAGATGCTGGCCTGCTTGGCAGTTGTACTTTTAAAGTTGTCAGGGTGTGGCTGCACCTAGCTGTGCTACTGCCACATGTGGATTCATTGAAGGAAAGGTGTGCGGAGATGGGAGTGGCCGGAAGACGGAAGGTGGTGACTCTCAGGTCAGTCTGTCAGAATCTGGGTGACTCTCAGGTCAGTCTGTCAGAATCTGATTGGAGACGTCATAGCAGCTTTCATTCCTGTCTGTTGATTTTGCAAGTGATGCTCTTCAGAGACAGAGCTTACCTCTTATAAGTAATTATCAACATTAATAACCAGCTTACTCCTGCTTTTCCCAGTATTGATGTTCGTTTTAATTAATACCTTCGATCTATCAGTCACCTCCCAGCCAGGTGGCTGGTCATCTAGTCCGATTTTTGTGGATATCTGAGTAGAGAGAGACTTTGAAACTGCAAGAGTAACTTCTCTAGGCCTAGTGGATACCCAGGCCCCTTCTAGAAATGTCTTACCATATTCTCATTCATGGTGATGATGCCAAACAGCACCCGTCACTGATGAATATTACAGTTACTATTTAGCCCACTTCTCAAGACCCACCTCAAGTTAGACCACCTGAGCGGTTTGTCTGCCCACAGGGCCAGGGCCCCCCTCTCCCCCTTCAGACTCCATTTAGCAGTCAGTGTTGGTGCCACCTGCTGACAGCGCACATGTGTTTTCCTTGTAGCTTGTGTCTCTTGCCTTGGGCTCGAGAGGACGTGGCCCTGCATGCTGTGCACCTCCACCACCCCGTAGTATCTCCCTTCTGGAAGATGCTTAATAGACATCATTCTAATAATTGATAACGTGTATATTACCACTGCCTTTTCAGCTTCCAGTGTGCCAAAGATCAGAGCATCATTGCTAACAGCTGAGAGCTAGGAGGCAGGTGGGCTTTAGTGAGAGTTGGGCAGATGTGATAGCAGTTGGATCATCTTGCTGGAAAAGGTGCTACTCCTGAAATAGGTACTTTCCAACTGTAAATGTACCTCACTGTCGAAACCTGGGAGCCAAACACATGCTGGTAAATCCCTCATGATCCAGTCTCTTGCCTGTTGCTCTCCAAAGCTCAGGTACCAGATAGATTGAGATGAAATGGTATCCCTGCTGCCTGAAATATGAACCAAGATTCAGGTAGCAGGATAATTGTGCCTTTGTTGTATCAGGAGTCACTCACGAAATTTCTGTTGATAAACATAAGCTACTAAAGCAACATACAGCTTTTTATATCCTGATTGGCTGTTGACTATGTTTGCATCTCTTTTCCCTCCTTCCAGCCTTCTTTGCCAATAGTAGTGGTAGATGTCTGAGTGGCTGAGCCTCATTCAGGCTTTTTTTCTGGTCACATGTATAATGCATTAGAGCAAAGTGTGACAACTTCCAACCATGTTATAACCGGGGTGAATTTGATTTAAATTACCACCCAAGAGTAATCTCTTGACAGTCATAATCAGTTTGATCTACCTAGTTTTATTCAGTGTCTGATGACAGGTTAAAATTAATATTTTAGGGATTTCCCTGGTGGTGCAGTGGTTAAGAATCCGCCTGCCAATGCAGGGGACACAGGTTTGAGCCCTGGCCCAGGAAGATCCCACATGCCACGGAGCACCTAAGCCCGTGTGCCACAGCTACTGAGCCTTCACTCTAGAGCCCACGAGCCACAACTACTGAGCCCGTGTGCCATAACTGCTGAGCCTGCGCACCACACTACTGAAGCCCACGCACCCTAGAGCCTGCGTGCCACAACTACTGAGCCCACGTGCTGCAACTGCTGAAGCCTGCGCGCTCTAGGGCCTGCACGCCACGACTACTGAGCCTGCGTGCTGCAACTACTGAAGCCCACACACCTAGAGCCCATGCTCTGCAACAAGAGAAGCCACTGCAATAAGAAGCCTGCGTACCACAACGAAGAGTATCCCCTGCTCACCGGAACTAGAGAAAGCCGCGCACAGCAACGAAGGCCCAACGCAGCCAAAAAAATAAATTAATTAATTTAATTTAATTTAAAAAAAAAGAAAAAGCAGTTAATATTTTAAGTACAGGTGTGCAGCCCAACAGTGTGTCATCTTGTCACTGTGGGCAGTCATAATGTTTGAGCAGAGAATGGCTTTTAAAAATAACTTTTTGGGACTTCCCTGCTGGCGCAGCGGTTAAGAATCCACCTGCCAGTGCAGGGGGACACGGGTTCAAGCCCTGGTCCTGGAAGATCCCACATGCCGCAGAGCAACTAAACCCGTGCACCACAACTACTGAACCTGCACTCCTAGAGCCCATGCTCTGCAACAGGAGAAGCACACGCACCGCAACGAAGAGTAGCCCCCACTCGCCGCAACTAGAGAAAGCCCGCGTGCAGCAACAAAGACCCAGCGCAGCCAAAAATAAATAAATAAATTTATTTAAAAAAATAATGATAGGGACTTCCCTGGTGGCACAGTGGTTAAGAATCCGCCTGCCAATGGATGGGACACAGGTTCGAGTCCTGGTCCGGGAAGATCCCACATGCCGCAGAGCAGCTAAGCCCGTGCACCACAACTAGTGAGCCTGCGCTGTAGAACCCGCAAGCCACAACTACTGAAACCTGCGTGCCTAGAGCCGGTGCTCTGCAACAAGAGAAGCCACCGCAATGAGAACCCCACGCACCGCAATGAAGAGTAGCCCCTGCTCTCTGCAACTAGAGAAAGCCTGCGTGCAGCAACAAAGACCCAACGCAGCCAAGAATAAATAAATAAATAAAATTAAAAAAAATAATAACTTTTCCTCCTTAGATAAAACAATGTTTCGTGCAGAGAATTTGAATAATATAGAAAATGTTTAAAAAATAAAAACCACCTCTAAGCCCTTTATTAAATATTTTGGTGTTCTGTCTTGCTCTGTGTGTATGTGTGTGTGTGCGCACGTGTGCGTGTGTTACAGGGATTATATTTTTTTTAATCCTTTTTTTAGAAGTTAATGTTGTACAAGGAACATTTTCCCCTTGTCAGTAATGGGTGAGTTTTTATAGTAAAAGAACTGTTTTACTTTTAATGCCACCGCTACTGCCTTACATTGATTTTGCACTTTCATTTTCCAAGTGCTTTCACTTACATTATCTTCAGGAGTGAGGCGCAGCGTCTGTAGAGTGTTAAGGTACCTCTGTGTGTCCTCAAAGCCATGTCTCTGCACCAGTGGACATGACTAAGAACACTTTACTATACCAAGTATATTTTTGTTAGGACTTTACACAACTCAGTTTTTGGTTAGAAGTAGAGCCACATGTATTTGAAAGAGTGATATGTCTTTGAGTGTGTTTTACGGTTTGAGATTTATGGCATTTAATAAGCTGGGTGGGACTTCATCCTCTCCATTCCTTTTCTTGCAGCCGAGGAGGCCCCAGAAAACACTGGGTTTGTGTCCTCACCCTGCCTCCTGGGACTCACCTCCTGCCCCAGCAGTGAAGCTGATCGCCTGTCTGTTACAAGAACTTGTTTAGTTTTGCTGCCCCAATGGAGAGGAAGAACAAAATTCTCTTAAATGTCAGCTTTCTTTCTCTTTTAAATTTTGCTAGAAATAATCATGGGCTCTCTTCCCTACAGCCTTCTTTGCCTGTTCGGTCCCATCTTTACCTCTCCTTCCCCTGAATTCCCGCATTATCTGTGTGGACGTCACCTTGTTCCTCTGTTGTCGCCTCTGCCTGCTCTGTTTCATCATTTTTCAAGTGGATTGTAAATCCATGGAGGAGGGTACTTCTTGGCCTAACAGGAGAGAGCTGCCCTGTAGAGGGCTGGGGTAAGGTTTATTAAAAACTTGGCTCTCTGTTCCATTGTGCTGTAGCTGAGCTGCAGTGTAAATTAAAATTCGTCTTTCTACAGATTCATTCCTTATAAAATAAAATGCTTTTTTCTTTTTCCTTTTTCTCTCCTACTCTTTTATCATCTTTTCCTCTTTCCTCTTTCTCCATAGCCACTGTGGGCTTGGCTTGACTTGACTTGGCTTTGATGCAATCCTAAAGAGGCTGCTTTCCCACCTAAAAAATGTTAGGACTTGAAGAATTAGGGAAGGCAGTCAATTTAAGTTTTATCACCCTCACCTTGGCTTGGCGGTACTTCTTGTAACGCGATCTGGGAAATGGCGTGGAGGATGTGAAGCTGTGGAAAGCATGGGGGCCTGTGCAGTGCGGGTGGCAGGGAGCGCCCTACAAAATCCCAGTCTCCTGGACAGGCCGCTGGCCACCCCACAGGGAGCCTAGACTTAATGAGATCCTCCCAGTCCAGGGGCCGGCACATGGCCACACAGAATCGTGTCCCCATCTGCCTGTCATTACGGGTAGGTGGGCCTTCCAGGAGTACAGACATCATACAATTCAAGGGCTGATTGTTTAAAACCAAGAAAGTCACCAGCTTTTTGGATCAAAAAGAACTTTTTAAAACTAAATTTATTTATTTATTTTTGGCTGCGTTGGGTCTTCATTGCTGCGCGCAGGCTTTCTCTAGTTGTGGCAAGTGGGCTTCTCATTGCGGTGGCTTCTCTTGTGGAGCACGGGCTCTAAACGCACGGGCTTCAGTAGTTGTGGCACGTGGGCTCAGAAGTTGTGGCTCGCAGGCTCTAGAGCGCAGGTTCAATAGTTGTGGCACGCGGGCTTAGTTCCTCTGTGGCATGTAGAGTCTTCCTGGACCAGGGCTCGAACCCATGTCCCCTGCATTGGCAGGTGGATTCTTAACCACTGAGCCACCAGGGAAGTTCAGCATCACAGGGAACTTTAAAGATCACCTAGTGGTCATCTAAATGCTTCGTGTGTCACGGCTGAGGAGAACTAAAACTTAGAGGGAACAAGAGGTTTGTCTCAGTCACACAGCTGATTAGCCGCAGAGTCAGGATTAGTTTCCCCACTGACCTTGGTCTGGTGCTTTTGCTTGTGAATTAATGCAGACTGTACCCTGGAGAGCTGGTGTGTCTAACTTTTGTGACCTGTGAGGGATACCAACAGTGTTAGGGCACTGCCTTTGTTGCTAGAAGTTTCTAGAACAATTGGGCAACTACAAATGAGGCCTGAGGTCTTGGCAGTGATCTGCTGTCCTGTCACCTTCCTTCTAGGAGTTTCCACCGTTCTTTCTAAGTCACATTCTGCTCACATATCATCCAAGGGCAGTACCATGAGAGTCAGTAAATACTTCTGCCCATCTTCCAGTTGCAATTTATTAGTCTAAGGAGAGTGTTCAGACTTGGGGGCTGTGTATCTCCCTGAATGCTTTCAAAACTGGCGTCCTTCTGAGAGTTGAGTTCAGCGAGGCGGGCTGCTCACACGCCCAGGGTCCTCATTCCCAGTTCCCTTACTGCAGGTGACACTGGACAGCCAGGCAATGGCGTTGGCATTGCGATTTGTTGCATATCTCTACTTACTCTTTATCTGCCAAGTTGAGGTACTGGAAGGATTCCAAGAGCAAGCGGGTGATAGCAGACAGCTGAACACAGCCATGTCTTTCCATGAAAACTGCTTTTCTTGGCTTTCTCCCAACAATGTTAGGTTGCCAGGAGAAAATGCTTTTGGCTTTACAAATGATATGGCCATACTCTGGGGTAGTTCTGGTTTTTTGGGGTTTTTTTTTTTTTTTTTTGGCTTTGTTTTTTTGTTTGTCATTTGGTTTTTTTGGTCATTGAAAAGAGTGAATACTTGTGACTCTTAAATTATTTGGCAGCTTTTTGCTCATGGCATCCTAAATTGTATTGTTTTTACATACTTTATATGAATTTGTGGTTTTATATGTGTACCAGCATGTGAAGAAAGATGCTAAAAACTTCAGGTTAATAAACCTGTCAGGTTAGGTTGAAGCCACATCACATGGAACATTCGTTGCTTTGTCGTGGCCGGCTTGCAAGTGGGAGTCGCATCAATCTCTTTTTTTGTGAAAATGTTCTTTCTTGTTCAATTCTTCGATGTTTTGATTTAAATTTCAACCCAGGAAGGTTAGGCTAGGGTATTTGGATCATATATTGTTACAGCTTATGATCTATTTTAAGTTCCAAGTGAACGTTCTGAGTATTAATTATTTTTTAAGCTGGAAAACAATCTAGAGTGAAACTGGAAATTTTGTGATTTACTAGGACAATTTGAACATAGTTGTCTGTTAAAAGTATTTCTACAACTGGTGAATGCACAAGATTGTTTTTGTCACAAGTTTATTTCATGTGTCTCTGCAAATGTCTCATAATCAAATGCCAGTAATCCCAGCTGGCTTCTCCCTCTGATCCTACCTGTTTGAACCACTCCACCATCACACAGTCTCTGAAAAATGTTCAGTTTTTAAATTAGTGTCCTAAGCATACTTAGGAAAGAAACTACATCTAGTGTAACATGATTCCCCCCCAAAGCCAAATAATAACATACTAGCCAGCACCTGTAGCACCTGCTACGCGTCAGTCGCTCTTCTTGGTGCTTCATGTTCGTGAATCCACTTAATTCTAATACAACCCTAAGAGAGGAGGTGCTATCATCTCCACTTTACAGGTGATAAAGCTCAGGCACAGAGAAGTTTAAGTAAATTGCCGAAGGTCACACAGCTGGCAAGTGGCAGAGCCACCCGCAGACCAGGTCCTCCATACTTAACCACAACGTCCTACTGTCTCTAAGAATGAAATCTTATTTGTGGCTATGTTCCAATAAAACTTTTGTTTGTTTTGTTTTTTCAAAAACAGACATTGGGGTGCTTTGGCCCTGGGGCTATAGTTTGCTGACGCCTGGTCTTGGTGGACTGAGCCTGTCCCTTTCGGCAGTGCGAGTCTGGGCAGTGCATTTCCGGGTGGGCCTGGAGGAGCCGAGGGGGCAACGAGCCTGCAGCGGCGGTGGCGCCTCTAGGAGGGGCAGGACAGGGCGAGCATCACGGCAGTTTCGCCAGCTGATTTGTTGTGTTCCTAAGCTTTCTGGGCCACCGTTTCCTCATCCACGGAGTGTAAATTTTGACTAGATAAGTCTCTGAGGCCTTCCAGCTGACAATTCTAACCTGTCTTATCGTCCCTACTAAGCTTATCGTGAAAGGCCGTATTTTGTTTTCTTTCTGTCTGTTTCCTGACCAGCATCACACCAGTTACACACACACACACACACACACACACACACACACACACACACACACACACACACACACACACACACACACACACACACGGCGGTACTTCCTCTGATTGCTCTGCTGTGTAGTGTGGTTTTAAGTGTATATCAAGGTGTGAGGAAAACTGCTGAAGAATTCAGCTTTTGAAAAAGCGTGTTTAGTGGGCTCATTGAAACCACATCAAACTCAACATTTGTTGCCACTTGAAGCATTTCTGAAGCCCTGGTGGACTCTAAGTAAAATCATGAAGTGGAAGCGTGTTTCTGGCTGTCCTGCTCCAGTCCTGAACATCTTCCCTCTTACCTCCCTTTCCCGATATTCTCAAATGGTCACACAGTGTGTCCCCCATCAAGCTTTTAGCTCAAAAATAGTTATGATCTGATCCTTCCTGTGAGTGTGCATTTCAAGAGGATGTTTGGAGATGGAAATTGGGGAGAGTTCATTTGTGAGGGTGGTTGTTACGTGAGTGGTTGATGTCTCTGGACGGGAGTCTGCTACTGGGAAAGGCCCGTATGTGGCGGGGGTGTGTGAGGTCTGGGAAGAGGGAGTTGCCTTCCCCAAGGGCAGGCATCCTTAATCTTTAGGGGATCTTAGGACCCCTTTTGAGAATCTAATAATGGACCTTTTCTCTCAAAAATGCACATCACACAAAATGTGTACAGACGTTTCCGCCCAGGCACCCCTGCCTGCCATGGACTGCCCAGGCAGGCCCAGGCCCACTGTCTCATCCCAAGGGAGTTTGGGCTGCTGATGATGGTAGAGGAGGTACAACCTGTGGTGGCCCTAACTGCAAAGAAAGGGATTCTCTGTCCCACTTTCCTACAAAAGAGCAAGAAAAGGAATACTTGGCTTGCTACTATTTAGAAACCTATTCTGGGGAGAAACTTACATGATCATTGTTACTTCTCCTTAACACCCCTAGTTAGTTCTTTGGGTTTTCAATTACTACCTTATTTGATTAGATGAGTTAGGTAAGTAGTAGAGATCTTCTCCGGGTTAGTGCAGTGTGGTGGAGAGAATCTCCCTGCTCTTTTGCAGCCCACGGCTTGTTCTCTTATTATGTTGATAGTTGTCATATCATGACACAAGTAGAAAATGAAATATTTGTCCTACACTGAGGTCAGCAGAGGAGGCCGTTTGCAGCCACAGGTGACCATGGAGGCTGATGGACCATTATCGCAGTGTACCAGTGGGAAGCTCTGGGCTGGGGCCTGGCTGAGGCCTTGCACCAAAGCCAAAGGTTTGCTGGCCTAGTGCACGTAAGCACAGAGTGCCTGTTGTACAGCCAGGCCGGGCTCCCGTCTGTGCTGTCATGGGGCACAAAATCACATTTGTCCTGTAAAACCAACTCCGAGTGCATATGCTCTTTGTACTCAACCTTTGAGCACAGGCCAGTGGACTGACAGCCTGTCCATTGCAGCTAGTAGCTGAGATCCTCGTGGTGACTGTTGAGAAAACAGAAAGGAGCCTGTTCTGCTGCCTCTCCCAGTGCCCGCTACACCCAGTGGTGACCCTTATCTGTGCTTGGCTTCTGTGACTGGGGCACGGTTCTTTGATTCCCCCCCTGCCCTCAGGGCTGATGTTGGGGTTTCTGTTGTTCCGAGGGGTGGGCTGCATGATGCAGTGGGTCTCTTGGAGTGTTCATTTATTTGGTTCTTTCCCCAAATACTAATTGAGTACCCACTATGTACTGGGGCCCAAGGACACAGAGGAGACATATGTTCCAGGAAGGCAAGAAGTTTCATCCTGGTTTTGTGCCAAAGATAGATTTAGGATGGGTTGTCATAAATATTATTATGACAAATACTGCCACAGAGTCGTGTCCTGTTTTGAACCTTCCATAGCATATCTGTAGTATGTGTCTGTCAGAGTAGAGAAGCATCGTCTACTCTGTTCTTCTTCTGTGATGTCTGTCATTCACCTTCTTGCCTGACAGCTCAGAACTTCAGCAGTTTTTGATTGATGGGCCAGGTGCTGTCAACAGAATTTGCTGCGGACACTATCTTTGTTTCATAATGAGGCTCGTGTAGGCATTGTTCAGGTTTGTTTGAACTAAACCCTAAAGACAGGTTTCCTCGTCTGGTCTCATGCTTTAAAGTCATGCCAAGGCTAATACCTAATCCCATCCTTGGGCAGGGGGTAGGCCTCAGGATCTGGCACTAGTTTTGTGGGGTTTGGGGGAGGTTGTCTTTTTTACCTTCTTACCTAGTTTGTTCTTCCCTGGTACACAGGGACTGTAGTTTACGTGTCTTTATTGTCTCATTGAAGTGATAGACAAACAACAGAGTAAGTAGGTTCTCAAATGATTGATTGATAGACTTGGTTACAAGAATGCGTTTTCATGGGAATACTTGGTAGACCTATAAAGCATTATTTAATTTAGATTTCCTTATGGGGGAGCTTGCCTTTTTTTCAGTACTTACCATAGTTAACTTTTCCTGTTTTCTAAGATTGAACTTGAATTAAATGCTTAAAAGGGCTCTGGAAGAATAGAGTGAAAGGATATCTTAACATGTATGGGCTGTTGCTGAATGAGGCAGAATATAAATATTTATTCTGTAGGCTTTAATTTGTTCATATATTACATAAACTGCACCATTAACTGAACAGTTGCCTATTTCTGCTGTTCTGCTTTTTGAATATTATTGAAAAGATTGTTTGCTGGTTCTGTAGCAGCCTTAAACCAAAATATGATAAACTTCAGTTGAAAATAAAGTTTACTAAATTGCTACTAAGTAACTGTTGGGAAAATAAAAGAAATACATTGATTTTATTAAGTGGAGTTAGACAAACATCTCGATTTATACTGTTTCATCATGAGCTAAAGAACACGTTGGTGCTAAAAAATATGTGTTAGCTAGACTTGGGAATGTTCGATCTGATCAAAGGAGAAGAGATACAGACAGGAAATCAGAAATCTAGACATCTCTAGAAGTGAAGGGTTTTTACTCAAAACTGCAGGCTAGGACTGGAGCAGCCTTCCGGTTCTACCAGGCTCTGCTGGGGGATAGTTGGGACCACGGGGCCTAGTTGGCTGATGTGGCTGGGTGGCCTGTTAGAGGGCTGTCCTTACCTGGGCCTCTGTTAGCTCTGATATTAAGGAGGGACTGGCCCTGGACCAGGGAGCTGAGCCCTGACTTTGGAGCCTGATCCTGAAGGTGGCTGTGACTTGCTTTGGTTCATCCTTGGAGTGTGTTGTCATAGGCTGAGGGTGGGATTTTCCCCCAATTTTTTTTTAGACACATAGCCTCCTGTGAGCTGGCCATTCCTTACCTGCTGTCTGTGATCTTTGACTTTACCTTGGTTCTTGCCCCATGAGGATTGAAACCATGTTGAGAGGTTTCCTTCACTATGGAATGGCCAAGAAGAAAAGGTGAGAACGATTTCCTGATGAAATCTGTCAGTGTCCACAGCACTTTGGTGCTTTGTCCCAGAGGCTCACCAGGCAAGTAGTAGCCAACTGACCAGACCACACATCCACCCAGTTTTCACCCTGGCAAGGTGATCGTGTGAACGCCGTCCCAATATTCGCAGAGCCTTAGACGTTTTTAACAGGGCTGGTGAACTTTGAGCCGCACAGGTCCCCTTTGGAAGCTCGTTGAGCTCTTGGTATTTATGTCCCTCTCTACACCAAAGGGCTGACTGCCTTGGACAGTTGGCGTCAGTGGAAGGACAGTTGCCTCTCCTTTCCCACCCCCCAGCTGCCATCCACTTTGATTCATCAGTACTAGAAACTTCCAAAACAACATTGATTTTTCTTGTTTATCAGGTTGGTGGTTACATGGAGCGAGCTCTATGACAAGTAGGAAAATTGCATCCGAACGTGTTCTGAACCGGGCTTGGTTCATAGCAGGCGCTAGGTAAACGCTGGCTGACTGTGAGCACGGATTCATGGAGAGTAAATTGATGCATGTGTCTTCTGACATGTTTGGTCCTAAGTAGAGAAATTTTAAATGAAATTTAGGAAATGGGGGACTTCCCTGGTGCGCAGTGGTTAAGGATCCGCCTGCCAATGCAGGGGACACGGGTTTGAGCCCTGGTCCGGGAAGATCCCACATGCCGCGGAGCAGCTAAGCCTGTGCGCCACAACTACTGAGCCTGTGCTCTAGAGCCCACGAGCCACAACTACTGAGCCCGTGTGCCTAGATCCTGTGCTCTGCAACGAGAAGCCACAGCAATGAGAAGCCCGCGCACCGCAACGAAGAGTAGCCCCTGCTCGCCACAACTAGAGAAAGCCCACGCACACAACGAAGACCCAGCACAGCCAAAAGTAAATAAATAAAATAAATAATTTTTTAAAAAGAAATTTAGGAAATGGAAATTATAACCATGTTTTTTCCCCAAATTCTTGGGGCTCTGAGAGCAGTGTTTGAGTTTATGCAGAATTCTACAAGAAGTAATCATTACGTGGACTTAATTTAGTGTAACACTTCCTGAAAATGTAGATTTTTGCTTCAGTTTTTCTGAGTTTCAGATAACAACTGAAGGAACCTAGTTGAGAATCAGAAATGTCCTTTATGTTAAAAGTTTGCTGATTAAGTCTTGCCTTGATTAAATCATCTGAATTCAGAGTTGAGCCTACTTGGTGGGCTTCGTAAAGAATTTGTTTTTGTTTCAGTCTTCTCAAGTTGACTTTGAATTTCAGTTGAATTTAAATTTGTTTCAGTTTACTCGAGTAAAGCAAGTAAGGCAAAAGTGGCAGCTAGAATGTGTTCACTTTCAAAAAATTGAGAAGTACCGCTGTGAGGGCTATATGTGGAAACCACCAGTACATATGAAAATGCCAGAACAAGATCTTTTTGGTTACAGTAGTTTGATTTTATTTGTGTTTTTATGCGGACATTTCAACAGGAAAGGGTCGATTGTGTTGAGCATCTGTTTGTTTGCAGCCTAGAATTTTAGAGCTGAAAGAAGTAATGCAGTTGTCTTGTGCAAGATACTCATCTTTCAAGTGAGGTAAAGGTCCATAGAAGGAACGTGAGTTAACCAGTGTGAACGGGCTGGTGCAGTCACCATGTGAGGTTGGTGGAGAGAACTGAGCTGTGATTTCTTGAATGGAAACTCTGTCCCCTAGGGAAGGGGCTGTCTTCCCTTCAGGAGACTCCTTCCTCCCAGTTTCTAAACATCAAATGCACCAGGACAGCAGAAAAGTGGAGCAGGCAGTAGGCAGCAGATGGATTGTTGCAACTTCGTGAGAAAGCAAAGCAGGCAGACTAAAAAAGCCACTCTCTTAGTAATGAGACTCTGCTTCTCCAGAGGGGGCGGCTGAGCAGCAGGGCATCACTGTGGGGATTCCCGGATTCATGCCTGTGGAGGTTAGAGCTGAGGGGTCTGGCGGGAACCTGGCCGGGGGCTCTTGACTGGAGGGGATCTCTAACTCCTGTGGTTGCTTGCTGCCCCACTCCGTGGCATAGGTGGGGTTCCTCCTTTCCATTCTTGGCTTTATCTACTATACAGTTTCTTTTATTTCACTGTAATTTAGATAAGACTTTATTATGGAAAACTTCAAATACGTATAATATTAGAGGGGCTAGTATAACAACCCCCCACACCTGTCCCCTGGTGAGGAGTCACCGACGTTTGTCCAGTCGTTTTTTCATCGATGCTACCCCTTGCCTCACTAGGTTTTAAAGCAGATCCCAGACATTATATGATTTCTTTGTCAATATTTCTACTGTGCATTTTGAACTAATGGAAACTTAAATCTGATTGGGGGGTGGTAGCTGAAAGAAACTAATTACTTATAGAGTAATTAAGGATTAAACTGAAGGAGCTCCCCTTTGTCAGTTATTCTGGAAGATTTTGTTTTCCAAATGATCTTAATGGGTCGGTGCCACTCTCAGGGTAGGGGGCTTGGCGTGAGGAGTATGGCTGAGGGGTAAGGGTGGAAAAGTGCTGGCTCTTGGGATGATATTTAGGAGGAGGGGACAGATGGGGTTGTTGGGAGCAGCTTCACTAGTCTTCTGCCTTTAGTCTGTAGCTGTTTGAGCAAGTTGCTCTGTTCATGATCCTAATTGTGAACCCTGAGAATGAGCCTTTAATTTATAATTGAAATGAAGATTTTACAGGAAGTAACGATTTTTGCTTCAGTGGGTCAGAGTGAGCGTTTCTGAGGCTCTTCCTTTCATATGTGGTCGCGTCAGGATGGCTGACATTGCTCTTTTTGTTTCAGATGGGAATGACTGGTAACACAAGTCCATTTGGACAACCCTTTAGTCAAACTGGAGGGCAGCAGATGGGAGCCCCTGGAGTGAACCCTCAGCTGCCCGGCAAGCAGAGCATGGTCAATAGCTTGCCTCCCTTCGCTGCAGACATCAAGAATGCTTCAGTCACCAACGTGCCAAACATGGTAAGTTGCCCTTGGTCTCAGAGCTGTGGGTCTCCAGTGGGTGCTTTGGTGTGTGGATTTTATCGTGCTGACAGTGAAGATCTGCAACTAAAAGTGCATCATGGGTGAAAGGAAAATAACCTGTATTTCTTATGCGTACGCTTTCTCAGTGAGTTTAATTTTCTGTGATGAGCTGCCCGTAAGGGGCTAGTTAAGATGATTCAGCTAGTCCTCCCGGGGTCCCTATGTGGAGGGAGAGGGTTCATGTCTGTGAGTCATTTTGACTTTCCTCCAGAGTCACCCTCTTGATTCAGCAATAGAGCCAAGAGAATTGGAGAGATAGGCTTTTTTACACTTCCCGTCTGTTAGTGGTTGAAGCTGTCAGTAGCAGTCCATCCATTTCTGTTACAAAGGACATTTATCTTCAGAGAACTGTACCTTGTCTGTGAGATGTGTGTGTCCTGTCTGACTTGACAGATGGTTTCACAGGTCTTCATTCTCCTTGAGATTTCCTACCTATAAAATAGAAACTACCCTTGGAACTCTCAACCTAACTAACCCAGATATTAATGGGAAAATAGCTCCTTTTGTGCCACAAAATGGCATCTCTTTTAATTCCGGCCGCTAAGGGGAAGTGTGTTCTTTTGTCGGACCTCACCGTGCATACATGGCTTCTGCGTCTCTGATGTGCCTTTAGCGATGCGTCAGGGCCTGGAGCAGCCACTCTCCTCTCCCCTTGGCCTGCCCTGCCCGGGCTGCCATCCACATAGTTGTGCAGAGTGATTTGGGAAGGCTCAGAAGACAGCTGGGGGATTATGTTCAGAAAAAGTTGCTTTTTGTCTTTTGATTTTTAAAAAACTTTAATTTGAAGTATTTATTGTAAAGGTACAGCCAAGAATTCCTCTATCTCCATCATCCGCTTCCCTTGATGTTAACATCTTCTGTAATCTTGGTACGTTTGCCAAAACTAAGGAATTGACTGCTTACAGTACTTAGAAGTTTTGAGGCTGCTGAAAGCAGGAAGAGTTGGATCTCTTTCTCTTTGTTTTTGTTAAAAATCAGAAAAAGGGGCTTCCCTGGTGGCTCAGTGGTTAAGAATCTGCCTGCCAATGCAGGGGACACGGGTTCGAGCCCCGGTCCAAGAAGATCCCACATGCCGCGGAGCAACTAAGCCCGTGCGCCACAACTGCTGAGCCTGCGCTCTAGAGCCCGCAAGCCACAACTACTGAAGCCCGTGCACCTAGAGCCTGTGCTCTGCAACAAGAGAAGTCACTGCAGTGAGAAGCCCATGCACCACACGAAGAGTAGCCACCACTCACCACAACAAGAGAAGGCCTGTGCACAGCATTGAAGACCCAACGCAGCCAAAAAAAAAAAACATCAGAGAAGGGAGTGATACTGAGGTATCCTAGTCAGATTCCCGAGGTATCCTAATCAGATTCGCTCTCAGTTTGCTACATTCTTCCTTCTTTAAAAAGAAAGGGTACAAGCAATGAGATCTGTTTTCAAGTTTTTACTTCTTTATTTCTTCTTCTGATCATCCCCCTGTAACTTTCCTGGATCTGCTTCTCTCCTTCCAGTAACTTTTTGTTGCCAGGATTGCCCTGTTCCTGGCCATACAGACCCAGAACTTACAACAAAGCCCACTGCTCCCTTCACACGACTCCTCTCAGCCCTGGGGGCGGCAGGCCAGGATCCCCAGCCCTGCTCTTCCTGTTCTTGCCTGCCTTTCCTTTTCCAGTCCTCACTGGGAGGGCAGTAGCGTGGACTTCAGTACTGTTGATTGTCACCTGGGTTTGGTCAGTGACCTGGAGCACATTTTGGCTTCAGAGTAAGAGTGTTTGCTTTTCACAGACATTCTGTGTTTTGTAGTCTGAGAAACCCTGACCTAACATTTTCTTCCATTTTCTTTTTTTAGATCTTCTCCAGGCCCACTTTTTCATCCTTTCTCCTTTACCCCCAACTTAGTGGCAGAATCCTTTCACTGCAGGTTCCTCTTCCTGCCTCTGCGGCTCCAGGGGACTGAATTCCTGAGAGTGGTGTGCTTGTCAAGGGCAGGTTCGGACCAGACTGGAAAGAGGCTTCTGGTTGTCTCCACCTGTGCCTGGGCTGGAGCCCTTTGGGCTAGGGAAGGCTTCTCTCGCCCTTGGCACTGTTGACGTTTGGGGTGGGATCTTTCTCTGTTGTGGGGGCCATCCTGTGTATTGTGGGATGTTTAACAATATCCCTGGCCTTCACCCACTCGATGCTCACAGCCCTGCACACCGACCCCCCTGTAGTTGGCCCCAGTTGAAAGCCCTGCTCCGGGGAATGGTTGGGGGAGGCAGTAGCAGTAACATCTCATCCTTCTGTCTGTGACGTCTAACAGATAAAACCAGTTCTCTCCCCCCTCCCCCCGCCTTGGCCTTAGCAGGCTACCCGCATGGTGAACTGGGGAAGTATCTTGGTGTATGGGAGCCTAGCCACCACTTTCCCACAGGGGCACGGGTGGACTCTTGGAGAGATCCGCAGCTGGTGCCTTTGGAGTGAAGTCCTCAGACGTTTACCGCGGGGCTCGGGGCAGGCTTCACCAGGCCAGGTGACCCAGCCACGGACTTCACGCTATTGGGCGCAGCACAGGAACCAGAGGGGACTGACAGAGAAGCAGGGCAGCAAGTGCACATAATTTGCCCAATATCTTTCTAAGTGCTTTCTCACCCTGTGTTTTACCTTATTCTTTCGACAGCCTGTTGAAAGACATCATTCACCTCCCATTTTACAGATGTAGAGGCTGAGGGTCTGAGGGCTTTAGGTTCGTTCAGGGCTATGTAACTTCTTGTCTGCAAGGCCCAAAGCTTCTTCAGTATGTCCTGGTGTCATGTTTTAGTGGCTCCGAGCCCTTTGGGGTGTGTTTACATTCCTTATTTGCAGTTCCTCAAACATGTTTTGTTGTCTTCCTTGAGTTTTCTAAATTGTTTCTGGCCCCTTGGAGCCCAGAGATTTTTGTACAGTGAGGGAGAGCAGTTACCAAAGGTCTAAATTTCTTTAATTAAAAAAAAAGAAAAATTTGGAGCCTTGAACATATTTGTGTTTTTTGTCATGCTTTGGGGAGTGGTCTTTTAAAGCCCAGCTAGGTTCAGCATGCCAAACAGTTGAGCTCAGGACTCTGATACCGAATCACCTGGTGCCCTGGTTGAGCTCTTTGTGGGACGATTGACACTTGGTCACTGGCCGAGGGACTCGTGCTTGTCTCCTCTCCTAGAGGATTCCCGCAGCACTGGTGATGCTCAGGAAACGAGGGGATGTGGCCGTTCCTTTAACTCGTCTCATTTGTTGAGCACCTTCTCTGAGCCCAGGTGCATCTGGAGTGCTGGTGTGAGTTACGTAGAGCTCACCCCTCTTTCGTGAAATTGGGGGTGGTGGTGATGGAAAACAAATAATTACAAACGCAAACTGCTCCAACAGGTCTGAGTAGCACGGAGAGGTTGAGGTTGACACAGGGACCTACTTAGGTGGAGCCATCAGAGAGAAGGCCGCACCAAATAGGGGGTTTTAAGGGCAAGATTGGAAGGATGAGCAGATGCCACGGAGACCCCAGGGCACTGGGAGAGCATTGGCTTGTGTAGGAGCCAGCAGAAGTCCAGTGGGAAGGGTGAGAGGAAAGCGGTGTGAAGTGGATATTGGGGGCTGGGCAGGAGCCGTCTCAAGGAGGGCCATGGGTGGCAGTGGCCACTGCAGTGCTCTAGGCTAGTGGAGATGGGGGCCTGGAGGCCATTGATTACAGAGGGGACAGGAGACCAGATGAGATTTGCCACTAGAGTGGATGTGTGGGGTCACCGTGTGAGATGACTTGGTGGGAGGCGGGACCATTTACAGAGCTAGCGGAGGAACAGACTGGGAGAAGGGTGATGAAGGGGAGGGCATTCGTAATTCCGGTTAAGACATGCTCCTCTTGAGATGCTTGTGAGATGTCTAGGTGAAGAGGCCAGGCAGATGGGTGGACATACAAGTAGGGCAGCCACTGTCCATCGGGAGCTGACGGTAAGCATGCTGTGGTAGAAGGGCTGTGGAGTGGGTGCCATGGCTCGGAGGGGAGCACAGGGAGAGAGACCAGGCAGAGGAGGAGCTGGCAAAGGGGACAGCAAGGGACTGATGTCACTGAAGCCGAGAGAGGAGATCGTTTGGACAGGCAGAGATGGTGGCTGCTGAGATGGTGAGTGAGATGAAGGCCAAAGAGCGTCGCTGGAATATGCAGGGGATCTGTGGGACGGTCAGGAAGCGTGGAACATCTTCCGTGAGACTTAAGTGTGGCCCATAGTCATGGAGACCTGTTGATCACCACGGTCTATGGGCTGCCTCTGGGATGTGCTGCCTGGAGCTCCAAAAGGTTCAGAGACCCTATTGCAAATGGGGTCCTTTTGAGGGCATATATATCCCCAGGACAATATTCAAAAGCAAATACCACATCTCCCTAAATTTTCACATGGATTTTGTTGCAGCTCTGTCTTTGGCCATTTTATTTGTAATTTCTTAACTTTCTACAGATTTTTGAAGCTTCTTAGAACTTTTACCATATTATTACATTGTATTTCATGATTCTGAGATGCAAATTTTTTTCACAGTTGTAGCATCTTTGAAATCAGGATGTATTTTAGAAACAAGTTTTAGGTCTAATAAGACGCAGTATGTATACTAACGATGTTACTTGTTCATAATTGGAATTAATAAGAGTGACAACTATTAAATATATGTTCACTATCCAGTTTTCTAGGATAGCTCACATGGATATAAGAATTTCAAAATTATGTAAATTTTACTGACAAAGAAGAACAGGTTTGGGCAGGGGTATAAGTTGGGTTGTCTTTCTGTGGCCTGACTTCAAGGTCCATGTGGACCTTCTCAAAGGAGAGATTTGCCTGAGAGTGCGTGGAGTGGGGGAGAGTTGTTCCAGGGCAGTCCTCTGGAAGAGGAGGCCGCCTGATTCCTTGGTGACATTACCCTTCTTGCCGTTTTCACCTGAAAAAGTCATAACACGGAGAGCAAGGGAGCATTTGCAGGAAGGAGGGAAATTCAGACATCATTTGGCACTGGATTTGTCAATTAGGTCGTTGCTGACGTTCATGATGGGTCTGGGATTGTTTTAAAGGAGCACTGTTTCGAAGTGGGACACATCTTGGGCTTATCTAATCTAAGAAAGTTTGGTGACCAAAGGGACCTTATCATCAGTTTCTCTCACAGAGTCTCCTGTGGGGCTCCCCATTGCGGTCTCCTACAAGGGTTCTTTCTTTCTATTTTTTTTTTAACATCTTTTTTGGAATATAATTGCTCTACAATGGTGTGTTAGTTTCTGCTTTATAACAAAGTGAATCAGCCATACATATACATATATTCTCAGATCTCCTCCCTCTTGCGTCTCCCTCCCACCCTCCCTATCCCATCCCTCTAGGTGGTCACGAAGCACCAAGCTGATCTTCCTGTGCTATGTGGCTGCTTCCCACTAGCTATCGATTTTTCATTTGGTAATGTATATATCATGTCACTCTCTCACTTCGTCCCAGCTTACCCTTCCCCCTCTCCGTGTCCTCAAGTCCATTCTCTACGTCTGCATCTTTATTCCTGTCCTGCCCCTAGGTTCTTCAGAACCTTTTTTTTTGTTTTTTAGATTCCATATATATGTGTTAGCATGCGGTATTTGTTTTTCTCTTTCTGACTTACTTCACTCTGTATGACAGACTCTAGGTCCATCCACCTCACTACAGATAACTCAATTTCATTTCTTTTTATGGCGAACGCTCCATTGTATATATGTGCCACATCATCTTTATCCATTCATCTGTCGATGGACACTTAAGTTGCTTCCATGTCCTGGCTATTATTGTAAACAGAGCTGCAGTGAACACTGTGGTACATGAATCTTTTTGAATTATGGTTTTCTCAGGGTATATGCCCAATAGTGGGATTGCTGGGTCGTATGGTAGTTCTATTTTTAGTTTTTTAAGGAACCTCCATACTGTTCTCCACAGTGGCTGTATCAATTTACATTCCCACCAACAGTACAAGAGGGTTCCCTTTTCTCCACACCCTCTCCAGCATTTATTGTTTGTAGATGTTTTGATGATGGCCATTCTGACCCGTGTGAGGTGATACCTCATTGTAGTTTTGATTTGCATTTCGCTAATGATTAGTGATGTTGAGCATCCTTTCATGTGTTTGTTGGTGATCTGTATATCTTCTTTGGAGAAATGTCTATTTAGGTCTTCTGCCCATTTTTGGATTGGGTTGTTTGTTTTTTTGATATTGAGCTGCATGAGTTGCTTGTATGTTTTGGAGTTCAATCCTTTGTCAGTTGCTTTGTTTGCAAATATTTTCTCCCATTCTGAGGGTTGTCTTTTCATCTTGTTTATGGTTTCCTTTGCTGTGCAAAAGCTTTGAAGTTTCATTAGGTCCCATTTGTTTATTTTTGTTTTTATTTCCATTTCTCTAGGAGGTGGGTCAAAAAGGATCTTGCTGTGATTTATGTCAAAGAGTGTTCTGCCTATGTTTTCCTCTAAGAGTTTTATAGTGTCTGGCCTTACATTTAGGTCTTTAATCCATTTTGAGTTTATTTTACAAGCGTTATTTCTAATAGAAAGTTCATACGTGTTGGGGTTTTTTGTTACGTTGTTGTTTTGAGAAAAACTTAGAACTGTATTATGGAGACTTTGCCATTCTTAAAGTTGTAATGGAGGAAAATCATCAGGAGTGCTGCTTATTTAAAATTGCTCACGGAAGAATAAAATAAAATAGCTCATGAGAATGGTGTTAGGATTTTGGTCGTGTGTCAGAGAATTTGAACTTGGAGGCTTTGGACGAGGCCCCCAGGCAGCTGCTGATTCATGTCTCTAAAGTGAAGGAAACTGTCGCTGGTACTGACTATCCATGCAGAGGAGGGTTGTAGAACTGTGTTCTGTGTCCTGCCAGAATAACAAAGATGTGGGGTAGTGCCATTAGCTACGGCTCTTCCAGGGCAAGCTGTGTGTTTTGGGGTTAGTTCTCTCTGTTTCTCAGCGTGTCAGTGGACCCACTGCATCAGTGGGACTGGTTCTTGGGCCCCACCCTGTCCTCCTGGTTCAGAATCTCTTAGAAGAGGGTGAGGAATCTGTGTTCTTGTCTGTCACTGTTATTTGTGAAACCTTAGGTTTTTTCTTTCTCAGTTGTCCAGTGTATGCCACCTACTTCCCTGTAAGGCGGTTCAGGATAATTGCCAAATAGGTGGACTTGTTCTTTCTTTTGCACTGGAACTGCAGCTTTAAATAAGCTCCTCCGGTGATTTTGATGTAGATTAGTCTTTGAGAGCCACTGTCCCCTGCAGTGTCAGTGACCTGATGCCCGGCTGCCCCACTGTGGAGTGGGCTACTTTGTTAGTCTTGAGTCCACTTCAGTACTTCAGAAGGCTTCCCTGTCTCCCTCCACCTTTTCTGTCTTATTCTCTCATGATTTTCTGTCCTCCATGTCCAGTTTCTGATCACTGAGGGAGCAAGACTTGAACTGATGGAACTTTGTGAACCCAAGGGTCTCCTCTTTGTTGTTGTCTTTGATTGGCTCATCTCACAGTTTTAGTTGCCCTGCGGAGGTGCTCATGTTCGCATACCATTGTCCACTAGCTCCTTGTACTTCACAAGCATGAATTTAAAATCACCGGTGGTCTAGTATTTCCCTCAACCCTAGGACTGGGGAGAGGGCTTCCCGGCACTCTCGTCCTTGTCTGGAAACGACGAGTGAAGAGTCTTGTCAGCTCTTCACTGTGAGAGCAGTTTCTGTAGAAGATCACTCTGTGGCAATGAATTATGCCTCAGTAATTGAATTGGAAAACAGGGGACAAGGTTGGGAAGTGAGCGCTTGCCTGTAATTATTAGCCATCCAAGTGTTTTTGTAATTTTAGGAGTTTACCTTTCGTATTCTCAACTTATTGCCTTCACCTGTAACTTGAAGATCTCTGAGAAAATGTGTATGTGAGGGCTTTGAAGAATAACTTTTAGTTCTAAAATTCTTATTAGTACCTGTATAAATCCTTTCTACTGTTTTAACTCATCCCCTTTTGTTTTGGCAATAAATATCAGCTGGGAAACATAGCCTAAGCACAAAATATGATGTGTTGCGAATATCAGGAAACTATAAATGGAGGAAAATTAACAGTATTCTTTGATATTAGGAACCAACTGTATGTATTGCAAGTGCTCAATCAAGATCATTTAACTTCTTTCCAAGATGAGTTTCCATTAACCAACAGTGTCTTTTCTAGGGTCTAATTAGCGTAGCCTTTTCTTCAATGAAACTTTCTGGGTAAAACAACATAAATTATCTCCAGAGACATTCAGCCCTCTCACTTCATGTAAAGTAGAGACTCGGTAGGAAGGTTCTTCATGCCTAAACAAGCTGCGCCCACCACATACTAGTGCTGGAATTTCTGCCTGCTCGATAGCAGCAAATACAGGTGTTTCTGGAAAATGAAGTGACCATTTTAAGAAGAACTCAGTACACACCTTAAAAGATTGTATTAAAAAAATTAAAAAAAAATTAAAAAAAATTTTTTAAATAAAAAATCTATTTTTTAAAAGGAAGAAGAACTCAGTAGATAACACATTTAATGGATCTGGAAGGAGATAGTCGTAGCTACCAAAGATGTAAGTGCAATACTGTGTCTGAAGAGCCAGGAACCACAACAGTCTTTTTGCAGCCCTAATTACCCTAACTTCTTTTTACTTTTTTCCACAATTATCTGAAATGGCCCTAAGGCTCAAGTCACCAAAAACTAGTTTTTCAGTCAAATGATTAATTTGCCAAGTTATCAAAAACTTACTGTAATAAATGTTCTTGAAGAATATGTTCATATATATTGGTGGTCAGGAAGATTATTCCTTAAAAGTTTTTAGTAGATTGGTAATTCTCATTCGGTGAATGGACCTGATGCTGTGAAGACCCCTTAACTCAGTTAAGACCTGCTGGTCTGGTTGGCCTGTCACCTTGGCTGTTGGAATAGATTCAGCAGCTTTTACCTTTTAGGGTTTCTTTGCACAGGTGCATTTGACCACTCAGCCCTCCATAGCAGACTGACTCTCTGGGTCGGAAAGAGTGACCTTAGGGTAGGGGAGAGAGTGGGTCTGTCCAGTTGTCAGTCCTGTGCCTTTGCCCTCTGGCTTACCCATCGAGTTTTCTTTCTTGACTTAGCCATTTGTTTTCTGCTGTGAAATCACAGTGTTTCTGATTTGGAAGATTGCTTAGAAATCATTCTGGTCCAGCTTGCTCATTTTAAATTATTTCCCTATTGAATTTAAATCTTAAATTGTAAGGTAATCTTATTTTTTAAAAAAATCAACGAACACCAAGCAAAAAGGAGAAAACACAAGAAACAATATTCCTTCTATCTAAACAACTATGTTCTGTTTCTTACCAATTGATCTTTATCATCTCAGGTGATTATCACTTCTTCCTAGTTTGATAGCTCTGCATTTAATGAGCATATTCTTTATTTTATGACTGCAAAGCTTTGTGTACCCAGCTGTTCTAGGGTCCTTCTGGGGGAATCAGAACAAGCAAATATTGCAGAACAACGCTTTGTCCCACCTGGTGTTTGCTTTGGTGTCATTTTCTGACTTTTAAGTGGAGGTTGGGGAGAAGTAAAGTTTCCAGGTGGGTCAGGGGAGTATGTCAGAGGAGTGTGGGTCTGGACTCCATCAGTAATGTAGAAGGTCTGGGCCAGGTTGATCCTGAAGGGCCATCTCTAGGAATCCCAGCCTGACATGAATTGGGGGCAGTGGTTGTGTGTCAGGAGGAAGCACTTTCATTCCCTCTTCTGTCTTGGTCAGTGTCTGCTTCTTACTGTTTGCATTACAGAGTCCTTTGCAGACATTATAATCTGTTCTTGGACGCTTCATGGAAAATAACTTCCTTTTCTAGAAAGAATGCCAGAATAAACTTTATTATACATACTCCTTGTGCATATCTGTGATTCTATCCTTAGGATAGAATAAAGGGCATTTTAAAAAATGGGGTTGGGGCTGATTACTCAGACCTATGTAACAATAGCACAACCCTAGTAAAAATACATCAAACTGCTTTAAAAATTAAGGAATACACCAGAATAAATATAAAATGTTTGCGTTTCAAGGTCGTGTGATGGACAGGGGTGTAAAATGATGGTTGAGTTATGGTGACAAGTGACACATGCAAAGAGCAAAGATCTAGCAAAGACTGAAAAGGGGTGAGTGGGCTGTACCCTCCACAGCCCTTAGAGCGTGTGCTTTGTGTTCACCTGCTGTTACTCATCGTTCAAAATGTTGACAGGCAGGGGTGGGGGGGGTCACGATTGCACCAATGTGACTCCCGCACCATGGTAACCTCCCCCTTCCATGATTAGGAATTGCATGTGATCTGATGGGAGTTACTGAAATGCAAATTTCATATATTTTAAGGCCTTTAATGGATACTGTTGTATTGCCTTCCAACAAAAGCCACGAACCAGGTCACTAGTATTGCACGATGCTCCCAAGGCTGGGGATTATCACTCTGTCCTTTGATAGGAGGAAACGGTGTCTTTTTATTTTGATTTGCATTTCTTGATTACTGGTAAGAATTAAAGTACTTATGTTTAGTATGCTGTTATTTTTTGAGTTGCTTAGTTCCTGTCCTTGGCCAGTTTTTCTGTTAGATTCTCTTAGAATGCTTTATAAAGCAAGGTGGGCAACCCTCTGACAAGGTGGGCAGCAGGAGGGTTAAAAGGTGGACACTCTGCCACAACTACTGAAGCCCGTGCGCCTAGAGCCCGTGCTCCGCAACAAGAGAAGCCACTGCAATGAGAAGCCCGCGCACCGCAACAAAGAGTAGCCCCTGCTCGCTGCAACTAGAAAAAGCCCACACACAGCAACGAAGACCCAGTGCAGCCAAAAATAAATAATTAATTTAAAAAAAAAAAAAAAAAAGATGGGCACTCTACTGCTAGATCCCCCTCTCCACCACTGCCCAGTGCCACTTTGGGCCCTGAGTTAGTCCTCCCTTGGGGGGGGGGGTGGGTATTAAGTGAGCTGATGCTGTTGGGCGCTGAACACAGAGCCTGGCACAAAGTCCTTGAGAAATAAAGACTGGCCAAGGAGAGGAAAAAGAATAATACCTGCAGTGTTATTTGCTTTGTCTTGTGTGTTCCAGATATTTTTCCTAGTTTGTTGGTTGCCATTACAGTGGCCTGGCCCTGGCGCCTTCCCGTTATGCATGGCTGCCGCTACATCAGAATCACCTGTGGCCCTTTTGCTCTTAAATGGTTTGTTTTATTCTAACTGTAAAAGTACATACATGTTCATTTTGGAAAATCTTTAAAAAGTAGAAAGCTAAATATAATAAAGCACCCCCTGTGGAACTTTAACAAATAGAAATGCCTCTGGCTCCGCCCCAGATTTGTGAATCATAGTCTCTGGAAGGGACAAATGGGGAATCTGTATTTGAAGAGGCTTTACTGGGGATTGGTTAGGAGCCACTGCTTTACATATTTTTATGAAGGCCTTTACCACTTTTGCATTACAAAATATTCATTTAATACTTTCTAGTACCTTTACAATTTTATTTTTTATATTTAATTGTTCATTGTTTTCTCCTGATTCTTCTGATCCCCCCCCCCCCGCAAAGTGGAATGTTTTTTGTTTATAAAAATAGTGGACACTTGTAAAACATTCAAACAATACATAATTATAAACACGATCCCACCCCTGCCCAGAAATAACCACCAAATAATCTTTTTTTTTTTTGTTTTAAACATCTTTATTGAAGTATAATTGCCTTACAATGGTGTGTTAGCTTCTGCTTTATAACAAAGTGAATCAGTTATACATATACAATATGTTCCCATTTCTCTTCCCTCTTGCATCTCCCTCCCTCCCACCCTCCCCATCCCACCCCTCTAGGCGGTCACAAAGCACCGAGCTGATCTCCCTGTGCTATGCGGCTGCTTCCCACTAGCTATCTATTTTACACCAAATAATCTTAACAAAGTTTTTCTAAGAACAGGTACAAAATATAAAGTTAATAAAGAAAAACCAAATGACTTTATGGTACTATTTTATTACTTTCCTTTGTAGCTTAATATGTTATAGACAGCTTTTCATGAAAGCATGAAGGTCTACATTATTATTGTTACTAATTTTGTTTGCCTCAAATAATCATTTTGCTGTATCTCACAATTTTTGGTGGGTCAAGGATTTGGATAGGGCTTGGCTTTGGGCCCTTACGTTCCATGTGGCTTTGACTGGGGTCACTTGAGGTCCACCTTACTTTTCATGACTGCATATGATTTCATGAGGTCTGTAGCCATAATTTTTTTTAATTAGTCCACCTTTGATAGGCATTTAGGAGTTTTCCAGTGTTCAGTGATTTAATCAAGGCGTGGTGGCTGTCTTTGTACATACATTTTAGCACACTAGTCCGGTTACTTCCCTAATAATAAATTATAAGAAGTAGAACTACTGGATCAAAAGAAATGCACGTTTTTCTTTTTGATACATGTTGCTTTCCAGAGTCGTACTAAATTGCATTATCACCAAAATCTCTGAAAATTGCTGTCTCTGTACCCTCATTGATACCATTTTTTTTTTTTTTTCTTAAGAGGGAAGGGAGGGAAGTTTTTGAGAACCAGGAATCCAGACAGAAACAATGAGACAAGTTTTGTTTTGTTTTGTTTTTTAAATTAATTAATTAATTAATTTATGGCTGTGTTGGGTCTTCGTTTCTGTGCGAGGGCTTTCTCCAGTTGCGGCAAGTGGGGGCCACTCTTCATCGCGGTGCGCGGGCCTCTCACTATCGCGGCCTCTCTTGTTGCGGAGCACAGGCTCCAGACGCGCAGGCTCAGTAGTTGTGGCTCACGGGCCTAGTTGCTCCGCGGCATGTGGGATCTTCCCAGACCAGGGCTCGAACCCGTGTGCCCTGCATTGGCAGGCAGATTCTCAACCACTGCGCCACCAGGGAAGCCCCACCATTTTTTTTTATCATGGTCATATTGATAGGTGAAAGATGCCTCTTTGTTCTAATTTCATTTCTTTGATTAGTGAGATAGAACTCATTTTAAAACAGCTTTACTGAGATATAATTCATGTCCCATACAGTGTTCCTTCCCCCTTTTAAAGTGCACAATTCAATGGCATTCAGTGTATTGTGCGACCATCACCAACCACAATTTTATTTTATTTTTAAAATTTTTTCTTTTTTGATTAATTAATTTATTTTTTGGCTGCGTTGGGTCTTCATTGCTGCACACGGGCTTTCTCTAGTTGCAATGAGTGGGCGCTACTCTTCGTTGCAGTGCGTGGGCTTCTCATTGCAGTGGCTTCTCTTGTTGTGGAGCACGGGCTCTAGGCGCACGGGCTTCAGTAGTTGAGGCGCATGGGCTCAGTAGTTGTGGCTCTCAGGCTCTAGAGCGCAGGCTCAGTAGTTGTGGCACATGGGCTTAGTTGCTCCGCGGCATGTGGGAGCTTCCCAGACCAGGGATCGAACCTGTGTCCCCTGCATTGGCAGGCAGATTCTTAACCACTGTGCTACCAGGGAAGTCCGCCAACCACAATTTTAGAACATTTTCATATCCCAGAAAGAAACTCTGTACTTTTAGCAAGTTCCTTCCATTTCCCCCAGACCTTCAGCCAGATGCAACCACTAATCTATTTTCTGCCCCTATGGATTTACCTATTCTGGACATTTCATAGAAATGGAATTATACAATATGTGGTCATTTGTGACTGGCTGTTTTCACTTAGCACAATGTTTTCAAAGTTCATTCATGTTGTAGCATGTATTGGTACTTCCTTTTTTGTGGTTGGATTATATTCCATTTTGGATATATCACTTTTTTCCATTCATTAGTTGATGGGCGTTTAAGTTCGTTACACTTTTTTGGCTGTTAGGAATAGTGCTGCTACAAACATTTGTGTACATGTTTTAATGTGAACATATGTTTTCAATTCTCTTGGGTGTATATGCTTAGGAGGGGAATTGCTGGGCCATATGGTGACTCTAGGTTTAACCTTTTGAGGAACCGCCAGAGTGTTTTCCAAAGTTGCTGTTCCATTTGACGTTCTCACCAACAGAGTGTGTGAGTCCAGTTTTTCCACGTGCTCACCAACAGTTGTTACTGTCTCGTTTTTTAAATTGTAGCTACCCTAGTGGGTGTAAAATGGAACCTCAGTGTGGTTCTGATGATGGCTAATAGTGCTGAGCGTCTTTTCATGTGCTTATTGACCATTTGTATATCTTCTTTGGGAAAATGTCTGTTCATATCCTTTGTCCATTTTAAAAAATTAGGTTCTTTTTTTTTTTTAATCCGTTTTAAGGGTTTTTTTAATACAAGTGCCTTATCACATCTATGATTTGCAGATGTTTTCTCCCATTCTTTGGGTTGTCTTTCACTTTCTTGATGGTATCTTTCAAAGCATAACAGCTTTTAATTTTAATGAGGTCCAATTTATTTTTTTCATTGATGTGGTTTGTGCTTTTGGTGACATATCTCAGAATCTGTTACCTAATCCAAAGTCATGAAGGTTTACTTCTGTGATTTTTTTTCTAAAAGTTTTATAGTTTTAGCTCTCACATTTAGGCCTTTGATTCATTTTGAGTTAATTTTTGAGTATGATGTGAAGAAGGGGTCCTACTTCATTCTTTAGCATGTGGATATCCAGTTGTCCTATCCTTTTTATCACTGTTGGTTGGAAAGGCTATTCTTCTCTCCATTGAGTTGTCTTGGCACTGAGGTGTAGAACGTTTTTTATGTTTGTTGTTTATTTATTTTGTGAGGTATCTGTACATTTTTTTTTTTGCCCAACTTTTTAATGTAGTAGTATCTTTTTTTGTCCCCTGAGTTCTTTATATAATAAAAAGTGCCACAACCTTTCTGGAAAACAATTTAGCAACATATATAAGGAGCTTTAATAATGGCCCTATCTTTTGACTCACTGTTTCCACTTCTCAAAAACAACCATTTTCCCTGTTTTTCACTTTTTAAGTTTTGCTCTGTTTTTCTTTATGTTAAGTTTTTCTTATTGTCATACTAAAAATATTTTTTTCTAGTATTTTTATCCATTTTAATATACTTTATTCACTTTAATTCACCTGGAATTTATTTTATATTTTAAGGTGATACACGGATCAAAGATTGCCACCACAACCCTCCAGTTTAAAATACCACCTGTATAATACACTAATTTTATATGTACATGTATCTTTTTCTAGACTTATGTAAAGAAATCTATAGCTTTATAGTTTTGGTATCTGGCAGGATAGATTCCTCCTTCATTCTTAACTGTTTTTCAAAATTTTCTTGGCTATTGCAAAAATAAATAGTTGCATAAAATTATAAATTACTTTGGGGGGAATATGCAGGTTTTGTTCTGTATGTTTAAAGGGAGGTTCTTGTCTAAGTGCTTTTTTTACATTCTCCATGCCCGCCTGGACAGTGGGGACTGAGCAGGGAAGTTGGTAGAGTCTGAAGGCTGCTTCTGACAGATTTCTGCAGGAGTTCATACACCTCTTCTGTCTTGTTGAACACTGGTCTGAGAGAGGAGGAACTTAAATGCTCCCTAAGTTTGTAAGCACTTTGCAAACTGGAATAGCCTTGAGCAAGTACATGGAGTTATATGGGGAAGGCCAAACACAGGGACACGAGACATGTCTTCTCTTCCATTTTGCTGCAGACTCAACTTCACCATCCATTATGTTTTTTGAGACACATGTAAGCAGTGTGTAGAGCTTATTAAGCATCTACAGAGAGACCAAGTATAGACCAAGGTTTGAATGTGCTGTGTAGTTTCCAGCCATGCTATTTCTACATGTTGAGGTTTCAATATACTGTCACGTATAGTTCAAAATATGCTATATTAAGAACATCCCAGATGAGAAGCAATGTGTTAATTTTTAATAACTTTAAAAAGTCTTTTATAATTTAATCATAAGGTTGAGATTTTTACCAGATTTTTGTATATTTTTTTTTTGTATGTAGCATTTCTGTATTTTAAGAAATGGCTTGATTCTTCAAGTCAGTGCCATGAGAAAATGGGGGAGGGTGGCAGGAGATGAAGAACCTTAAAGACAATAACCAGATGTAGGGTTTGGGTCTGAATTGCGTCTTGATTTGTGCAGACCAGCTCTAAAAGACATTTTGGGGGCAAGTAGAGAAATTTATATAGGGACTAGATATTAGCAGATATTAAAGGATCCTTCATTTCGGGCTTCCCTGCTGGCACAGTGGTTAAGAATCCGCCTGTCAATGCAGGGGACACGGGTTCGAGCCCTGGTCCGGGAAGATCCCACATGACGCAGAGCAACTAAGCCCGTGCGCCACAGCTACTGAGCCTGTGCTTTAGAGCCCGCAAACCACAACTAGTGAGCCCGAGTGCCACAGCTACTGAAGCCCACGCGCCTAGAGCCCATGCTCCGCAGCTAGAGAAGCCACAGCAATGAGAAGCCCGCGCACCGCAACGAAGAGTAGACCACGCTCGCTGCAACTAGAGAAAGCCCAGGCACAGCAACGAAGACCCAACACAGCCAAAAATAAAAACAAATAAATAAATAAATTTATTTTTAAAAAAAAGAATCCTTCATTTTGTTAGATGTGATAATGGTATCCTTTCCTCTCTGTTTTTCCATATGTTTGAAATTTTTATAAATGCAGAAGAGACCTAAACAAGGATCTTCTTACATTTCTCATATTCTTCTATTCCTATTGATTTCCACTTGGACTTTCTAGTCCATGGGAATAAGTTTGATCAGTTCTGAAACATTTAACATTGATACTGAATGCTGCTGGGGGCATAGTCACAGGCTATTGGAGCTTTATTTTAAAGTACCAGAAAAAAAGGAGAGGGTACAGTTTATGCCCAATCATGGGAGATTGGATAAACAAGTGTATAGCCACATGTTCACTACACATCATACTACAACTTAATGGTATGGGACAGAACCTGGAGTAAATACGAAGCCAGATGGTTCATACGTACACATGTGCCTAGGAAAAAAGACTGGAAGAAGAAAAACCTGTCTACGCTTCAGTAGTGGACTCCTGGCTGTCAGGATTTCACATGTTAATTATTTCCTTAGTTCTTTTGCTTTCCACATTTTCTACCGGGTGCATATATTGCTTTTATAATCAGGGAAAAAATAGACAGAAGGAAAAGAGGCTGTTTTCTCTACCAGTCAGGAAGCTCGACCTCTCAGCTTGAACTTTGTTTTTGCTTTGGATCCTAGTTAGGCTTCCAGGGGTTGTGCTCCTGAGGAAAGCCAGGCGGATTTTGTACACACTTATTTTCTGAGTTCTCATCAAGATAAAACCAAAGCACAAAACCCTGTAACTTTTAAAAAATGAGCTTTGGTTCATTAAGAAATATTTTTATACTTGGTTTTCCCCTAATTGCGGGTGTATAGTTTTGATTCTTAATTTGGAAAATCAGAGTGGTGGTGTACTTCATGGGAGGCACTGAGTGTTGTGAAATCAGGCCAGGAGTGTGACTGTCAGAGCAGAAGATTAGAAATCCCTGAACTGTGGATTATATTGTTGCATATTAGGAACATTACATTTCTCTGATTTCACAAGTTTCTTTAGTAAATTTGTGTGAAGAATGTTGGTAGTTGGTAAAGAGTAAGAAGGTGGTCTCCACAGGTCACCTTTTCCATTTTCTTTGCAGTTTAGAGATGTGGTTGGTCATGCCTATTACTTTGAAAGGCTGAGAGCAGCTAAACTCTATTTTTGAATCTTTAGCAGATCATCGAATACTTTTAGAAAAAATATTGTCAGATGTCTGCGTAGAAATTTTAATGGAAGGCAAAGCATTTCATAAACATTAACAGTTGTACTGGGTGGTTGTATTCAAGATAAGTGCTGTCTTATTCTTTTTTTTTTTTTTTAACTTTTTATTTTATTTATTTTTTGGCTGCGTTGGGTCTTCATTGCTGCGCATGGGCTTTCTCTAGTTGTGGCGAGCAGGGGCTACTCTTCATTGCGGTGCGCAGGCTTCTCATTGTGGTGGCTTCTCTTGTTGCGGAGCACGAGCTCTAGGTGCTCGGGCTTCAGTAGTTGGGGCACATGGGCTCGGTAGTTGCAGCGCACAGGCTCTAGGGCTCACGGGCTTCAGTAGTTGTGGCGTACAGGCTCAGTAGTTGTGGCTCGCGGGCTGTAGAGTGCAGGCTCAGTAGTTGTGGCGTACAGGCTTAGTTGCTCCATGACACATGGAATCTTCCCGGACCAGGGATCAAACCTGTGTCCCCTGCATTAGCAGGCAGATTCTCAACCACAGTGCTACCCGGGAAGTCCTGTCTTATTCTTTTAGGAGAGGTAATGAATGCTGCAAGTATTGGCCTTCTGGTCACAAGATTATGAAATCCAAAGGGTGGCTGTGATTCTTATGCTCCATCAGATATTCGCAGTGGGTTGTGATTGGTCAGGCAATCTTCTTAATTAGGTTGAATCATATGAAATTGCCAATGTTTGGTCATTTGGGCCTAGAGAAACAACAGTTTCATATGGTTGAACCTCATGTAGTAACAGCTTTTCGTGCACTTGTATGTATTGTAGAGTGAATTGGGTTTTTGTTATTACAGTTTAGAATAAGCAATCGCTTTCTTGCTCTCAGATGATCATACAAAAGTGAACTTTAACCAGCCTTGCTTCTGAGTTGGTTTATTTCTGTGCCTCTGGATCTTCCTTAAAGTTGCCAATGAGTTAAAGAGAACCTCATCAGCTGCCTTCTCTCTGTGGCTGATACTATCCATCAGCTTTAACATTAGTTTGAAAAATAATTAATGAACGTGAATTGGAACTCTGAAAGCTTATTAAAATATTTTTATTAATTTGTTTTATTTTAGTCTCAGATGCAAACATCAGTGGGAATTGGACCCACACAGGCAATTGCAACGGGCCCTACTGCAGATCCTGAAAAACGCAAACTGATACAGCAGCAGCTGGTTCTACTGCTTCACGCTCATAAATGTCAGAGGCGAGAACAAGCAAATGGAGAGGTTCGGGCCTGCTCTCTCCCACATTGTCGAACCATGAAAAATGTTTTGAATCACATGACACATTGTCAGGCTGGGAAAGCCTGTCAAGGTAAGTGCCATTTTCTGAAGTCCTGGGGACAGAGCTTAGGACGAAATTTGTCTACTATTCTCAGGCACCTCTCTTGTTAATAAGGTTCCCACCACCTACGTCCCCACACGCCGACCAGTCAGATGCCTTTGGACACTTACCTGCTGAGGAGAAAGGCGATTTGGTTTTATAATATTCTGTGAACTTCTGCTGGCTGGGGCTGTGCCCTGCATTTGTTCTTTTCTGCCTTCCTCTCTCACGGAAGACTTTTGTCCCTTCTTGACACTGTCTTCGTCATAACTGTCTAGATCACCGTTTTCTTTTGGACAGTGTAGCTCACACACATGCACGCATGCACACGCCCTTCCCAGAACCTAGAGCATCTGTCTTGCAGTCGTTTTGTGTGCCGACACTGCCAGGGGCCCACTGCCTTGCTCCTCCACCTTTTCGTCTTGAGGTTCATTGGGATACTGGTGAAGTTGTCCTGGGTGACTGTCTGTGACGTGGGGAACTATGCACCGTATCATCCCTGCCACTCCTTCCTTCCCCTCCAGGAGGGGGACTCAGGCGAGTCACGTGCCCCTCCCCGCCCCCCGCCTGCTCTTCTATAGCAGACACCCCAGTTCTCCCGAAGAGACTGTTTCTTACTAATAACTCTACTTTCCTTTAATCTTTATTCTCTTTCCTCCTCTTCAAACTTGTGCTCCTAAACCTTGGGGAGAGTCTCTCCCTGATCTCCCTCTTTCCCATGTGACATTTGTGAGTCCCAGGTGTAACCCTGATCCTGATGGAAAAGCAGAGGAGGGTCATGCTAGACCTTTAGAAAGAAGTGACAGCACCTTCACATGGAAGTAAAAATAAAGACAGAGGGACCAGGCACAGCTGCCCTCTCAAGTACTTTGAGAAGTGCCCAGCGTCCCCGTCAGAGTCTCCACAGACCTCTCATTTGCTTCTGTCTATATTTCTTCAGCTATAGTATTTAGATGGTTTCATCCTTAAACATAATGTAAGATTTTTATTGTAAACAGTGACATCGCAGAATTATTATTTGTTCTGCCTTTCAATCCAGTTGTGCAGTATTTCAGGTCGAGTAGTTTTTGTTTTGTTTTTGATTTATGGGCTGAACCTTATTCACCATCATTCATAACATTGCTTCTATGGGAAGTTTTTGTTTGGAACTCTCAGTAGTTGACTTACAAACTTTTTGGAAAATAGCCTGTTTGTAAGTTGAGGACTGCCTGCACTGTGCTGTGGTTACACTTGTTACCATTTTTTTATGGAAGCTGGCATTATAATTTAGGTGTAATTGAAAGCGTGACGATTTGGATAGAAAAATAACATCTCGTTGTTTTTCTGGTCATAGTTGCCCATTGTGCATCTTCACGACAAATCATCTCTCATTGGAAGAACTGCACACGACATGACTGTCCTGTTTGCCTCCCTTTGAAAAATGCCAGTGACAAGCGAAACCAACAAAGTAAGTGAGCATTGTGGGTAGAGAAGCTTGGCGATGAGATGATAAGCTATTTCTAAAGAGAATACAGAGGAGTAGGTAGGAAGCAGGGCAGAAACTACTAACCGCAAAGTATAGTGGGAGCAGAGGTACCAAGGTGGAGACCTGAGGGTGAAGCTCAGCTTAGCGAGTAGACAGGTCCTCCATGTGCTCAGTGACATGGTCGCTTTGGAATCCCCCCCACCCTCCACCCCCAGCACTAGAATTGGTCACAGCAGAGCAGTGAGTGCAAAAGAGGAGCGTCGCTTTGTTCAGAGAGCCGAGAGCCAACATGATGACTCTTCATGTTTCTTGACAGATACTCAGTATCTGAAGATTTGAGTGTCATGTCACTATAATGGCGGCGACTTCGGGGTGAGGGGTGGAGTAGACTGGACACTTCTTTTGGAATTACTCTAAAGTAAGTTTTGAGGACTCCGTGTTCTAGAAGAGTCAGTCAGGGGGTCAGGGTAAAATCCCCCGTGCAGACGTTTAGGAGGTTTTCCTCCTTGGAGATGCAGTTCCCAGACCTAGTTGCATAACTAACAGCTTATTCAGCACAAATTGAGAGTCTCTGCACCAGGACTGGCTGCATCTTGACCGTGCTGTCGTTTTGTCATCTTTCCAGTCTATCTTTGTAGCCTTTAGCTGATCGGCTGAGCAGCGCCCTGCTTAGGAGGCCTGCGTGAGGCTCCCAGGGGCTCCCTGTAGGCATCAGAGCAGGGAACGGATGAGCATCTCTCCCGAATTTTAAGTCCCTTCCTGTCATTTCCGAGGTGAAACTGTGGTCTTTGGGTGTGTCCCTCAGTTTGGGCAGATAGGCCGTGCCCTTGGATGTCGTGTCACCCCTTGGGCTGGAGCTGCTCCCCGTGACTCCAGCACCGTCGTCTTCATCTTCCTCCACCTCATCTGTGCCGTCTTGCCACGCTCCCCTGTTTGTCGTTAATGTGTTCGTTACTCTCATTCTTCTTGATCACCTGCCTCAGACCCCACTTCTGCCTGCAGAACATGTGCTGCTTTTCTTTCTGGTTGTTTCCATGTGGCACAAGGAAAGATGGACAAGCACACTGTTCCTCAGAGCACTGTGCAGCCCACATGCTTTCCTCTCAACAAGCCCAGCTCCTGCCTTCCAGGAGGGTCCCTCACGAGCCTGCCCCACATGGCTGGGTGTCCACGGCACAGGAGAGATGGTCCAGGGCCACAGGCCTGTCATCCTCCCTCCCTCCCTGCAGAAGGGTCATACTAAGCTTCCTTTAAAAGTCACTTTCCTAAATCAGTTAAATTTTACTTTGATTAACCAAAAATTGAATTAATACACAATTTTCCAGGACATCTCTTATATAAAGTGAAGATCTAGGAGTCTGGGTCTTCTAGAACCAGATATTTGGGACAGTAGTTCTAGTGGAATGCAGTCTGGTTTTCCTTCAAGTTAGTGTAAAACATTTTTTTTAACTAGTATGTTGTGATGGTTAGTTTCTTGTGTTTTAGGATGTATTTTAGTAATAGGCTTTTTAAGTGCCAAAATATTCATTTGTCGAGTTTGTGGTTGTACAGTATTAATTCCGTGAGTAATGAATTAAGACATCGTTCTTAACTTTTAACTTGGGGCTGTGGATTTTCTGAGCTCTTTTGGTTTTTAATATGTATTGCCATGACAATTGTAAAGATTTCTCTTTTTAAGAAACACTTTGTGTGGTTTTTGTTTAAAAAAAAAGAAAAAGAAAAATGAATGTGGGTTTTTTTTTTTTTTTTTAAAACTCCTTATAACTGCCTGACTGTTGTGACAATTGATCCAGTGCGTGCTCTCAGAAGTGGTAAACCACAGTGTTTCTCCTAGTCATAATGTAAGGTGTTACCAGGGTGATTTTATAATATAAAGTCACAGAGAAGGTGTAGACTAACTTTATGCAAGGTTTTGGCAAGTTTTCATGGAAGAAATGAAAGTGCTTTCTTTTTTTTTGTTTTTTTACATGCTTCTCAAATTACGTTTCTGCTCTGAGTCTATTCCTTTGGCTCCAGCACTATAGTTTTGTGAGTACAAAGGACTTTGATAGGATGAGCAAGAAAGTTGCAGCAATATCTTTTCTGTAAATGTTTGTTGCTGTTCCTCCTCTCCTGAAGCAAGTTGTGCTTATCATGTGTGAAACGGGGTTTAGGCAATAGAGAGGAAGTGTGGATCTGACCCTCTAGCAGCTGAGAGTCAGCTCCACTGTTAGAATATATCCAGTTGACCCTTGAACAGCTCAGGGGTTAGGGGCACCAAACCTCTGCACAGTCAAAAATCCATGGCCCGGGACTTGCCTGGTGGTCCAGTGGGTAAGACTCCGCACTCTCAGTGAAGGTGGCCTGGGTTCAATTCCTGGTCAGGGAACTAGATCCCACATGCATGCAGCAACTAAGAGTTCACATGCCGAGACTAAGAAGTCCGCATGCCGCAACTAAAAGATCCCACGCGTCACAGGTAATACCCAGCGCAGCATAAATCAGTCAGTCAGTCAATCAAACCACGGCCTTCCCACTGCATTGGCAGTTTGGTTCCTCCATGTCTTTGGTTCTGCATCTGCAGATGACAATGTGTGGGTGTCATATTTGCTGTTGGAGAACATCTGTGTGTACGTGGACCTATGCTCTTCAAACCCGTATTGTTTAAGGGTCCGCTGTACATTAAAAATGATGTGACAGTGGCATCAGTCAGAGGAGTGAGGTAGAGGCAAGTCAGTATTATCAGCAGTCCTGGCAGGGAGGATCAGAGTGTGCTGGAGGGTGGGGCTGGGCGAAGCCCAATTTCAGTAAAATAACAGTGGAAGAGCATTCTAGACAGCACAGCTGATATGCCTGCAAGGGCACTGATCTGACTGGATTCAGAGGTTCCTGTGCTATAGTAAGGTTTGTAGTGGGTGGTAAGGACCCCTGGGGACTGAGACACACCTGTGTCCACTGAGGCTGTGCTTTCCAGGCAGAGTTTCCCACAGATGCTCACCCTACCTGGTGCACACATCCTACTTATCTAACTTCTCTCACTGATGTCTCTATTGAGAGAACCTGCCAGAATCACCAGTGGAGCCTACACAGTGGTCATTGAAAGGAAACTCAGACCTCTTTGGCCTGTGTTGAGATTTTGTTTAATTTTTCCTTGAGTTGTTTTCAAGAGATTCTGCAATCACTGATCTTGAGTTACCCATCCCTTATAGAGATAATAAGATTTTATTGAATAATTAGGACTTTGCAAGGTATATACCGAATGTCAGTCCTGGCATCTGACTCCCAGTAAATTCCAGTACTGTACAGGGTGGCAACGGGGACAGGGGCTGTGGGAACACATGACCGAATTCCCTATTTGAATTCGTGTTGCCTCATCAGTGGGGTTATTGCTACTCAGCATGTGGTCCTCAGACCAGCTGCACGGGCACCCCCAGGTTGTGTGTTAGAAATGCAGAAACTTGGACCTCATCCCAGACCTCCTGTGTTACTAGACTACATTTTAACAAATTCCCAGGTGATCGGGACATGCTGCTCTGAATACCTTCAAGGGCGGAGTGTCTGTTTTGGAACTTTTGAGAAGGTGTGAGTTGTTCTCTGGGGGAAACCACGGGTTTCCCAACTCAGACCAGAAGGACTGTCAGAATGGGTGCCCCAGGGTCAGCCCCAGAGCCACACCAGCCCACTCACTGCCCAGGGCTGCCTGGGCCCTGGGCTGCACCTCGACGTGAGCCTCCACAGGGTCTCAGTCGGCAGTCCCCAGACCTGTGACTTGAATACCTCTACTGGCTTGATGCTCACTACCTGGCCCTGCTGTGTGTTCCAACTTGAGACCCCTCTGATTGTTTGAAATGTATTCCTTCAGGGTGTTGAGTCTTCCTTAAAACGTGCCCTCAAGACGCCTGCCTGGTGGTTAGCGAGCACTTGTGGGATGGCCGCCTGTTCCACCTGAGGGCTCCCCAGAGACCCTCAGCCACCTCTGACAGCCCTCGGCTAGGGGTGGGGAGCGGAGGGGGCAGGGCAGCCTCTGGCTGTAGGGACAGAGCATTGGGCTTGTTTGCCCTGATTTAAGTACCAAACCTTCGCTGGTGATAGACTTCATCGGAATAGCTTTGTCCTTGCTCTTCTGGGAGACACAGGGTTGCCAGTTCTGAGTCGTTGGCTTCTGAGGAAAACCTGCTGCAGGGCGTGCATTCTTGCTTGGTGGTGTCTGTGATGGGAGGCCTGGCCCTGGGGCTCGGGTGTTCCCCTTTGTCATTGTGCCCTGTGCTGTGCACATGAAGATGCTGGAGAGGAAGGGGGGTCCTGGTGCACAGCGTGTGTGAAGCCCCGTGCTGTGGGAGCAGCTCTGCAGAGACGTCTGCGGGTCTGAGTAAATTTCAGCTTGGCTTTTTCAGTGGAAATCTAAGTGATGACCAGGTAGTAGATGCTTTGCCTGCTCCGTGGCATGTCCCCCACCAACCTCACAAAGCTTTGGAGTTCAGTGTGTCCGTTTTCATTGGATTTCCAAATTGAGCACAGTTTTATTGAGAATGACTGGAGACTGGAACTTCTGGTGAATTGAATGTTGCAAAGCAGCAGTGTATAGCGTACATGGACCCTATCCGTGAGGCTTTGTGCTCACTGGGGAAGGACTGCCTTGAAAAGTGGTGGGTGAGTCCTGGGCAGAGCCAGCTATGAAACTTGGCCTTTTATTTCCTAAGTCATGGGCTCTTGGTATAGCTGCAACAGAAGGGGAACGGTGTGCCAGTGGAGGGGTTGGGGGTGTTTTGACGTAGCAGGAATGCCGACTGATACTCAAGGGAGAGGAACCCACACTGTCTTGAGATGTATTGAGACACTGTGTGATGTGATATTCTAAGGATTGTGTATGAAACATAGCATTGAGCTCTAAGAAAGAAAACGATGTAAAAATGGTAAAAAGAACAAGAGGTTTTGACATTTAAAGAGGTAAATGGGAATTCCCTGGTGGTCCAGTGGTTAGGAGTCTGCACTTTCACTGTGGGGGCCCAGGTTTGATCCCCCCCTGGTCAGGGAACGGATATTGCACAAGCCTTGCAGCACGGCCAAAAAAAAAAAGGGTAAACATCAGTACAGCAGGCTGCATTCTCAATGATACCAGATAAATGAAGCCTTGCTGTTTTAGCACTCCTTTCATTTTTGTTCGGCCCTAGAGCCCTCAGTGCTGGGAGGGCGCCTGCTACACTGCCGCAGCTCACCTGCACCTCATTTCCCTGTGCTGGACGCCACCACATGGGAAGAATCCAGATGCATCGCACACTGGTCCACCCTTTAGGCACCGTGCAGGGAAGAGGAGATGAGCACCATTGAATCTCATATGGGGTCCAGAGCTGCAGCCTTACATTTGTCAGTATTATCAGAGAAATTTGTTGCTCTCCCATCAGACCCTCTGCTCCGTGAGTGCATATCCCGGAGCCTCGCAGAGTCCCCAGCATCCAGTCTGCATGCAGTCTGTGCAGCAAGTTGAGTGAATGAGTGAGCGAGAGAGTGCAGGAAGCTCAGATGCCCAGAGAAGCAGAGGCCTAGGAGGCGCTGGGGGAATTCAGCGAAGACTAACTGCTGCCCAAGACACCAGCAGATGTTCACGGAGAGCTAGAGCATCTAGCGCTTTTACCCCTTTCAATCAGCTGTCACCCCCATAGGAAACGCCTGTGTTCCCTTACCCTCATGAGATAATTTGTGTTATCTCATAGCAGCATTTGGACTCAAATTGGGCCATGCATATATGTTAGAGACGCTTTTTATTTGTTTGTATTTTGTTTTCCTTTGTCTCTAAATTGTTAGAAATGTCAATTACCAAATGCTTGCTTGTCTTCAGATGTGTTTTCTTTGAAAATAAAAAATATAGTAATGTTTACATTTAGGACATAAATGCTTTTAACACAAACAAAAAATGCATTGACCATGTCAGCAGCTTCCACGAGACGTGCTGCCTGCCCCGTAAGTGGCCTTGGGCTTGGGAATGGCATTTGTCCTAGGATGGGGAATTTTGGCTAAAAGGATGGCATTTGGGGAAGTGTGGACGCGAATGGATTATAGTAGGAAGAAGTGGTCGCTAATGCATCTTCACCCAGAAACGGAAGGCCACGTATACCTTGTTTCTTTAAATTCCTCTCCCTCCACAGTTGATCAATATGTGTATCAATGTAGTCTGTGCCTGTTCTTTCTTACACCACAAGGTGATAGAAAAATAAGTCATCCTACCATTATCACTTTCCTTTTTACATCATAGTTCTTTTAGAAAATTTAGCATGTCAGTTTCAGGAGTACAATGTCATGTGTTTAAAGTTTTGTGGAGTATTAGCTATTAGGAAAAAAATACTTTCATAAGGTATACATGACTTATTTCAGCTACATGCTTGTCATAAAGTGTACCTTGGGAGTTGATTTTCATTTATAATAATGAGGTGCTTGGTGTGTGTAATTGTGTCTAATGAGCATTAATGAGTTTGAGATCTGAATATCCTTATTAGAAAAATTAATTGTATGGAATGTGTAATTATCAAGTTGTTTTTTTTTTAACACATTTTGGTTTAATTAAGTTACGCTGATAAGTATTTGAGTTGTTTATGTTATAGTTGCACTGATGGTAATGTGAGACTATTGTTATTACACATAAGGTAATTGAATTTTAAAGAAAGGCTTTGTGATAGTGTTTATGTATCAGAGATCATATGTTATAGTATCAGTTTTATAAGCTGCTGTTTATGACATGACTATAAAGTTTTAGGAAGTTGGAAAGAAAGGAGCTCCTTAAGAATAAGAATAAATGGTATGACATAAAACTTCTGCCATGTGTTGAGTGCTCAGCAAATGAGGACATTTGGATGGATGGATGGACAGACAGACGGATGGATGTTTGGGGCCATCTCTGTTAACTTTGAAGCCCTTGGAAATGGGGCTCTTTATGTTGCCACAGATTTTTCCTTTAGTCTCTGGGGATCAGGCAGGAAGAAGGGTAGCTGGAGAGAACACCCTGCGAGCCAGCCGCAGGCCAGGCCATGGGAGCCGAGGTTGGCTGCCGAGGCCGAGCATCTTGATACTCAGTTCTGAGTATCAGCGGTGCTGAGGGGACGCCAAGCCTCGGTCCATCACTCATTTCAGCTAGATAGTCACTCTGTCAAGTACAGCATTTCTCGAACAGCTTCACATAGCAGAGAGCTCAGCATGGTGCCCTCCTGCATAGGAAACTCGTAGGAGAGAAAGGTGTGGTGTTAGCTGGTCACTGTACGCCGCAGTTTCAAGGAAGTGCACTTTTGTTTTTTGGAAGGTCGTGTCATAGATCTCAAGTTATTAGTAAGTAACAAAACTGACCAACTAGGTATCACCTCTGCTCCTTCTGTTAATCCTTCTGTACCTATGCAGGAGAGAAGTGAAGGACTTGGGGGAGCGGCAGCAGGAGGGGGCTCCTTAGCTCATCTCAGTGGTGGCTGATGACCCCCAAAGAATCAGAAACTTTCTGTTGTTACACGTTTGCTGTTTCCGCAGAACCGACCTTTTATGAGTCTCTAGATTTAATACATGATGACTTTGATTAGGTAATCACTGATATTGTGGTCTGTTGTTTTCTAACATAGAAGCTTGAATTTTTCTTCAGCTTTTTGCTCTTCAACTACTGCTGTGCAGAATAGATGAATAGAATGGGATCCTTCTCTCTGCACAGTTCCTTTCCTGGTAGCATTGTTCCAGTGCTTCGTGACATACATAGGTGGTCTTCTGATAAAATTTTACTTGCTTTTCAGTAGTTTTTAAATCATTTGCGGACTTCTCCCTTTTACTTACCTTTTTTGTTTGTCTGTTTGTTGTTATAGCCATCCTGGGGTCTCCAGCTAGTGGAATTCAAAACACAATTGGTTCTGTTGGCACAGGCCAACAGAATGCCACTTCTTTAAGTAACCCAAATCCCATAGACCCCAGCTCCATGCAACGAGCGTATGCTGCTCTTGGACTCCCCTACCTGAACCAGCCCCAGACGCAGCTGCAGCCTCAGGTTCCTGGCCAGCAACCAGCACAGCCTCAAACTCACCAGCAGATGAGGACTCTCAACCCCCTGGGTAGGTGAAAGAAGTCTCAAGAATTTCTTTGTCCACATGCAGCATTGGGAATGACAAGTCTTCCTGGAACCCAAGGCTGTTTTCAGTTACTGTTTTTAGCTACTGTTTTTACTTTAAATTCAAGTTAATATATGTATATATTATGGTGATGATATCTTTTAAATGATTGAAATAAAAAACTTCCAGGAAACGGCTAAAGTGTTGGGTGCACTGAAGATGTTACAGGCTTGTAAAATGAATAGCATTTGCAAATGAACCAATATTTTTGTTGCTTCTGTCTGGACAGTTTTCATAAAGGGCATTTCATATGGCTCAGAATACAGAATCTCACAAGTTAGAATTAGGGTTGTACCACTTGCACTGACTCTGAGTAGACCATTTATTTGACAAAGAGCCTGAAGGTGGGTACAGCTCTTAGCACATCTTGGTTATGGGCTACCTCATGGCTGGAGGTGACCAGCCTGGACATGGGCAGGTTAACAGGAATCTTAGAAAATCTCTTCTGTCTCAGACTTCTCCATGGATTAGTGTTTCCTAGTGTCATCTCAACCCATTAATTGCCAGTGTTTCATCATTCAGTCACACCTCTCCACAGTTCTTGCCGTCTCTGCATACTGTCTCCTTAATGTTTCTCTTCAAATTGGCATAGTCCTTTTAAACTCAGACTTAAGCCAAACAGTTATGTCAGCAAGTTAAATCAAGGTTGTTGTGCTAGTTTTGTTCTTTTCCTAATCAAATATTTTAACCTTAAAAATGTCCAGTTAAAGACATCTCATCTGTTGCGTTTTGGGAAATAATCACCCTAATACATCTCTAACTCCTGCTGGCTAGGAGGCTGGGTTGGAGCCCTGAAACTTGCATTATAATCTAACTCTACTCCTATTGGTGGTATAATCTGGAACAAGACTATTAACTTCTCTGTATCTCACCTTTTTCTTACTTTAGAATGAATACTGTAGATAAGTTGACCTTTTATCTTCTTCACCTGCACTTAATTTCTATGATTTTTACCTTCTGATATGCAAAAAAAAAAAAGATGATGAACATGTATGTGACAGGTTAGCTTACTTGTTTAAGTCATGATATTAATGAAACCAGAATCAAAATCTGAATCTGCAGATGGATCATTTCTGGTTTTTTTCTGCAGCCACAGGGCACTCATGATGCCAGCCAGCCTCCATAGAAATGCCTTTCTTTGGTTATAAAGTGCAGTGGGAAGGAGATTGCAACTGAATTTATACAATTTGATCACCGTTGTTGAAAATATAACTCCCAGAGTTCCTGCCATAGCGTTTATTATTATAAGAATCATTTATTTATATGTGACTTTTTATTTATCTGTTATCAGGACTTTAAAGTGTATATTATAATTCAGCAGTTGGTTGATCTCTTTTCTTTTTGTCTTTCAAGGAAATAACCCAATGAACATTCCATCAGGAGGAATAACAACAGATCAGCAGCCACCAAACTTGATTTCAGAATCAGCTCTTCCAACTTCCCTTGGGGCCGCAAAGTAAGACCCGTGTTTGATTTGGCTCCTATCTGAGTGACAGTTGCACGTGAAAGTGTACTGGTAACCACGGGAAGCTCTTGATTCTTTCTAAATGTGTGATGCCCGCCCTTCCTTCCTTCCTCCCTTCCTTCCTCCCTCCCTCCCTCCCTCCCTCCCTTCCTTCCAATACAGTTTAAAGTTCCATATGGTTGGCGAACCTTAGTTGGATAAATCTTACTCTTTCCTTAGCCCACTGATCAGTGACGGCTCAAACTCTGGAAACATTGGAACCCTCAGCACTATACCCACAGCAGCACCTCCTTCCAGCACTGGCGTTCGGAAAGGCTGGCATGAACATGTCACTCAGGACCTGAGGAGCCATCTAGTGCATAAACTGTACGTGGCCACCTCGCCCATTATTCACATGTGGTGGAAACATTTTGTGACTGATGGCGATGTGACAGTTTTGCATTTTCATCGATGTCTGATTTAATTCCTGAGTGTTCTCTTGGGTCCCAGGTGATTGTAACCTAGCAGCTGAAGGGGGTCACATGCTTGTTTAGGAAGGCCAGAGAATCCCAGACCCTGCCTTCCCAGTGGGTCCTACAGAGGGACATGAACTGTGACCCATGTTGCAGGGGGCCAGGCCTGTTTTCTAAGCTCTGGGATGCACCAGGGACCTGGGATTAGCTAAGAAGCTTAGCCTTATTTTGTGGCTCAAGGTTATACTTGTGGAGACCCCTGAGAGTTGGAGGAATTTGGGCCTAGTAAATACAGATGGCATGACACTACTATCATACAGTTTAACATACAGGAAATTAATAGTTAACTTTCTCCAGTTATTTAAGTTAAATTGAAGGTGAGGTTAACTTGATTCAACCCTTGGAGATTTGTTTTCTCCTTCATTATTTTAATCAAAAATTTTTATAATAAGTAGTTTAAAAATTAGGAATTCAAAATCGTATTATTCTTGAGATGGTCCAGCACTTATTATTGTTAATAGCAAAATATGGGTGTGTTTGACTTGTAGATAAATTGACAGGTCAGTATTGTCTCCAGAGAGCGACTTCATTTGTGTATTCATGAACTAGGCGAGAGAGATTGGGGGTTTCTGTCAGCAGTGTATTGCGCCCATAGGTAGACGATTGTTTCTTCTCTTTCCGTGTCACATATAAAGTGGCAGGACAGACATTGTATTGAAAGTAGATTGAGAGTGTGTGTTGTCTTTTCAGTGTCCAAGCCATCTTCCCAACACCTGACCCTGCAGCCCTGAAGGATCGCCGCATGGAGAACCTGGTGGCCTACGCTAAGAAAGTGGAAGGGGACATGTATGAGTCTGCCAACAGCAGGGTAGGTTGCCATTTGTGTTCTAGCCACGCACAGCACCTATGGGAGCTGTAACTGCATCTGTCTGCCTTATTGTCTGGAAATGGGGACATCTGGTAGTCTGGTAGACTCATCACTTGAGGGCACTGACCAGGGAGACTTCCCAGTTAAGACATGAGGTCCCCGTACAACTCTCTTGTTCTGTAACTACAGAGTACAGATGTCTCCGCTACAGCGGTAAATGAGGTATATAAAATGTTTTTAATCCGTGGGTGTACTTTATAGCGGCAGTGTTCACAGTGCTTGTCTGTGTTATTGCCAGTGTCAGTGAGTGTCCAAGAAGAGGTTCAGCTGTGGAATGAATGTAATGAGCACTCAGTACCTCCTATCTGATAACTCCTGTAACATCACTGGGCACTGGTTTATCAGAAGTGCTGAATGCTTACCTGTGCCAGTGTACTTAATTTAAAGTTCATTAGTTTGTTAGAACATACAAAACCAGATCATTTGTTTTTTTTACAAATAACTAGTATTGAATGTTACTGCTTTTTAGGATGAGTACTATCACTTACTAGCAGAGAAAATCTACAAGATACAAAAAGAACTAGAAGAAAAACGGAGATCACGTTTACACAAACAAGGCATCTTGGGTAACCAGCCAGCCTTACCAGCCCCCGGGACACAGCCTCCTGGGATACCACAGGCACAGCCTGTGAGACCTCCAAGTAAGGACTTCATTTCCAGCCCTTAGTCTGTTTCCTTGTTTTTCCTTCTGCATTTGGTGTGTATTTCTAAGCATATAGAATTATATTCTCTGGAAGCCTATGCTGTGAAAACTGTGTGGTAGTGGCTGTGACCTTCTGCAGTGGCCTGTGTTTAGACATTGAGTCTCTCTCATGGAAAGGCGGGTGTGCTGGCATCAGAATGCACAGCACTTTTGGACCTGGTTTTCTCTTTAAGTTTGAAAGATTATTAAGTTAAACTTTTTTTTTTTTAATTATTTATTTTATTTTTGGCTGCATAGTTGTGGCACACGGAATCTTCGTTGGGATCTTCATTGTAGCATGCGGGATCCTCTGCTGCAGTGTGTGGGCTCCTTGTTGCAGCGCGCAAGCTTCTCTCTGGTTGTGGTGCGTGGGCTCTCTAGTTGTGGCCCGCGTGTTCAGTAGTTGCAGCGCGCGGGCTTAGTTGCCCTGCGGCGTGTGGGAACTTAATTCCCCAACCAAGGATCGAACCCGCGTCCCGTCCCCTGCGTTGGAAGGTGGATTCTTAACCACTGGACCACCAGGGAAGTCCCAAGGATTATTTTAAATAACCCATTTTTTTTTCCTGCCATTATAGATGGGCCCATGCCTCTGCCAGTGAATCGCATGCAGGTTTCTCAAGGTATTTAACTATTGTTGTGAATCATATTTTGGTTTAACATTCTACATCCACAAAGTTTATTGGTTTGTCCTCTTCCCTCTGTATTTCTTTGTAGCTCCTCCTCTTATTCCTTCCATTCCTTTTTGCTGATGAGCAGAGTTCATGTCCACAGGTAGTATGAATATCTGTTGCATTTGAAAGTTTGGTGATACAGGAAAGCTCTCCAAGGAGATCAGAAGTAGGAGTTAACTTTTTTTTTTTTTTTTTTTTTTTTTGATGGGCAAGAGAGGACATTCTTCTTAGGAAGAGTCTCCAAAAAAAAGCATTGTATTGTAGGTGGGGCAAAGAAACATTTCGGAACATTTCTGAGCATCAAGCCCATCCTGGGGCAGGAGCACTGGGGGGGGTGGTGAGGTGAGGAAAGTGGGGGCTACTCTGGGCCCTGTGAGCACAGGTAACCATGCCTGCTTGCGGCTGGCCGAGGAGGGTTTGTGCTCAGAGAACCCTCATCAGGCTGTGCTACTGGCAATCTTTTTATTGGTGGTTGTTGAAGCAGTCATTTTAGTTTGGGAGTTTGGGGGTGAGGGTCATTTCAAAGCTTTTACGGCTCTTGTCAAATTGAGACTTGAACAGTAGGATGTTTTTACAGGTTGTAAAATAAGGTGGTGACGTTATCCAGAAGATTCCAAAGCAAGGCCTTGCTGCCGTGTGTAGAGTAGTTCAAGAGGGTAGAAGAGGTCATTTTAAAAGCCGTGGTGACCATACTGCGTACTGATAAAGACCTGGTAGATAAACTGATGTTGTGGAGGAAACTTTTCAGGGACTTGTTTAGGTGGACTAGATATGAAGGCTGAAAGAAATCACGAAGTCAGAGAGGTGGAGCCTTCGGAAAGTGGCTGAGTGCTGTGTCGGGGATGACGTGGAGGACTCTGCTGCTTTGGGGCCTGAGGAGGTGGCTGTTGGGCAGAGTGGAAGGCGTTTTCTGGGGACGCGCTCGCACCCCCCGCTTACCGACATGTCTGCGTCTGTAAAGAGGGACTTTTTATGGTGCCATTTCTTCGTACATCTTTTATTTAATAAAATCTTCTCTTGTTAATAAAACCCTCAAGGAGAGTGGGACACTTTTGTATTATAGGCTTCCTGGGAAGTCCTGGGCCTGTGCTGGTGCCTAGTTACTTAGGATGACATTTCTTGGTGGTGCTGAGGGAGGCACATGTTGTTTGACGGCCTCTCATGCTACACAGTGTTAAGGCAGCGCCTCAAGGATTCTTTTAAATGCCAGTGTCGGGCCTAAGACTTACTGAACCAGCATTTATGTTGAGCTCAGAGCTTACAGAGTATTGTGGGAAATTACAAAGAGAGAGACTCGTGGTCTGGAGACGCGTGGCAGCTAGTGAGGTGTCATTCATTCTGTGGCACCTCTGGAAAGGCCAAGGTAGCTGTGAAAGTGAGATCTTTCCAGTCCACGGAGAGGAGGCTGAGGTTGAGAACTGCCAACCCTTGGGCACTTTCTAGATGCTTAATGTGCTTGCAAAATTAAAACCATGTTTTGAGTCTTACCCCAGATTCTAACAATAAATGTAAACCCAGCCAAAGGGCTGGGAGGCCTGGAGTGATGGGAACAGGCTTCCTGCAGGAGAGGAGATGGGAGTCAGGTGCTCCAGAAGGCTCTGAGGGGTTGGCTCAGACGGGCGCCCTGGCCTTAGCTGACCTCCTCCGTAGATGGTGGGAGCGCCTTCCCACGCTACCCCCATCTGCTTTGTCGCTGGGACGCTTCGGTGCCGAGCGCTGCCCCAGCCTCGTGTGCTCACGGCTCACCTGACTGTCTGCCTTCCTGTGCTCATGCTGCCCCGCCACCCACCCCGTCCTGTCACCCTCACCACCACTGCATTGGTGCCGTCTTTTCTGGATATGAACAGTCTGTTATTTAACCATCTTTTCTGATTAACTGAGTGATTTCCTTTCAGTTGTATATGTTGTGTGTGTGTTCCATTTATTTGGCTTAGAGTTTTATTTGGTGAGTTGTCATTCTGTTTTCCTGTGAGTGATTTTCCTAATGAACCGTTGTGGGTACATTTACAGGGATGAATTCATTTAACCCAATATCCTTGGGGAATGTACAGTTGCCACAAGCTCCCATGGGACCTCGTGCATCGTCCCCCATGAACCACTCTGTCCCAATGAACAGCATGGGCTCCGTTCCAGGGGTAAGTGCTTCTATTTGCCTCAGCTGTGCTGAGAAGGCCTTGCTCGAATAAGGAAAATTCTCTCAGCAGGAAACTTGTAGATCATCTGGGAATCCTGTGGTACTTGTTCCTTTGGATTTGGATTATGCTTTATTTCCTTCATATTTCTCTTTCTCTCTCTCTCTCTCTCTCTCTCTCTGTCCTTATTACTACAAGAATTATTTGACCATTACTTATTTTTATTGAAATGACAAATCATAGGCACCTGTGACTTTGTTGGAAGATGGGGTTGGCAGCCTCAGATATGTGGCTGAGAGGGACTTGTCAGCGTCTGTTGACTCTCAGAACTTCCTCTCCTGCGGCTGCCTTCTAAACACTTCAGAGAACTCATAAAAGGCATATTTTGAACTTTAAACTATAGCATACTATTGGTTTCTGTTCCGAGGACAGTGTGAAGCTGGCTCATTAGAGACCTTGCATGAAAAGCATGCAGAGTGCCTGGGAGCCAGAAGGCCTTAGTGAGTGGTGGGTCCCTTCCTGCAAGGGAGGAGGATTTGAAGATCTCTGTCTCTTCTAGTTTACCTTGAAGACTCAGGCCCTTGAAGCCCTCTGAACTCTCAGTAACGCTTATTGTCTTTTAGATGGCCATTTCTCCTTCCCGAATGCCTCAGCCTCCGAACATGATGGGTACACACGCCAACAACATGATGGCCCAGGCGCCTGCCCAGAACCAGTTCCTGCCACAGAACCAGTTCCCGTCCTCCAGCGGGGCGCTGAACGTGAACAGCGTGGGCATGGGGCAGCCGGCGGCCCAGGCCAGCGTGTCACAGGTACTGTTCACGTTGGGGCTGTGAGCCACCTACAGTGATGTAGCCCCAGCTTCCCACTGACCTCAGCATGTCTTAGTTCACAGAAATTAGAATTCTAGACAAAACATTTCATGTACTAGCATCTCTTGATTTTTTTTTTTTTCCCCCATTCGGTTCCGTTATTTTTACCTTGTTTGGAATTAGTCATACAGTCTTGGGGTGAACTTCATACAAAAGTGGAATGGATTATGGTTTTTTGGTTTGTGTGCTTTTGTTTTGGTTTTTTGGGTTTTTAGTTGTCATTTTGTTGGTTTTTGTTTGTGCATTGTAAATTCTGAGTTTCATGTGTGATCCTGAGAGACACTGGACTTTAAAGAGGGAGTGAGGAAAGGTCCCATGAGTTCACTCTTAATGATTTGGTCTTTGTATCTTGTTGTCTGTCTGTCTGAACTGCCCAGGTGAAGTCCGGCTAACTGGATCATTTGAGTAGTTCTCTTCTTATTGAATGTGTTTTTAATTATTCAGTCTAATGCTGGTGAGAACTATTTTCCATTCATTTTACTGCCTTTTCCCCCCTTTTGTTAATTGCTAGAGTACACCAGATTGCTGCTGTATACAAATGTACATGTGTTTAAAACAGGCCAAGTCTTCCCCCAAGAGATAAAATTCATTATTTAATTTTTTAACATGAAGTAACATTGAGTAAAAGGCAGTGACTACATTAGATTCACTCACTAAATACTTATTAATTAATTCTTAATTTCCATAAATTTCGTTGCTCCAGACAGGGGTTATCAGGTTTGTCCTGTAAATATTTTCAGCTTGGTGGGCCATGGGGTCTTTGTTTGAACTGCTCTGCTCCACTGTTGTGGCGCAAAGGCAACGGTAGACATGCGCATTCACATATGAGTGAATGGGCGAAGCTGCCTGCCAGTAAAACTTTACTGACAGAAACCAGTAGCTAGCTGGATTTGGCCATGAACTCTACATAGTTTGCAGATCCCTGCTCTAGACCAATGATTCAGAATAGATTTTTAATTGGTCCACAAATAATTCTGAAACATGTCCCTAGTTGAGAACCACTGTACTGAAACATTTCAGTGTTTCCATAACTCATTTTTTTAAAAAAGACAAATACCTTTTCCAGTGGTCTAAGCTGTGGGTGGATATTGTGGAGCACGAAGCTAGTAAGTGGAGTGTATATGTGTTTGTTTAAGCCAGAGATTTCCACACTTATATAAATCAAAGCATGAGAAACAAGTGCACGTTATTATACGTGTGCAGATCGATGACTTTTTACAAATGGAACATTCCCGTGCAGTCAGCAGACCTCATCAAGAAACCATGATTAGATTTTCATACATTTAAGTCTTTTAAGTCTATTGCCACATTTTCAAATGGGGGAAATAATTTTAACATACTCTGTTCCATCTGTTAGGGACAGGTGCCTGGTGCTGCTCTTCCTAACCCTCTGAACATGCTTGGGCCCCAGGCCAGCCAGCTGCCTTGCCCACCAGTGACACAGTCACCGTTACACCAGACTCCACCTCCTGCTTCCACGGCCGCAGGCATGCCGTCTCTTCAGCATCCGGCGGCACCTGGGATGACTCCTCCCCAGCCAGCAGCTCCCACCCAGCCATCAACTCCTGTGTCGTCTTCCGGGCAGACTCCCACCCCGACTCCCGGCTCAGTGCCCAGTGCCAGCCAAACCCAGAGCACCCCTACAGTCCAGGCGGCAGCCCAGGCCCAGGTGACCCCACAGCCTCAGACCCCAGTCCAGCCTCCGTCCGTGGCCACCCCTCAGTCGTCACAGCAGCAGCCGACACCTGTGCACACCCAGCCTCCTGGCACACCGGTGAGCCCCTCGGCCTGTCGTCTTCTGGCCAAGACTCTTAGATGAGAACTTGCCCATAAAAAAAAAAATCTGTCATGAAGTCACTGCAGGCCTTGGTGCAGTTGCAAAAAGTATCTGCACTCTAATTGAACCATAACGAGCTGTGTTTTGTTTCCAGCATTGGCTCCAAAGGCTGTTCGGCAGGACATGACATGATTATCTTCCCCAGTTAAATCAGTTTGTAGAAATCAACAACTAAAAGAACTCATACATGGGTCCTCCGTAGAATTTATAAGCTGTCTGTCCATAGGAGCAGTACGTCCCCCATTATCTGTCCTAGATTGACGTCTTCTGAGTTTTAGTAGTGATGAGGATTTGGTAAACAAGTCAAGTTCCTAGTTGTATGTACTTTGACCTTGCCTATCAGCCTTGTTTTCCAGCTGAAAGCCCTTTCTTTTTCATGACAAAATGGCATGCTCAGGTTAACACTTCTGTGGCTTAGATTTACCCACTCCTCCTGGGAGGTGCAGGTGGCAGGGTCACAGCACGTCCTGTGTCCCATGTCCCACGCTGTGCTGGCAGCACCCGGTCCGGTGCTCTCCTAGGTTGGGCTGTCCCCACTGACGCAGGGCCTGAGGCTGCTGCTGCTCACCTCCACATTCTTCTCCCAGTTCTCACCAGAGTCTTAGTGTCTGTTTTCTTATCAGTCTGACTTAAAAACCTGCTTCCCCCTAAAATACATTATCTTTTATTTGTGGGGACTGAGGATATTTATTTATAAAATGTCAAAATGAACCCCAACAGAAACCCCCAAGATGACATTACTGTTTGTATTTCTCCATAGGGAGTGTGCTTATTGATCCTTACTTTATATTTCTTATCTCTAAGTAAGATCCCTTTGTAATTTTATGTTTCTTTTGTTTGTTTACTTAAAACTCCATTGGGTAAATCTTTGAAAATTTAGAATTCTTTCTGGGATTCCTTCTCTTAATGTTTGTTTACTCCTCCACCACTGTTCCTACAATTAACAGGCTAGTTATACATTCTTATTCCATATAGATACTTTATTCCCCTTTCTACAGCGTATATACTTATATATTTATTATTCAGCCTTTACCATAACCATTAATGTCATTGTTGGAAGGAATTAAATTTAAAATAGGAGGTTCTGTGACTTAGGTAGAAAATTCCCAGAAAATAATTTTCTATCAAAAGGTAGAAAGCTCTGCTCTTCCATCTCTGCATTGTTGGCAAGAAGTCAGTTGTATTTCTACCTGATTTTGACTTCTCTGGAACTCCTATTTTAACGCTTATTCTTCATTTCTCTCGAATAGGGGTGCCTGTTAGATTAGTATTGAGAAAGATTAACGCGAAACTGTGTGTTGGGTGAGCATCAGGGTTTAAGATCATTTATATCGTTTACAGAGATAAATGATTTTGATTTCTCCACAGCTTTCCCAGGCAGCAGCCAGCATTGATAACAGAGTCCCCACTCCATCCTCAGTGGCCAGCGCCGAAACCAACTCCCAGCAGCCAGGACCCGATGTACCAATGCTGGAAATGAAGGCTGAGGTCAAGACCGAGGACACCGAGCCCGATGCCAGTGAACCCAAGGCAGAGCCTGGGGCTGCGGTAGGTGCCACTCCTGGGAGTGAATAGATGTACTGCACACAGAGGCATCACTGAAGTGTGCTCGGGGGAGGCACCAGGCGTCCACCGTGGATGTCCCTGCTTTCCGTTTCAGTATCCTGTTCGATTGTGGTTCACGTTGGAAAGAGATTAAAAACAGATTGGTTATTTATTTTTAGATATGAGGTATGGGTTTATTTTATTTTACCACAAGTGAAGAGCGCTGGCTTGTATTTTAAATGTTTAAATCATCCAGCAACTTTTTCATTGCCGTCCTTCATTCATTTATAATTCTGCAGAGTTAGACTGCACAAGAGGTGTGTTCTTTTACTAATTAACCTGTAGCAGAAGTTGGAAACTGACAGACCGTGGGCTGAATCCAGCCTATAAATGTGTTTTGTTTGGCCCACACAATTATTTTTAAAATGGGAAATTACAAATAAAACTCTAGATTTCTGGCTTTTCTTGAAAAATGAGAAGCTCTGCCAGCACTGTGCTTGCGTTCCTGTGGGGCAGCAGTCTAGGTGGGAGCACCAGCTGTGGCTCTTAGATGGGTCGTGAGCTCTCTAGTTTGCCAGAGTGTCCACTGCTCCCCACGGCCTCACACCACAGCTCCTGCTGCTGTCATTAGCTTCACCTGCCTGGCCCTCTGAGCAGTTGAATTTCTGATCCTTCCCACAATTTTCGAGGCACTTCTTGTTCCAAACTAGAAATATATGTAAAACTATTGAGCAGTTAATGGTGTATACGTTGTGTATACAAGTTTTTTAAGCACTCTATCTAGCATGTAAAAATTTTTAAATTTTTAGGACTGTAATGCACTGGTGCTGTACTGAAGTGACTCAACAGGCACTCCACCCCTTCTTGTGGGAGAGAAAAGGAATGATCAGTGCAGCTCTGACTTGGGAAAGGTTTTAACAAGCCCATAGAGATTTTTAAGAGCCTTCCAATAAGACTGAGTTAGAATAAAGGTCTTTCATATTCATATATCATTGTCTGTAATTTTGTTTTTCTCAAGATGATGGAGGAGGACTTACAAGGATCTTCTCAAGTTAAAGAAGAAACAGACACAACAGAGCAGAAGTCGGAACCAATGGAAGTGGATGAAAAGAAACCTGAAGTGAAAGTTGAAGCTAAAGAGGAAGAAGAGAGTAGCACCAACGGGACAGCCTCTCAGTCCACTTCTCCTTCTCAGCCTCGCAAAAAAAGTAGGTCATGTTCTCGTAAACTCACTGGATGGTGCTGCTGTTCCATTGTGTTGGGATTGCATTCTGTGGATTAAAAGCTAAAGCAGAAAAGGAATTCCATCCCTTCTTTTATCCTTCTTGCCTGCCATTCCGCAAGTTTTAGAAATGGTGACAGTGAGCTGAACTCCAGGGTGTGAGCCCACAGGGGTCTGTGGTAGGAACGAGAAGCGACCAGGGCTCTGAGGGGCAGCCCATGAGCCGCCTGTCTGGGGTGGTGCTGGCTTTACTCGGCATGCCGTGGACAACCACTGATGGACTCCAGCAGGAAGATGACCGGAAGCTTGATGTTAGGGAAATTATCGCTATGGCAACCCTATGCACTGAAGTTTGTAGGTTTCTGCTGATACAGATAGGAAACTAAGTGCCCAAAGTCAGGGGGTGGGAGAGTAGAACCCAGTGACTAGTGCAGCAGGAAGAGGGAGGGCGGCAGGTTAGTGAAGATACTTTGGGTTCTGAAATAAGCAGGATGAGCCAGGCTCACGGTGGAAGTTGGATAGAATCTATTTGAGATGTGTCCAAAGTACGGAGGTAAGGGTGTCAGCAAATTGTCAGGTGACCGTTAGAAATGTGAGACGGGGCTCAGGTAGTTCAGGGCTGCAGGTGATCCAGTTAGGAAAGATGGCAGAAAAGTGTTAGGAAGGCTGATACTGTATAGTTTTGCTGCTGGAAGAGACCCTGGAGATCATAGAGGACAGCAGGCCGTAAGTTTTTGGTCTCAGACCTCTTTATACTCCTAAAAGTTGAGGAACCCAGAGAAGTTTTTGTTTGTATGGATCATCTATCACTATTTACTCTATTAGATGTCTTTTTTAATATTTATTTAAAAATAAATCTGTTACATGGCACCCATAAATAACACATTTTAATGAAAAATAACTTCCAAAACAGAAATAGTTGGAATGATGACATTGTGTTTTACAATTTTGTTACTCGGAGAGTTAAGTGAACGCAGCTGGATTCTCATATCTGCCTCTGCCTTTGCTGTTGTGTTCTGTCGTTTGGTTGAAGTACATGAGGAGAATCCAGACCCACTCAGATTAGTAGTTAATAAAGAGAAGAGTATTTTAGTAGTCTTTTCAGGACATTGTGAATATTCTTTTTTGATGCTACACCAAAACTCAACAAGTAGAAGTTTCTTAAAGGCTAGTTGCAGTGGGAAATCTGAATCCATAGCCCTGAATTTCTCATACTCTGTGGCGTTAGCATCCATCGTCCGTCTTGTACTTTGAATGGATCTTTTGCCATTGCATGATTTTTTTTGGTAACACTGTCCTTTGGTCATCTGGGAATTTGGCTCACTGAGTTATGCTCATCTTCCAAATGTTGGCATGCTTCATTATGTGATATTTTTAAAAATCACATTTATTAATATCACTATGAGTCTCTTCAGAAAGTCGTGTAAACTTGGACAAGCTGTCAAGCTCATGTGGCATGATACAGGTTTTTCAAAATTCTAATTTTTGATGTAAGTCAAAATTTTATCATTGGTAACACATAGCGTCAGTTGTCCTGGAAGTAACTGTAACTGGCCTACTTTGTTCATTTTTGAGCAAATGTCTGTCACATACCCAGATCTGAGTACCTGTAGCTTGTCTATCAGCCATTCTTTCTAGTTTTGTGTGTTTCATGAAAAAAAGCAGTTACTTCAGCTCTCAACACTCACACAAGTGCTTTCTCTCAAGACAACCACTGCATGCAGCAGAAGTGCTTTATGACAGCTTCCCAGTTTGTCGTACAGAATAAAAGACGTGTAGCCAAGGGCTGAGATTTAATAAAAGTAAGAATTTTGACTCGTTCATCAAGGACACTCATAAGTGCAGGTGACGTTTTTTCCTGTGTATGCACAGCAGCAGCAAAGAACGGGGCGACCACGAAGTCGAGTTTGGAGCTGCGGCCTGGTCATGCTGCAGTGCTAGTGATTTTATTCACTGTTGTTTTTGCCCCGTCTGTGTGAATGTCAGCACACAGTGCAAAAGGCAAATGACAACTTAGAGTTATCATGAAAATTGTTTTAGATCATGGAAATGGATTTCACAGACCCCTAGGAAAGGCCTAGGGCAGTGCTAGATGGAAATGTTGTATATCTGCACTTTCTGCAGTGATGGAAATGTTGTATATCTGCACTCTCTTGTTATGGCAGTCACCAGCCACATGTGGCTCCTAAGTACTTGACATGTGACAAGTGTGCCTGAGAAAGTGAATTTTTAATTTTATTTAATATTAATTCATTTCGATTCAAGTAGCCACATATGGCTGCTGGCTACCATATTAGACTGCATGAGGGTCCCTAAGGTATCCGTGGGCCATGCTTTGGGGACTGCTGATGTGGTCCCCACCTGATTGTCCTGAGAAGGTTTTGAGCCAGAGAAGTGGAGTGACTTGCTCATAGCACACCACACTAATCAGTGGTAGAGAACTTGTTTCAAATACAGCTTCTGACTGCTACTTCCACTCATTTGGAGTCTTATTACATCAGTGTGGTTGTTAAAGACAGGAGTTTGAAAGTGACTTCTCCTTGGCATAGGTATTAAATGTTCAGTGAATGAATGAACGGTCATCCAAAGTGAGATACATGTAAGGCCATGTTAGTTTTGATCAGCACTGGGAGACGAGATGGTCTGGAGAAGGGCCTCAGAAGACTGTCTAGGGCCACCAGGTAGTGCATCTTTTAGGCTTTGTGTGTCATAAGGTTTCTGTTGCAGCTGCTGAGCCCTGCCTTGTGGTGCGAAAGCAGCCATGGACACCTGCACAACAAGGATGGTTGTGTTCTAATAAAGCTTTATTTTGTCAGACTAAAAAGTGATCTTGTGTAAATTCACGTATCATGAAATAGTATTCTTTTTTTCCCTAAAGTTTAAAAACCTTAAAAACCATTGTTAGCTCCCAGGCCCATACAAAGGCAGGCAGCTGGCCAGATTTGGCCTGTGGGTCGTGGTTTGCGACCCCTGGTCTAGAAGAATAAAAAAGCTATTGATTAACTAAGGAATTGTCTTCTTATAAAGAGTTATTCAAAGAAAACCAAACGCTGCTTCATCTCTGTAAAAACAGACTGGAAGAAAAGAGGTTAGCTGAAGGCAGGATTTGTGTGTGTTTCACAAGGCTCCACAGGGCACATCTGTTCCCTAGACCAGGCCTTTGCACCTGCATGGGAGTGTCTACACTGGGTGTCTCCCATGCTTGCTGACCGCCATGTGTCCTGGAGAGCAGGAGGCCGTTTCCTCAGGAGGTCAGTCAGGATACCTGGGTATTCCCTGGCTCTGATGTCAATAAAGTTTCTGGAAACTTCTCAGCCAGTGTTTTCATCTCTCGATATACTCAATGCATACCACTTCCCAACGGGAACTTTAGGTTTTTATGGTATTTTAGTCTGATTTATAAATTACAGTTTGTTACGTATCTGTTGTAGAAAGTCTTTCAAAATTCAAAAAACCACAAAGTGGAAACCTCACATCACTTAGAACCTAAGTCATCAGAACCTCTTTGCAGTGGTTGCCTCTGATCATTTTTCTGTGGGCAGGAGCGTATGTGAGCGAGGGGGTGCGTGACACTCAGTGTCACCTTCACAGGCATGTTTCCCATGTTCTTAGAACTCACGAGGGGTTTGTATGAGTGACTGTCCTGAATGTATTTGGCAGCCAATGCTTGTTCTTACATTGGTGACAACAGAAGGCATCATAGGAAATGGGTGGGCCAAGAGGTTGGAGACATGGGCACTAGTACATGTGCAAGGGGACGGTACACAGTACAGAACTTCTGGGGAAAATAAGAGAGCTACTTATTTTTGTAGCTCTCTTACTGTATACATTTATTTGTGAGGTTGTAATACAAAACCGTTCCTCTCAGGTGGTTTGAGTTTACTTCAGCCAAGGACACAAAAGTTTCCTCAGGGGAGGAAAGGCCCCTTCCTGTGAAAATGGCTCTATACCCACCCATTTGATCAATGAGGCAGATTAGAAAGTTAGCTTCATTTTTTCTGTTCCAACCAAGTTTTGGCATCGGAAATCTTTTTGTTGAACAAGCAAACTTCTCAGTGTGGTATTTTTGCCTCATGATGTGGGTGCAGTTTTTAAAAACTCTAGTGTGACTGTGTTTTCAGAATCCCTGAATCATAGCTTTAGAATGTCCATCGACTCCTGGAAGCTTCACGGCTGGGAGGGAAATGATTTGGGCCTTCTCAGAAGTAGCCAGGCTTCCATTTGAAAAGTGACGGAGGAAGAGTCTGGGTGCCTTGTCAATAGTGTCGTTTCCTGCGCTTTTTCACTGCAGTCTTTAAGCCAGAGGAGTTGCGCCAGGCTCTGATGCCAACCCTAGAAGCGCTGTATCGACAGGATCCAGAGTCCCTACCTTTTCGGCAGCCTGTAGATCCCCAGCTCCTAGGAATTCCAGTAAGTCGATATCATAAAAACATTATAACTTTACCACTGTAATTCATGGGTATCCATGGTACTCATTTTATCTTTTAAAATTGGGAAAAATAAGATTTTTTTCCCTAATATAAAAAAATATTTTCTGTCAAAACAATAATACACCTTTGTCTTACTGACTGAAATGTGTGTTTCCCCCCTGTTCCGTATAAGCCCCAGGGTCCATGGAAGGGTTGCAGTGAGATGGGGGGAGCACACCCTGGGGCGCACAGCCTCTGTAGCCTTGCTTTGTATTTGGGTAAGACTGTGTTCTACAGGAATGGATTTAAATAATTGGTGAACATCACTTATAAAACACATGGGCCTCTCACTTTGAAACCCTGGGTGCTCTTGCAAAGGCCATGGTGACCCAACAGATTCTGTTTAGCAGTATTACTATTTTTGCTTTTGTGTTTGTGTTTGTCTTGGAATTTCATTTTGGTTGCTAGGACCAAGAATGGAATCTCTAGAAAAACATATTGTCTGATAAATATGTTCACCATTTTAGTTCGGTGGATCAAAATCTTATTTTTAAAATCTGACATTATAAGACATGTTTTATTAAATAAGTTTTTTAATATTATTTTTTCTTTAACTTTGCTTTTGAAGTAATTTGATCACACTTGAAAATATTAATTATAATATTAGATAATAAAATCAGAGGAAGATCAGAAGTTGTTTTCTTTTCAAGTCCCATTTTTCACTATTAGAAATGGAAGTTATACTGGTACTTTCTTCAATTTTATTTTAAGATAAAGCTGCCAGATAAGATGGGCATTTGGAATTTGGGGGATCTGCTAGACTGAGACCATTTTGTCTTTCAGGATTATTTTGACATTGTGAAGAATCCCATGGACCTTTCCACCATCAAGCGGAAGCTGGATACAGGGCAGTACCAGGAACCCTGGCAGTATGTGGATGACGTCTGGCTCATGTTCAACAATGCCTGGCTCTACAATCGGAAGACATCCCGGGTCTATAAGTTCTGCAGTAAGCTCGCAGAGGTCTTTGAGCAAGAAATTGACCCTGTCATGCAATCCCTTGGATATTGCTGTGGACGCAAGGTACAGTTGAAAGTTTTTCTGGAAAATGAACTACCCTTGTTAATCCAGCCAAAAAGGGTATTATGATGATATAATAGACTCAATATTTTGGCCACACCTGTGTACTGAGAAGGACCCAGATGGAGTCTGGTCTCTTGTAAAACAGTTGATTATCTGAAGCTAGAGGTGCTTATGGGGGAAGGCCTTGGATTAATAAGCATTCCGGGCTGCCCCAGTGTATCCATTCATCTATCTGTAATAAATGTCTCTCAGACACTAGGGTCTTCCCTGGTGGCGCAGCAGTTAAGAATCCGCCTGCCAGTGCAGGGGACACGGGTTCGAGCCCTGGTCTGGGAAGATTCCCACATGCCGCAGAGCAATTATGCCCGTGCACCACAACTACTGAGCCCACGTGCTACAACTACTGAAGCCTGCGCGCCTAGAGCCCGTGCTCCATAACAAGAGAAGCCACTGCAATGAGAAGCCCGCGCACCTCAATGAAGAGTAGGCCCCGCTCGCCGCAACCAGAGAAAAAGCCCGCGTGCAGCAACGAAAAACCCAAGGCAGCCATAAATAAATAAATAAATAAATTTATTTAAAAAAAAAAAAAGTCTCTCAGACACTAATTCTGTCCTATTGTATCCAGAAATGTCTTTAAATAGATGTGAGAATCGTTAGAAGACTATCCAGTATACTAACAAATAATTTACTAGCTAAATCTAACTCCATATTGGGCAGAGCATTGCATGACAGTAAATGGGATATATTTTTAGTATTTTCTCCTTTGTTTTTGCAGTATGAGTTTTCCCCACAGACTTTGTGCTGCTACGGGAAGCAGCTGTGTACAATTCCTCGCGATGCTGCCTACTACAGCTATCAGAATAGGTAAGCCTTGAGCAGTTTCTTGAATCATGGGAGAAAAAGAAGGTCTTAGGACGAGGCATGCTTGTCTGATTGTAGCTTGGGTACATTTCATTATTTCTTTCCTGAAGTTTCAGTGAAAAGGGCCGAAATTTCATTGTTTCTCAGTCACTCAGATAGGCCCATGGTCTCTTAACTTAAAAGCATGCTTGTATAGTATAAAATTTTAAGCTCCAAACTGCTTGCTGCACTAGTTGGATCAGGTACATGTGTTAAGCCAAAATGTAACCATATGAGAAAGAGTCTGAAGTGGAGAGTAACTCTACAAAGGTTGACTGCCTTTTTTAAGATAATAAATTTGAAACATTGTATTTTACCAATCTGTGTGTAAATATTTGCCTAGCTAATTTGGCCTGGACAGTCTGATGGAAAGACTTGTGTTTGCTCTAATTCATTTAAAAATTTTAAACCATAGACTTTTTCTTTTTAATCGGTAGCACAGTAAGAATGAGATTGGTTTTTTCATTGAGTTTAAGAATGACTCCCTTCATGAGGTGGCCTTTTTGGGGTTAGTAGGTATGCTTTTGAAGTATTTGCTATTCTCTTGAAATGTGGAGATGGCTATAGAATAGATCTCCTATCTTAAGTAGAGGAAGAATGAAAATAATTTTTGTTGTTGATTCCCTTACCTAATTACAACTTCCTGGTTTGGGGGGTTGTTTTGAAAATTAAGCTACTTTGTATCCATTGCTTTAAGTGACTACATGTTGCCATAGCATGAGGGCATCCTGCCTTGAAACATAGGTTGTAATTCTTTGTCAAATTCAATTACATTGCCTCCATTCTATGAATTGGCAACTAAATTCTTTATGTGACCAAGATGAGGCTTCATGCCTGTTCTTTGTTTTTAGGTTCCAGTATTAAATGTCAGCTTTAGGGTTTGATGTTTTGATTATTTTTATCTTGTTTGCTTATAGTAATTACATATGTTCTAATACTTTGAAGAAGATAAGTACAGGGCTTTTTTATTTTTTCAAAGGTACATGCAGAGGCCTGAATAATTTGGAATTTCGCAGTTACTTTTCTTCCGATTATGTTTTTTAAACTTATTTTAATTTTTAAAAAATATCTAGGGAATTCCCTGGCGGTCCAGTGGTTAGGACTCAGCACTTTCACTGCGATGGCCTGGGTTCAATCCCTGGTTGGGGAACTAAAATCCTGCAAGCCATGCAGTGCAGCCAAAAAAATTAAAATTAAAAAAAATAATAAAATTAAAAAAAAACATATTCAAGGTAATTAACGACTCCCATCAAAATTCTATTTTAAAAAAAAAGAACTGTTGACCTAAAAATATCTTAAGATAAGATTTCTAAGTCTTGTCCAGCTCACTTATCGTAGTGAAATGCTGGTTTGAGGGGAAGGATGGGTGTCCCTGGACAGGCACCTCTACTGGAAGTGCAGCTGGCACAGCCGTCCTGCTGAAAATATTTTAACATTTGGAATTCATTTTCTGCCTTAGCATGCTCTTCTATTGATAGAAGCATTTTAAAACTAAAAGTTTGAAATGATACTGTGGCCCAAATGGAATCTCTCCTATAGTGACAAGTGTTGTTCTGGAGGCTCTGGCCCCTCCATTTACAGTTTTAGCCCATGACCTTTTGCACATTCTGTAATGTATCAAACTTAACCTTGTCCATGACATGGGCATAGTAACACCTTTCCTGACACCCTTAGTTGTCAGTCTACAAGGAGACAATGCTTTGGAAACTGTTAGGTGCAAAATACAGCTATGAAATTTTAAGAGAACAGGTTAAAATTAACTATACCCTGAAAAATGCCCCCACTGCTAAGTGCCCATCACAGTTTGGGTCTAGAAGGAAGAGCAGACAACAGATTGCTTGCCACCATCTCTTAAATTTGGGGGCCTTTTCATTGTTGCTTTTCACTGTTCCTGGGTCCTTTGGACCCTGCCTCGGCTGATTTGCATAGATTTTGGCCATATTTCACTTGAGAGCAATTCAAGTTCGATAGAATGGATGGCATCAGCGTGCACTACTGCCTCCTCAGAGGAGCTTGTTGATGGGGTGCAAACAAAGGATTGTTTTGAAAGTTCTGAAATGTCCAATATTACTTCTATATAGGACTTAATTTTTATTGCACAAAAGTAATCTGTTTTCCTTAAGAGTAGAAACGTAAATAAAGGAGTTCTCTTTTACACATAATACATTTTAAGAGTGTGAGCATATACTGCTCCTCAGCTGAATCTCACAAGGTGTGCTTCCTGGAATACAGAACTGGAAGAGATACCATGTTGTGAGTCTGTGAAAGCAGTGGTCTAATTCTGCGATGGACATTTCAACCACTTACATTTTCATTCTCAACCTTGACTGTTAATGAACACCATGGTGTTCTTTTGAATAATTGTTTTGGTACTTATAGTCCTAAACTGGGCACTTAGAATAGGAAATTCTACAGACCATTTAAACAAGTGAAACTAATAGATAAGCTAGTATATGGTTACATTTTCACTTGTTTCCACACTTGGAAATTTTGAAAGTAAGTCATGTTGGGAAAACTGTTCTATAATTTTAACAGTTTATTATCGATAGATAAGAATAGATATTATCTATTATCCCAGTTATTTATATATACTGATATGGTACTTACAACAATCTGCATTTGAAAATTTACTCCATACATTAAATTACCCTTACAGATGAACTCTGCAGTTATTTACATTGTGCTAACTTTAGGTACCCAGATGTACATCATCATCAGATTATGTGAAGTGTTTCTCCTTTATAATTCCATATTCATCAAACTGCTTCCTTCTCGTAAGGCAGAAGGTCATCTAGGCTCTTATGGTTGAAAAGTGAATCTCTGAACCATTATATATTTCCAGGATGAATAAAGTTTGGACTAGGTATAAGATAGGGGCAAGTCTGACATTAACATCTGTCATCCACTGATTACCAGAGTGGTTTTAGCCTACTTGACTAGATGAGTGGGCTGTCATCATATCAGAAGGGAGCTAAAGAGAGGCCAGGGCCCCTCCCTTTCCCCTTACACCTGAACAGGTTTGATTCTCTGACATCTCTGGCCTTGCTCTGGGACAGACACTCTGTCCCTCCCAGTTTCTGACCCTGAGGTTCTTGGGAATGGAAGTTAGTTATACACAGAGGGCGTAGGTTTCCGCAGCCACCCCAGGGGCTGCCATTCAGCCATCAGTGCTTCACTCTGGGCCAGTTTCCTCCAGTGGAAAATGATGGGTTTATGATTCTTGTTCCCCAGATGTTGCTAGGCTTGATGTTCTGCTTGAATAAAAGCTAAGAGTTTAGTTTGTCCAGGATTTTAAAACCGTTTAGACTCACATGTAATTACCATGGCAATTTAATTTCACAGTGTGTTCCGTAGTCCTCTTTGAGCTAGCCCACAGTGGCTGAGTTTGATCATAATAAATTGGAACACTTTCATTCATTTTTTAAAAGGAAGCAATTTGGCGTTGAAGGGGTATCTTTTTTTTGCATATTGTTCTGATTGCTGCTTAATTGGTTTATAGTTTCTATAGTGTAATTCTTTCTTGCCAGCGATGATCATGCCCTTCTACACATGGAAATTCCTTTTACTACATGATTTCAAGCCTCCATAAAAATATTTACAAAATAGTGAATAGCCAGAATATTACTGTAATTCATTCAGAGAAAGAGATAAGTATTTTTAAAAACAGCAGTGTTAATCTGTTTGTTCCTGGTCAGTTTTTAATCTTGGCAGACTTTGTTGATTGAATTAATTCTAAATAAACTGGTCCCAGCAAGAAACTCTTATTAATCCAGTTGCTACACACAGTGAATCTGTCATGTTCCTCATCAACAAATCTGAAAAATTGAATAATCTTGAGATGTGTGCATGCTCTAAAGTTTTATACTTTTAATTCACTATGTGTGTTTAGTCAGTGAAATATAGCAGACAGAATGCTCAATGTGTTTAATTAAGATTAGAATTAGAACTTGTGGGGACCTATTTTAGTGGTAATGAAGACAAACTGGCCAGGCAGTGGCCTGAATCTCAGTTGTTTGTAGCTGTGCGCGCATGTGTGTTTGTGTGCGTGTGTGTCTGTGTCTGTGTGTAGCTGCAAGCTGCCGCATCTCCTTCTGCCCACGTGGTTCAGTGTGGCGCTCCAAGCCTCGTCACAGTGTCTTTAACACTAATCCTCTTGGCATCTTGTAGACATAGTTTTGAGCACTAAAACCGCATTTTATTGTGCTGCCGTCGTACCTTGTACTCATCCCTTTTGCTTGTGTAATTCACCTCATTCAGCTTGTTTACTTCTACAGTATTCCTTTGTGCCCATCTTGTTTATGCAGCATCAGCCTGCATTTTTGTTGATTTCTCATTTGTGTCCTTTCCAAACATTTAATAGTTTTTATTTTAACTGTTCTTATTTGATAGCTTGAGCCCAGGCTCTATACTCTAAGAAATTGGGGTGATGGATAATTTCTCAAATGCAGATTGTGCTTTAAAGATTAAGTCTCTAAATTTGCTTAACTTGGATTGTCCCCAAGTTAGAGAAATCACTGAGTATCTCAGATTGATGAATGATTGGTCCCAATACCAAAAAGTTTAAATTGAAGCTTAGAATTGAATTTTAAGACTGTTCATGGATTTACATATATTGTATTGTTTATACAATATATCACAGTTTTTCTCTGTATATTCTTACTGATAAATGGCTGGAAAGTCTTTGACCCCGATTGCATTTCTGTTAAATGTTTGTCTAGAATATGGATTTGGTTTCATTTCTATTGTAACCCAATTAACTGAGTGATTAACATGTGAAAAATAACAGGAGAAAATTAAAACCAGTTCTGAGTGCTCAACATTTTCATACCTTTAAAGATCTGGCTTAATACCGGAAATAAAATCTATGAATTGCTGTCAAGCATAAATTTTCCATTTTGAAAAAAAGCTATTTCAGTTTAAATTGCTTTTTTAAGGCCTTTTGTCAGACTGTTTTGTTCAAAGTAAATTTTTTCCATCTCAAAACCTTTAGTTATATCTGGTTTTCTCTAAGTAATAACAAAATCCAAACTCCTAAAATTAGGCTCCTTGCAATTCTAGTATTAACAACTCCTTGAAAACATTTGCATCTTGGAGCTGGACGAACCCGTTGTTAGTGATGATGGCCTGGGATGTGTGCAATGAGACCGAATGCTAATCAATGCTTTGCCTTGGCTTTCTGCTCTGTGTTGTCTTGGTGTTTGCGTCTTACCTTTATGTCTGTGCTATTTGTTCCCTCCCCTGTTCTCTAATCCTGCCCTTCCCCACCTGCCCCTGTTCCTTTCATTGTCCTCACTGACCCATCAATCAACCAACAACGCCCCCCCTTCGTCGTGGTGATCTGCCCTGCTCTGATTGGTGGCTTCGTTGCTTGGGTGGCTGTGTGTTATCATGGACCAGTTCACCCAAGTATGGCCTTCTTGCTGACAGGTATCATTTCTGTGAGAAGTGTTTCACAGAGATCCAGGGGGAGAATGTTACCCTGGGTGACGACCCTTCACAACCCCAGACGTAAGTACCATCCTGTCATTTCTCTTGGGGGTGACTCTGAATTGTTGTTTTGTTCTCATCCGTGATTAAAAGGGAAGCACCACTGCCACCCACTGTGACTTTTCTGTAGTGTATTTTTCATATTACTTATACCCACATTCATATTTTACAATGTAGCTGTTGTAGCTGAATCCCAGCGCCACTTGCACATTCTTCCCTCTGCTTGAGACTGTGATGCTGTAGCCCCCACTGCAGTGCAGTGGTCTCTCTCGACCTTGCTCTATCTCTTCTTCTAAAACACTTGCTTTTTCCTAATGGCTGTCACCTTCCATTTGGGAAGATTGTAAATTTTCAGTTACACCTGAGAAACCAGGTAACCCAAGTCACAGAACTAACTGGCAGTAGCAAAAATGAGTCTTGTGTGTATACCCCGTCTGTAGCATTTAGTTGATCTTCCACTGAAACCTCTGTCCTTTAAGTTGCAGAGGTAACAGAACCCAGGTGGTGAGACCCCAACGAGTACCTGTATCTCCTTCCTCTCTGGAGGTTGGACTCTTGCTCACAGCTCCAGCATGGACAGGCATGAGTTAGTTTGTTCATTCCCTCACTGAGTTCACCATTTCCTCCCTGATGCTTATCCTCTGATGGAGTTACTTTTGAGTAGGCAAATGGCCAGAATGTGGTGAGAAAAAAGCAAAAGCAAATCCACAGATTGGATGGTCAGCTCATTTACATGCTCGAGATACCTAAAAACCTGCCAGCCACCATAACTGCCTAGGACTGCTAGCGTTTTGTGGTCTTTCTTTTCTCCTGACTCTGCTGTGATTCCTGCCACTCTGGGAAGTCTCCTGTGTGACTGTCCCCCCAAAGGCAAAAAGGCTTCCCACTGAAACAGTTTCCAGCACTGTTGGACACTTACTGTGCAACTCAAGTTTACTTTATTCAGTCGCACAACAAACCATACCCACCTGTAAGATATATAAACCAAAATGACAGAAATTCTACATATTCAATTTATTTTTCTATCCCTTGTCAATTTAATTCTTTAGTCCAATTGTGTGATTAATAACTGGATTGTATAATTCTGTGAATCAAGTAATTCATATATACACTAATAAAAGTACCACAAAAATGAAATAGTCAGCCCTTTAAGAATAAGTAAAATATCCCCAAGTACATGCTGACTTGTGTCAATGAAGGAATATTGTAATTAGAAGAATTGATAATACCAGTGTTGGTCAAATTCAGCAGTCATTCACCATGTAGATTTGATTAGAAATTAACAGGTTTGAATCTCAACATAATTTTGCCACTGTATTTTGACTAACCTTAAATTAAATCTTGTAATAAGTGCTGATGATAGTTTGGAGGAAATATTCCAGGGAAGGCAGAGAAAAATAAAAGGTAGTGCTTTCTATAGAATTAAATGTTGTATGTTCATGCCATTATTACATCTACTTGAGATTTCAGCTGGCCATCATTTTACTTTTTATGTGAAGAACTAGTTACAGAATAATATCCCAGAGACCCTATAGTTTATACTCAACAGATAAATTTAGTTAATTAACATTTTTCCTTTCCCCCCTCCCCCAAAAAACAAGGACAATTTCAAAGGATCAGTTTGAAAAGAAGAAAAATGATACCTTAGATCCTGAACCGTGAGTATACAGCTATTTTCTTTCTGACTTTTAGGTTTTAGTTTCAGATCAGGAAAGTTCCTCCTTATGGTTGGGCTGCGGGAGAAGACGCTGGAAATAAATATATTACCCTGGGTGGAATTTTTTGTGTGAAGTTATTTCAGATGTGGATTCTGTTTTAACTCACACAAAAGATGTATGTCTCTGTAGCATGCTGTCCAGCTACTGAATTTTAACACCCTTTAATGTAAGATTAGATGGATGTTTTGGCTCTATTAGAATCTCTGTCATAACTTCGTCATCGTCTTTAAGAAGCCACTTAGTGTGAATCTTTAGAGACTAAAGGTAGGAATATTTGGTGGAGGGGTGCTAGTATCATTTAAAGGGAAATTTCAGAAAGAAAAACTCTTAGAAACCACTTTTTAAAAATAAATAATGAGAAGCCCAGTGTTGTATGTTCTTGTCACCATCTTTGGTATGGTATATTTTCGAAGGTCATTGTCAGATACTTTCCTTTCCTCCAGTGATCAGTGAGAATACTCAGTATGTAAATTTTGCTTTGTAATAACCCCTTAAAGAGGCCTCAGAGCTCCTTCCATGTGGTGGCTCCTCCCCGGTCCCCAAAGACGAGTCCTGAAGGCACCCCAGTGTGTGGAGATGCCCATTTTGTTCTGTCACTGCGGTGAACGCCCGTCCAGGGTTGCTTGGTGAGCACAGGCTCCAACACTGTTGGGAGTTTGGTAAATGTGGCTGTGGTGTGTCCAGAGCTGAGAAACAGGTTCTCCCCTCCCTTGGCTCAACTTCCCAGCTTCCGGCGGAAGACACAGACTCCACTTCCCATTGAGAGCTGACTTAGTCTCTCCTGCCAGCAGTGCCCGGGTGGGGTTGCAGGGGGAACACGATTACTTAGCAAAGTGCCTGGTGCATGAGGAGGCTGCTCCCTGCTCCCTGTCTCTTTAGTGTCAGTGGATTGTTTGTCCTGACTGGCTGTCTCCCTGTTCACATTGTGTCCTCCCCGACAGTTTTCCCGTTTCTCTGTGGTTTATATTCAGTTTTTTAAAATTTTTAATTTTATTTATTTATTTTTTAAATATTTATTTATTTATTTGGTCGTGCTGGGGCTTAGTTGCGGCAGGTGGTCTCCTTAGTTTGTGGCTCGCGGACTCCTTAGTCGCAGCAGGCAGGCTCCTTTGTTGCAGCTTGTGGGCTCCTTATTTGTGGCATGCAAACTCTTAGTTGCGACATGCGTGTGGGATCTAGTTTCCTGACCAGGGATTGAACCCGGGCCCCCTGCATTGGGAGTGCGGAGTTTTAACCACTGAGCAACCAGGGAAGTCCCCCAAAATTTTTGTTTTATACTGGAGTATTTACAATGTTATGTTAGTTGCTATACTCACTTTTCAATTTCAGAATACGTTACATTGAAGCAGTAGTTGCCAGGCAGTGGGGAAGACACAGATGAATAAAGGGGGCCTGTCCTCCAGCCGTTTGTCTTCCAGTAGGACAGACAGATCATAGCACAGGCAGCAGGAGGCAGTAAGGTAGTCCAGAGTGGGGGACCCTGGCCCAGTGGAGAAGGTGACACTCATTTGGAAGCAGGTGTTGGGGGTGGTGGGCAGAGCATTCTAGACACAAAGACATGAAAGGACATGGGATGTTCAGCAGCACTGCAGGTGAGCTCAAGGGCAGGGCATGTAGGGACCGTGGATGGAGCCCCATAGGACAAGGGGGCAGAGGGTGCTGGATTCCCTCCTGTGTGTACTGGGAAGGGCAGCAGCTGGGGCAGGACAGCAGAGAGCACTGAGGATGGCCGATGAGGGTCGCTGCCATTCTGCACAGTCTGCCTTTGTGTGTCCTTTTCTCCGACAGAGCAGGGGCAGAGAAGCTGGATTGGGCTCGATCTATGGTGGAAGGCTTGCTCAGCAAGGGCAGTAGGATGGTCAGGGGCCAGGGACTCGAGCAGCAGTAGTGAGAGCAGGCGTCAGGTTACGGGGACCGGCATCTAGCATGACAGGAAGAGCCGGGACCCAGGACTGTTTGGAGAAATGTGGTACTTTCTAGCCCCTCAGCCTTCCACAGGGTATAAGTTGTGGTGGCTTTAAGGGCATGGCTGAAAAAATAGGTTTTGACCTTCAAGCATGTTGGCGATTAAGTTTCCTAGGTGAGGTGACAGGGCCCAGGTGAGCTATGGCGGAAGCTGTGCAGAGGGCAGGTGGCGTGGTGCATCCCAACTTCTCTAGTGTTTACTTTAAGAAAGGCCGTCATTTCCCACCCTTGTAACTGACTCAGCATACGTTTCCTGCGCCTGGGCTTAAGAACAAGGGTTTGTAACACTGACGGTATTGTTCTCTGTTATTTAAGTCCATTTAGGCATGTGCAGTCATCTAGAGCAAGCACTGGTCTTGAAAATCTGTAGTAATATCAGAAATACTGACCTGTAAAATAGGCCTTCGTCATAGCAATTTTTAGAAATAAATTTTCACTTCTGGTTGCAAAGCAGATTGGGAGAAGAGAGGAAAGAGGCATTTGTACAAAGAAAGGGAGAAAGTCAGTCTTTCCTATAGAAAATATCATACTGATGCATTTTTTAAAATACGGCTCAATTAGTCAAGAGATGCATTAATGCTGCAGATTCTTGAAGTCATCAAGGGGACGAAGTGTGAGCACACCACACGGGCTCTGTAGAAGCTCCATTATGTATGTGGCTCCGTGTGTCACAGTGCACTTTCTTTGTCTTCTAGTTTCGTTGATTGCAAGGAGTGTGGCCGGAAGATGCATCAGATTTGTGTTCTCCACTATGATATCATTTGGCCTTCAGGGTGAGTAATTTCCTGGTGATTTCCTGTGATCTCGGGAAAGGGAAAGCAGTTATGCAGAGAGTAGAGGGGAGGATGCTGGCTGCTACTGCGTTTCATTCATTGTTGTCAGCAAGAATCCGGCAATTTAGATGGATGGCAGTTTGTTCTAAATTTAAGTCTTAAGTGTTTGCCCGCTTTAGGAATTGTAGAATCAAAGCAGTCTGCCTCTTCACTTTTGTATAATGATGCGATTTTAATTGCCAACGAAGTATTTTAATGCTGCATTTCACTGGTTTGGCAACATATACTGTTTTATATAATCTGATCACACCCATTATTTTTTTTGCAGCTTTGTGTGCGACAACTGCTTGAAGAAAACGGGCAGAACTCGTAAAGAAAACAAATTCAGTGCTAAGAGTAAGTTGTGGAAGGGTTTTTGTATTTTTTTGTCTTACCCTTGAAGAGAATAATTTGCCTTGATCTTTATATGAAAGTCAGCTTTATGATCAGTCTGTGTTTTAGAAAGTTTAGAAACTTTCATCTAAAACACATATAGTAAACTTTGTGAATTCTGAGAGAGAAAATTTGTCAGCAGATCCTTCTCAAGTAGCTCAGAAATAACACACACACGTCCTGGGCATACTCAGCCCTGGGTACCTGCGGGGGCGGCTGTTTGCCCATCAGTAGGTGTGGGCCCCACTGTTGGGAAGAGTGACCCTCTGGGGCCCTCTGGGAATCAGCCAACATCACCAGGACTGGCAGGAGCCTGGTCTGCACGAGGGCTGGTTGGGTGTGTCGCTGCCGCATTGGGAGTGGCTGCTGGTGTCTGCGAGGAACAGAGAGCGCGCCCTGTTGCTATAGGAGTAACTTTTCATAGGTAGTCTTCACTTTTTTAGAGACGACACTTTTCAGAAGTGTACAGTGTGTCGTCTTTGTCAACTCGGCTGCTGCTCTCACTTCTCTCCAGTAGGACAGGCAACTAGCACACCGCTTAGGGCTCCCCAGCAAGAGCCAGGCCACCTGAGGAGCTGGAGTAGAAGAGAGATGGGATGGAGGGAGAGGTCCGCGGGCAGGAGGGAAGGGTGGCAGGCAAGGAAGAAGCCCCTCTGAAGCCTTCCAAGTCAGCGTTAATTCACGTTCAAACTCTGTCATTACCAAAATCCACAGTTACCCTATCACTTAAACTCACTCTTATAAAATCTTTTGAAATATTGATGAATTAACCAGCTATTATAATATTTCTCTTTAGATCAGGGTTTCTATACTGACATTTGGGCCAGAAACGTCTTTGTTATGGGGGCTGTCTTGTGCTTAATTAGAATTTTAGCAGCAGGCTGCTGCCCACTAAATGCTGGTAACACTCCCCGCCCCACCCCCCCCCATGAATGGTGGCCATCAGAAACGTCTTCATACATTACCAGATGTCCTGGGTTGGGGGCATGCAGGTGAGAACCCCTACTTTAAAGGATCCATTCTGAGTGATGCCACTAAAGCAGTCAGCTACTTAGAATCAATCTCCTGGGCCAGAGCTTTGGTGACCAAAACAGAAATTGCCAGGAGAGCTAGGCTTCAATAGAAGAGCAGTTGCGGCCAGAAGAGAGAGGGGTCGAGGGGGGGGGGGGGCGGGTAGGAGAACCTGAGAGCTGGCCCAGCCCCCACCCTCCCCTAGTGTCCAGAGAATGGTGGAGAGGGATATGTGGACCTTTGGCAAATGAGCTTCAAAGATATAGAACCTTCACTTACAGAAAAGGACCTTAGAGGTGGTGTGTCTCCCCTTGGTTTTTGATTTGATTGTGTATTAGCATCATCTCTGCAAGTGTCTGTCGGTCACAAAAGAGAGGTTGCGTCATTTGCACTGACTTAGTGCAGTGGGCACTCCGTGTCCACGCATGTGGGACCTGTGGGTACAGAGGGCCTTCTGTACTGCACCATTGTATGTCAGGAACTTCAGCATCCTTGGATTTTGGTGTCTGAGGGGTTCCTGGAACCAGTCCCCTGTGGGTGTGGAGGGACAACTGCATTGAAAATATCTTCCAGCTGCTGGGCAGAGAGTGATACTAAACAACTGACTATCCACCCAAAACCACCTCCCCATTAACGCCACATGCACAACGCAACTCGGGTGGCTAAAGGGACGAAAAGTAAGAACTACAAATGCTTTGGAGGTCAGAGTAAGAGAGTGTTTTTACTGTGTTCAGTTATGAAAAACCTTCCTAAAAAAGATAGAGCCCAGAGGTCAGAAAGCAAAAGGCTGAAGGATTTGATCACATAAAGGGAAATATAAGGCTCCCATGGTCAAAAATATACCTGGTGGGGTACAATTTAAAATGTCCATTTTTAGACTTAGCAGTTCCACTTTGACGCACGTCTCCTACAAAGATATTTGCTCATGTGCTTAAAGGCACGTACAGGGCCGTCCGCTGCAGCACGATGGGCTGTGGGGAGTGGAAACGGGAACCTAAACCAAAGCACGTGGCCACCCTGTGGGAAGCCCAAGGCACCATCACAGTGAGGGTGGCCTGGGCCCTGCTGTCCAGTGGGAGGGGCTGCTGCAGAAATGCCCACCCTCAGTGCCTGTACTTGCTGGTCTGGAGGACACCTTCGCATGGCACCGCAGCATGAGAACAGCCCTTCTTTCCCCAGTACTGAGTCTCTGAGCACGTGCTGGCTGCTCTCCAGGTTTACACGGTGCCGTCCCGTGTGTAAAGCCCATGGCTCTTCTCTCAGGGGACACAGCGGAGCACCTCTCCAGCCCTCTTCATGGCGTTCAGTTTGGTGCTTGTGACCAGACCGTCATAATTGTCTCATTTAAAAACTGTATTTTGGGCTTCCCTGATGGCGCAGTGGTTAAGAATCCACCTGCCAATGCAGGGGACACGGGATCGAGCCCTGGTCCGGGAAGATCCCACATGCCGCGGAGCAACTAAGCCCGTGCGCCACAACTACTGAACCTGCGAGCCACAATTACTGAGCCTGCACCCCACAACTACCAAAGCCTGCCCGCCTAGAGCCCGTGCTCTGCAACAAGAGAAGCCACGACAGTGAGAAGCCCACGCACCGCAACGAAGAGTAGCCCCCGCTCGCCACAACTAGAGAAAGCCCGCGTGCAGCAACGAAGACCCAACTCAGCCAAAAATAAATAAATGTATTAAAAAAAAAATAAAATAACTATTTTCAGAGTGAAGTAAATCAGAAAAACAAATACCGTATATTAACGCATATATGTGGAACCTAGAAAAATGGTACAGATGAACAGGTTTGCAGGGCAGAAATAGAGACACAGATGTAGAGAACACATTTATGGACAGACACCAAGGGGGGAAAGTGGCGGGGGGTGGGGGGTGGGATGAACTGGGAGACTGGGATTGACATATACACACTAATATGTATAAACTAGATAACTAATAAGAACCTGCTGTATAAAAAAAATAAAATTCAAAAAAAAACCTGTATTTTTAGTACAGGTAATTCAGGTAATTTGGGGAAAAAACGTAAAGACCTAATTTTGAAGGTTTACTCCTATTCATTATGTGAAAATCATAGTGTGTGTAATCGTAGTTTCACAAGGGAAGGGGGAGCTCCCTGCACTAGCGCAGGGTGGCCCTTCTTAGCTGTGTCCTCCCTTTCTGGATTGGAAGCCACCTCATGAGGGAACAAAACTTGCTCAGCAGCGGCATGGGCGGGAGTACAGGGGGGTGAGAACGTGAGAATTTTCTTCTGGGCTTCACAAAGAATAGATGAGATGGTCTAAGTCCTTTGCACCTAATTCTCTTTTTCTCAGGATGGTTATCTCAGCTGTGGGAGGTTGAAATAAGGGGATCCAGAGCATGACTAAACAGCTGTGGAAAGTGTGCACGTGTATCAGAGTGTGAAACATAATTCTACTTCCGCTTATTTTTATAGCTTTTAAAGTTCTTATTTTTTAATGGGGTCTTTATTTCATTGCCATTGTTAAGTTTTTTTTTTAATCACTTTTATTGAGGTATAATTTATATACCAAAAAAACTCTACCATTGGTATGTTTATTGCAGAGAAACTAAATTTAAAAAGCCTAAATTTTGCAGATATTTCTTAACCTCAGTAAGGAATCTTCTAAAATCCTGTCATCTGTAGTCACTGTTAACCTTTTGCAGCTTTCCCGTCTAGTCTTTTATCCCCATATGCACAGAGTTTTTTTATGCTATGACTGTATGTGTATTTATATGCTGTGTAACTCCTGGCCTGTCCCTGGGAGAGGGAGGGTACAGAGGGGCAGGGCGGAGGAGCCCACCAGCAATGGTGCCAGGCAGGTCTCCGTCCTGGGACAGCGTCCCTTGCCGCCCAGGATTGGAATGCTCGCAGAGCGAGGTAGCCCTTGGCTGCATGCTAGCTTAGCTGTCTCAGACTCTGCACCAGGACTCTCATCAGAGCTGGGCAGGAAGGGGCATTTGTGCCATCCTGTCTGTGAGGCTGTGCCAGCCCTGCCTTCCAGGGAAAGCAGTGGCAGGCTCCCCATTTCTGTTAAGAGTTCTTCAAGTGTGCGTTCCAGCCTTGGGGCACAGCTGTGACACTGAGCAGCTGTGTGGGCGCAGCCAGGGCCAGATCTCTGTCTCACTAGGGGCTGGGCATGTGGGGCAGGAGGCAGGGTGGACCCAGTGCAGCTCCCTCGTGCCTGCTCCCCTGCTTCACCCCAGAGCCCATCTTCTTTCAGATTTGGGTCCACCTTTGTGTCTCTTCTGCCCCTTACAGTTAGAAGAAGATGGAAATATTGGGCATTTGACAGTTTTCAATGCGTGGAATGCCTGAGATTCCAGGGTCCACCTTTCTTTTATAAAATGCTTCTTACCTCATAGGACACATTAGACCCCTTCTGTATTTGGAGAATGTTACTCCTTAAAATACCAGACTACACTGAAAAAGGTGGATTCTGTGACCTCAACCCTCCCGAAGCCCTCTCATCTGCTTGTGCTGGACTTTGCAGGACTGCAGACCACACGGTTGGGAAACCACTTGGAAGACCGAGTCAACAAGTTTTTGCGGCGACAGAATCATCCTGAAGCCGGGGAGGTGTTTGTCCGCGTAGTGGCCAGCTCAGACAAGACGGTGGAGGTCAAGCCCGGGATGAAGTCACGGTTTGTGTGCAGACGTTCCAGTGGGCACCCCACGTGGTTAACCAGAGCCTTGCTTTCTGGCAAAGCTTTAGAGTTTGCATAATTTGAAAGCTTTTCATCAGTTAGCATGTAGCCACCCTTCTGTCAGTATCCCACGTTCATCAGGGGAGGTGGAATTCCTGTCTGAGTGAAGCAGTGTCACAAAGAATGGGGTCAAGGCTCCGAGCTGCCTGGGCCAGTGGAGGAGCTCTGGGCCAGTGGTCAGAAGGGGGGACCTCGCCTCCAGCTTCTCTGCACTGAGCGGGTTTACGGCAGCAGGTCTCGCCTGTAAAGCACTTTGTAAATGGTGGTGATGCATGCAAACATCAGGCTCTTTTATTTCAGGTTTGTGGATTCTGGGGAAATGTCTGAATCTTTCCCGTATCGAACCAAAGCACTCTTTGCCTTTGAGGAAATTGATGGAGTGGATGTGTGCTTCTTTGGGATGCACGTCCAAGAGTATGGCTCTGATTGCCCCCCTCCAAACACAAGGTAATCCTCTAGCTCCTTCGGGGTGCGTGTCACGTGTTGTGCTAGCGACCGAGGCTCTAAACATCTTAGAGAACTACTAGTTAGTTTCGTTAGTTTGTTTTTTGCTAAGCCAGTGGGAAGTGAAGAGTTTTGATGACTGTAGAGTGCTTTGTGTTGTAAGCACACGTGGGTTTTGATCCTGGTCTTGCTGTTGCCCCTGTCTTACCTGGGGCAGGTAAACCAATGGAGGAGGGGGTGGGGACTGCTACACAGGCCGGGCTTCTCTTTGATGCACTTATGAAAATGTCACACCTCTGCTGAGAGTTATTTCATGTTCAGTCAAGAATCTGGGTGAGAAGGAATTAGAAGTGGCTTTTCCTAATTTGCCCTGATCTCTCCACGGTTCCCCCGTGGTGAGTGATGGCATTGTTTCGTAGTTCAGTGATGAAATTGAATTCTATTTTATTGATTGGTAGCAGAGCTTGGTGATGGCAGATTTCTTATGTCCTGTTTGTGGCCAGTGTAAATGCTATCAAAACAGAATTTATTTCTGGAGCTTTTTTTAGATGCTGGTGTTTGGTTTCAAGTTTGGGAGATAACCTGAACTTTCAATTAATTTCTTCCTCACCCTGCCCCCCAGGCGTGTGTACATATCTTATCTGGACAGTATTCATTTCTTCCGACCCCGATGCCTCCGAACAGCTGTTTACCATGAGATCCTTATTGGATATTTAGAGTACGTGAAGAAATTGGGGTGAGTTTAATTCAAATTATTCAGAACTAATAAAAACTCCGCTTTTAATTTTCACTGTGTATTTTGTGAAATAACACAAGTATTTCTTAAGGTTTTTTGTGTTTTTATTTTAATGTCCTTAAACGGATTCAGGGGTCTCCAGAGCACCCTTCCAGCCAGATGCTCTGTTGGGCCACTTGGGTCTGGGGCTCCCAGCACAGCTCATGTGCTTTCCCTGCCTTCTGTGTTTTTCTCACATTCTAGTCTTGTTTTTTTAAAACTTTATTGAGGCATATTTTATGTATCATACAATTCACCTGCTTCAGGTGTACATTCAGTGATTTTTAGTAACTTTACCGAGTAATGCAGCTGTCACGGTAAATCAGTTTCAGAGCATTCTCATCCCCCCCACCCCTGTTAAGATCCCTGCACCCATTTGCTGTTCATCCCTTTTGGACCCCTGCCCCCAGTGACTACTAATCTCCTTTTTGTCTCTATAAATGTGCCTTTTCTGGACGGTTCATAGAAGCGGAATCCTACCAGATGTGGTCTCTTGTGTCTGACTTCTTTTCCTGTCTCTCTTCTTACGTTCTAGATCACATTTCTTTCCCAAATTTGGAAAGGAGATGTTTGATTGAAGTGTCTTGAGCAGAATGAATGAGATCTATTTTGTCTTTAACCCCTTAGAAAGAAATACTCAACTTCCTTTCCAATGTGCAGGAGAAAGTAGATAGGAAATTCAGTGCATCCACCCTGGGGACAAGCCGTCTGATACGCCTGACCCGTTGCCGTCTTCCCAGGCTCTCTCCTGTGTCACAGGTTCCCTTGCAGCGTTAGCCCCTGCCTGACATGCACACCCAAGAGGGAGGTACCGTAGGGCCAATTTCCAGGCTGCGTTTGCACTCTGTAGAGATTTGGCTTTACCCTAACCCCCTTCCCCAGCACAATGGTTTGGAACCTCTCTTGGGCCTCTCACGTGTTCTGCCAGAAGCATTTTGTAATTTCTTTTTTGTTGTTTTTCTTCATAGTTATTTCTGTCCTTTGGTCCGTGTTCCTCAGCTGTTACTCCTCAAAGGCAGGGATGATTTTGCTCACTGCTTCCATCTGAATTGTGTGTGTGTCCTGCAGGTATGTAACAGGACACATCTGGGCCTGTCCCCCAAGTGAAGGAGACGACTACATCTTCCATTGCCACCCCCCGGATCAAAAAATCCCCAAGCCAAAGCGCCTGCAGGAGTGGTACAAGAAGATGCTGGACAAGGCCTTTGCCGAGCGCATCATCCATGACTATAAGGTGCCCACACCGCTGAGGGCGGGTGGGGGGCCTCCTCACCACTGACTCCCACATCTTCACGTGTCTCCCTCTGTGCTCACATGGGTTAGAATTATATCTACTTATGAGTATTGGAAAGCAAAAATTAAAAAAATCATAAACTAAGAAGCAACTTCTCTGCTGTCCGTCAAGATTTGCAGTTGGCAGTCCAAGAGAAGTGGCGGCAGAGCCTGTGAAACCATGCGCCTCAGGAGTGCGCGGTCCCCTCTCCACGTCGTGGCCCCGAGCCCCCTCCCCAGAGTGTTGTCACCCAGCCCGACTCATCTCACCGCTGTGCTTGTTCACTTTCCAGGACATTTTCAAACAAGCAACTGAAGACAGGCTCACCAGTGCCAAGGAACTGCCCTATTTCGAGGGTGACTTTTGGCCTAACGTGTTGGAGGAGAGCATTAAGGAGCTGGAACAGGAGGAAGAAGAGAGGAAGAAGGAGGAGAGCACCGCGGCCAGTGAGACCCCAGAGGTAAAGCCCAAGGGAGGGCCCCAGCGCATGTGCTAAAGGCTGCGCTACAGCAGGTCAGGGAGTGAGTGTGGGCTGCTCAGTTCTCAAGACATGGCCTCCTTTGTCTGTGGTGGTGTTTTCATACCTAACCTCACCGTGTTACCGCCCACCACAGGGCAGGCCTGGGCCTGGGGGCACAGCCCACACTGGGTGCTGGGCGAACTGGAGACACATCACCTACTAGGTGGACAGAGGGGCTTGCTCTGGCATCTCTGGGCAGGACAGCGGGGCTGAGACATGGCAAGATGAGAGAGGAGGGCGCCCTGCCAGGGAGCCCAGAAGAGGTGCTGGAGATAGAGATGGAGATGGAGACGGGTATCATGATCAGGAACCAGTCAGTTCACTTTAGAAATGACTTGAGGAGGAGACTCTTGTTTGCCAGGCCTCATTCACTCTCCTTGTGGTAAACTGCCCCCCACTCTTCACTGGGTGTTCATGCGTCTGTGCACTCACTCTGGTCACTGAGCCCCCGCCATGTGCGGGCACCGTCCTGAGGGGTGCGGTGGGAACTAAAGAGGTCTCCATCCCTGCCTTCAAGGGGTGTGTGTCCTAGTGTGTGGTGCATGCTGAGATGGTGTAGGACAGACACGAGGGAAGAGGGCAGATGCAGCACCTTTGGGAGGGCCTGTCTGGGGAGGTGGCATCTGAGCAGAGACTGACTGGTGAGAGGAGCCCAGAAGATCCAGGAGGAGGAGCCTCCAGCAGGAGGGGGAACGTGGCAGAGCCCGAGCCGTGCCGTGTTTCACATGTTCAAGTAAGAGGTGGTGGTGGCTTAGTTGGATTCGTAGCTCTCGGCAGTGAGCAGCGTATGACGTGTTTTGAGAGTAACAACCTCAGAACTTAGGGCGCATCTTTGTGGCGCATGAGGCAGATCCTGGATCGAGGCTGCCTGCTGGGTCTGGGGCCTTAGAATTGAGTCCGTGTTGCTGCGTCTCCCTGAAGGGGAGAAGGAAGGGAGAGCACACTTGGGGGAAGAAGTCAAGAATTAGCTGCAGATGTGTTCATCTCGAGATGCCTGTTACCAGCCGTGCAGGCCTGGGGCCCTCAGGAGGGCTTGGGGCTGCATGTGGAGCCAGCATCCGGAGCCAGGGGTCTAGGGTTGAATGTCTGCATGGCTGCTTCGTGCCAGGCAGCATGTGCTTTAGGGTTTGTCCTTTTTGCAAGACAGCATCCCTAGCCCCTTCCAAAATGGAGAACGCGTGGGTGAGGATGTGACAAGTACTCATGTCACAGGTGGGTCCCGAGGAGAGGTCAAGGGCTGTGGTCATCGTTCTCTGCCTGCCTTTTGCTGGACCTCCCTGGAGGCAGGACCCGGCATCCCCTGGAACATGGGGTGATTTAGGGCTGGAGATGCTGCTCCTCAGGGACTGCAGAGATGCCGGCAGGTCCCTCCCTCAAGCTGACCTGGAAGGGTGGGCTGGATTTCAGTGGAAACTTGGAGTGCCTGTGGGAGAAAGACCACAGCCGATCAGTGAACCCAGGTTCCTCTGCCTCTGCCGGACGGCCACCCAGGCACAGGAGGTGGCCTGAGTCAGCACTGGCATCCAGGGCTCAGGGGGTGCTGGGAGGAGAGTCTGTGCTGCCGGCCAGCTGCCACAGAGGGGCTCTGAGGGGGGCACAGCCCTGGCTGTGTGCCCGTCGAGGAGGAGTGCCTGCCTCCAGCCAGTAGAAAACATAGGACCAGGAGAAACGGCTTCCACCCCCTCAGTGGTTAGATCCCAACTAGCATCCCAGGTGTGTTCTTCCCTCCAGCCTCCATGTGATGTGCGGCTGCTGTGGCACAGGCAGTGCTTGCTTTATGTTTGTCACCACTGTACCCACTCAGTCCTGGCCAAGTCCGGGCCCTGCTTCCATACTCACCTCCTTCCCCTCAGCGGTTTCCTCTGAAGGCAGCAGTGTTGACAGCCACGCACATGGCCTGTGCGCAGGCCGGTAGGGGTCTGCTCGGCGGTCTCCTGCCTCAGGCCCAGCTCCCTGGAGCCCCCGCAGCAGGAGCTGGTGGTCTCCCTGCTGGACGTTGGAGCAGGAGGCTAGGCAGGGCCGACAGCTCTGAGTCTTATTACAGGGCAGCCAGGGCGACAGCAAGAACGCCAAGAAAAAGAACAACAAGAAAACCAACAAGAATAAAAGCAGCATCAGCCGAGCCAACAAGAAAAAGCCCAGCATGCCCAACGTGTCCAACGACTTGTCCCAGAAGCTCTATGCCACGATGGAGAAGCACAAAGAGGTGGGGGTGGGCGGGGTGGGGTGGGGGCGGACCAAGTGCAGGGGGAGGAGGCCCGGCCTGGCGACACCACGCTGCTTGTCACCAACGCAGTTCAGCCCCGGGGACAGCAGGAGTCGGCTCGGTCCTTCTCTCAGCGAGGCTGACACTGCTCCTCCCTGCCGTCCCCCAGGTCTTCTTTGTGATCCACCTCCACGCTGGGCCCGTCATCAACACGCTGCCCCCCATTGTCGACCCCGACCCCCTGCTCAGCTGTGACCTCATGGATGGGCGGGACGCCTTCCTCACGCTGGCCCGGGACAAGCATTGGGAGTTCTCCTCCCTGCGGCGCTCCAAGTGGTCCACGCTGTGCATGCTGGTGGAGCTGCACACCCAGGGCCAGGACCGCTTCGTCTACACCTGCAACGAGTGCAAGCACCACGTGGAGACGCGCTGGCACTGCACCGTGTGCGAGGTGAGCGCGGGGCACCTGCCCGCGCAGAGCTGCCGGCAGAGCTGGCAAGGCCCACGGCGCTCTCGGGCTGTGCATGTGTGTTTCAGGGCAACTCTTAGACAGTTGGCGTTTTCTAGGGAGAAAATGACCAGATGAATGCTCATCTGTCCACTCCACTAGTCCACTGTTGGTTTTGAGATTGTGTTTTGGGGTTCACGAATGAGAGGGTTTCTCTCGATGTTGGTGGGGTTCCTGCCCTGTGCCTGTTCTGGGGCTTAGCACCAGCCGTCCAGGGCAAGGAGCAGCCGGTGTCTGCTCACGGGGCAGCCTGGTCCCGACCTCGTCCCAACGGCATGTGTCCAGGGTGCGGGGGAGCTGGTCTTCAGGGGACGGAGGGAAGCCAGTGAGCTTCCCTGGGAGGCAACATTTGTGCTGACCTTTCCAGGATGCGGAGATGATCACAAGCACTTTGTTATTTTATTTGTTGTGTTTCGTTAACACCAGCTCTGTGTCAGGCACGTGCACAGGCCTTTCGGTGCAGGGTGGGAGGGCAGAGAGAAGAGAGCACGGTGGTGCTTTGGTTCCACTGGGATTCTGACTGGTTCCTCTTCTGGTGCTCCCAGTCTAGGCTTGCCAAGAGGTCGGGGTTCCCTGCTGCTGTCAGGCTGGGTCCCTTTGGTCAGGGGTCTTGAACCCCTCCTCCCTTGTCCTGGTGGATCCTGTGGTCAGACCACACCGGCACCCCCTCTGCGGCGGTCTCGGCCTGTCCCTGGCACAGACGGGTCACTTGCACGGGGTATCACGTGCTCTGCCTCCCCCCGCAGATGGTCAGACTCCCCTCCTGCCCAGTCCTCACCTTGCTGGTGTCAACGCCTAGATAGTCCCCATAGTCGAGCGCTCCACAGCAGCAGCTCTGTGCTCTCTGGGGGCAGAGAGGTTCTCTATAATGCCTTCGTCTCTCTGCCACTCTCTCCAGCTTCCTTTTGTCCTCTCTCTTATTTCCCACTGTGGGGATTTTCACGTCCTTGCTGTGAGAAGGTTAGCAGTCCTGGTCACAGGGCTCATCCTCCAGATCTAGTGCTTTGTGGTCTCCGTCTCCAGGTGCAGCTTTTAGAAACCTGGGGAGGGGGCATTATGTTGCTATGGTGCGAGCCCAGGGCCTTCCTCCTGGTAAAGGCCTCTCAGCCCCAGTGCCCGCCCGAGCTCTGGGGATGCACCGAGGGCACCCGCAGCAGCCCTAGAGCATAGGGGCCCCAGCCTCGGGGTGCTCACGAAGCTGCACACACTGTGAGCCAGCAGGTTGGGAGAAGGCAGAGGGGCCCCCAGAAGAGGGCGACTAGGTGCACCGGTGGTCTCTGGAATTTCTGGGCTGTGGAGTGTTCCCGGGAGTGAAGGTTCCGGGGAGCAGACACGTTTGGCATCTGTGAGCCTCGTGGGGATGGTGGGGAGCCGGTGGTCGGGGCCGCGTGCTGACGCTGGCTTGTCTCTTGTCCTCGCCCGCAGGACTACGACCTCTGCATCAACTGCTACAACACGAAGAGCCACACCCACAAGATGGTGAAGTGGGGGCTGGGCCTGGACGACGAGGGCAGCAGCCAGGGTGAGCCACAGTCCAAGAGCCCCCAGGAGTCGCGGCGCCTGAGCATCCAGCGCTGCATCCAGTCCCTGGTGCACGCCTGCCAGTGCCGCAACGCCAACTGCTCACTGCCGTCCTGCCAGAAGATGAAGCGGGTGGTGCAGCACACCAAGGGTTGCAAGCGCAAGACCAACGGCGGCTGCCCAGTGTGCAAGCAGCTCATTGCCCTCTGCTGCTACCACGCCAAACACTGCCAAGAAAACAAGTGCCCCGTGCCCTTCTGCCTCAACATCAAACACAAGCTCCGCCAGCAGCAGATCCAGCACCGCCTGCAGCAGGCCCAGCTCATGCGCCGGCGGATGGCCACCATGAACACCCGCAACGTGCCTCAGCAGAGCCTGCCTTCCCCTACCTCAGCACCACCCGGGACCCCCACGCAGCAGCCCAGCACGCCCCAGACGCCACAGCCCCCCGCCCAGCCGCAGCCGTCGCCCGTGAACATGTCACCAGCCGGCTTCCCCAGTGTGGCCCGGACTCAGCCCCCAACAACGGTGTCCACCGGGAAGCCCACCAACCAGGTGCCGGCCCCACCGCCCCCCGCCCAGCCCCCGCCCGCGGCAGTAGAGGCGGCCCGGCAGATCGAGCGGGAGGCCCAGCAGCAGCAGCACCTGTACCGGGTGAACATCAACAACGGCATGCCCCCGGGGCGCACGGGCATGGTGACGCCGGTGAGCCAGATGGCCCCCGTGGGCCTGAACGTGCCCCGACCCAACCAGGTCAGCGGGCCCGTCGTGCCCAGCCTGCCACCTGGGCAGTGGCAGCAGGCGCCCATCCCCCAGCAGCAGCCGATGCCAGGCATGCCCAGACCCGTGATGTCCATGCAGGCCCAGCCGGCCGTGGCCGGGCCGCGGATGCCCAGCGTGCAACCGCCCCGGAGCATCTCGCCCGGCGCCCTGCAGGACCTGCTTCGGACCCTGAAGTCCCCCAGCTCCCCACAGCAGCAGCAGCAGGTGCTCAACATCCTCAAGTCCAACCCTCAGCTGATGGCAGCTTTCATTAAACAGCGCACGGCCAAGTACGTGGCCAGTCAGCCCGGCCTGCAGCCCCAGCCCGGCCTGCAGCCCCAGCCCGGCCTGCACCAGCAGCCCAGCCTGCAGAACCTGAATGCCATGCAAGCCGGCGGGCCGCGGCCCGGCGTGCCTCCACAGCAGCCGGCGATGGGCGGCCTGAACCCCCAGGGCCAGGCCCTGAACATCATGAACCCGGGGCACAACCCCAGCATGGCAAGTATGAACCCACAGTACAGAGAGATGCTGCGAAGGCAGCTCCTGCAGCAGCAGCAGCAGCAGCAGCAGCAACAGCAGCAGCAGCAGCAGCAGCAGCAGCAGGGCAGTGCCGGCATGGCCGGGGGCATGGCGGGGCACGGCCAGTTCCAGCAGCCTCAGGGACCCGGAGGCTACCCCGCGGCCATGCAGCAGCAGCGGATGCAGCAGCACCTCCCCATCCAGGGCAGCTCCATGGGCCAGATGGCGGCCCAGATGGGACAGCTCAGCCAGATGGGGCAGCCTGGGCTGGGCGCAGACAGCACCCCCAACATCCAGCAGGCCCTGCAGCAGCGGATTCTGCAGCAGCAGCAGATGAAGCAGCAGATTGGGTCCCCGGGCCAGCCGAATCCCATGAGCCCCCAGCAGCACATGCTCTCAGGACAGCCGCAGGCCTCGCACCTCCCCGGCCAGCAGATGGCCACGTCCCTCAGTAGCCAGGTGCGGTCTCCGGCCCCTGTCCAGTCTCCGCGGCCCCAGTCCCAGCCTCCACATTCCAGCCCGTCGCCACGGATACAGCCCCAGCCTTCACCACACCACGTCTCGCCCCAGACTGGTTCCCCCCACCCAGGACTCGCAGTCACCATGGCCAGCTCCATAGATCAGGGACACTTGGGGAACCCCGAACAGAGTGCAATGCTCCCCCAGCTGAACACCCCCAACAGGAGTGCGTTGTCCAATGAGCTGTCCCTGGTTGGCGACACCACGGGAGACACCCTAGAAAAGTTTGTGGAGGGTTTGTAGCATTGTGAGAGCATCACTTGTTTTTTTTTCCCTTTCATGTTCTTGGACCTTTTGTACTGAAATCGAGGCATCTGGGCTCTTTTTATTCCTAGATGGAACTGCTACTTCCAAGTCATGGAAGGGTAGATTGCTGTTTAAAGAAACAATACAAAGAATATATTTTTTTGTTAAAAACCAGTTGATTTAAATATCTGGTCTCTCTCTCTCTTTTTGTTTTTTTTTTTGTTTTTTGTTTTTTGTTTTGGGGGGAGGGGGGTTTTGTTTGGATTCTTTTTGTCGTCATTGCTGGTGACTCATGCCTTTTTTTAACGGGAAAAACAAGTTCATTATATTCATATTTTTTATTTGTATTTTCAAGACTTTAAACATTTATGTTTAAAAGTGAGAAGAAAAATAATATTCAGAAACTGATTCCTGAAATAATGCAAGCTTATAATGTATCCCGATAACTTTCTGACGTTGCGGGAAGATTTTTTCTATAGTGAACTCTGTGGGCGTCTCCAAGTATTACCCCTGGATGATAGGAATTGGCTCCTGAGCGCACACACGTACACACCCACACACACATCTATCTATACATACTGGCTTAAGCCAAACTCTTGTCTTGCAGATGTAGAAATTGTTGCTTTGTTTCTCTGATAAAACTGGTTTTAGACAAAAAATAGGGATGATCACTCTCTTAGACCATGCTAATGTTAATAGAGAAGAAGCATTCTTTTCTTTCTTCTATGTGAAACTTGAAATGAGGAAAAGCAATTCTAGTGTAAATCATGCAAGCGCTATAATTACTATAAATAAGAAAATTCAAGAAGATTCAATCACTGTATAGAATGGTAAAGTACCAACTCATTTCTTATATCATATTGTTAAATAAACTGTGTGCAACAGACAAAAAGGGTGGTCCTTGAATTCATGTACATGGTGTTAACACTTCGTGTTCCAGCTCTTTTGTTATGAAAATGCTGTTTTCAACATTGTATTTGGACTATGCATGTGTTTTTTTCCCCCATTGTATATAAAGTACCGCTTAAAATTGATATAAATTACTGAAGTTTTTAACATGTATTCTGTTCTTTAAGATCCCTGTAAGAATGTTTAAGGTTTTTATTTATTTATATATATTTTTGGAGTCTGTTCTTTGTAAGACATGATTCTGATTGTTTGCTCACAGAGGAAAGGTGGGGGCCGCGGTCCTGGTGGCCGGGGGCGGGGGGGGGCTGGGGTGGCAGCTGGGCTCAGCCAAGGCCTGGAGGGCCCTCCTTTGCTGCTCATGCATGGAAGAACCTCACTCGAGCCGGGGACACAAGTGGCCCTGAAACAGCACTTTGTCGCCTGTCCACACTCCCCATCTTAGCCACCCCCACCCCACCCCCGCTCCTACATGCCAATCCCAGAATTGATGCAAAGGGTGTTCCGGGAACTACAGGGGGTTCCTGGCCTGCCCCCAAATCCTGGTTCAGTGAGGGAGGATGCCGCCACGGCCTCTGACTCTGGGCTGGGCAGATGCGGCTCCAGTCCTGCCTTCTCCACCTTCCTCTAGAAACAGCGAGGTACTGCCCTGGGGGCCGCTGGGGGGAACGATGTGGAACACTGGCCACCAGCCCTGCTGGGGTGAGAAGAGGCCTCCAGCTTCGAGCGACACTTGCACTCGGCCACCTGGTCCACCCCTCCTCTCTGAGTCCAATTCCAGGGGCCCTTAGCTGAGGGGGTGACACTCGAGGTCCTGAATGCTGTAAAAATGACATCTATGAGAGGAAGACCACTGCCAGGAGAGTTGACATTCATTCTTTGGTCTGTGCACCCCCTCCCAGGGCACTGGCAAGTGGGGTCCTGTCTCATTCCCCTGCCTCCCAACCAAGGGTGGTCTCAATTGAGGGGTTGTGATGTCAGACTTGGAAATCACAGCCCAAATAGCTTTCCTTTTGGCCCTGTATTCACAAAAATCTTTTCAAAACACTTGAAGTGGGAATCTAAATTTGAGGAAACTCTCTAATTAGTTGTAACGCAGGGCTTCAAATCTTGTTCTAATGTTGTAGATTTAGCCAGGTAAGACTAAGACCACCATCTCGCCACCAACCAACCCCCATCCCCACCCATCCCCAAAGGGAAGCGGGGCCAGGCCCTCCATGGCCACGTGCCATCCTCGCCTAACGTGCTCAAGTCCTGCGTCTGTGACCCTCTTCCCGGTCGCCTTCTGCACTGATGGGAAAGCCCTGGGCTGAGTCTGTTCAGACAAGAAGTGTGAGCCGTCTGGGCCCTGGAGAAGCAGCTCCAGGCCCACACTTCAGATGTGCAGCCCTCTTACCCTGGCCAATGGGGAGTCTCTTTCAGGTCATCCCAGAATCCAAAACTGTGCCGACCTCATCCTCTTGGAGTCCCATGCAATCTTGTTGCCAAAGGATGCGGCCAAGGGTGTGGGCTGGATGCTAACCTGGCACTTGGCGTAAGGAAGTTTCTGTGAGAGCTGGAAAGCCCCGACGCGGTGTCTCACATGCTGTCTACTTAGGAGGAGAAAAAAAAGTCCTGTGTTTGTGATCAGAAAGAGGAAACTTGGGCTTCCCTCGTGGTGCAGCGGTTAAGAATCAGCCTGCCAATGCAGGGAACACGGGTTCAAGCCCTGGTCTGGGAAGATCCCACATGCCGCAGAGCAGCTAAGCCCATGCGCCACAACTACAGAGCCTGCACTCTAGAGCCCGCAAGCCACAACTACTGAGCCCACGTGCCACAGCTACTGAAGCCCGTGTGCCTAGAGCCTGTGCTCCACAACAAGAGAAGCCACCACAATGAGAAGCCCACACACCGCAACGAGGAGTAGCCCCCACTCGCCGCAACTAGAGAAAGCCCGTGCGCAGCAACGAAGACCCAATGCAGCCAAAAATAAATAAAATTTAAGTATTTTTTTAAAAATTAAAAAAAAAAAATCCGCCTGCCAATGCAGGGGACACAGTTTCAAGCCCTGGTCCAGGAAGATCCCACATGCTGCGGGGCAGCTAAGCCCAGGTGCCACAACTACTGAGCCTGCATGCCTAGAGCCCATGCTCCGCAACAAAAAGAAGCCACCACAGTGAGAAGCCCGCGCACCACAACGAAGAGTAGCTCCCGCTCACCACAACTAGAGAAAGCCCACGTGCAGCAACGAAGACCCAACACAGCCAAAAATAAATAAAATAAATAAACTTATTAAAAAAAAAAAAAAAGGAACTTCTGCCATGAATAAAGTTGCCTGAAATCCTTGGGAAAAAAAAAGAGGAAACTTGAAATGTGCTGGTGTTTATAATAAAAGCTGGCAAAACTGCTTGGATTCAAAGATGGTTCCAGTTGGCTAACAACCCGTAGAATTAGCTTAGCAGCCAGTCGTAAGATAAAGGGGTTCAGCTGATTTTGTCTAGTGCGCATGTTTGATTATGTTTTTGAGAATTCAGTGTGTTAAAAACAGGAGTCGGCTGCAATGGCTGCGTAATACGAGGTGAAGAGGCTTCTAAGATCTCAGGCTGAAGACACACAACTTTTGATTGCTGTAAAGTGGAACCAAAAGGTTTCATTTGAGCCAAAATGTGCTTTTAGAACTGCATGAGAAAATAAGCTACTCTGAAAAAGGAAAGGAGCTGAATATGGGTGGCAGACGGGGGGAAGCCAGGAAGTCCTTGACACAAGGCCAGTGCTGGGAAGTAGACACTGTGGTGGTGCCACCTCAGCAGGTGGATGGCGCAGGAGCGCATGGGGCTGGGGCCAGTGTCCCCCTGGGATCATAAAGCCACACGGCACCTTCCCAGGGCATCCCGTGTTCACTGCAAAATCAAGAGCAGGGAAACGGGTCAGTCGTGAGATACTAACATAAGTGAATGTAGCACCCAGGCTGACAAAGACAAGGCTGAGGGACCCTGATTTGGAGATGAGGATGCAAATGGTGCTTTCCGCGAGCTCGCGCCTCTCCACAGAGGATGGATTCAGATCCACTGACTGTGATGTGAGTGAAGTTACTTCACTGAACTGAAAGATTCAAAGGGCGCTGACAGCTTAGAACACCCTAGGAAGTGGTATAGAAGTCAGGGGGTCAGGAAGAGACCTCGGAGTGGGAGACCAGGTCATAGCAAGTGTGGGCCGGAGGTGCCTGCAAGGTGGGGGCAGTGATGGCACCAGGGCCTTGGCCTTGGCTGTGAGCGAGCTCTTCTGCCTTCCTGGCCTCGTGAAAGGTAGTGATACCAGGTAACAAGTGCTGTTTAAACGCGTGTCCACCCCTCTGCCCAGCCATGAGGTGGGAGAACAGAGGGACCGACTTACTTGAATTCGTGAGCACCAAGGGCTGACGTGGGCCGCTGGCCCCAGCCACGCTCTCCCCTTTCATTCGAGAGGAGCTTTTCCTCCAGCCCTGAAAACCCTCCCACACACCTGCCTCCCCTCCTAGTCCACCGGTTCCCCTTGAGCCCACTTCGGGGTACCCTGGCAAAGCAGGGGCGTTGCAGTACATTGTAGCCCCTTGAACACGGCAGACAGTGGTGTGTGGTAACCAGGTCCTCACAAAGGACTGTGTGGGACTGAGCTTGCCTGTGTCTGGTGCCCACTGGCTCACTTCGGCGTCAGAGAAGAAATGTTGACAGTGTCGGTCAACTGTAGTGGCCACAGCTCACAGCTCCCAGTGTAGATGACCCGCCTCCCACCTGACTCCTAGAGAGCTCTTAGTGATGGAAATGGGGTTTATCGTCTGATCATGGGTCCCACGGCTCTGGGCCAGCAACAAGAAATCCTCTTATTAACGTTTTTCTTTTCTTGGTCACACCGCATGGCTGGTGGGATCTTAGTTCCCCCAACCAGGGATTGAACCCCAGGCCCTCAGCAGTGAGAGCACAGATTTCTAACCACTGGACTGCCAGGGAATTCACTAAATTTTTTTAAATGATATATAGGCATAACAATGATATGGATCCACTAACTGATCCTCAAGGGAGGTGGTGACGTTTAGGGAATGTTGCAAGCGAGGGTGAGGACCCTGCATCCACAAGTCCCTCGGGAAAATGTCCAGAGAGGACACCCTTGGAAAGGATGGCAAGGGGTGTGCCGGGGTCCCTGTGCCTGGACCCTTCCTTGTCCTCTCTGAGCCCACCCTGGGCCCCTCACATCTGGGCACAGGGTCGAGGCCGGCAGAAGAGGGAGGGTTGCTTCCTGTGCTGCTGCACGGGGAGGGGTGTCTACTGACAGAGGGAGAGCCTTGGGGACCAAATGCTGGCAACGCAGCTGTGCTCCCAAAGTCAGATGTAGAGAGGGGCACGGAAACAAGGGGTCCCAGGGGCCAGGCAGGAGGCACTCAGAGCTGACAGGAGATCAGCAGCCAGAATTGGGGTCACCAGTGAGAGCGAGGCCTCCGCAGGCAAGAGCACAGGGGACCCTCGGGTTCCCCACCCTCCGGACACTTGAGTTCTGAGCTGTGGTTTCCTGGCTGAGGAGCAGGGGTCCTCATGTGGGAAGAGGGCATTGAGTGTCAGAAGTGGCAGGAAAGACGTGAGTGGCACCAAGCTGAGGCCCCTTTCCATCTGGAACGAGCAGCTTCAGGTCTCCTGATGCACACCTGCTGCTTCTAGCTGATGTTCAGAGAAGCACCGAGCCTGTCACCTCAGCAAGTGTTTATCGATCAGCTCCTGGGCGGTGACATGCAGCCCTGGGAGAACTCAATCGACAGAGGCACGTCCTGGAGGAAGGTGCTGGGGCTCAAAGCCGGGGCACTGTGCGCTGTTGGTGCGGGAAACGAAGCGTCTCTTCGTCAGGCCGAGGATCGCACACAGGCTGCTCCACAGTTCAGGAAGCACACGATCCTCCACCGCCATGTGTCCTCAGGACAGTGCTTCCTTCTCAAGCTTAACGTGCATGCAGATTGATTAGCTGGGATCTTGCCAACATCCTGATGCTGTAGAACTGAGGCCAGTGGGGGTGAGGGCGGGGGTGATGCGCCAAGATTCCGTGTTTCTAACAAGTTCCCAGGCGAGGCCGCTGCTGCCGGCCCTCATCTGCTTTGAGTAGCCAGGCTGCATGGGACCAAGAGCAGACCATCTTGACCAGAAAACTGCCTTAGTCTTAATGTTCACGATAAAACATGGGTGTGGGGAGAGGGGGTTTGGGCGAGTGGTTCTCGCCTGGGGTCCCCTAGACAGGACAGGAGTCCGGGCGGAACCGAGGCTGTGGGCAGCCCCAGTGGGCTGAAAGCCCTGAGTTACCTGGAAAGGGCATCCCCACCGTTTTTGTCTGGTGCAGGGAGGCATCCTGGCTGTGAAGTGCATTTGTAAAAAAATGCGGATTGTGAAGCGAACAAAGAAGCAGGAGGGGTGCCTTGCCCCCCAGCCAGTTTCCAGGCCATGTGAACACACTGCTGCCTGTTCTTTGGCTCCTGGGGAGTGAGTGCCAGGGTCAGTCTGTCCCTCCTGTTTCCTAAACTGCAGGCACAGCACTCGCCACTCAGACGAGCCCCGGTGATGCTGATGGACAACAGCCTCCTCCGCCCTGTGCCTGGGCCAAGAGAGGCTGCCCTAGGAGTCAGAGGAAATGCCCAACGGTCTGCATCTCCACCTGTCCTCTGATCCCCCGCTGGACCAGAGAATCCTGACTGAGGGAACCCTCTTCACACCTGAGGAGATGCAGTCTCCGTGAGGAGAACTTTGCAAAAGCTGCCCACCTGCCGGGGCCTGATACCAGGTGCTGCTCAGGACAGCATCTGGGCAGGGCTCTGTCTGGAGTAGAGGCCCAGGGTGCCTAGGCAAAGGGCCAGTCCTTCAGGGAGGCAGGGCCTTGTCAGCACAGAGCAGGTGTTGAAGGAGGGGACCCTGCAGCCACCAGGAAGCCATGCCAAGCAGGGAAAGAGGCCTCCCAGCAGACAAAGGCTCCCACACGGCCACTCCGTTTCCTCCAAGCGTCGCATGAGAATGGCAGCTCTAGGAAGTACAGGGCCATCGGCTTGGCCCAGGCACACGCGTGCACGTGCATGCCAGCACACATAGAACAGAGCTGCCTTTCACCCTGTGGAGTCTCTCGGGCAAACTCATTCTCACTTGTCTTTCTCGTAAGCAATAGACACGGTAGACTTGAGGTTTGGTGGACATTCCTAAAATGATGTCATCCACAAGCTGGGAAAAAATTGTGATCTCAGCTCTTTGCCAGGACAGAATGCACCTTTGAACACATGCCCTCAGGGCTAGTTCGCCCAGTGGTATCTCCCAGCGGAAGTTTCCAGGAAGAAATGCAAGAGTGGAGGTTGCTGCCTTCCCCAGAGCCAGTCACTCAGAGGAGGCCCCACCAGTGATACTTCGTGGTTGTCCAGATTCAACCGTCTTAGGTTCATCACGCTGGACAGGGAGACCGGGAGCCCACCAGGAGGGCCCCTCCTGCAGGGGCACAGGCAGTGTTCACGGTGGAAGGGCCCCATAGGACAGGGGATTGCCAAGGGCCACCCACCTAGTGGGTGGCCACGGAGCCCCATAGAGGGGGCTGGACTGACTGCCGATGCTGTAGGGGAAGAAAAGGGAGAAGACCTCGGGTCCATTCACCCCTCAAAGTTGTAGGGGTTTGTGGAATCAGCCTGCGACATTCCCAGTGTCCTTGATGGTAAAATTAAAAGTGGCCACTGGCAAAGTAGAATGAGCCCTTTGGAGAAAAAGCCTTAGAGTAATCCAGTGAAATTAGAAATGGCCTAGTGAGTTCCAGGCCAGGTCCTGCTAAGTGGCTGCACCCGCCTCCATGAAGGACCACAGGTCTTGCTTCTGGCCAAATCCCACCATCAGCATGTGTGCCAGTGGGGGTCAAATGGAGCCGTGCTGCCTTGGGCGGGTCTCTCAAGTTGGCAGGATTGAACTTCGTCAAACATACTGAGATAGCTGTCAAGCGAATCAGCAAAATACTAGGTTTCTGAGTTCCAACCCATGCTGACTTGGCATGAAAGTACTGCAAATGATGAAAAGGACTTTAAGGAAGGCACAAATCCCTGTGCAGGTACCACCGGGCCATTAGTGCTTCTCTGAATTTGAACGTTTTGATGCCTCAGAAACCCAGGGTGAGGTACTGTGTCTGAGGCTTCGGTCAGAGGCCTCCAAGCTGCAGCTGCCCTTGTCCCAGACGGGGCTGTACAGGTCTGTGTCTGCTGGAGGAAATCCTTGCGCTTAAGGCCCGAACACTAAGACAATTATAGAATAGCTTTCAGACTACACCCGGGGTCTGCAGGACTGTCTGGGAGTTCCTCTCCTCACCTCCCACTCCCATATTCTAGCTTCAAAAAGGAATCTGCCTTATAAAAGGATCCATGAAATTGAGAAAAAAATTTCATCATCTCAGGGACCTTTCCGGGCCAAGAAGTATCCTACAGCCATGAGCCTTTCCTCCTCTGGGAACTCCCAGGATGTTGCCTGATGAAGGGAGAAGCTTGCCCAGAAGTTGGTGCTTTGAACAAAGAAATGAAGAAAAAGGGAGGCAGTCAAATTTGATTTTTCTTTGCAGTAGGCTTTTTTTTAATTGTAAAATATACACAAAATTTCAATCTTTCCTTTTTTTTTTGGCTGCGTTAGGTCTTCGTTGCTGCACATGGGCTTTCTGGCTTTCTGTAGTTGCAGCGAGTGGGGGCTACACTTCACTGCGGTGCGCGGGCTTCTCATTGTGGTGGCTTCTCTTGTTGTGGAGCACAGGCTCTAGGCGCGCGGGCTCAGTAGTTGTGGCTCTCAGGCTCCAGAGCGCAGGCTCAGTAGTTGTGGTGCACAGGCTTAGTTGCTCCGCGGCATGTGGGATCTTCCCGGGCCAGGGATCTAACCCGTGTCCCCTGCATTGGCAGGTGGATTCTTTACCACTGTGCCACCAGGGAAGTTCCTCAATCATTTTTAAGTGTATCAAATACATTCATATTGTTGTGCAGCCATCACCATCATCCTCTCCAGAACTCTATTCATTTTGCGAAACTGAAACTCTGTCCCCATTAAATACTAACTTCTCAGTCCCCCTCCCTCAGCCCCTGGCACCCACCATGCTACTTTCTGTCTCTACGAATTTGACTACTCTAACTACCTGATGTCAGTGGAATCATACACTATCTGTCTTTTTGTGACTGGCTTATTTTACTTAGCATGATGTCCTCAAGGTTCATCCATGTTGTAGCATGTGTCAGAATTTCCTTCCTTTCTAAGTCTGAATAATATTCCATTGCATGTATATACCATGTTTTGTTTATCCATTCATCCATCAATGGACACGTGGGTTGCTTCTACCTTCTGGCTATTGGGAATAATGCAGTGGGCATTTTTCATGGCCGTCAGCTTACCCCCAGGGGAAGGCAGTGACTTCTGCAAAAGGAATGGGCAGCTTCATAGTGGCCACAGTGGTGGTTGGGAGATCCAGGGGGTCTCCCCCTCCCTTCCCCTCCTCTGTTTCTCTCTCTGCTCTCCCCAAGCAACTCCCTGCCAGTCTTGATTAATTCAACTCAAGTACTCTATTCATTCTTTCCCTTCTTCCATTTTCCTTGTCTGCGTAGGGCCTGAAATCTTCTCATGATCCCCTCAAGACTGGCTTGGATCCCTGGGCGCTTTTTTTTTTTTTAATTAATTAATTAATTAATTAATTTATTTATTTTTGGCTGTGTTGGGTCTTCGTTTCTGTGCGAGGGCTTTCTCTAGTTGCGGCAAGCGGGGGCCACTCTTCATCGGGGTGCGCGGGCCTCTCACTGTCGCGGCCTCTTTTGTTGCGGAGCACAGGCTCCAGACGCGCAGGCTCAGTAGTTGTGGCTCACGGGCCCAGTTGCTCCGCGGCATGTGGAATCTTCCCAGACCAGGGCTCGAACCCGTGTCCCCTGCATTGGCAGGCAGATTCTCAACCACTGCGCCACCAGGGAAGCCCCCGTGGGCACTTTAAAAAAACACAGTTCCTTGGGCTACCAGGGGACCCAATATCACAAATATCTGTGGCTGAGGTTATGTCTCTGAAGGCCACAGGCTGAGAGAGGACAGAAGGGCCCTAGTAGCCCCCACCCACCGCCATCCTTCACTGAAGCCTAGGTTTCTCTCCTCCCTTTGCCAAATACCACTTCCTCTTCCTGTAATAAGAGGGCTCCCCAAGCTAGATCTATTGCCCCATAGACCAATGTGTCAGCTCTTACAAAAGAGATGATTTCCTGAGTGGAGTGAACAACACATGAAATGTGAGGCTGAGACCCCTCAATTCAGCGGCATCCTGGGAACACTATATCTGGGAGTAGCTCATGTGTCTGGAGTGTTGTGAGGGAGGGAGTGATGTAGGGGTCAGGTTATGCAGGGTTTGGAGGCCGAGGCAGAAGGGGTTTGGAATTGATTATGTGCAGGGAAACCACTGGAGGACCCTGACTGAGGAGTGTGTATGATCAGCTGCTGTGCAGAGAATGGGGAGCCAGTTAGGAGGCTGATGGAGTCTTCCAGGTGAGAGAACTCCTGCTCTTCCATCCAAATCTGCCCACCTCTTTTACGTTACTTAAGTCTGGAACTTGGGGATCATCCATGCCACTTTCCACCTGCAAGTGTTCCCTGTCACACCCCCTCCCGTGGCCCCAGCTATGTCCAGGCCCCACTGGGGGACACTCTCCTGGCTTCTGTCCTTAGCAGATCCTGTCACAATCTCGAGTAACCCGTTTGTGTGCAATTATTTGATCGTGGCAGCAAGTCTTCAGTGTGCCTCATAATCATCTAGGGGGCTGCCTGAGCCTCACTTCAGGCGGTGCCGGAGAATCTGCATTTTACGTGGTTTGGAACTCTCTGTGAGAAAGGAAGTTGATAGTCCGAATCTCCAACCAGACTCTTACCTCCAGGAGGGCGAGAGAATTGGAATGATGAATAAGCCCAGTCTTGCTGGTGGGCGTTGGCTCCCAAGTTTTGGTGTAGACAAGTCAAGCCTGAAATTCTTCCTTTTATTCTTTTTAGCTATTTGGCTTGTCTTGGTTTGGAGAGACTGACTTCCAGCGGTCTGGACCGTTGGCCCGAGACTTATATAAAGACCCCGGAGATGTTAACTGCTTCTGCCCCGGCGCCGCCTTTTCACACGCTTCTAGGTGGATGTTAACATCTGCCCCATTTCTGGGATGCACAAACCGAGGCCCAGCTGGCGGCGGACGAGTGCCCCGGCGGCCCGGCGCGCACGGCCGTCGCCCTTGACAACGTGACACAAGGTCACGGAGGTCCCGCCCCCAGGTCCGACTGCCCCGGCGCGGCCGGACCGCGGCCGGACCGCGCCCGAGCCCGAGCCACAGAGGGCCCCGCCCACCCGCCGGAGCAGGCAGCGGGTCGGGCAGCCGGGCGCGCGCCGTGACGTCACCACGCCGCGCCCGAAGAAGGCCCCGCCCCGGCCTCGCCCCCGGCACTCTTGGCTTCTCTGGGCGCCCAGGAGGACACACATGGCTCGCGAGCTGCGGACGCTGCTGCTATGGGGCTGCCGCCTGCGGGCCCCGGCGCTGGCGGTCGCCCGGGGAGGTGAGGGCGGCCGGGCAGGACGGGTGGAAAGCGAGCGGGGACGGGGACGCGCGGAGCCCTCGGGGTCCCGAGCCCCTTTTCTCCGTGGGAGGCGCGGTGACGGCTCTTCCTTGCTCGGCGTGGGAGATTTTGTGAGGTTTACGCGTCCAAGGCGCCGCGAGCGGCGAACGCTGAGCTCTCGGTGCGTCCTGGTGTCACCTGGCTCGGCCCCGCGCCGGGCTGCCGGGTTTCCCCGGAGGTGACGGGGTTGAGCCCGGGCCCGCGTGACTGCAGCAGAGGCTTCTCTCCAAAGAGCTCCTCGGGCCGGGTTGAGGCGGAGGGGTCACGGGCTCCTCGTTCCTGGAGCCGAAGGCACTTTCGGGGAGTTGGAATCGAAGGGCGCGTGTGCGCTGGGAAGGGGCTTCACCAGGGTGATTACTTCAGTCCCTTAGTTGTGTTTTTATTCTTCCCCTCCCCCAAGTTGATTTATACACGAATAACGCATAAGCCACTTGGTCACTCGTTCATTCGACACACACCTGAGTGCCCACTCGGCCCGGCGCGCGGCAGCAAACCAGAGAACCGGCACGCTGGGCTCTCGTGCAGCCCGTGGACCCTGGGTTGTTGCCCGCCGTATCCCCAAGGGCCTGGAATTGGTAGGTAGGTGCTCAAATCAACGTTGAAAAAAAAAGAATGACCGCAGTCTCTGCTCTCACTCCCCACTCGGAAGTAACCACGGGTGAACGTCTTGGCGTTGCTTCCAGGCTCTGTACGCTTAGTTACACACATATAAATGCACACGTCTGTTTTTACGTAAAAAGGCCTAAACCGTATATACATTGTGCTACAGATTTTTTTTTTAAGCTCCAGAATGGCTTACATATGTTTTTCTGTCAGTATGCACGGGTTTACGGCTTTACAATGGACGCATAGTATTCTGTGTTAGGACGTATCATCATTTACTTAACATTGCCCTATTAGCGGACGTAATAAAGATTATTTCCAGATTTTTTTTTTTTGGTTTTTTTTGGGGGGGGGTCATTACAGTGCTGTGTAGAATGGGCGAGTATTTAATCTTTGTGTCCATGTGTGGCATTTCTTTAGAATTACAGAATTAGAGTTTTAGAATTGATGGTTCAGAGCCTGTGCGTATTTGAAATGTTAGCTGATATTGTCAAATTGCTGTACAAAAAGGCTTTATCAGCTTATATTCTCATTAGCAGGGAATGAGACCACCTATGTCAAGGCATCTTCTCCAACAATGGGATTAGATCTTTTCCAAACCCATGTTTTATAACCTATATATGTCTTGTTTAACTTATATTTGCATGGATACCAGTGAGAATGTTTTCATTTGTTTAATGGCCATTTGTATATCTTGTGTGAATTTCCTCTTCATGTCTTTTACGGCTTTTTCTGTTACCTGAGTTTTAAATTTTGGTGTAGTCTCTTTTTAAACAATGATTTTTAAAAATATCATGCATTAGCAGATAAGACAACTGTAGGTTTTATTACTGTTTCTTGTATTCAACATCTTCCTTCCTTTTGGGATTTATTTCCTGTTTTAGCAGAGTATATATATACCCTTGTGTTTGTTTTGCAGAAAAAGTCAATGGGTTGTAAATTTTCTAAGCCCCACTGTGTCTAAAAAGATTTTTATTTTGACCTCATACTTGTAAAGTAGTTTGGCTGGGTGTTGCATTCCAGGTCAAAATAATTTTCCTTCAAAGAGTGATATTGCTATGTTGTCTTCCAGCAACTTCGTTAAAGGTGAGCAGTCATATCAGTTTGATTCTTGTGCTTTTTTGTAGCCAACTTGTTTTTTTCCCTGCTCTCTGCAGGTTAAGATTCTTTTCCCATGTTCTGAGATGTTCTGACCATGTGTGTTTGTAATTCATTCTTTGCACCATTCTTATTTTCACGGTTGGCGTTGCAAGAACGAGAGCATGAGGCAGCCACAGTAGGACTGGTTGGTGCTTAAGTTAACATCTTATGACTTTTCTGTTCTCTATAAGCTGGAGCCTTTGCTGGAATTTTCTGCCTTGGGGAGTTGTAAGGGGTGGGCAGTCTGCTCCAAGCACCAGAAAGGTCACAAGAGTGAGCTTTCTCTGTTGTAGGGCTAAATCATTGCAGGTTTGTGTCATTCTCCAAAACGAGCCCCACCTGAACCCTGTCAACTGCAAACACCCATTTAGTACTTATTATTTTGCTTCCTCCCTCTGCTCTCACTGTGGGGCCCATACTATTTAATTTCTGCCCTTCCACCTCTTGTGCTGCAACCTTCACAAGAATTCAGGCAAATTTCTGGTGTTCCCGGGCTGTTTTTGGGATGGAAGGAGTAGCACTTGCTGGTCAGATTTCACTCTCTCAGTAAAGCAGCTGTGGGTGTTGCTAATTTAACATGAGGACAAAGGTTTCAATGGTTAACTGCTTAGACCCTGAATGGCAGTGCCGTCTATGTAAACCATGGTCCTGGGGCTTAGGGCTAGCACCAGAGAAGCATATGGACAGAGGAGGGATGTGTGGCCAGCTGTCCAGGAGGCAGTGGGACACTTGGTTAGGATGAGGGGCCTGAGTTATCTGTGCTGTCTGCAAAAGATCAACCCAAATGTAATAGGTTAGTAAAGACCTTATTAGTTACTGGCTGAGTAATTGATCAGAACTAAGACAAAAGAAAGATCCCCAGGTGTTTTGCTCCCCTCTCGCAAGCAGCTTCAAGCTGTGGAAGATGGGCGATGAGTAAACACTGAAGGAAAATGACAGTTCTCGCTCCCAGATGTCAAATACCAGGTTGTAACAGGACAAAGGAGACTATTACAGAGGCCAGTGGTGGTGTTTGCTTGTCTGTCTCAAACCAAAGTACTGACTCACGATCAATGAAAATGTATCCACTTCACTCTCAAGTGAGATACTTTAAGTTCAGAGCCAGAGGGTTTTCTTGGTTTGAGTTCTTGGTGCCTTCATTGCAGCAGCTACAATTTTTCTTAAATACCATTCTGCTCAGCCTTGATACAGAACACTAGCCTTTTTTACTAGGAAGCTGCTGTTTGCTTCGACCACACGGAGACTCACCTATAGTTCTGTAGCATTTAGTAAAGGTAGATTCCAGGATATTTCTGGAATGGCTGGTTATTTCTGCTGAAGCCACTAGGAATTACAGACGATGAAAGTTGTAGCTTGGAGAACCAGTGTCTACTTGGGGGCATTATTTCCATCTGCTTTTTGATGCCCACAGTATAAGTAAGTTGAATACAGGTGTAGCTGAGTCATGGCTGTAACTAATTTTGAAAGAATGGCTGTTATTTAGCAGCTGTATAATCAAGAAATGTGATTAGAATATTAGAAATTTATTTTGAGATAGGCAAAATGAATGCCATATTTTAAAAGAACAATCTATATAGCAATACCGTTAAGAACAAAATAGAAGGGTACAAGTCTTCCTAAAGGACCGGGGCAGTGAGGGAACCGATGTGTGCTGTGAAGGAGGAGTGAGCAAAGCACTGAAGTTCATACATACCAATATTCCAGCATTTGCAGGAAATGGAGTGCCTAGAGGGATTTTCCCTGAAACTTACTTGCAAAGTAGTAAAACACTTCATTTCAACCATTATGATTAGAAGTCTTTCTAAAAGACTTAATCATCAGGTGAAACATGACAGAACCTTTCTTTGATGTTTTTCAGGGTCATTATGAATGTTAACTTATGGTCTTCTGTTGTAATACACAGGCCTCTGCAGGACCACTAGGATGTGACAGCTCCTTTGTCTATAAAATGTCCCAAACTGAAACTGCATCCTGAGTATTTCTGTGTTTTTAGCCTCTGTTACTCTCATTTTAACTTACCAGGCCTCTGACGCCAGGTTCCCTCCTCCTTTCTGTTTTTAGTTGAGGGTTGGGAAACTGGATCATAAAACTTGTTAGCAACTTTTTTTTAAAGGAGAGGAGAATTCTGGATGGGGAAAGAATATTCTTGTTTAACTGAAGCTTGGCATGTGGATTTTGTGTCCTGTATTTTGACTCTTCAGAGATGCCCCTCCCTTTTGGTTTTGCTGTGTTTCTCTGTATTTAGGGAGTTGATGTTTCTTGATAGAGTGTCAGTATTGCTTAGTAGAGAACGATTAAAACAGGCTGTGAAGGGACTTCCCAGGTGGCACACTGATTAAGAATCCACCTGCCAATGCAGGGCACACGGGTTCGAGCCGTGGTCCGGGAAGATCCCACATGCTGCGGAGCAACTAAGCCCATGTGCCACAACTACTGAGCCTGTGCTCTAGAGCCTGCGAGCCACAACTACTGAGCCCGCGAGCCGCAACTACTGAAGCCCACGTGCCTAGAGCCCTTGCTCTGCAACAAGAGAAGCCACTGCAATGAGAAGCCCATGTACCTCAACGAAGAGTAGCCCCCGCTCGCCACAACTAGAGAAAGCCCTTGTGCAGCAACAAAGACCAAGCACAGCGAAAAAAAAAAAAAAAACAGGCTGTGAAACACAGTAAGGTTTAAGAAATAGTGAAAATGTTCAGGAATTCCAGAGGAACGCACGTAGAAAATTTTGAGGGAATACAGATCTTTTTTTTTTTTTTTTTTAATATTTATTTATTTGGCTGAGCCTGGTCGTCTTTGCAGCATGTAGGATCTTTAGTTGTGGCATGCGAACTCTTAGTTGCGGCATGCGGGATCTAGTTCCCTGACCAGGGATCAAACCCAGGCCCCCTGCACTGGGAGTGCAGAGTCTTAGCCACTGGACCACCAGAGAAGTCCCCAAATCTTTATTTGATGTATAAATAGAAAGTGAAGAACTTTCTGTCTAGAATATTGATATACTTAAATCTTACCTCAAATGATTACAGAACTTAAGAAACAAAATGTTTGGAGAAATTTCAGATGCGAATAGCTAACCTGTGGTATCTGGTGAAATTTGAGAGATAATGAAACCATCCGAGTTGACTTATACTGAAAAGCAGAGAATTTCATGCTTACAAGCATGAAACTATGGTAAAATAGTTGGAGGTGTTCTGGAAAAAAAGCTACAGGCTACATTCCAAAGAACTACAGTTTTTCCAGTATTGTATTTTCCCTTTTGGGGAAAGGCTTAATTCTCCTTTTCATTTATCTGAAAGTACCTTTACAGAATTTTAAACTTTATAAGTAAACATTAAAAATTTTACTTTTTATAGAACGTGAAGCTTTAACTTAGAAATGTTTAGGTTGATATTAGATGAGTGAATTTCAAGCATTTTTTTGTCATGTACTCCCGATAAGAAATGCATTCACATTGTGACCTGCTATACAAGTATGCGTATACTGTACAAATACGTGTACATACTTAGCTGAAAGAGTTTTGTAAATACTTACATGTATTATGCTATGTGTTGGTTGTTTTTTTTAGTATTTATTTATTTATTTAGTTGCACCAGGTCTTAGTTGTGGCAGGCGGGCTCCTTAGTTGCGACTCACGGGCTCCTTAGTTGTGACATGTGAACTCTTAGTTGCAGTATGCATGTGGGATCTAGTTCCCTGACCAGGGATTGAACCATGGCCCTCTGCATTGGGAGCACGGAGTCTTAACCACTGCGCCACCAGGGAAGTCACATGCTATGTGCATTCTTTTACTTTCCGTTTCATTAAAAAAAAAAAAAAATTCTGACTTAGCTCACTGAATTGCTTTCATAACCAACAGTCTTGACCTGCATTCTGAGAAACACTGTGTCCTGTGGCTGTACGTTCTGAGAAAATGACCATGTGTTTATCAAGGGCCTGCTCCAACTCTAGGTTGATCGTGGGAAAAATAAAGACATGAGACGGTCAAGGCCACTGGAGCATCTGCTCCATAGTGTGGCAGCAGCAGTTCCTTAAACGAACATCTGCAGTGCCTGCTGTGGGATGAGACGGACAGGAGTCCTGGCCCTCTGTGGCTCTGACATGGAGTGGAGTCGATGCAGACAAGTACGTGCTGTATGGATGTCGTGTGAAGAAACCAAAGCAGAAAGAGGATCGCAGTAGAAGTGGGGCAGTCAGGGGAGGCCTCACGTGAAGGGTGGCGTTTAAGCAAAGCCTGGAAAGAGGTGAAGGTGTCCGAGGCAGGACATTTCAAGCAGAGGGAGTGGTAGGTGCCAGGGTCCTGAGGCAGGAACGGGCTGGCGTATTGGAAGGACAGCAAGGAGGCGGGGGCCGCGCTGGGGGCGCTCTTGAGTGGAGTAAGGTTAGAGTCGCGCTGCTTTCCTCTACGTGTGACTTCACGGGGAGATGTGGGCAGCTGGTGATAAGATGGGGAGTTAGAGTTAAAGCTAACTTCATAGGAGTTTCCTGAGAAAAATTATTTCTACATTTTTATTAGTGAGAGGGTAGTGGTGTTTTCCCGAACAGACTGGTACAGTGAAAAAATCTTCCACACTGTCTCAGCTCACTGCCCAGTGGCTCCGGAAAAAGCCTCTGCAGTGACGGGTGTCCACACCATCCTTCCCTTGGGAATGAAGAAGGGCTGCCCCGGTCGTGGGCTGTGTGCAGTCTGCCCCTCACACTTTGCACGTGCTGTTATCTAGACGCCCAGAGCCCTGGAGCCACAGTGTGGTGCCCCTTCCTTCACTTAACCCTCTCCTGAGGGACCTTTAGGTTGTTTGCAGGCTCTGTTTTTTTTAAAATCACAGGCAGTGCCACCAACAGTTTTTTACACCTTCACCAGTGCTAGCATAACTATTTTATAAATGTTTGTCAGTCTGACAGTGAAAATGCTATCTTGTTTTAAAATGCAATTCTTTAGCTATGAATGTGGTAATGCATCTTCTTCTATGATTCAAAGCCATTGATGTTTCTCTTTTTTGTGAATTGCCGTTTTCCTCTTGCACTGTTGGTCTTTTTCTTGTAGATCTGTGAGTGATCTTGCTGTATTGAGGAAACTAGCCCTCTGCCACATGTTTCAGACTTTTTTTTCTCCAGTGTGTTTGCCCATTGACTTTAATTTTTTTAAGTGTGGTTATTGCTCATTGTTTTTATTTTTTTTTAATAAATTTATTTTATTTTATTTTTGGCTGCATTGGGTCTTCGTTGCTGCGCGCGGGCTTTCTCTAGTTGGAGTAAGCGGGGGCTACTCTTCGTTGTGGTGTGTAGGCTTCTCATTGCGGTGGCTTCTCTTGGTGCGGAGCACGGGCTCTAGGCGTGCAGACTTCAGTAGCTGTGGCTCGCGGGCTCTAGAGTGCAGGCTCAGTAGTGGCGCACGGGCTTAGTTGCTCCGTGGCATGTGGGATCTTCCCGGACCAGGGATCAAACCCATGTTCCCTGCATTGGCAGGCGGATTCTTAACCACTGTGCCACCAGAGAAGTCCTGTTGTTTTTATTTTTATTTTTTTACCTTTTGTTTTGGTGTTTTTTGGCTGCGCCCTGTGACATGCGGGATCTTAGTTCCCTGACCAGGGATCGAACCTGTGCCCCCTGCAGTGGAGGCGTGGAGTCTTAACCACTGGACCACCAGGGAAGTCCCTCATTGTCTTTATTTATTCATTAAAATTTTTTAATTTTAATTTTTTATTGAGATATAATTGGCATATAACATTATCATAGTTTTAGCTGTACAACATAATGATTCAATATTTGTATAGCAAAATGATCACAATAAGTTTAGTTAACATCCATCACATCACATAGTTACAATTTTTTTTTTTGTTTAGGGGTCTAATTTATTGACTTTAATTTTTATGTGGTCCATAAATTTATGGTTCTTGGGCTACGTGTCTTGTTTGGGCAGAGTTCCCTTACTTTTAAGTCATTAAGGAAAAAGATCTCAAGTGATCAATATCATTAGACGTTAGGTAGGGAAATGCACATCAAAACCATGATGAGATAGCACTTCACACCCACCGGGGTGGCTATAATAAAAAAACATAGGCAATAACAAACATCGATGACAATGTGGAGAAATTGGAACCTTCACCCACTGCTGGCAGGAGTATAAAATGGTGCAGCACTTTGGAAAACAGTCTGGCAGTTCCTCAAATGGTACAGACTTTGATATAGACAAATGGCATAGACTTAACCATGTGACCCAGCAGTTCCACTCCTAGGTTTACGCCCAAGAGAATTTAAAACACAGAAACTTGTACAACAGTGTTTATAGCAGCATTATTCGTAATATTAACCAAAAAGCAGAAACAACCCAATTGTCCATCAACTGATAAGTGGATAAACATCATGTGGCCTATCCATATAATTGATATTATTCAGCCATAACAAGGAATGAGGTATGCTATGTGCTACAATGTGGATGAACCTTGAAAACATTACGTTAAGTGAAAGAAGCCATAGACAAAAGACCATGTGTAGTATGTCCAGAATAGGCAAATGTCCAGAATAGGCAAATCTATAGAGACAGAAAGTGGTTACCAGGAGCTGGGGGCAGGGAGAATGGGGAGTGACTACTGATGGGTATGGAGTTTCTTTCTGGAGTGTTAAAAATATTCTCGGGCTTCCCTGGTGGCGCAGTGGTTGAGAATCTGCCTGCCCATGCAGGGGACACGGGTTCGAGCCCTGGTCTGGGAAGATCCCACATGCTGCGGAGCAACTGGGCCCGTGAGCCACAATTGCTGAGCCTGCGCGTCTGGAGCCTGTGCTCCGCAACAAGAGAGGCCGCGACAGTGAGAGGCCCGCGCACCGCGATGAAGAGTGGCCCCCGCTTGCCACAACTAGAGAAAGCCCTCACACAGAAACGAAGACCCAACACAGCCATAAATAAATAAATAAATAAATAGATAGATAGATAGATAGATAGAAAGAAGAGTAACTGGTCTTGACCCCTCCCTTTAAAAAAAAATTCTCAATTAGATAATGAGGTTGGTTTTGTAAATATACTAAAAGCCATTGAATGATACATTTTAACTGGGTGAATTATATCTCAAAGCTGTTTTTAAAATATCTCTTATAATTTCTTTTAGTACTTTTAAGCTTTTTTTGTTTTTTTTGTACTTTTAGCTTTTATTTTCATTTTTAGTCCATCTGGAATTTGTTTTGATTAAATGAGGGAAGAAATTAATTTTAATACTGTAGCTTTAAATTAATGTGCTTTAGTATTTTATAATAGTATTTCCTCATGTTTTTCAAAAATGTCTTGGCTATGTATGCACTTTTATTTTTCCATATGAATTTTAGAATTAGCTTGAATAGTGAAAAAAAATCCTTTTTGAATTTTCACTGGGATCATGTTAAAAATATAGACTAATTTAGAGAATTGGCACCTTTAAATATTTACTCTTACTATTCAAGGACATTTCCCCAGGCTTTTTATATCCCTTTGTAAATGTGTTTTATATGCCTAGTAAATTTTTTTAAATGTTTTTTGTAATTGGGTAATTTTTATTGTTATTTATTTATTTATTTTTAATTTGTTTATTCATTTATTTAATTTTTGGCTGCATTGGATCTTCGTGGCTGCACGCGGGTTTTCTCTAGTTGCTGAGAGAGGGGGCTACTCTTTGTTGCGGTGCGCGGGCTTCTCATTGCGGTGGCTTCTCTTGTTGCGGAGCATGGGCTCTAGGCACTTGGGCTTCAGTAGTTGTGGCATGCGGGCTCAGTAATTGTGGCACGTGGGCTCAGTAGTTGTGGCACATGGGCTTCAGTAGTTGTGGCTCACGGGCTCTAGAGCGCAGGCTCAGTAGTTGTGGCGCACGGGCTTAGTTGCTCCGTGGCATGTGGGATCTTCCCGGACCAGGGCTCGAACCCGTGTCCCCTGCATTAGCAGGCAGATTCTTAGCCACTGTGCCACCAGGGAAGCCCTGGGTAATTTTTAGAAATAGTTTTGTAAATAAGTTATTGATACACATAGCACAATTCAAAAGATACAGAGATATGTGCAGTGAAAAGCACATCTCTTCAACTGCTACCCTCAACAACCAGTTCCCCTCCTGGGGGCAGCCCCCTTAGCCAGTTTCTTGGGTGTCCTCACAGAGATACGCTTGGCTTATGAGAATAAGCGCACACATATGTATGTGTATTTAAACACCACGATAACATACGCAGACCACTGTTCTGGACCAGGTTTTTTCTTAATGTATCCTAGAGATGATTCAGCATCAGGACACTTTACACCCACAATTGCCTCATTTTTCTGTTTCAGAGTGTTCCATTACATATATATGTAATTTATTTACTAACCCTTTACTGATGGCCCTCAGCCTGATCACTGGCCCCTGACTCCTGGGGGGACCCCTACACTGGAACCTCATCTGGTGTGTCTTTTATAGGCCTTCTCATGAACCTGACACTGACATTTGGTGGGAAGGAGCTAGCCCTTTTGCGACAGCCACATTTTTTTTAGAGTTTACTGTTTTGAGTAATTAAATATTTATTTGGTTAAAAAGGTATACATTGAGAAGTCTTGCTCTCAGCTTCGTCCCCCTCTCCACCGTTCCCCTCCCCGCCTTCATAGGTCATCACAATTATTAATTGTTTGTATATCCTGCCACTGTTTATATGCATACAGTATGTATAGATATACATCTTTCTTCTGCTGGGATATACACTTCTCTGTATTCTGTTATTCAATTAATAGATATTGGAGAGCTTTCTGTATCAGTACATAGAGACTTTTCTCATTCTTTTTTTCTTTCTTTTTTTTTTTTTTTTTTTTAAGTAGCCACATCATAGTAGTGGTCCCATGTCAGGAGGCACCATAGTTTATTTACTAGCCCTCTGTTGATGGACATTTAGGTGGTTTCCAGGCATTTGCTATAATGTATGGCCTTTCATCTCTGTCTTTATATTCAGGTTCAGCTGTATCCATAGAGTAAAGTCCCAAAATGGAATTGCCAGATTAGAAGGTATATGCATTTGTAATCTTGACCGATATGGCCAAATCACCTTACACTGGACTTAGGCCATTTTCTGCTGCCCTGAGTGCTTTCCCCACAGGGTTACCAGAAATACTGTATGAAAGTTGCTTCTGAAAGTAATACAGTGCAGCTCTGCTGACATCCCTCTCTTCATCTGAGCTGGTGAAGATTAACCGTGGTTTGAATTGGAGCAAAATGCCGAAGTGGGGGCTTTTGCTCAGGGAGTATTGACTGAGTTGTGTTAGGCCTGCCAGGCCCTGCCTGAGTCCCTTTTCCTGCAGCTGCCTTCACTTCAGACCTGCAGGCTGGGCTATATCTCAGGCTTATACGACCTTAGGTGGGCTTCAAGGAGACCCAGCCCCCCGGCTATGTTACGTCCCACAGACCACACTGCGGGGAGCTCCTCTGCTTAGTCAGGCCTGGTTCCCAGAGCCTCTGTGTACATCTCTCTGTTTGCAAGTTCAAGGTGACCCAGAGGGGTTGAAGCTGGCGGCTAGCCCCGCACCTCCCCCCGTCCCCCACCAAAGCTTGCCTCCCTCCCTCACTCCTTCTTTCCTTCTTTCCTTTCTCCCTTCCTCCCTCCCTCCTTCCTTCCTTGCTTCATTCTTCTTCTTTTAGTGAAATACATCCCATCCAGAAAGGAATGCATATAATACATATGTGCAGTTTCTAAAAGAAGCATAAAATGAACACCCATTGCCCAGTTTAAGAAATAGAAATGACCAGTCCCTCGAAGGCACTGTGTGCCCCTCCATGATGGGTCCCCTTCTGTCTCTCCGAGAGGTGACTACTGACTTGAATTTTCTGGTTTTTATTCCTTTGCTTTTCTTTTTATTGCTGCATGTGTGTGTATATGTATATACACATGTATGTATATGTATACACAGTTTATTGAAATCATACTGTATATTCTGCTGTGACTTCGCTTTCTTGGGTCAACATTGTTTTCTTAGCTTTATCCATGGTAATGTTCATTAGTTGTCCCTGCTTATTCCATTGTGTTAATACGCCTTCATTTCTTTATGATGATTCCTGACATGGCCCTAAATATATGTACTGTTGGGTCGTTTGGTATGCTCCAACTTACTAAGTAATGCAAAATTATTTCCCAAGAAGAATTGTATTTCTCTATACGTACCCCACCAGCAGACAATGAAAGTCCCCTTAACTCCACACTCACATCCAGTGCTTGGTGTTCTCAGACTTTTTAATGTTTGCAAGTCTAGTGAGGGTTAAATGGTATCTTGTGTGTCTTTGATTATAAGATACACATCAGAGAGTACCTAAGCGACATGTTCAGTTAAGTGAAGCAGTATTATCTTAAGATTTACCCATGTCATTCATTGTTCTATAATGTTCCATTGTGGGAATGTGCTGCAGCTTATTCCTCCATCCCAGGCACACACATCTGAGCTATTTCTAGTGCAGGGCTTTTATAGATGCGCTGGGCACCTCTTTGGGCAGGCATCTTGCCCACGGGGGCATGGATGCATTTCTATAGGGTATGTAACTGGTGTGGAGTTGCTGGGTTTAGGGTATGTGTTTTTATTCCAGAAATGACTTTTTCAGAGTGGGTCTGGATTTACATTCCACCAACTCTGTGAGAGTTGCCGCTGTGCTGTATCCTCACTGACACTTGGGATTTTCAGACGTTTTTAAATGTTTGTCAATTTGATGGTTACAAAATGATGTTTCAGTTGTGATTTTAATTGATTGCTGATAAAGTTTTTTCCATGGTTTATTGGTCATGTTTCTTTTTCTGTGAAATGCTATTTATGTTTTCTTTGCCCCAATTTTTTCTTCTTGATTCATTGACCTTATTATGTATTTTTTTCTTTTTAAAATTTATTTATTTATTTATTTGTTTATTTAATTTTTGGCTGCGTTGGGTCTTCGTTGCTGCACGCGGGCTTCTCTAGTTCTGGTGAGCAGGGATTACTCTTCATTGTGGTGTGCGGGCTTCCCATTGTGGTTGCTTCTCTTGTTGCAGAGCACGGGCTCTAGGCGCACAGGCTCAGTAGTTGTGGCATGTGGGCTCAGTGGTTGTGGCTCACGGGCTCTAGAGCGCAGACTCAGTAGTTGTGGCGCACGGGCTTAGTTGCTCCGCGGCATGTGGGATCTTCCCGGACTAGGGCTTGAACCTGTGTCCCCTGCATTGGCAGGCGGATTCTTAACCATTGCGCCACCAGGAAAGTCCCTTATTATGTACTTTTGTATGTATTTTTTATGGGTGCTAATCTTTCATCAGTTAATCCTTTGTCAATTAATTACTGCAAATCTGTTCTCCTAGTTTGTGGCTCACCATTTCACTCTCGGCTTGGTGTCTGTTTGGGGGGAGGGGTGAAGTGTTTTGTTTGTTTGTTTTGATGAACAGAAGTTCTTAATTTTAATTTCGTCACATACCAGTCTTTTCCTTTGTGAATTACCTCAGGGTTCTGCAAACTTAAGACCCATGGGTCAAACCAGACTTACTGCCTTTTTTTTTTTTTTTTGGCCGCACCACGCGGCTTGTGGGCTCTTTAGTTCCCCAACCAGGGATTGAACCCGGGCCATTGGCAGTGAGAGCGCAGAGTCCTAACCACTGGACCGCCAGGGAATTCCCTCACTGCCTGTTTTTGTAAATAAAGTTTTATGGGAACATAGATACGCCCATTCTTTCATGTATTGTCTGTGATCACTTTCCTGCTGCAACAGCAGAGTTGAGCACCATGGCTCAAAAAACTGAAAATATTTACTGTCTGGCCGTTTACCCCAAGGTCATAAAGATCATCTACTTTTTCTATGAGAGTTGTTCCCTGACTCATTTCTACCAAATGAGAGTGGGAGCCTCTTCTTCGAAGCTTTCTCTCTTTGTTGGTGAACTTTCTCATGGGTTTCATTTTTCAGATTAGAAGAGAGTTGCAGACTGGCAGCCACAGACTAATTCCAGCTATAAAAAAATTTTGATTGGTCCAAACATATTTAAAAGTAATTGCAGGACTTCCCTGGCAGCGCAGTGGTTAAGAATCTGCATGCCAATGCAGGGAAAACGGGTTCGAGCCCTGGTCCGGGAAGATCCCACATGCCGCGGAGCAACTAAGCCCACGAGCTGCAACTACTGAGCCCACATGCCACAACTACTGAGCCCATGCCCCTAGAGCCCGTGCTCTGCAACAAGAGAAGCCAGCACAATGAGAAGCCCGCGCACCACAATGAAGAGTAGCCCCCGCTTGCCGCAACTAGAGAAAGCCTGCACACAGCGATGAAGACCCAATGCAGCCAAAAATAAATAAATAAATAAATTAAAAAAGAAAAAAGGGGGGACTTCCCTGGTGGTGCAGTGGTTAAGAATCTGCCTGCCAATGCAGGGGACATGGGTTTGAACCCTGGTCTGAGAAGATCCCACATGCTGCGGAGCAACTAAGCCCGTGCGCCACAACTACTGAGCCTACGTGCCACAACTACTGAAGCGTACGCGCTTAGAGACCATGCTCTGCAACAAGAGAAGCCACTGCAATGAGAAGCCTGTACGCTGCAACAAAGAGTAGACCCTGCTCGCCACAACTAGAGAAAGCCATGCGCAGCAACGAAGACCCAATGCAGCAAAAAAAAAAAAAAAAGAGTAATTGCAAGCATTTGAAGTCAGATTTGACATAAATATTTGAGTTTCTTATTTCTTTTGAAAAATTAAAAGTTCTGAGAATCTTGGCCTGCATTCCACAGTGGTGACAATCTCTTAGAATATTGTAGCATCTGCTTCCTCCTCCTGCAGGTGGGCTGGCCCTCTACAGGTTGCTGTAGTACCCATGCTGTCAACTACTCCTTCATTCCAAGCCTGTTCGTACCATTTCTTTTGCTGCTGTTATTTTTTTGTACTGTATAGTTAATTATATTGATTGACTGTCTACAGGCCTACTTTACTTTATAGTGCTTTGCTTCATTGCACTTTGCAGATATTGCTTTTCTTTACAAGTTGAAGGTTTGTGCCCACCCTGCCTTGAGCAAGCATATCAGCACCATTTTACCAGCAGCATCTGGTCACTTCCTGTCTCTATGTCTCCCAGTATTTCAAACCTTTTCATTATTATTATATTTGTTATGGTGATCTTTGATCAGTGATCTTTGATGTTGCTCTTGTAATTGTTTTGGGGCACCATAAACCACACCCATATAAGGTGGCAGACTTATTTGATCAGTGTTGTGTGTTCCACCGACTGGCCATTCCCCCATCCCTCTCCCTCTCGGGCCTCCCTATTCCCTGAGACATAACAATATTGAAATTAGCCCAATTAATAAACCTGCAATGACCTCTAAATGTTCAAGTGAAAGGAAGAGTCGCATGTCTCTCACTTTAAATCAAAAGCTAGAAATGATTAAGCTTAGTGAGGAAAGCATGTCCAGAGCCGAGACAGGCCGAAAGCTAGGCCACCTTGTGCCAGTTGGCCAAGTTGTGAATGCAAAGGAGAAGTTCTTGCGGGAAGTCAAAAGTGCTCTTCCAGTGAACACATGAGTGAAGAGGAAGCAAAACAGCCTGATTGCTGATATGGAGACAGTTTTAGTGGTCTGGATAGAAGATCGAACCAGCCACAACATTCCTGTAAGCCAAAGCCTAATCCAGAGGAAGACCCTACCTTTCTTCAGTTCTATGAAGGCTGAGAAGTGGGGAAGGAACAGAGGAAAAGTTTGAAGCTAGCAGAGGTTGATTCATGAGGTTGAAGGAAAGAAGCTGTCTCCATGACATCCAAGTGCAAGGTGAAGCAGCAAGTTACCCAGAAGATCTAGCCAAGATCATTCATGAAGGTGGCCATACTAAACAACAGATTTTCAGTGTAAATGAAACAGCCTTCTATTGGAAGATGCCATCTGGGACTTTGATAGCTAGAGAGGAGAAGTCAATGCCTGGCTTCAAAATGTCAAAGGACAGGATGATTCTCTTGTTAGGGGCTAATGCAGCTGGTGACTTTAAAATGAAGCCAGTGCTCATTTACCATCCTAGGGCCCTTAAGAATTATGCTAAATCTGCTCTGCCTGTGCTATATAAATGGAACAACAAAGCCTGGATGGTAACACATCTGTTTACAGCATGGGTTTTTTTAATATATAAGTTTATTTTTTATTTATTTATTTTTGGGTGCGTTGGGTCTTTGTTGCTGCACATGGGCTTTCTCTAGTTGCGGCGAGCAGGGGCTACTCTTCGTTGCAGCATGTGGGCTTCTCATTGCGGTGGCTTCTCGTTGCGGAGCATGGGCTCTAGGTGCATGGGCTTCAGTAGTTGTGGCACGCAGGCTCGGTAGTTGTGGCTCACAGGCTCTAGAGCTCAGGCTCAGTAGTTGTGGCACACGGGCTTAGTTGTTCCACGGCACGTGGGATCTTCCCAGACCAGGGATCGAACCCGTGTCCCCTGCATTGGCAGGCGGATTTTTAACCACTGCACCACCAGGGAAGTCCCAAGCATGGTTTACTGAATATTTTAAGCCTGCTGTTGAAACCTGCTTGGGGGAAAAAAAAGATTAAAAATATTACTGTTCATTGATAATGCACCTGGTCACCCAAGAGCTCTGATGGAGACCTACAGTGAGATTAATGTTTTTATGCCTGCTAACACACCATCCATTTGCAGCCCATGGATCAAGGAATAATTTTGACTTTCAAGTCTTTTAATTTAAGAAATACATTTTGTAAGGCTGTAGCTGCCATAGATAGTGATTCCTCTGATGGATATGGGCAAAGTAAATTGAAAACCTTCTGGAAAGGATTCACCATTCTAGATGCCATTAAGAACATTGATGATTCATGGGAAGAGGTCAAAGTATCAACATTAACAGAAGTTTGGAGAAAGTTGATTCCAACCCTCATCAATGACTTTGAAGGGTTTAGGACTTCAGTGGAGAAAGTAATTGCAGATGTGGTAGAAATAGCAAGAAAACCAGAATTAGAATTGGAGCCTGAAGTTGTGACTGAATTGCCGAAATCTCATGATAAAACTTTTAACGGGGCTTTCCCGGTGGCGCAGTGGTTGAGAATCGCCTGCCAATGCAGGAGACACGGGTTCGAGCCCTGGTCCAGGAAGATCCCACATGCCATGGAGCAACTAAGCCCGTGCGCCACAACTACTGAGCCTGCACTCTAGAGCCCACGAGCCACAACTACTGAGTCCGCGTGCCACAACTACTGAAGCCCACGTGCCTAGAGCCCATGCTCTGCAACAAGAGAAGCCACCGCAATGAGAAGCCCGTGCACCACAACAAAGAGTAGCCCCCGCTCGCCGCAGCTAGAGAAAGCCCGTGCGCAGCAATGAAGACCCAACGCAGCCAAAAATAAATAAATTAAATAAATAACATTTATTAAAAAAAAACAAAACTTCTAACGAATGAGGAGTTGCTTCTTATGGATGAGCAAAGAAAGTGGTGTTTTCAGATGGAATCTACCCTGGTGCAGATTGCTGAAATACAACAAAGAATTTAGAATATTACATAAACTCGGTTGATAAAGCAGTGGCTGGGTTTGAGAGAATTGACTCTTGTTTTGAAAGTTCTGCTGTGGGTAAAATGCTATCAAATAGCATTGCATGCTACAGAGAAACCTTTGTGAAAGGAAGAGATTGATGTTGCAGACTTCATCATTGTCTTATTTTAAGAAATTCCTGCAGGTACTCCAACTTTCAGAAACCACCACCTTTATCAGTCAGCAGCCACCAACATCAGGGCAAGACGCTCCACCAGCAAAGAGATTATGACTTGCTGAAGTCTCAGATGATGGTTAGCATTTTTTAGCAATAAAGTATTTTTGAATTAAGGTGTATACATTGTTTTTTTAGACATAATGCTGTTGCACACTTAATACACTATAGTATCGTGTAAACATAACTTTTATATGCACTGGGAAACCAAAAAATTTGTGTGACTTTATTATTGTGGTACTCGCTTTATTGTAGTGGTCTGGAACTGAACCTGCAAAATCTCCAAGGTCTGCCTAGTGCTAAACTAGCCTTACATCCTTCAGATAAACCTGCTTGGTTGTGATGTAGTATCATTTTTATATATTAATGGATTTTACTTGCTAATATTTTATTAAGGACCTCCATGTCTGTGTCCATGATTGATATTGGTGTAGTATTTTTATTGTGTGTGCGTGATGTCTTTGTCAGCTTTTGATGTTAGGGTTGTGCTGTCATCATAAAACTTGAATGGAAATAATTCCTTCTTTTTCTATTTTCTGAAACTGTGTAAGATTGATGTTACTTCTTCCTCATGTGATTGATAGAATTCAGTAGAAATTCTGGGCCTGGAATTTTATTACAGAAATACTTTTGCAAATAAATTCAATTTCTTTATTACATATAAAGCAATCCAAACTTTCTGTTTCATTTGTCACTTTGGATAATTTTTTTCAAGGAATTTGTCCATTTCATATAAGTTGTCAAATTTCTTGGCATAAATTTGTTCATAATGTTTCCCTATTATTTATTTATTTTTGGCTGCGTTCGCTCTTCGTTGTGGCGCACAGCCTTTCTCTAGTTGCGGTGAGCGGGGGCCACTCTTCGTTGCAGTGCATGGGCTTCTCATTGCAGTGGCCTCTTGTTTCAGAGCACGGGCTGTAGGTGCGCGGGCTTCAGTAGTTGTGGCTCGTCGGCTCAGCAGTTGTGGCTCGCGGGCTCTAGAGCGCAGGCTCAGTAGTTGTGGCACACGGGCTTAGTTGCTCCGCAGCATGTGGGATCTTCCCGGGCCAGGGATTGAACCCATGTCCCCTGCATTGGCAGGCGGATTCTTAACCACTGTGCCACCAGGGAAGTCCTCTCTGGTAATACTTTTTATTTTGCAGTGTGCTTTGTCTGATCTAATCTTGTCCTGCCAGCCTTTTTATGTGGCATATCTTTTTCCATTCATTTACTTTCAGTGTATCTGTGCTTTTATATTTAAATTGATTGTTTTGTAGACAGCATATAATTAGGTCTTGCTTTATCAATTCTGACAGTCTTTGCCTTTATAATCAAAGTGTTTAGTCCATTGACCTAAAATGTAATTATTGATATAGTCAGATTTATCTCTACCGTTATGTTACTTGTCCCCTCTCATTTTTCCCTGTCTTCTAGCTTTCTTGTATTCTTTTGGATCAAGTAAACATTTTTTAGAATGCCATTTTAGTTTACTAATGCTTTTTTAGCTATACCTCTTTGCATCATTTTTTATTGGTTACTCTGGAGAGTGTAATGTTCATCCTTAACTTTTCATAGTCTGTTTAGAATTAGTATTGTAATATACCATGTAAACTGTAAAAGCCTTGCAACTATATAGGTGCATTTACTCCCTCCACCCCATCCTTTATGTTACATTTGTCATATGTATCACCTGTACATATGTTGTAAACCCCACAAGATAATGTTTTAATTAATGGTTTAAATTGCTGTATATATTTTAAGGAAATTAAAGAAAAATTCTTTTGTGTTTACCTAGGTTATCATTTCTGATGCTCTGCATTCCTTTTTGAAGATCCAAGTTTCCATTTCATATCATTTACTCTCAGCCTGAAGAACTGTAGCATTTCTTTTAGTGCAGGTCTGCTGTTTAATACTTAAGATGTTGTACCATTGTCTTTCAGCCTCCATTATTTCTGATGAAAAGTTAGCTGTCATTCAAGTTATTGTTCTTGCATGTAATGTGTTGTTTTTCTCTGGTTGCTTCCAAGATTTTCTCTTTTTATTTGGTTTTCAGCAGTTTGATTATGATGTGCCTAGGTGTTTTTCTTTGATATTATCTTGCTAGTGGTTCATCGAACTTTTGACTCTGTAAATATGTCTTTGACCAACTTTGGGGGAATTTTCCAGTTATTATTTCTTCAAATGTTTTTTCTGCCCTATTCTCTTTCTCCGCTCCTTCTGGAACTCCAATTACATGTATGTTAAACTTACTTCTGTTGTCCCACATATATCTGAGACCCTGTTCATTTGTTTTTAATCTGTTTCACATTGAATAATTTCTATCAATTTATTTTGAAGTCCATAGACTCCTCTGTTGTCTCCATTTGGTTTTTAAGCCTTCTAGTTAATTTGTTAGTTTCAGACATGGTTTTTTTTTTTCTAACATCTTTATTGGAGTATAATTGCTTTACAGTGGTGTGTTAGTTTCTGCTGTATAACAAAGTGAATCAGCTGTATGTGTACATATACCCCAATATCTCCTCCCTCTTGCGTCTCCCTCCCACTCTCCCTATCCCACCCCTCTAGGTGGACACAAAGCACCTAGCTGATCTCCCTGTGCTATGCGGCTGCTTCCTGCTAGCTACCTATTTTACATTTGGTAGTGTATAATGTCCATGTCACTTTCTCACTCGTCCCAGCTTACCCTTCCCCCTCCCCATGTCCTCAAGTCCATTCTCTACGTCTGCGTCTTTATTCCTGTCCTGCCCATAGGTTCTTTGGAACCATTTTTTTTTCTTTTTTTTTTAGATTCCATATATATGTGTTAGCATACAATATTTGTTTTTCTCTTTCTGACTTACTTCACTCTGTACGACAGTCTCTAGGTCCATCCACCTCACTACAAATAACTCAGTTTCATTTCTTTTTATGGCTGAGTAATATTCCATTGTATATATGTGCCACATCTTCTTTATCCATTCATCTGTCGATGGACACTTAGGTTGCTTCCATGTCTTGGCTATTGTAAATAGAGCTGCAATGAACATTGTGGTACATGACTCTTTTTGAATTACGGTTTTCTGAGGGTATATGCCCAGTACAGACATGATATTTTCTGTATCTAGGATTTTCACTTGGTTCTTCTATTATAGTTTATGTCTCTGAGATTTCTCATCTTTTATTTTGAGCATATTTTACTTTATGTCATATAGTATTGTTATAATGGCTGTTTGAAGACCCTTGTCTTCTGATACCAACATCTGGATCTTCTTGGCACCAATCTCCATTGACTGACACTTCTCTTTAGCAGGGGTTGCATTTTCCTGATTCTCTGTATATTGAGTAACTTTTTATTGCATCCTGGACATTGTGGATGTTGCCTTGTGGAATCTCTGGATTCTGTTATATTCCTCTGAAGAGTAGTCATTGTTTTAAAGGTGGGTATTGACCTGGTTGGCCCCCAGCTGCAAACACTTTCTGTTAGGCAGCAGTTTGACTTTTTTCCTTAACTGGGCTGCTTGCAGTTTGCCCCACATATGCATGGTTCAGGAGGTCAGCCAGAGACTTAGAAGAATTTATTCCCCAAATTGGGGGCTCCCTATCTCTGACTCATCTTTCTGGGATTTCCTCCCTTCACTTTTCATTTTCTGTGGTTTTCCAAATCTCTCCTCTGGTTCTTCAGGCCAGAAAAGTGCACATTGTGTGTGTTTTCTCTTAGAGTTTTAGCCACCCCTCATTGAACCCACCCTCATTCTGTGCTGTTCCCTCTTCCAGATATCTTCTCTCCAGAATCTGCCTGCTTTTGTTGATTCTCCAGAGCCTTCAGGTAGTCTTTTTATTGTTGTTCCTGTGTTCATGGTTGTTATCAGGTTTGGTTGGTAGGATACACCTCAGCCATACAGCAAGTGGCACTCTGTGTAATAAAGACAAAAAGTGAAATTGCTGTTATCCATATCACACTTGAGAAAATGGGAGATTGTCCATTTGGAATATGTAATTCCAGAGAAACAATCAGCATATTTCTAATTGCTTAAAATAATGTGTCTGTATCTAATGTACATAACTTAGGATGCCATTATGAAGCAAAACCATAGTAAGAACTATGGCTGATATATAAGAAAGTTGTTTTTTTTTTTCTTAAGAAAACAAAGCAAAAGAACCTACCCATTGTGTTCTGACTCATGTGCCTTCCTTAGCAGGCCCCTGTTGGCAGTTGCATTTTTAATTTATGCTTACTAGTTAAAATGGCCTTGTGGATCACTACTGCCATCTGTTGGCTGATTGAATGGGCTTCTGATTGAGTATAGCGATGTTTATGCTGATAAAAAGTTTCATGATTGTAAAAAAAAAAACAAAAAACTTCTGCATCAGATGCTTTGGCATACAGAGAAATATGTTTGTTCTTGCCTTCAGAGAGTTTTATACTAAGAAATATAAGCTTGTTCCTGCCGTACTTTGGTGAGATGTTATATATTAAGAAAAATTAATAGTAGAAGAAATCCCACAAGCTGGCTTGTAACAGCAGTTTTAATTTAGTAGCATGGAAAACAAGTGCTCTGAATTCATAGTAGGGAGAGATTATTGTGTACTGTGGTGGGGGGTGGGAAGGCCTGGTGGAAGAGAGGGCCTTACCCTGGATCCTGAAGCAGTTCAGGTGGAAAGAAGTTGCAGGTAGAAGAAGCAGCATGAGCACTGGCAGGTGTGTGTGTTGTCAAATTCAAACTATCAGTGCTTCCCATTCTGTGACCCCAAACCACCAAACAGATTAATACTAAGACATTGTAGCTTGACACTGAGGTTTGCGGTTTTTCCTTTAGGGTGTAGGGGGAACATGAGGACAGATACTGTGCAGATAGTGTGTTTATATCTGGTTCAGGCAGACTTACTGCACTATTGGTTTATTCTTAAAATCACTGTAGAAAGTTCAGTTAACCTGAAATCAAATCTGCTCTTGATAGTGCTGTTGATTAATATAATCTTGGAATATAATGGAAAGTCTTAAAATTGTGGTTGAAAATATGGATTGCTTATTTTTTCCCTTTTCCCAACTCTGAGGACTTATATATTATTTCCATCATAAACAACATATTAAATCCTTTCAAAAGTATTGTAAGTATTAAGTGGGGAAAAAAACAAAAGGAATAGGAAAAATAAGACAGAGGAAAATTGTGTTTAATCTTGGAGCAAGGAAGTCCTTTACAAACAGAAGACTAATTTCCTTAATATAGAAAGAGTTCTTACAAATCAATAAGAAAAAAATTCAGTAGAAAATGATCAGAGGATATCAACAGTCCATTAACATAAAAGGAAATAGAAAATATTTTAAAATGTGGATAGATGCTCCATCTTGCTTATAATAAGAGAAATATAAATGAAAACTACAGTAAAATTTTTACCTGACTGATAAGCTAAGATCCAAAAGTTTTATAACATTACCATCTTGGCAAGAGTGTGGGGTGATTCACACTCTCATAATATTGCTGGTGGGAATGTAAACTGATAAGTTTCTGGAGGGTGAGTTGGCAGCGTTGACCACAGTTTAAATTGGACATAAACTTGGACCTGATGATTCCACTTCTCGATGTGTACTCAAATGTATACTTGTGCATAAATGAAATGACACATGTATAGGAATATTCCTTAGAGTCCTATTTTTTATTTTGAAATACTTTTTACTTTACAGAGATGTTATAAAAATAGTACTCAGTCTTCCCTTCCTCTTTCCTTAATTTCCCCTAATATTACTATCTTTGTGGCCATGGTATAATTATTGAAAACTGAAATAACAGTGACACAGTACTACTCGGTAATATGCTGGTCTTACCTGACTTTAGCTGGGTTTTCCATCCATGTCCTTTGCTGGCCCAGGATCCTCCATCCTGTACTTGTGTCTCTTCAGTTTGTGTTTGTCTTTCAGGACCTTGACACTTTCGTGTATATATATTTGGGTTTGTCTGGTGTTTTCTTATGATTAGATCGAGATGTGGTTTTGGCGAGAACACAACAGAAAACAGGCTGTGCCTTCTCACCCCACCAGGAGTTACAGGATGTGGACACATCTCATTCCTGATGATGGTGACTGCAGTCGCTTAGTTAAAGGTTATCTGCCACTTACTTCACTGTAAAGTACTGTTTCTCTCTTTGAAACCAAGAGGGGGGATTCTTTGTTCACCACCTGACAGTCCCCCACTGTCATTATGTTGTTGCTCAGTTTGTCCTAGATTTTGCCACCGGGAGTGCCTTCCGCTCAGAGCCTGTGCCCTCTCGGTGCGTCCTGTCATCTGTGAGTCCTTCACTTTCTAGCACCACAGGTATTCTGGGCTCATCTGGTGTGTTCTCCAGTGGCCTTGATTCCTTTTATTGGAGAATGGTATTTACAAACCAAAGATCTGGGTGCCAGGGAGGGTGACCACACACCCCAGTTTGCCCAGGGTGAAGGCGTTTCCTGGGATGTGGGACTTTGGAGTGGCAGGTCCAAGACGGGTGCTCTCCCTGGTGCCAGGTGTGCTCACTGCTGCTTGGGTGTCCCCGGACAGAGCCAGGAAGTATGCGTGTGTGTGCACTGTCACACACGTGTACGCACCTCGGTGTTTATTTCTACACTGACACTGATGCCTCCATTTGCAGCACAGCAGGGTTCACCCTGGCCTCCCCCTGCCCTTTCCTGACTCCTTTCTCCTGACTTGAGTCACAGTGTACTCACTTGCTTGATCTTAGTATATACACAGAGCAGTTTGAGAATTGCTACCACTTCTGCTACAGTAACAGTATGCTGTCCTTTTTGAGCCCAGCTTTACAATATACAGTTGACCCTTGAACAGTACAGTCTGAACTGTGAGGGTCCACTTATTTGCAGATTTTTTTCACTAAGTAGGTACTGCAGTACTGCACAATTTGCAGTTGGTTGGAATCCACGGATGTGGATGTGCTTGTGTTGGAGGGCCAACTGCAGAGTTATACTTGGATTTTCAACTTCACGGGGGGCGGGGCGGAGGGTTCTGTGCCCCAACACCCCCGTTGTTCAAGGGTCACCTGTGCAAAGTACTGTTTTCTTTTTTTTTTTTTTTCCCCAAATGCTGTTTTCTGAAGTCACTTAGGTTCTTTCAGGGCAGTTATGTTATTCATAATATAGTTGTGCACATTCGTTACTGTTTGTATTTAGTTTTATGTTCTCCACACACCCTGGTTGCTCTTAACTATTTACTTTTTGGGTATGTGAAACATTACCATGGTTCTAAGAGTCAGAGGGAAAAGGGATACTCAGAAATGCACGTTCTCCTCAGCTCTGCTACACCATTCCCAACCTTCTTTCTCCATTCTGTTCCCACACATCTGTTATGGGTTGAATCATGTGTCCCCCAAAAGATGCTGAAATTCTAACCCCCAGGACCTGTGAATGCGATCTTATTTGGAAATAGGGTCTTTGCAGAAGATCAAGTTAAGATGAGGTCGTTAGGGTGGGCCCTAATCCAATATGACTGTGTCCTTATAAAAAGGGGAAATCTGGACGCAGAGGCAGACACGAGCAGAGGGAAGACGATGTGAAGACACAGGGAGAAGGTGGTCATTTCTAAGCCAAAGAATGCCTGAGGCTCCCAAAGCTGGGAGAGAGGAATAGAACAGATTCTCCTTCACAGCCTCAGAAGGAACCAGCCCTGCCAACACTTTGATTTTACACTTCTAGCCTCCAAAACTGTGAGATGATAAGTTTCTGTTGTTAAAGCTGCCCAGCCTGTGGTGCTTTGCCACAGCAGTCCCAGGAAATTAACAGCCCTTGTAACCAGTTTCTTATGGCTTAAATTGTGTGCCCCCAAAAGATACGTTCAAGCCCTCACCTGTGAATGTGACCTTATTTGGAAGTAGGGTCTTTGCAGGTATAATAAGATGAGGTCATATTGGATTAGAGTGAGCCCCAAATCCAGTATAACTGATGACCTTAAGAAGAGGGAAATTTGGACACAGAGGAGACACACATGGGGAAGAGAGAACCATGTGATGACAGAGGCAGAGACTGGAGTGAGGCAGCCCCAAGCCCAGGGCTGCTGGCAACACCAGAAGCCGGGAGAGAGGCGTGGACAGACTGTCCCTCAGAGCCTTCAGAAGGAATCAGCCCTGCCAACACCTCGGTTTTCCACTTCTGGCCCCCAGAACCGTGAGAGATTAAGTTTCTGTGTTGTAAACCACCTTGTCTGTGGTACTTTGTTACGGCAGCCTTAGCAAACGAATATACAATCTCATTAGTTTCTCATTTATCCTTCCTGTTTCTTTTGCACAAAAGAGTATCTCCTTTCTTCCATGAAGGGTAAGCATGCAATCAATAGATAACTCTTTATCACTTTGGAGCATTATTTTTAACAGCACAGACTGGGAACAGTTTAAACATCCATCAGTTGAGCGCTAGTTAAATACTTATCCATTACAGTCGAATGTTATTTGTTCACTAGAAAGAATAAGCAGCTTTATATGTACTAAAACAGAGTGATCTCTGAGATGTGTGTTTTTGGGTTTTTTTTTTTTTAATATTTATTATTTATTTGGCCGTGCCGGGTCTTAGTTGTGGCATGCAGTTTCTATTTTAGTTGTGGTATGAGGGATATAGTTCCCAGACCAGGGATCGAACCCAGGCCCCTGCATTGGGAGTGTGGAGTCTTAACTGCTGGACTGCCAGGGAAGTCCCTAAGATGTGTTGTTGATTAATATATTTATACACAGAAGACTGGAAATAAAAAAGTGTGCCAGCCATAATCCAGTAGCCCCTTCCCCCCATGTGAGAGCAGGTTTAGAACAGTTAGTTCAAGAAGTCTGAAAATGAGAGGAGCCCTTAGCCTCTGAATTGTTCTATTTTGTGTGATTTCTGGTTTCCTTTGGGGTAGGGATGGTTTACAGCTAACCATGAGGAAACGCAACCTGTTCTTTCCTGATGGCACTGAAAGGCAGATGGCGAGGAAAGGACCATGAGCAGAAGGGCAGGACAGGAAGTGGGGATAGGGGTCAGTTCAACAAATGTATGCAAGTGGAGCGGGTCAGGAGCCCTTCTCCAGGGCATGGGACGTCAGCAGGCCTGCTGGACTGGGGAGGAAGGAGGTGAGGTTCCGAAGGTTTGGGGTGTTGCTTAGTGGAGGGCCTGGAAGACCAGCCTGAAGCATTTGGAATTGATGAGGTTGCGTTCAGGAATAAGTCCTCAGAAATCATAAGTAACAAGATGGAATTGGTGTCAGAAGAATAACATGTTGACATTTAAGGGGTGGGTTGCAGGGAACAGTGCTGCAGGCAGGAAGACCTGCTCAAAGGCCTTGGACCGGGAGAGCTGGGGGAGGTCTGGAGGGAGAAGGATAAGCGCTCCGTGCATATCACTGTTGGAAGAAGACTCAGTGTGATCCCCTCCTCCCCACCGTGTCCTTTCCTGAGGTCACGTGATAGGGAGTGGTTGCAGATGCAACATGGTAAGAGGAGTATTAGATGTAAGAATTTCTAAAATGCTTTCAGCATCTTCGGGCTTATGTGGAGGCGTGGTCAGGAACACCACCAATCCGTGCTTACCGGGCTTTCTGCCCCTCTTCTTCTGGGGGACCTCCCCCATCACTCCGAATTCTGGTGGCCCAAACACTTTCACGTCCAGAGTAGTGCTCAATGGAGAACTAGAATCCAGAATCCGTCCTGAGGCCCAACCCGGGTCTTGCATCCCTCAAACATCTCTCCTTTATCCCAGTCTCACTGATTTCATCCTGAAGTTCTACCGTACTTTGAAGCAGAGGGTTCCCAGCTTTTGTGGGGAACCTGTTTATGTCTCCGAATGTGGCCAGGAGTGCTGTCCCTGGGAGGGGAGGCAGCGTGGGGTTGCCCACAGTCCACTGGCATCGCTCGCCCTGCATCAGGGCACCAGCTGGGATCACAGCGACCCCAGCACCCCTGCCTGACCTGGTGCAGACTGTTTGTTAAACCCTCTAACCAAATACCATTTAATTCCAGAAGAAATACTCCAGTTGTGGGGTTTTTGTTTTTGTTTTTGTTTTTAAGCTGTATGGATAAGGTGAACAATACAGTTAGGCCAGAGAATTAAATATCAACATTTAGATTGTTTGGAAATTGGATATTTTCTGAAATGGGGTAGTTTTAAAGGTATTCTGCATAGAGGTAAAGGCTAACATCGTGTTATTTATAAATCCAAGAATAAGCTTAAAGAAAAGGCAGATTTTTATACCTTGTAGGAATGTGGAAGTCAATATGTTGATTTTTAAACCTACAAGTTATTTCTGGACATTCTAAATCATTCCTTTCTGACTGTCACACGTATGTAGTTACATAACAGGCAGCTGCAGTTTGTTATGGCCTAGACTTTCACATGGAGTGTCTTGTATGTCTGACCTGTATCCTTGAAAACGTCGGGCCTTAAGTACCTACTGAACAATGCCAGTCCCCGGCGAGTGTCTTCAGGGACTGCTGGTGAGGACTGGCTCCATCCTGCCAGTTAGAGTGGAGGTATCTGCACGTGTTTCTTTTTTATTTTTTAATATTTATTTAAGTTTATTTGGTTGCGCCGGGTTTTAGCTGTGGAAGGCAGCCTCCTTAGTTGTAGCATGTGAACTCTTAGTTGCAGCATTCATGTGGGATCTAGTTCCCTGAGCAGGGATCGAACCCTGGGCCCCCTGCATTGGGAGCGCAGAGTCTTAACCACTGCGCCACCAGGGACGTCCCTCTGCATGTGTTTCTGTAGCGTCTTGTCAACCATACCAGGCTGGGGACAGCAGTGTCAAATGGAAGGGTTTTCCTTCTTCCCTTGCAGTGGTTTCTTGGTCCACTGTGCTGAACAGGAAGTTACAGAAAAGCAACTCAAGAGACATTGTGAATCCCCTTCCTGATTGCAAAGTAGAGGAGATCATTCCCTGGTTTGCAGTTTTTAAATACACTAATTTTAAAAACTCTGACAGTTTTGGACAAAAAAGGAAAGGAAAAGAATCAGTGAAGATTCTTTAGAAGATGATGAGACTGTTTGAGAACACCAACATTTTAAGATTTGTCTCCCTCTTAGGGGTATTTTTTCTCCCTTTTTCCATGTTAGTTACACCGTAAGAAGACCGGCCAGCCTGTCGTTATTTCCGGCTCCGGGAGGGGCTGTGAGCACTGAGGCATGTGTGGGTTTGGTGGGTTTGTGCACGATCTCACTGGGGGACGTAAGTGGGAAGTGGTGTCAAAAGGCCCCTGCCCATTCCCGCGGTTCTGCCCCAAGTTCTCGTATGTTCTTGGTATTTGCCACGTGTGAGGATATGTTACCAGAACTACCTGCCAAAACACCAGCTAGCTGCACAGCATTTGTCACTTCTGATTTCTCCTGGGTGACACTGGGTCTTTCGAACAACAGCCTGCCTTAAAGAATTCCACGTTAGCATCTGCCAGACGTGAACAAATTAGGATATTCTGTTTCTGAAGTCTTATTAACTCTCATTCTTTCTCACATTTGTCTTTTCAGGAAAACCAGTTCTGTGTCCTTGGAGGCCCCCAGCCCAGTCCTGGAGTCCCAGGCAAAGCCTGGCTTCAAGCTCCCACGTTGGACGGCCGTTCAGCTCCCAGGCTGCTGAGGACCGGAAGGAGGAGCCCCTGCACTCCATCATCAGCAGCTCGGAGACCGTGCAGGGTACTGTGTGTAGCTGCGTTTGGGTCCAGGAAGTCTTTGTTGGCTCGTTGCCGGCTCGTGAGGGGAAGCTTTTGAGGCAGAAGCAATGATTGATAGAGCCACCCACTCGCTTCAGACGAAGGAAGGTCTTGGTTGGAGGGAGGGTTCCCCAAAACAATGCCTCCTGCGTTTCCGGCTTCTCAGGAACTTCTGATTTCCATCCTGGCGTATCTTGCCCCCTCTGGTGGTCACCCGTGAGTTCGCATGGGGCCCCTTTAAAGTGGTGATTCATGGCACATCTGCTAATAATCATGGAAGCAGGACGTAAACTCAGTGTTGGCCCCGCCGGTGAAGGACTGCACTCTGGGTTGTCCTTCATTCCTGGCAAGTGTGGAAGGCAATCTCCAGAGCCAGTCCTGCAGTGGGTCCATTTCTGGCTTTCAAATGAGACGACAAAAGAATATTTGATGTTTGGGTTAAGAGGAGAAGTGAGGTTTTCTTGTTATTTTGCTCCCTAACTGATCAATTTGGAAACCACTGTATTCAGGAATAGAATCCAGGGTCTTGTTGTTAGAGCCAGCTCGCCTCACGACTGGGTCAAGCGCCAGCCTCCACAGCCCCTGGAGGTAGCCCGACCTGAGGCCTGCGGGCTGCGGGGAGGGAGGCAGGTGAGGGTTTGTGCCCCTACGCCCCTTTCTGCGGGTAGAGGGAACCACTGGTTTGTTCCGCTCCCAAGACCTCCTGCCTGAGCCCCAGACACTTGGTTTCTTTCTTTTTTGTTCGCTGTTTTGAAACATGTTTAAAACTCCTTACCTTAAAGATTTTTTTGAATGTTTTACATAGCATATTCTTCCACGAAAAAAGACATTAAGCTTTATTGGTTGTGTCTGCGATTCATTACTAGGTTCTGTTTCCAAACATGAGTTCCAGGCTGAGACAAAGAAGCTTCTGGACATCGTTGCCCGTTCCTTGTACTCAGGAAAAGAGGTGCGGTACCTGCTAATCACTCCCGGCGCTAGCAAGGTTTCTTTTGGCGAGACTGTTTCTGTGCTCTTCTAGGGAGGTGCCAGCTAGTACATTAGCTGTGAAAATGCATTACATTTGGACAGGTCCTGATCTTGGCTACCAGTGAGAGTATTTTTACCAAAATCTGTTGGGTTTTATGGATAACTATATGCAGGTGATTCTTTGAGCCGGATTGAACCTGGGAATTAATGAATTTTGCTGATAATTTAGAAGTCCCTCAGGTGTTGCCGTGGGGTCCTGCTGACGTCCGTCTCTGTGGTGTTGTCGATGTGTGCTGAGGCCCTGGGTTCACGCCCCTCATCACTTGGCATCGCCACCTGTGGCCTGTGGGGGTGTCGGGGCTGGAGGAGGAAGACCCCGGCCCAGTGTGGAGTAGAGCAGGGAGGAGCTGCCAAGGACCTTTTTGAGGAGATGAAGCTCAAAATGATGAAGCTCAGGGGTGACAGGCCATGGTGAACCATCGTTTCCATGCTCATTTTTGCTAAAATGCAAAGAATTTGAGAAGGGTAAAGCACAGCTTTCCAAAATGAAAGGACTTTCCAGGGAATATTTCCAGGTCTCGTCCTGTTAAATTCTATATTCAAGTGTCCCCGTGACATCCAGCTTCTGTTCTCTTGGGGTCAGTCACACCTCTTTCCCTCTCCCCATGCGCTGCGTCTGACTGTAAGTGGAAGGTCTGTCGCAGGTAAAGGGCTTTAGGGACACGGGTTGGTAGTTGGGTCTGTGGCCCTTTTTTCTCCTGAACATGGTAGGTCTGGTTTGTGATTAGATTAAATGAAGTCAGTGAATCCTTCGTGGAGTAGAAAAAATATGTTTTGAGGATATTTTGACATCCCTGGGCAAGAGTTGAGAAAGAAGTTGTCTTACAGGGTCCTTGTTTGGAATTAACTTAACAGATCGACACCTAACTCCAGGTTTGATGTTGAGGAAGGAGCAGTAGAGTCAGAGTCGACATAAGGTTGGGTCACGGCAATGTGATCTAACTTCAATCATTCTGTGAGCTGCCCTGGAGAAACTGCCTTTGAGGAAAGCAGGACATCTTTCTGGTTAAACAGTTCTGTGGCATTTCTCCGCCAGCCTGTACCAGTTGCTGCAGATGCTGCTAACCAAATAGGTCCTGCAGCGTTGGCATCTTCTTTCCATTTCCGTAGGTGTTCATACGGGAGCTGATCTCCAATGCTAGCGACGCCTTGGAAAAGCTGCGTCATAAGCTGGTGTCTGAAGGCCAGACGCTGCCAGAAATGGAGATTCACTTGCAGACTGACGCTGAGAAAGGCACCATCACGATCCAGGTACTTCATCCAAGTGTCCCGACGCGGGGCACGCCACCCTGCCTCCCGTGCTGGTGACCGCCGGGGCCTCTCCACCCACTGGGCTGGGTGACGGGCTGCCTTTTCGTCATGGCTCTAGGCTCCTAGTGACCTGCTGACCACCTTTACTGTTAATTTACTATAAAAACACTCATTCAATATAGAAAATTTAGAAAATACAGATAAGCAGAAGAGGAGACGCTTTATTTATTGTTAAATTTTATTGAAGTATAGTTGATTTACAATGTGTTAATTTCTGCTGTACAATGAAGTGACTGTTATACATATATATTCTTTTTCATATTCTTTTCCATTCTGGTTTATCACAGGATATTAAATACAGTTCCTGTGCTATACAGCAGGACCTTGTTGTTTATCCATCCTATATATAATAGTTTGCATCTGCTAATCCCAAACTCCCACTCCATCCCTCCCCCTAACCCGCCCCGCAACCACAGGTCTGTTCCCTATGTCCGTGATTCTGTTTCTGTTTTGTAGATAGGTTCATTTGTGTTGTATTTTACATTCCACATGTAAGTGATATCGTATAGTATTTGTCTTTCTCTTTCTGATTTAACTTCACTTAGTATGATAATCTCTAGGTCCATCCATGTTGCTACAGATGGCTTTATTTCATTATTTTTTTATGGCCGAGTAATATTCCATTGTATACTATATATATATATACACACACACATATATATATATATACACACACACATATATATATATACACACACACATATATATATACATATATATATATATATATATACATACACCACATTTTTATCCATTCATCTGTCAACGGACATTTAGGTTGTCTCCATGTCTTGGCTATTGTAAATAGTGCTGCTGTGAACATAGGGGCGCATATATCTTTTCGAATTATAGTTTTGTCTGGGTAAGTGCCCAGGAGTGGGTTTGATGGATCACATGGCAACTCTAGTTTTCTGAGGGACCCCCATACTGTTTTTCATAGTGGCTGCACCAGTTTACATTCCCACCAACAGTGTAAGAGGGTTCCCTTTTCGAAGAGGAGAAAATTTAAAATCACCCCATCATTCAAAGATAAATACTGTTGACATTTTAGTATGTGTCTATTTAGGGTTTTGATCTATGCATTTGTCTACATATCTAAACAGATTTTTAAAAATTTTTTTGGCCACGCCACAAGGCCTGTGGGATCTTAGTTCCCTGACCAGGGATCGAACCCGCGCCCTTGGCAGTGAGAGCACAGAGTCCTAACCACTGGACTGCCGGGGAATTCCCTAAACAGATTTTTAAATGATATATTATTTTTTAATATACAGGTGACCCTGAATAACACTGGGGAGGTGGGGACAGGCCCTCCCCACAGTCAGAAATCCACATATAACTTCTAGTCTGCCCTCTGTATACCCAGTTCCTCCACATTTGCAGGTCTCCCTACGCAGTTCCTCTGTACCCACTGTTCCACATCCACGGATTCAACCGACTGTGGGTCGTGTGGTACTGTAGGTAGTACTTGCTATTGGAAAAAAATCTGTGAATATGTGGACCCGCACAGTTCAAATCCGTGTTATTCAAGGGTCAGCTGTAACTCTTCACATTTTTAAAAAAATTTATTTATTTTATTTATTTATTTTTGGCTGTGTTGGATCTTCGTCGCTGCATGCAGGCTTTCTCTAGTTGTGGCGAGTGGGGACTACTCTTCGTTGCGGTGTGCGGGCTTCTCATTGCGGAGCACAGGCTCTAGGTGCGCAGGCTTCAGTAGTTGCAGCACGCAGGCTCAGTAGTTGTGGCATGTGGGCTCAGTAGTTGTGCCTCGTGGGCTCTAGAGCGCAGGCTCAGTAGCTGTGGCACACGGGCTTCGTTGCTCTGCGGCATGTGGGATCTTCCCGGACCAGGGCTCGAACCTGTGTCCCCTGCGTTGGCAGGCGGATTCTCAACCACTGCGCCACCAGGGAAGCCCCGCATTTTTAACTATACTTATACTCTTGTGATGCATATTTCCCCATGTTACTGAATATTCTATGGTACTATATTTTAATCACAGCCTGGTATTTGGATTAACAGTCTTACTTTAGATGCAGCAATAGTTTTGGCGGCTGTTGTAACCTTTGAGCAGTTTAAAGTCAAAGAGTTAGAAAGGCAGAAGTGGGGTTCATCAGGCAGTGGGCCTGAGGGCCACCACGTTCCTGAGACAGCTGCTCTAGGACCTGCTGGCTGGGATTATGGGGCGGCGGGGGGGTTGTGGGGCGTGCATCCTACGGGGTGGAGGGCCTGCCTCCGTGGACTCTGCCTCTTCCCAGCAGGCCTGGTTTTGCTTCTCAGAATTGCTGCTGGTGTCTGGTGCTCTCTTGTTCACTCCTTTGCTCTGCTCTGTGCATGTGTGTGCCTTGCTTGCTGCTGCTGTTTTTTTTTTTTTTAATAAATTTATTTATTTTATTTATTTGTATTTGGCTGCGTTGGGCTTCGTTGCTGCGTGCAGGCTTTCTCTAGTTGCGGCGAGCGGGGGCTACTCTTCTTTGCGGTGCACGGGCTTCTCATTGCGGTGGCTTCTCTTGTTGCAGAGCACGGGCTCTAGGCGGGGCGGGCTTCAGTAGTTGTGGCGCGTGGGCTTCAGTAGTTGTGGCTCGTGGGCTTTAGAGCGCAGGCTCAGTAGTTTTGGCGCATGGGCTTAGTTGCTCCGTGGCATGTGGGATCTTCCCAGACCAGGGCTTGAACCCGTGTCCCCTGCATTGGCAGGTGGATTCTTTTTTTTACCATTTTATTTTATTTTATTTTATTTTAAATTTTATTTATTTATTTATTTATTTATTTTTGGCTGTGTTGGGTCTTCGTTTCTGTGCAAGGGCTTTCTCTAGTTGCGGCAAGTGGGGGCCACTCTTCATCGCGGTGCGCAGGCCTCTCACTATCGCGGCCTCTCTTGTTGCGGAGCACAGGCTCCAGACGCGCAGGCTCAGTAATTGTGGCTCACAGGCCCAGTTGCTCTGCGGCATGTGGGATCTTCCCAGACCAGGGCTCGAACCCGTGTCCCCTGCATGGGCAGGCAGATTCTCAACCACTGTGCCACCAGGGAAGCCCGGCAAGTGGATTCTTAACCACTACGCCACCAGGGAAGTCCCGCTGCTGTTGTTTTGAGAAGCTTTATTGAGATATGATTTTTACATATAATCAAGTTCCCCAAGTTCAAGTGTACAGTGAGTTTGGACCAACATACACGGTCATGGGACCACCCACACCACTGATGTCATCACCCCAGTATTCCCTGCCCTTCCCAGCCCTTGTCAACCACTGATCTGCTTTCTGTCACTATGGTTTTCTATTTTCTAGAATTTCATATAAACAGAATTACACAAGAGGTAGTCTTTTGAGTCTGACTTCTTTCACTTGTCACAGTGCTTTTGAGATTCTTCTACGCTGTTGCATGTATCAGTAGTTTGTTCCTTTCTGTCACTGAGAAGTGCTCTGCTGTGTGGAGGCATCACAGTTTTATGTGTCCATTCACGAGTTGGTGAGCACTTGGGGATGTTAGGAATAAAGCCACTGTGAACATTTAAGTCTTCGAGTGGGCATATATTTTCATTTCTCTTGGTTAAATACCTCGGAATAGGATTGCTGGGTTGTAAGCAAAGTGTCTGTTTAACTTTATGAGAAACTGCCAAATGTTCCCACAGCAGGTGTCCCATTCTGCGTAACTCCTGGCAGCATTTGGGATGCCAGTGGCTGCACATCCTTGTCAACACTTGTCACTGTCAGTCTTTTTAATTTTAGCCATTCTGGTGAGTGAGCAGTGTATTTCATTGTGGTTTTAATTTTTATTTCCCTAATGATTAATGGTGTTGAGTATCTTTTCATGTGTTTGCCATTCGTATATCTTCCTTGTGAAATGTCTTTCAGATTCTTGCTCATTTTTAATCAGGTTGTTTGTCTTTTTATTGCGTTGTAAGAGTTCTTTGTATATTCTAGGTACGAGTCCTGTATCAGATATACTTTTGCAAATATTTTCCCCTAGTCTGTGGCTTGCCTTTTTATTTTCTTAGTAGTGGTTTTTGAAAAGCAGAAGTTTTTAATGAAATCCAGTTTATCACTTTTTCCTTTTATGCTTCATGCTTTTAGTGACCTGTCGAAAAAGTCTGCCTATTCCAAAGTGATAAAGATTTTCTCCTATCTTTTCTTCTAGAAATTTTACAGCCTTGGCTCTTACACTTAGATCTGTGATCATTTTGTGTCTATGTAAGGGAAGGTCTAAGAGTTGTTTTTTGCCTGTGGCTGTCCCATTGTTTCTGCACCATTTGTTTTTCCTTTCCCCAGTGATTTGTCTTGGAACCTTTGTCAAAAATCACCTGACACTGTCTGTGCAGCTCTTCCTGGACTCTGGTTTGTCCCTTTAATCTATGTGTCTATCCTCTAGTGAGGTTTTCTCCAGTGAGGCCTGGCTGACGTGGCTGGAATTCACCTTTTCTGGTGACAGTGTTCTTACTTTGCTGGGCCCGCCTGGCAAGTGTAACTGATGTACTTGTGCCTGGGTGTCCCCACACGTCCATCCTGGCTCCCTGGTGCATTCGCTTGGGTGCTTAGCTTGTCTCTCTCCTCAGGACACTGGCATCGGGATGACACAGGAGGAGCTGGTGTCCAACCTGGGAACCATTGCCAGGTCGGGGTCAAAGGTAAGCCCCCCGCTGCCCTTTCCTCAGGTGCTGCAGCTGTTCCCCCTCTCAGGTTCGAGGGTCTCCCCTCGAAGGGCAGTTCTGACCAGATAGGGTAGGTCCCAGATGCTCTGGACACCAGCTTCAGAGGAATGTCCTCAGGCACGAGCTTGTTGGCATTGGGGACCCTTTATCACAGGATTTCACTGTGTCGTCACGGGGACCTCAGAGGCACTTTCTGTTATTTGCTGGATGGAGTCAGTACTTTGCCCATAGCTAGAAACTGGCCAACCCTAGGTTCAAAGCCCGTCAGTCCACGTCTGATACGCCAGCCATTCTGCCTCCTGAGGCTTTTATCCAAGTGCTTTCTTAGCATTTATTTGCGCTGCATAGGCTTGAGGAGGGAGTGACGCAGAGACGGCATGGTCCATGATAGTCCGCGGGGCCCATGGGTTGCAGGCTGACTGTTCTCCAGAACTGCTGCCTGGAGACAAGCGACCTCCACGCTTGTCTGCTCCAGGGTGGTTGGGTGCTGGTGCAGCTTGAAGCCGACAAGGGGGGGATGGTCAAGGTGTCCTCCTCCAGCACCAGCCCCGGACAGAGGCTGTGTCCCTCGGCTGCCTTTGTGCCTCTCCTGGGTGAACAAATGCTCTTTGTTTTTTTGTGGGCCTAAGTGGTGCCTAAAATGGCACTTCATGCCAAGTGCTTGAAAACAGTCTAATTGTTAGTCCAGAGTGATTCACAGAAATTTCTACTTTAAAAAATGACTTTACCATAACTGTTTCCCCTACTACATTTTTGGTTGTATTTCTGTGAAGGGAATCTGTGCTGTCATCACATACAGTAGCTACTAGCATGTGGCTGTTTGAATTAAAATTTTTTTTTAAATATTTTAATTTTATTGGAATATAGTTGATTTAGAATGTTGTGTTTAGTTTCAGGTGTACAGCAAAGTGATTCAGTTATACATATACCTATAATCATTCTTTTTTAGATTCTTTTCTCATAGGTTATCACAGAATATTGAGTAGAGGAATTTAAATTAATTAGAATTAAATACAATTTAAAATGTATTAGTTCTTTCGTCACACTAGCTACACAGTTCAAGTGCTCAGTAGCCAAATGTGGTCAGCAGCTCCCACATTGGACCACACAGAACATTTCCATCACCACAGAACGTCTGTGGAACAGTGTTCATAGCAACAAGTATATGCATTTTACTTAATTTTTAATATTAGGAACTTCGATTACATGAGTTACAGTAATTAAGTGCTCTGTGATACCATACAAAAGCATGTGTTTGGTGTGTAGTTTGCCCACAAATCTAGGAGTCTCCTCCCCTGAACGTCAGGGGCCACTCCGGGCTGGGCCCTCTGTGGGGAAAGAGGGTGGAACGTGCGGGGCTGTCTCGAGGGTGAACCACAGCCTGAGACTGCGCTGGAGGAGTGGATGCGCTGCTGCAGGCAGACGGCAGGTCTCCGGGGCAGGGCCGCCCCCCTCTGACCGGTCTCACTCCACAGGCCTTTCTGGATGCGCTCCAGAGCCAGGCGGAGGCCAGCAGCAAGATCATTGGCCAGTTTGGAGTGGGTTTCTACTCGGCCTTCATGGTGGCTGACAGAGTCGAGGTGTATTCTCGCTCGGTGGACGCAGGCAGCCCTGGGTACCAGTGGCTTTCAGACGGGTAAGTGAGCGGGTCCCACATCACACACGGAGTGTCCCCGGGCCCTGGGGCCATCGTGGCAAGTGTCGCCTGCCACGCAGAGTGGGACTCAGCTGGAGCTCGCAGCCTGGTCTGGGAAGCCAGCCTCCTTGGAAAGCACCAGGGTGCCGTCCTGGGCTTTTCATGGGAGGCCTGAGCCCCACACTCGGGGAGCCATTACTCTTTTTTGCCGGGTGGGTCCCTGCTCTGTGCTCCGGGGCGGGTGCCTTTGTTCTGAGGCGCGTCCGTGACTCCTCTTGGGGGTCAGGGTTTGGCTCCCTGGCTGCCCCACCTCGCGCCGTCTCCACCGTGTGCTGGGCCTGTGATGTCCAGGGACATCTCGACTGTTCGTGGAGGATGGCACCCACCAGAGCCAAGGTTAAGTGTTTATCTCACAAGCCCCCAGACTTCATTTCTGAATCCTGCTTTCCCGCAGGAAAAGTGAAAGTGGGGCCCACAGTCACCAGGGCCGAGGGATCGACAAGGTGCCCCTCGTGTGCTTCTGCTCTTGGGAGGAGGCGCCTGGCCAGGGGTCCGGAGCGCTTGGAGTTAGCACAGGACGGGGGTCTCTTCCCGGAGTCTGGCGCTCACCTGGCCGCTTCAGGGGAGTGTGAGACCGAGAGGTCGTGTTCAGGAGTGGGGAGCCCCGCGCCCCAACCCCAGCGGCCACTGTCCCTGGTGGAGGTGTGACGGCCTGGGGGACACTCCAGCTTCCTTTCTATGCAAGTCCTGCCTGCCACGTGGGACTTGTCAGCACTGACAGGCAGAACTCGCCTTCCTTCTCCCGCGTCTCAGCTCTGGGGTGTTTGAAATCGCTGAAGCCTCAGGAGTTAGAACCGGGACCAAAGTCATCATCCACCTCAGGGCAGACAGCAGAGAGTTCACCAGCGAGGCTCGGGTTCGAGGTGAGCGGGAGCCTGGGCCTCTGGGGACGTGCGCGTGGGTCAGTGCGGTACCTCCTGCCACTGCGTTTTAGGACATTTTGGGGCGGGGGTCGCAGGCGCAGGGCTGGCCGTGGGTTGGGGCAGGGTCAGGTTTGCCCTCCTCCTTTCGAGCAGCACTGCCTCCACTGCGCTTGCTGGTGGCGCAGGGTCCTGTGCTCGTCCTGCCTGTGCTGTAAGATGTCGCCAGCCCGCCCACCCAGCCTGAGTCCCGACTCCTGGACAACCAGAGCGGGTGCAGCTGCGAGGTGCTCCTCTCTGTCCAGGTCTCACTGGATGCTACTGAAGGTGCCCAGCGCTCTCAAGGGGTCACGTTAGCCCGTGAAACCCTGTTTATGCCGCCAAGGAGGCATCGTGTCTCATGGTGGCCTGGGCCTCGAGATCTGGTTTGGGAGCGAGTTCTGCTCCCTGTGTGCGGGCAGGGCAGGGACGAGGCCTCCCAGAGCTGTGTGACCCCTGCAGCACCTTCCAGAGCTTTCATCTACAGAAGCTTCCCGTGTTCATTGCTTTTTTTCTGTCTCTTCCAGACGTGGTGACAAAGTACAGCAAATTTGTCAGCTTCCCCTTGTACCTGAACGGAAGGCGCATTAATACCCTGCAGGTGAGGCCTGGCTGCCTCAGGCTCAGGTGGCTGTGGAGATGAGCCGCTCCACGTCAGGCTGGCGGGGCAGAGGTGGGACTGGGCGTTGCTGTCAGAGCCCCGGGACTGGGTGTTCTGGGGGAGGCGAGATCTGTGGGTGCAGGCAGGTCCATGTGCACCAGGGGGGTCACCCTTCACAGCACATGCTTCGTGCTCCTGAGTGTATTCAGTCATGCTGCCGTCACCATGGTCGGTTCCAGAACGTTTCACCCCCAGAAAGAGACCCCACGCCCATCAGCAGTCACTCCCACTCCCCGCCCTGGCCCCTGGCAACCAGTCCATTTTCTGGATTGGCTTATTCTGGGCGTTTCATAAAAATGGAGTCGACCACTGTGTGGCCTTTTGTGTCCAGCTTCTTACTGTGTTTTCAGGTTATGCTGGTTGTAGGGTGTATCAGTGCTCTGTTCCTTTTCACGGCTCAGTAACTGTCCAGCGCGTGGCTCAACCGTGTTTCTCAAGCCGCTCACCTGTTGGTGGCTAGTGTCACAACGTCGTGCAGGCTCGTCCAGACCCTGCCTCCTGCTTTGCTCTTCCTGACACTGTGCTGGGGACAGGGCGCTTGTTCCCAGAGCCTTTTGTGTGTCTCTGTCCAGCGCTGGAGAGGGTGGGGCTGGAGACAGAGGGCCCGGGAGGCCGACCCTCAGTCATGCTGAGGGCTCCTTTGCCAGCACCCGGGCCCCGCGAGCTCCACCAGGTCAGCTCCACGTGTTGTTGGGAGGATGCGTCTGAAACAACGTCCCTGTTCATTCCATTTCCAGGCCATCTGGATGATGGACCCCAAGGATGTGGGCGAGGGTCAGCACGAGGAATTCTACCGCTACATCGCTCAGGCCCATGACAAGCCCCGCTACACCCTGCACTACAAGACGGACGCACCGCTCAACATCCGCAGCCTCTTCTACGTGCCGGAAACGGTGAGCCGGGCGCAGGCCTGCCATGCGGGCTGCCAGGGGCCTGTCCGCTGCTCCCTGGGTTTACACACCAGCAGCACTTCCCCTGAATGGTGACAGCTCAGCACAGACATCACAAAAATTGCCTTAGCAGCATCAGGATGAAAGAAAATCCTGTACGTCTAGACAGGTGAACAGAAGTTGAAGTGAGTGGTGCTGAACAGAGATGTTTGGCCCGGCAGGCCTGGGCTTTGTGGACGGGTGCGGGCGTCCTGTCTCCATGCAGTGCGCTCTCCCTACTTCCGCATGGCTCAGGGCAGCACCGTGAAGGCCCCACCAAATCCTGCAGCGGGGAAACCTGCTTGGGTTGAACCCAGCTTTCCTGGCTTTAACTGACTAGAGCCTGATACCCATCTTGGAAAGAGCTGTTCTACCCTCCCGCTGAGTGTGCTCTGCAGACCAGCAGCCCCAGCCTCCCCTGGGCCCATTAGGAGTGCAGAGCCTTGGGCCCCCGCCCAGGACCCCCCAAGTCAGTTCCCACCTTAACAAGATCCCAACATGATGTGTGTGCAAACGGCAGCTTGGGAGGCGCTGGTTTAGAGCAGGGTTGGCAGACAGCGGCCGCTTTGGGCTTTGCAGCCTCGCACCACCAAGGACTCTGCCCCTGTGGCGGAGGCTCACGGGCCACACTGAGATGGGCGCGTGTGGCTGGGTTCCGAAAAGTGTAGATGCGGGAATTTGGATTTCATGTATTTTTCACATATCATGAAATGTCCTTTTTTGCATTTTTCCTCAACCATTTAAAAATGGAAAAGCCATTCTAAGCTATACAAACAGGTGATTTGGCCTGTGGGCTCTAGTTTGCTGACCCCTGACCCCTAGCAGACTTGGCTCTGTTCGCAGGGACATGTAAGTCATTGTTTTTATGGGGAGGGCGGCAGCTGCCCAGAGAGGGCCCCCCACCCCACCAGGAGCCATGGTGGGAGGGGCCTCCCCGGGCCCCTCTGGGCTTTTGAACAGACAGACACAGGCAGGACACCGCACATCTGCCTCAAATCTCCCAGCCCAGGTAGGCTTAGGAAGGGGTTCCCCGTGACCTTGCAGGCTCTGCCTCCTGGCAGGGCTGCCACGGATTTCTGCTCTTGCCACCTGACGCTGCCCTTTCCTTGCCTCCAGAAACCAACCATGTTTGACATGAGCCGGGAGCTGGGCTCCAGTGTCTCGCTGTACAGCCGCAAGGTCCTCATCCAGACCAAGGCCACCAACATCCTGCCCACGTGGCTGCGCTTCATTCGAGGTTTGGTGCCAGTGTCTGTGCCCAGCCGTGTGGGCTGAGGCCCAGGAGCAGCTGCCTGCTCCAGATGCCAACACCATCGGAAAGGGCTCATCTTTGATGAGTGCGGGGTCAGGGCGGGTCACCACAGCTGCTGGCTGGTGAGCCGAGTCCTCACAGCGTGGCGCCTCCCAGGGAGCTTCCTGTCTCCAAACACTAGTCTTGGTTGATTTATCCATGATATGTTATGATTTTGAACAGAAAACCCAGGAGGTAGTTTTGAAAAAGGGTCCAACTGATGCTGAAATCATAGAAACTGTCCCGGCAAAGGCTCGCCGGCCTTGCTTGCTTTCCTTCCGACCCCATGGTTGTGACCTGGGCTCTGCCTGAATTCTAGGAAGACAAGGGACTTGGGAGGAGGCGCCCCCGAGCGTCCTCCCTTCTTACCCACACTCGGCCTGTGTCTCGCAGGTGTGGTGGACAGCGAGGACGTCCCCCTGAACCTCAGCCGGGAGCTCCTCCAGGAGAGCGCGCTGATCAGGTGAGGAGCCGCAGGACACAGTGGGCACCTCACCGGGTTCGCCTTTGCCACGAAGGCCCAGGTGGGCTTGAAGCTGCCGAGAGCAGAGGGTGGACCTGAAGGTGCCCAAGGGAGCTGTGGGCCTGGAGAATATGAACAGGTCACGTGTGCTTTGCTCCGTGTTTTACTTCACGCTTTTATAAGAGGGGTTTGGAGACTGACATTGAGGAGAATTGCGGCCAGTTCCAGGAGATGTTCCCTCCCTTGGCCAATCCCTGTCACTCAATCCCGGGGCAGCCGCGGCAGGGGAAGTTCCATGCAGGGCTGTCTCTGAGTGGACGAGGCAAAGGACGGCCCCAGAGCCAGGAGAACGTCTGACCTCGGTCCAGGAAGGTCACTAATGGTGTGAAGGAGACAAGGGCTGGGCACCGAACTCTCTTTTGGAGACATTGCTCTTGGAATCTTCGTGAGCTGGGGTGGCCGAATTTCTGCTCCCCCATCCTGATCATAGCAGCAGCTGCTATTTACTGAGCATTTATTCTCACCCAGACTGTACCGAGCCCTTCCTGTGCAGCCTGTGTCATCCTTGCAGGTGGGAGCCACTAGGTCTCCATGTCATAGTTGTGGAAACTGAGTTACAGGGAGATCACACCTGCCAGTGAGTGAACCTGTATTTGAACCCATGTTTTCTGACCTCAGGCGTGTGCTCTGCCCCCAGCAGCTGGGACTGGGCTGACCCCAGACGCTGGCAGGATGCGAGGCTGCAGGCGGGGGTGTGTCCGGCCACTTGGTCACTGCTGGTGGTTTTCCAGGGCTAGGTTGTCAGTCTGAGCACTCATCTTGACCAGCAGAGTCAGACTTAAATGAAATTTTTTAAAGAAACTTAAAGAAAAAGTAGAAACTTGATGCAAAGTACATTTTTCCCCTGAACCCTGGGAGAGTAAGTTGTCCACTCTATGCCCATCGTCCCCAGGTATCTCAGGGTGTGTTTCCAGAGAACGAGGAGAGTCTCCTCCCAGCCAGCACAGCCGTCAGTTGGAGTTGACGTGGTGCAGCTGCCACGTCTCATCCTCAGACCAATCCACGTTGCACACTTGTGCCCGTCACGTCCTCTAGAGTAGGAGGGTCCAGTCCAGAGTCACACAAGCCTTTAGTTGTCATGTTTCTCCAGTCTCCTGGAGGTTGGCCGAATTCCACAGTCTTTCCCCGACTTTCAAGACCTGGATGCTTCTGAAGATTTCAGGCCAGTGATTCTGTAGAATGGCCCTCTGCACAGATTGTGTGATGCTCCCTCATGCTTAGGTGCGGGAGTAGCACAGAGTGATGCATCCTGTCAGGTGGGGCACGACTTTGAGTTGTCCCTTTACTGGTGATGTTCATGTTGACACTTGATTAAGGGGGTGTCTGCCAGCCTGCTCATGTGAAGTTACTCTTTTTCCCTCTGTAATTAGTAATGATGTTATGTAATGGGGTGGTATTTGACAGCTATGTGTTCATTTCTTACAATATGCATGTGCTTTTCTTAATATCGGTATAACTGATTTGCATGACTTGATTTCCTGTTTTATTCAAGGGCTATAATCTGTTACTGTCACTGTTTATTTTGATGCCCAAACTGTCCCTGATTCAGCAGGAACCTACTCAGGCTGACTCCTTTGCCCTTTGACCTATTCCCATTGTGCTTTGAGCGCTTCTGTATTGAGTTCACCCAATACCAACCAGCACTGCCGTGGTCTTGGCCTTTGCTTCCCTTGACAGTGAGGAATCTGCCTCTGATTTTCCCTAACGCGTTTACCTCTGACCAGTCCCCTCCATGTTACCCATCTGCCATCGCTGCTGCCCCCCTGCCCCGCCAGCTCCCTGCTCCTTCACCTGCTTGGGCCCTGATGCCACACGGTGGGCTAAGGGGGTGTCTGCCAGCCGTTCTGCCAGCTGCTCGCTGTCCCCAGTCTGGATGTCCTCTTCTGAGGTCCTTGGGCTCTGACACTCCACACCGGGCTCCTCCAACCCTCACCCTGCATGGACACCCTCTTCGTTTCATCCTAGCTGCTGTGGCTGCCCCACCACAGATGCAGGTGCTGCCCTTTGGCTGAAGGACTGAGTTATTCAGGATGGAAGTGGAAGAGGATAAGCTTAAATGAACGTTAAACATTATTGTTCCCCTACCCTGGATTATTAAGGAAACAAATGGTAATTTCACCTTTTTAAAGGAAAGGCAAGAATATTAAGGAAATAAAAAAAAATACTCCCTAATACCACTAATAGTGTTGCTCACGATTTTATGCCATTATGTAGTGCTCTTGTAAACACCCTGATACACAAGATCCCAATTTTGTAAAATTGTAGTGCACATATAGTATATCCAGTATAAACCCAAGTTAAAGTGTACGCATTGTTTATACAGCATTGATCCTAATTATGAAAAATATAATGCACAGCAAGTAGTATGTATAGTCTTTGCATACTTATATATGTACCCTGTAATTTATCCATATTGGGATTTTTCTGGTTTTTCTTTCAACCCAGGCACTTTCTCATGTTATTAAGGATCATATCATTAGAGGATGTTGATCTTTAATGGCCGTGTATCTTTCCATCATTCATTTCAACCTGTTCCCTGCTGTTGAACACTGAGCTTGTTCATAATTGTTTTTTTTTTCTTTTTTGTAATTAAACTTGCTTCAGAGCTTATTTATTTATTTATATATTTTTGGCTGTGCGCGGGCTTTTTCTAGTTGTGGCGAGTGGGGGCTACTCTTAGTTGCGGTGCGTGGGCTTCTCATTGCGGTGGCTTCTCTTGTTTCAGAGCCCGGGCTCTGGGCACGGGGGCTTCAGTAGTTGTGGCATGTGGGCTCAGTAGTTGTGGCTTGCGGGCTCTAGAGCGTAGGCTCGGTAGTTGTGGCGCACGGGCTTAGTTGCTCCACGGCATGTGGGATCTTCCCGGACCAGGGCTCGGACCTGTGTCCCCTGCATTGGCAGGCGGATTCTTAACCACTGCGCCACCAGCAAAGTCCCATAATTGTTTTCTGTTTTATGTGCTACAGTGAAATTTCTGGTCCATAAATCTTGGTGACTCATGAAGGTGTAATCTCAGAACCATAGTTTGTCACTCTCCACAAGGTTGGGGGGTGTGTGTGTGTCAGCTAGCATCCCTGACTCTAGGGGGCGTGTGTCTCCTTAACTGGTGTTGGCCAAGGGTAACTTTCTGGTATGTTGTCTTCACTTCTCTGATTATTAGTGGGATCGAACATTTTTTCATATCCTTCTGGCTGTTTGTATTTCATGAAAGTTGCTCTTTTGTGATATTTGTGATAAATGCTTTTCTGTTCATAGGAAACTCCAGGGCGTTCTACAGCAGAGGCTAATAAAATTCTTCATTGACCAGAGTAAAAAAGATGCTGAGAAATATGCCAAGTTTTTTGAAGATTACAGCTTGTTCATGAGGGAGGGCATCGTGACCACGGCTGAGCAGGAGGTCAAGGTAGAGTCTGGGTTTCTGGACCTTTCTCTGGGCTGCCTTGGGCTGTGGAGGAAGCTGCTGGAGATCAGAAACCTGAGCTTCCCAGGACGTGATAATGGCATAGCCAGGCACCCCAGTCACCGCTCCCAGGGGTCAGGAAGTGCAGCTTTTGGCCTCTGGACTCCGTGGGTGGTCCCAGCAGGCCCGGCATGCACTTGAGCACATGCCCAGCTCCTCCAGTGCCCTCAGTGGAGGGGAGCGGGCATTTAGTGTCTCTTCCCCCAAGGGCCTGGGGGGCTTGGGGAGGTCACAGAAATCAGGACAGGAGAGGTGCCTGGTTCACGGGGTGGGGAGGGCAGGTGAGGTGTGTGTAGTCAGGGCAGTTCATCATGTGATCGGTAGAAATCCATCAACACTGTGCCACTGGGGCCAGGAGTCAGTTAATTGTGCAATTACTTAAAAATGATGAGATTGTTCCATAAACATTTATTGGCCATTTTTTTTTTTTTTTTAAGTATTAACCTTTTTTTTTTTTTTTTTTTTAATTTTATTTATTTATTTATTTATTCATGGCTGTGCTGGGTCTCCGTTTCTGTGCGAGGGCTTCCTCCAGTCGCAGCAAGCGGGGGCCACTCTTCATCACGGTGCGCGGGCCTCTCACCATCGCGGCCTCTCTTGTTGTGGAGCACAGGCTCCAGACGCGCAGGCTCAGCAACTGTGGCTCACGGGCCCAGCCGCTCCGCGGCATGTGGGATCCTCCCAGACCAGGGCTCGAACCCGTGTCCCCTACATTGGCAGGCAGAGTCTCAACCACTGCGCCACCAGGGAAGCCCTATTGGCCATTTTTAAGTTGTGATACAGTTCCCATACAATAAAATTCACTCTCTTAAAGGGAACAGTTCATTTAGTACCTTCACAGGTTGTATGTCCACCACCACCTGGTTCTGGAACATTTCCATCATCCCCAAAGACACCTGTCCCCATTAGTCACTCCTAGCGCCAGGGTTTCGTCTTTTGCTCCAGAACAGCAGCAGGGAAGGAGAGTGACCAACCGTCTGGGGTCCCAGGGTTCATTCTGCAGGCCGTGAGGGAGGGTGGGATGGGGGCTGGGCGCTGCGGCTACCAGCCTGCTCCCCCCAGGCCCTCATCACCCCGGGCCCTCCTAACCCCGGTTGTTGGCACGAGGACTCCAGCGGCTCCAAGTGCTGCCTGCTCAGACTCTCCACTCATTCCTCTCTGTGTTTGTAGGTAGCGGAACACAGGTGGTGCCAGAGGCTTTTCTAAGTGCTTTATAAACACTGACTGACTCAGGTTTTTTTTTTTTTTTTTAATTAATTAATTAATTAAATTTTTGGCTGAGTTGGGTCTTCATTGCTGCACGCGGGCTTTTCTCTAGTTGTGGCAAGCGGGAGCTACTCTTCGTTGTGGTGCACGGGCTTCTCGTTGTGGTGGCTTCTCTTGTTGCAGAGCACGGGCTCTAGGCACATGGGCTTCAGTAGTTGTGGCACGCAGGCTCGAGAGAGCAGGCTCAGTAGTTGTGGTGCACGGGCTTAGTTGCTCCGCGGCATGTGGGATCTTCCCAGACCAGGGCTCGAACCCGTGTCCCCTGCATTGGCAGGCGGATTCTTAACCACTGCGTCACCAGGGAAGCCCATGACTCAGTTTGTTAATGAGGATCAGTAACATGCACAAGAGCATGAGCTTAGCCTATGAACCTAGAGCCTGGCTCGCTGGGTGGGCTCCCAGATCCGTGGTTTTGCCTGTTCATCCCCCTTTCATCCCCACCACATCACTCTCTCATCTGGACCTCCCCTCTGGGCACCGTGGGTTGTTGGAGATGAGTCGGTGGCATAGACGAGGCAGTTTACTGTCAGGTCACGTCCAGGCTGGTGCGTCAGGGAGCTGGGCCCCAGCCTGTTGCTGCTTCTGTCCTTACAGGCGACTCCCTCATGGAGTCAAGATGCCACCAGCAGTCACACACACATCTCAGCCGGCAGAACCAGATGGACAAGCCCCGCCTTTCAGGGCCTGTTCTCCAAGTCACACACCCCACTTTGGCTTGTACCCCCTGGGCCAGGACTCGTCCCCTGGCTGTGAGGAGGGCTGGGAAGTGTGGACTTCGCACCTGTGTCCGCTGCTTGGCGAGAGACAGGGTCTGTGACTCAAGACAGAGGAAGGATGCTGGGTCCAGAGTGGGCTCTGCCATGGACAGGGCCTAGCCACTCCTGGGACCATTTGTGCAGCTCACCTGGACAGGCCTTCTCAGCAAGGCCCTGGGCCACCTGTGGTGGAACGTGCTCTCCGAGGTCCCCTGAACTTCTGACATGGGGCCCAATGGACAGCACTGGAGTCCCCCAGAGCTCCCCAGGGCCCGAGCCAGCCCAGGGCGCCGTCCCTGGGCCAGGCTCCCAAAGGAGCCCTCTTTGGCTGCAGGACACGGTCACCAGGAGGGTGTGAGGCCAGCCAGAGCCTTTCCTCCCTTAGCTGAAGGCTCCCAAAGTCTGTGCCCCGCTGTCAGGAGGCTTTCAGAGCCAGGACCTGGAATGAGCAGTGACCTGGCCTCTGTCCGTCTACAGGAGGATATCGCAAAGCTGCTGCGGTACGAGTCGTCAGCACTGCCTGCTGGGCAGCTGACCAGCCTCCCAGACTACGCCAGCCGCATGCAGGCCGGCACCCGCAGCATCTACTACCTGTGCGCCCCCAACCGGCACCTGGCGGAGCACTCGCCCTACTATGAGGCCATGAAGTGGAAAAACACAGAGGTGGGTGAGCCGAGGGGCAGGCTTGGCCCCGACCGGGCCTCCCTGCACTTGTCCTTCCCTTGGGGCCAGGTCAGAGGGCGAGGGGGTCTGAGCGCTGAAGGAGGGTCCCCATGCTCACTGAGAAATGGCTGAATGTGCCCACGATTCGGGAGAGCCGAGCAGTGAGAGTCAGCATCCAGGGTCACAGAGCCGGGCCCAAGCCTGCCTTCTAGTTTGGGTCTTTCTAGGAGGTGACACAGGGATTTCTCTATAAATAGCATCACTGATTCTAAGATATAGCCAGAGCATCCCTGAGAGCCATCTGTAAACCACTGCGTCCACAAGGCCTAGGAACCCCAGCACCCCCTGCATGGCCCTCAGATGCTGGGCCCAGCCCGCAGCCCCAGCCCCTGCTCCGTGTCCCTCTCCTGTCACGGGCAGAGGGTTCCCCGGGCCTGATGGAAGCCATTTTGGGTCCTCACAGGTTCTCTTCTGCTACGAGCAGTTTGATGAGCTGACCTTGCTCCACCTTCGTGAGTTTGACAAGAAGAAGCTGATGTCTGTGGAAACGGACATCGTTGTCGACCACTACAAGGAGGAGAAGTTTGAGGACAGCTCCCCAGGTTGGCTTGCTTCCCTTCTCTCTGGGCACAGGTGTGGATGGTGGCCTGGGGTGCAGGTGAGGCCAGGCAGGCCCGGGGAGCTGGCACTGTTTGCTACATGGCCTCTTCCGTTCTGCAACAGTGGGTCTATATGGGGTTTTCTTTTCAGCTTGCCTTCCTAAGATTGATAAAGCTTAAGAGAATCAGACATTTTAAAGCCCTAACAAAATTATATGGGCCTCAGGCAATCAAAAGTATCCTTTCTGGGGTCCAAATTTATCTGCTTAATTTTAGATGAAGAGTGTTTTGGTAGCTTCTGTCGTGCCAGTGGCTGGCGGGGTGGAGGGAGCCTGCCGATGGGAGCCTGTGGGGAGGGAGTTGTGGAGACGGCCTCCGAGCTCACCCTTCTGCTCTCCTGTAGCTGGCGACCGTCTGTCAGAGAAGGAGACAGAGGACCTGATGGCCTGGATGAGAAACGCACTAGGGTCCCGTGTCACCAATGTGAAGGTGAGGCCTCCCAAAGACGGGCCACCACCCAGCCACCATGGCCCTTGGTGACTGCACAACTGGCCAGCCTGCCGGCTCTAGTTGCTGCCGCTCCTGCATGTGTGTGCTCGTGAGCACGTAGCCACATGTGCCCGAGGAGTTGCTGAGGCGGGGCGGGCAAGCTTGGCTTTGCCTCCACTTTGTAGAGCAGTTGGAACCAAGAAAATGGAAGGTGAGCAGCTGAGGGCCTGGTGGGCAGGCAGAAGCAGAGAAGAGATGTCCCCACTTGGCCTCCCCAGGGCCATCCTCGTCCAGGCCTAGGGGAGCTGCAGTGGCTGAGGACACAAGGGCATACGGTCCAGCTTGGGTTCTCAGTGGGGGTTCTGGGTAGGCTTTAGTGAGCTAGGAACTCACTGATCCAGCTCTGAGCTGCAGGAGAAAAAACACAGTCACCAGGGAACAGGTGTCACTGGTTGAGGGACATGTTCAGGAGTGGCCCCAAAGGGACAGGCAGGTGTGCAGGGTAGGGAAGGCTGAGAGCAGAGGAGGGCAGACCTGGGGGCTCCACGGGAGGTAGCAGTGGGTCTCTGAGGGAGGCGAGGGCTTCCTGGCAAGGAGCAAGGCGTGTGGCTCGGGTTTCTTTGTGTAACACACATATCGTGTCCGTGCTTTACAGCGGTGACTCATTTAAGGTGGCCTAGGAGGTAGGTAGAATTCTCGTCCGTATCCTATGAAGGAAACAGGCAGAGCGCTTCCGCAGGTCAGGAAGTCGTGGAGCTGGATCCTTACTGTGCTGCTGGGAAGGGGGCGGCCATGGGCCCAGCAGGCCCAGGAGAGTCTCTGGCGTAAGTCAGGAGGCCTGAAGCCTGTGGGGCTTGGTGAGAAAAGGTGTATTTGATGAAATAAAGGCCAGAGGGAGCCACAGGGAGGGGGTGGGTGAGAGCACCGTCTGCAGGAAAGATGGACACAAGATTGAGGAAGAGAGGCTGGGCCAGTGGAAATGGGGTGGCCAGTCCTGGCGGGTCTTAAGACAGTCGCTGTAGGACTTGGCAGTGGACCCTGTGAAGCAGAGAAGTGCAGATAACACCAGGCAAGATGGACCTTGGATGGTAACTGATGGGTTAGAAATTGGTAGCTTTGGGGTGTAGAAGAGGAGGGAGTTCCCAAGCAGGGTACGATTCAGGCTCCCTCTCTCGTTAGCAGGTGATTGGGAGGGAGGGAGGGAGGAGCACTGCTGGTTGAGGGTACGTCCCTGGAGACCTGCGTTCTCCTGTCTTGTCATTTGGGGAAGCTTTATACCTGGTCAAGACCCTGCCAGGGCCCCCGTCACCCCCGGCCTTGCTTGCAGGCGACTCTTCGGCTGGACACCCACCCTGCTATGATCACGGTGCTGGAGATGGGGGCCGCCCGGCACTTCCTGCGCATGCAGCAGCTGGCCAAGACCCAGGAGGAGCGTGCTCAGCTGCTGCAGCCCACGCTGGAGATCAACCCCAGGTAAGGCTGCCGGCTCCAGGCCTCTTGGGCCCAGGGCCCTCGATGCCCAGGGCATGGGCATGCTCATTTCTGACCCGCCAGGTAATCTTTTAAAATTGTGAGTGGGTGTTCTTTTATTTATAACACATAGAAAGTGCATAAAGCTTTTGGACAGTTTGATAAATGTTTATAAACACCCGTGTAATTGAACTGTATTAAACTATACCCACGTGACGTTTAAAAAAACTGAAACTTGCCGGCGCCCAGATGGTCCTATTTTCCTCCCACTTGAATTCTGTCCCGCTCTCCAGGGAGAACCATAGTCCTGACTTCTGCGTCAGTCACTTCCTTGCTGTGCTTTATGGTTTTTCGGCTACTTGTGCATCATTACACACAAGCTCAGTTCTGCCTGTTTCTGAACTTCACGTGAATGGACCCCTGTGCAAGGGTTCCCTTTGAAGCCTTACTTTCTTCCCTCGGCGTGTGATCAGATGCATTCATCTGTGGGGGTGACTACAGTTTGTTCTTGTTCACAGCTGAATCACAGGGTATGAGTCTACTCAGCACAACTATTTATTCTATTTTGATAGACATTTGGGTAGTTTCCATTTGGAGGCTGTTGGGAACACATTGCTCTGAACATTCTTGTCCCCCGTCTGGTGCTGCGCATGTGTTTCTCCAGGATGTGTGCCCAGGCGTGAGAGCACCTTATCCTCAGCTGGGCTGAGTAAGGCCCACTGCTTCCAGAGGGCAGAGCATGGGAACCCAGGTCCCTGCAAGTTAGAAGGCTACTGTTCTTTTTTCCGTTGGGCTTTTAAAAAAAAATTGATTGGTAGTTCTTTATATATACTTTATCAGTTGCAAATATCTTTTCTCACTCTGTCTTTTCACCTATCTAAAGGTGTCTTTTGAAGAGAAGTTCTTAATTTTAATGTAATCAAATGTATATACATTTGTTAGAGATTTCTTAAGGCCCCAAAAAGCATCTATTCCAGACATGAGTTTCTTCTCCTGCATGTCCTTCTAAAAGCTTTATAGTTCTGGCCTTTCATGTTGGTCGAGCTCATCTCTAACTGGCCTGTCTGGGATTGGGGGCTAAGGGGGGTTCTAGTTTCATCTTATTCCATGCGAACACCGTGTTGCCCACACCGTTAACTGTGCTGCCTTCTCAGATGAGTATCTCTTGGAAACTTACGTTTTCTTTAGAGTTCTTGTACATTTTTTTATAGTTATTTGATGTGTCTTTTTTATTGGATATTTTTTTTTCTTTTTTTTTTATTGGATATTTTTAAATTTCATTTTCTAACTGTTGTATATGGAGACAGTTTCTTTTTTGGAAATTGACTTTGTATACAGCAGTAATTTTTTACATGAAGTTACATAAACAAGTTACCAAAAACGCTAGAAAAGTCCATAGTCTCACCCCCACCACAGTCACTGTACCCTATTTGGTATATTCGTCTTATTGTGGGTTTTGGTTTTTTTATATAGTACATGTCTAATTTTATTATTCATAACCTATAAATATTTTTCCATGTTGCTTTAGAACCATTAATTTACTTAAAACTACTGGCGAGTAGGGGGAAGTGCCTTTTCCAGTCTCTGAGCCAAATTACTAGCCACGCAATTACTGGGTGAAAGATCTGAATTGGCTCATGGCTGGCCACAAAGAGCGTCGGATGCCTCTCAAAGGAGCTGTCCTGGTTGGCAGGTTGGCATAATGGGTGCAGGCCTGTGTAATGGGCTCACAGTTCCCAGCTGTGAGTCCCCAACAGAGATGGACGCTGACTGGACACCCCCTTGCCTTAACTAGTTCTGACACAAAAGCAGTTTTGTAAGATAGCTGTGCAGAGTGCTTGTTTCTGTTGCCAAAAGACTCTTATTTTACAAATTTGCTTTAAAATTTGTTAATATGTTCATATGGTTGAGAATTCTAAAGAACTAAGGGAGTTCACGGTGAAACCCCCCCCCCATCCCGTTTCCTCACGTATCTTCAGAGATGCTGTGCGGGGCCTCCTCTGGTACACTTGCTGTGCAGTGTGCTCACCTTGCTTTGTAAAGTGTTTGCTACTCTGAACAGCGCTGTGAGGGGAGGGAATCATCTCGTCTCAGACGGGGACCAAAGACACTCCTGCTGTCCTCTGAACCTTTCCCCAGTGCCTTCAGTTTTATCAAACTTATCAATTTTTGACATTCTCTTAAAATTATACCTTATAATTTTGATGTATGTTTCCCATTGTATTTTTTCCTGTGCAGAAAATATTTCAGTTTTTTTGTAGTCAGAGTTATTCTTTTCTTTCTGACTTCTGGGTTTGTATTTTGTTTAAAAAGGCTTTCCCCTTCCGAGATTATAAAATACTTCTTCCCTGTTTTCTTCTAGTATTATACTTTTTTGCTTTTGATTTTTACATTTAATCTTTGATCCCTCTGGAAATTATTTTGGTCCAAGGAATCACGCAGGAATCCAACTTGTTTCCTGGGTGCGGCCCAATTATCCTGTCTTTATGAGGTACTAACGAAATTCCTATATGAATTGGGCCATTTATACATTGTCCACTTTGTTGCACTGAGCTGTTACTTTTCATTTTCCAGAACTGTTTAATTACTGGAGCTTTATGTTTTAACTGGGACTTCCTCCTCTAACTGTTCTTCCATGTTTACTTTTCTTTATAAATTTTATACTAGATGTTTTAGATATGAGTCTTTTAATGTAAAGGAATCCTATTAAACGTGGATTAATTTAAGGAAAGTTTCACTTCTATTTATGGTCCACTTATCCAAGAACTAACATATGTCTTCTCATATATTAAACTCATCTTTCTTTACCTTAGTGTTTCATTTATATCAATTTAATATCAAAACTTTTGCTGGGTTTTCTGGGTATATAATCTATAATTGATCATTTTAAAATTTTTTATGTGCTTTATTTTTTATACTGGACCTTTCTATTACCCTTTTTTGCATGTCCTGATAACCCCAACATTTCAGAAAAGTCACTGGAACACAAAAAGTTAGAGGCTGTCAGGCTGTGTGCACCCCCAGCCCTGAGCTAATAACTTCTTGGTGGTTTCTGTGTTCAGGCACACACTCATCAAGAAGCTCAGTCAGCTGAGAGATAGCGAGCCTGACCTGGCCCAGCTGCTGGTGGATCAGGTGAGTCTGCTGGAGAAATGCGAAGAGTAAACTGAGGCATGGGGCTGTCAGCTTCAGGAGGCTGCCTCTTCCTTTGAGGTTTCCTCTAAAACTGTTTTAAACAGAACAGTGCTCTTCCTTACTTCTCTCTTTGAGGTCCCTGGGTTGGGACCAGGCCTCGCTCACCCACCCACTAACAACGAGGTGCTGCCTTGCCTTTCAGATCTACGAGAATGCCATGATCACAGCGGGGCTCGTCGACGACCCCCGACCCATGGTCAGCCGCCTGAACCACCTGCTCATCAAGGCCCTGGACCGACACTGACAGCTGTGAAAGCCCCAGGTCCTCCTGCAGTGTTAGGGCTGCAGGAGAGGGGACAGATGGAACCGTGGGACAAGGCAGCCTGAGACCAGTCATGGTGGGGGGGCAGGGAAGGGGGACGATGACACAGGAAGGACTGGATGCTGCCGATGAGAACACCTGCTTTTGAGATGAGATTTACTTAAAAGGTATTTCTTAGACTTTTTGTCCAGACTGAGAAGGTGGGGTGCTCTGGTGACACAACCTCCAAGCTTACAATGGAAGTGGGTACAGTGAGGAAAAGTCTACCTTCCGTCCCCTTCCTCTAATTCCAGCTGCCACGGTGGTGGGGAGGGGCAGGGGCACTCAGGACCAGGCACTGCTTTCCTAAACTCCATCCCCAGCCTTTGGCTGTGTCGTCTCAGTTCTTGGCAACAGGCTGCAGAGCGGAGGTCGCCAGCCAGGCCTCACTCACGTCAGGCTCTCTTCAGTGTCACCTCCACCGGGTAATGGTCGCTGATGGCTAGGGCCTGTGGGGAGACAGCCATGAGCACAGGGACGCCCAGACATCTAGTACTCTGCACTCATGCTCCTGAGGCCAGTCGGGATTTGGGCCTGGGAAAAGGAGACCAAGAGGCGCCCAGGGCCACAGACAAGTGGCTCTTTCAAGTCAATGAAAAAAGCAGTGGGTCCAGGCCTATGTTCCTGTGTCCCACGCCCCTATTAGAGCTACGTGACCAGGACACTTACGGTCTGGTCACTCAGTCCGTATGCAGCTTGGAAGTCAAAGGGAGCGGCTGAGTTGGGAACCACAGCACCTTGGAGCAGAGGTCCTGCAACCACGATCCTGCAGCATCAGACACAAGAGAAGGTCCCCTTCAGCCCACTGTCTAGCTCTGTGCACTTACTTACACCTCGGATCCCAGCATGTACCCCCAGCTCCTCACTCACTGTCACCCCAACACACTGAGCTGAGCAACCTAGGCCCCAAACTGCACACCACTGACCAACCCACATACCTGCCAGTGTAGTGTTATCCCTAAATGTGCTTCACCCCCAAACTAAGAAATGCCGCTCCTTTCATTCCATTTCCTAAGTGGACTGAGTGAAGCTCAGGAGGGTGTGTGTCACAGGGCTTGGGAACCATTTCTGAAGCTGGTCATGGAGGCTCCCTCATCCCTGCCTGCGGGCTCAGTGTGGGCCTGGGCCCTGCTCACCTGTCATAGGCACAGTGCGTGGATGTAACGGTGGTGTCGGCAGTGTCAGGAATCAGCCACTGGAAGTGGGGGCTCTTGTGCAGGCGGATGGATGACCATTGCGAGGGGGTCACGTAGCTACAGCCAGCGTTGAAATCACCCATCAACATGATGTTCTACCAGGAGACACACACTTGTTAGCCCAGGGCAGAATGGGGGCCCCAGAGCCCAATGCTGGGGATGGGGGGGTGGTTGCCTCACCTCCAAGTCCCACTTCTGCCAGACATCCAGGTAGACATCATAGAGAGAGTCGATCTCAGCCACCGCATCCGATGGGGCCGCATGCAGGGAAACAATGGCAAACTCCTTGATCTCTGTGGAAACAGTCACACTGAGCCGGTGTGGGCTGGGCTCAGCCATGAGTCGGGCTGGGGTGGAAGACACCTGAGCCAGTCCTCCTTGAGGGTGGACGTTTTCCTAAGTAACTCCAATGTAAGAACAAAGCACAAAGGGTGTGGGCTGCAGCACGAGACAGCTTTCCAGGTGTCTTGGGAAGGGCTGGGCGGGGCACTCACGTGTGAAGGGGGAGGAGAACTTGACCACAGCTGGCTCTCGGCTGAAGCTGTCATTCCCACAGGGCTCACAGCCATCATCGTACTGGTAGCTGTCCAGCACGGAAACCTGGTCGGGTCTGCAGAAGGCCGGGCCAGAGGGCAGTTAGCCTTGGGCCAGGGCACCACCTTGTCTTGGTAAAGTCACTTTCTGCCATGTCCAGGTGGGCAGGGGGCCCGGCCTTAGCACCGCACAGACCCACTGGTCTGGAGCTCCTGCCATGTTCCCCTGCCTCTGCACAGGCTGTGAGGCCAGCTCAGGGCCCTGCTCTGTGGCCCCAGTTCTCGCCCCCACACCCGGAGGGGAGGGGCTCACAGGCTCTCTAGAGCACACCCCAGCCTCCAGTCGGCACCCTCTGAGGAGGTGACCCAATCTACCTGAACAGGAACAGGTAGCGCTCCTTATAGCTGTTGCGTCCCAGCGGCTCACTGACCACATAGTGATAGGTGTTTGGGTCATCCCTGGATTGAGGAAACAAATGTCCCGGTCGGTGGGATTCGGGGGGGGGGGGGGGGAGTCCCTGGGGACCCTCCTGCCACCTATACATTTATAGCAGGGCTCCTGCCCACATCCCTATCTCTGGGGCCTTGCTGAAGTGGCATACCCTCTCCCATCCACGCCTCCTGGGACCCCACTGTCACCCACTGGTTGAGTTTGTCCAGCAGCCTCCCTACGGCCATCAGGTGGTTGTCTCTGACCTCCTGGACGAGGGCGATATCATAGCGACTCAGGATCTGGGGGCAAGGCCACAGTAATGCTAAGCAGGGCAGGCTGGGTGGAGACTGAGGCATCTGAGCCTGCCTGCTGTGAGTCACAGGGCCAACCTGCTCCTCCCAGACACCTTCCCGTCACGGCTTGGCCTGGGACTTGCCTGGGACGTGCCAGACGTCCCACCACCTCCAGCCGTGCACGGCACAGCAGTGACAAGGACCTGTCCCCTTGACAGGTGGGCTGAGACCAGAGGCTTTCAATCCCCTCCCCCGATCACCACCACTGCCGATCACCCTCAGGACTGACCACTGGCCCAGGGTTCCCAGGGCCTGTTAGAGGGCCCTCCCCTTACCCCACCCTGAGTCCCTGGGGACAGGCCAGCCTGGATTTACCTGCACAATGTAGTTGGAGAGGGTAGCATTGGACATCTTGGTCTCCCCAAAAGTCCGGATGTTGAAGGCTGCTATTCTCAGGGACAGGGCCTGCTGCAGCAGGCCAGCCAGGGCGAACAGCACCCCCATCAGCCTGGCACCCCTCATTCTGAAGCAGGAGAAATGTTCACATGTGGGCCTGAGGGTGGCAGACTCAGCACCCTGGCCTCCCTGAGTCCAGCTGGGCAGAGCTGGTAAGAGCCCAAGGCTGAGTAAACCCTGTCTTTGTGGGCTATGCCGAGCAGGCCAGGGTGAGCCTCTGAGCCCTCTCACCAGCCTGCAGGGCCAGACACCAAGCGCCAAGTAACAGGCACTGGATCTTCTCACTCCTCACCTGCCAGCAGATGAGCCCCTGTGAGGGTCGCCAGCCTAGGAAGCCCCTGCCGCTGTGGGTGGGGCACCAGCTCACCACCCTCCCCGCTCCAGCCGCCCTCCCCTCCGGGATTGGCCAGGGCTCTTCCCAGGGTGGCCACGGTCACCAAGAGGGACTCCACGGGGCTTCTGGGCCTAGTACCCACCTTCCACAGGCCACAGGTCACACAGCCCTTGGGGCACCAGGCACACTCACCTGAAACTTGACTTTCACAAAGACAACAGGAATTCTGCCAAGAATCAAGAATTGATACTCTTCGGTACCAATTTTCTCCTTTCGCGGCTTTAACAAAAAATCCACAAAGTGTTAAGAAACACAACCGTGAGCTGCTGCAGCTCCAAATCCTCACAACAGGAAATGTTCGTCCCACCTGGGGTTTTAAAGGTTTAGGCAGCTGTGACCTTTCCCAGGGTATCACCTGGAGGACAAAGAACAATAGCGCTGCCTGTGTGCCTTTCCCAGCAGGTGGGTAGCTGGCATGTGTTTATTTCAAGAGGTACAGGTCCTTGCTGCTGTAAAGAGCACCTGATACTTGCACTTGGTTTTAAAAAAAAAAAAAAAAAAAAAAGCCAAAGGCTCTGTGTCCTTTGCCCAAGTTGCTCTCCCAGGGGTGGGGAGCAGATGCACTGGCTACTCCTGGCTGCAGGACTTGAGGTGACCTTGGAGCCAGCAGCCAAAGCCAGACATTCCATGTTGCAAATGGAGCCCATGGTGGCTGCTCTCCCAGGACCCCATCTCTCACCAACTCCAACCCCTGCTTCCTAATCCTTCAGTTGTGAGGGCTGCAAGCACCCTGGCCAGGAGTTGGGGCTCTCAACAGGGCGCACATGAGATGCAGCATCAGGGGCTGCAGGGCTGTGGGCACCGGGCACCAAGGAGGGACAGGGGCCGCAGAGTCCACCTCACTTGCCAGCGAGGCAGCAGGAAGCCTTCTTGTGGAGAGCCTGTGCATTTCACGCGCAGGTGACAGGAGTGGCCGGGTCATAAGGACACTGTCAGGCAGCAGCTGAGGGTCTGTGCCAGGCCTTGGGTCCAGTCATTTCATTTGGAATCCTTGGCTTTCCCATTTGTATTCATTACCTGTGGCTGCTGTAACAAGTCAGCACAAACTTGGTGGCTTAAAATTACAGAAACTTATTCTGTAATAATCTTAGAGCCCAGAGTCCAAAATCCATTTCACTGAGCTGAAACAAGGTGTGGCAGGGCTGCACACACTCTGGAGGAACTGGGGGAGACCCTTCCTGCCTCTTCAGCTTCTGGAGGCTCCTGGTTCCTTGGCTTATGGCTGCATCACTTCAGTCTCTGCCTCCATCATTACATTGCCTTCTCTTCTGTGTCGATTCTCCCCCCTCAAAGATACAGGTTATTGAGTTTAGGGTCCTCCCAGATAATCCAGGACTGTCTCCCCATCTTGAGATCCTTTTTTGCCATGTGAAATTCATAGTTTGCAGGGATTAAGACATGGATATATTTTCGGGGGTACTATTCAGCCCATCACCCCATCCATGGGGGCTCTGCCCCATTTTGGGGTTGGGGGTTGTGGTCTCCAAGGACAGCCCTGCAACTGGGAAGGCTGGGTCCCTCTCTGGAAAGGAAGGGTCTTGCAGTATTAAGGGGAGTGTAGGGCTACGGGGGACTGGGGGTCAGGGAGCAGGAGGGGCCTGAGGGGAGCAGTCAGCAGGAGCCAAGGTCAAAATCAAAGTGCCATGGATGTGGTCAGCTGGTCATGAAGTAGGACACAGAGGGATTAAAAGCAACTCAGAAAGTAAACCAACTTCAACAAGACCAGAACCCCGTGAAGTAATGAGAACATGCTGACGGACAGCTCCAGCAGTCAGTAGGAATGCCAGTCAGCTCGTGTGTACTCTGATAAGGCATCTACAACGTGGGGCCACGTGGCCTGGCCCTCAAGCTTCCAGATGCCCCACTGCAGCCTTTTGCAAAGGTTTGATTGCTGACTCTCCTGTTTAAAATCCCCGAGGCTTCAAGTGTGTCAAAATCCAGACCCCAACCACCAGGCAAGACCATCAATGTATTCAGTGTAGGTGCCTTGACACTTTTCTTCCATAGGTATCTTTCCTGGACACACAGTTGCCAGACCTTTTGAGGGGAGCATGAGAGCAAACCAGTAGGTGGCAAAGCCATGGCTCACACAAAAGACACCCAGACCCCCCAGTTTTCAGCATGTGGGATACAGGCACCTGTCTGTTGGCACCCCTGTCCCCCTCTCAACCAAATGCTGCCCCTTCTCTGGGAGGTGCCCTCCCTCCCCAACCTGTCAGAAGAAAGGTCCCAACGGTGGCCTCACTTGCACGAAGTGCCAAGCTCTGCTGCCATATTGGTTGCTCTAAGTCGGGCCCACAAGAGAGGTAGGCAGCACAGCTGGGAAGAGCCTGGCCCAGGAGTCAGGGATTTGGGGCCTAGACCAGGCTCACCCACCGCACCTTCAACCACTTTGAACCTCAATGTCTTCATCTATAAAATGGGGATAAAACTGTCACTGCTTTCCTCTTAGGTTTGTCTTAAGGATCAACAGACATAACATTATTCTACAGAAGAATCATTTCACATCTTAAAAATTCATCTTATCCCTAAGACCAGTAACCTTCTCAGCTGTTATATTTCCATCACCCTTTTAACTTTCCCTCATGGACGTCTTCTCCATTTGTATCAGTCAGCTGTTGCTGTGTAACAAGCGACCCCAGAATTCAATACATATGGCAGTATTAATTTTTTTTCTCATGCTCACAGGTCTGTAGGTTAGCTGGGAGGGCTCTGCTCCCTGGGCCTCCCTCTGTGGGGGGAGGCACTAAGCTGAAGGGGCTTCAGCTAGCCAGGGTATGCTCTTCTAACATGGTGGAAGGTGGAAACTTCCAGAGAGGTGAACAGAAATACATGATGCCTCCAGAAGCCTAGGCTCAAAATTTGCATGTTGCTACTTCTGCCCACATTCTTTTGGTCTTAGCAAGTGACAGGGCCAAACCCAACACCAATGGCAGAGTCAGGGGTACACTCCTCCTGCGCCCAGCTCCACAGCAGAGACAGAATGGGTGCCAGGGAAGGGAGGAAGCCCAGTGCTGCTGGCATTTTTCAATGTCACATCAGCAGGGAAATGGGTGCAGACAGCAGACCGCTTTCTCTGATCAGGGTGAGCTATTTTTACATCAACCCTGAGAGTCTGCCACCCTCTTTAAACTAAACCTGTTCAGATACAGGAAGGGGAAATGACGCATCACACTGAAGTAATTAAGTTGGAGTCAGGTCTTGAGTTCTGAGGCGTTTTAAATCAAAGGATAGGGCTTCCCTGGTGGCGCAGTGGTTAAGAATCCGCCTGCCAATGCAGGGGACACGGGTTTGAGCCCTGGTTCAGGAAGATTCCACATGCCGCAGAGCAACTAAGCCCGTGCGCCACAACTACTGAGCCTGTGCTCTAGAGCCTGTGAGCCACAACTACTGAAGCCCGCCCGCCTAGAGCCCATGCTCCGCAACAAGAGAAGCCACCGCAATGAGAAGTCCGCACACCGCAACAGAGTAGCCCCTGCTAGCTGCAACTAGAGAAAGCCCGTGCACAGCAACAAAGACCCAACTCAGCCATAAATAAATAAATAAATAAATTTATAAAAAGTAAATAAATAAAATCAAAGGATAAAGAAAAAAATCCTCTAAGCACCGAAGCTGGGAACACAATAGCTTCAAAGGGACATTTGCCATGTGCAGGCTGTTGGGCTGTGAGGGCAACAGTGAGTGCCACAAGACCCAGTGAGCCATCCCAAAGAACTGGTGGGGGGTGGGGGGTGACTTGCACACCAACATGTGGCCCAGGAGAGAGGACGTCCACAGACCCAGAGGGAAAAGGGAAGGGCACAGAGCTGCAGTTTCTAAACAATGCACTGAAGAACCCCCAGCCCACAGTGAACTTGCAGGCACAGCAGGATGCCTTTTACTTTTGAGGAAAACGGTGATACTAATAAACACCTCTGAACACTTCATGGTTTCAACATCATATCTTGCTACACTCCTTTCCGCTATTTCATGTCTGCAAAGCTAGGTTTCTGGCAGTTATTGAAAAAGCAATTACTGTGTAAGAATCAATGTGGAAAAAGCAACAAGGGTGGCAGTGTCCAATCTGATTCCAAGATTCAAGAAGAGCCGACAGGCACACGTTCCGCCCATAATTACAGTTACTTAAAAATTAAGTGAAAAAAATTTTAAGTTTACATTATTTTCCAAATATCTACTGTAAGTTGCTAGGATGTCAATACTTAACTTGTTTGGACTTATGTATTTAAAAATGGAACTATTAGGTACTTCTTTTGGCCTATGAGTCCCTTAAAATAATTACTGAACCTTAACTAGAGGTGCTCTGAACTGCGAGTTTGGGAACCTCTAGATCTGACATACACAGTGGGTATGACCCCCTCCCACTATGGCCCTGCCTCCACCCAGATGCTCAGATACCTGAGGCTCATTTGGGTCCCTGCTTTCCCTCAGCCCCACCCCAAATGCGTCCTGAGTCCACAGTCCCCTCTGGTTCTGCAGCTGTGATACCTGTCCTTCGCTGAACACAAGCAAATCCACCCATTGGTCTCCGTGCTCCCAGAAACTCTCCCCACAATCCAAGTATCCACACAGCACGCAGCACATCTTGCAAATGTGCAATCAGATCACCTTTTTCTCCTGCTTAAAATCTGTCATCGGGGGACTTCCCTGGTGGTCCAGTGGCTAAGACTCCGTGCTCCCAATGCAAGGGGCCTGGGTTCAATCCCTGGTCAGGGAGCTAGATCCCACATGCCGCAACTAAAGACCCCACATGCCGCAACGAAGTTCCTGTGTGCCGCAGCTAAGACCCAATGCAGCCAAACAAATAAATAATTTTTTAAAAAAATCTGTCATCAGTTTCTCATTGTCCTTATGAGGAAAGCCGGGGCCTACCAGGACTTGTGCGATGCCAGCTCAGGGCGCCGCTTTGCACACAGAGCTACCCACCCTGTCATTCCAGTTCAGCTCACCATCACCTCTTCAGGGAGGTTGCCCTCTTCCCAACCCAACCCTGCCACCAGCGTGGTCCCAATGTCATCTTTTCCATGACCCTTATCACTTGTTTTCCTTGTTTTAGTGTTTGCTCTTACTTGCTTACACCAGTTGAAGGCGGCCTCTGGACTAGAAGACAATCTGCACAGGAGCAGGGACCTTGTCTATCTCATCCATGCAACTGACCAGGCCTAAAACAATGCCTGGAAGGTAGAAGGCTCTGTGCTCACCTGTTCCTCACCTCCTGCCCCGCAACCTCCCATGTGAGAGAACATCCCTTCCTCATGGACCCTCCAGAGAGAACCCAGCATGGCTTCCTCTCCTGAAGCACAGGAGACACCGCAGGGCATCCAAGTGGCTTCTGGGCGCTTGTCCTGAGCTGACCAGAAGCTCCCAGGAGCCAGTGGCTGTTGTGTCCTCCCTCACCCAGATTTGACCTGGATTCCTCCTCTCCCCTCAAAAGGGGTGTTTGCTGACCCCAAGGCAGAGCATTTTAGAGGACAAAGGGGCTTCCATCTTTTACTTGAGATAAAAGGCCGATGTCTTTGCTGTGACATTGCTTTAATCCATGTTAGACCGCCTGTGCAGGTCAGCAGTCATCTCTCAGCTCAGCCACTGGCCTTGGCCCATGACCCCACCTTAGCTCACCATCCCTCTTGAATTTATTTCTGTTCATTATAAGGAAATCATTAACCCAGGATGGAAAATTTCTCAGAACATGCGTGTGAACTGCTACAATCCATAACAGTTTCAAGGTCAAGCTCAGCACAGCCCCGACCCTGCTCCCTCACCCCCAGCTATGCCAGTGCCCATCATGTCAGTGGAACAGGGAGCACTCGGGTTCCATGGTCCACGAGCCTGAGTAGCAATGTGCACACCCCTTGCAAATCACAGACAAGCCTTCCTTGGTTCCCCGTCCCACCAAAGGCATTTTCTAAGGTGTATGTTGGAGAGATTAGCATACCTTTAGCCTGAGCCCATGAGCACAAACAAGCTCATGTCCCTTTTGCCTAAGACCCTTAAAGATTTCACTAGAGTCATGGAGGTCCAATGACTAGACTCCCAACGTGCTGGTAATGTTTCCAACAAGGCTGCAATGGAGAGCGATCCCCAAATTCCCAAGCCCCCTCAGTCTCTCCCAAGCACAAAGAGTCTCCTCAGCAGGCCCCCCCGCCACTGCCCAGCGGGTCTACGGAAGGGCTCAGAGGGCCCAGGACAAGGAAGCTCACAGGATAGTGCGAGCTGGTCACGGTGGGGTTTGCAGAGATATTTTCTATTGATCTATCTTGCAGTTCACTAGTCCTTTCTTCAGCTGTCTCTCGTCTACTTTTAAATCCACCTACTGAATTTTAAATTTCAGGTATTGCACTTTGAATTTTCATTTAATCTTCTATGAATTCTAATTCTCTGTGAAACTCTCCATCTTACCTATTTCAATATGTTAGTTATTTTAAAGTCCATGTCTGCTAACTCCAATATCTTACTTCCTGTGGGTCTGTCACTCTTCCCCCCCACTCCCCCCATCCTGTTTCTCAGTGTGCCTAGTAACTTGACAGAGTGTCAGGCACTGTGTGTGACAGAATGGTTGAGGATCAGGATGGTGTCTCCCTCCAGGGTGGGCAGCAGAGGGCAAGTCCACCTCAAGCCACTCCAGGGCTCAGCTAACGCTAAACTCATTCCACAGTCCTTGTAAAGTCCAATCTACCTGTGGTCCCCAAAGGTCCAAGCTGAGAGCCTGGTATTTCTTAGGGCCATTCCTCCTTGGCAGGCTCTGAACTCTTCCCTAGCATCATGAAACTGCCAAAAAGCCAGCTCTGCTTTTTTAGCCACTTTCTGCTTCTCTGGCCTCCTTCCTCTCAGGGATCTTGGCCCTCAGGTCCCACTGCCTCAGCAGGCCCAAACCCCCAGCTCAGTTTCCCCAGTCCCGCAAGATTACGCGGAGCTCCTCTGGCTTCTCTGCCTCTGAGCAGCTGCCCCTGCCCAGCCCCAAAGGGAGAAGCCAGTGCAGGAAATAGGACTCACCTCTTCAAGCTCCCCTCTGAGCTGTGGGTGCCAGGGTAGTGCTCCAGTCCTACAAGCAGATGCCTTCTGAATTATGGCCAGTTCCTTGAGTCCTCATCAGGCATTGGTCTGCCATAAGCCACTCCATTGCCAGAAGCAGTCTGTTTTCATTACCTGGAATGAGTCACTGAAGTAGAGAGCTGGAGAGGATATGGTTGATAACTAGGCAAGCTGGTCCAACTAGCAGGCCGCGTGGACATCTCTGAGCTATAAATGTCCTGTGCAGAGGTATGCCACCCAATAAGAGGCGGCCAGAAGGGAAACAGACCATCCCTTCCTGCCCGACCAAGAGTCTCTGGGACTGAAGATCTCCATATCCTGTCTGAAACCCACAGCATTTGTTCTCATCAGCCCACTCCTAAAAGTGAAGATGGCGTAGCGTCAGGACACAGCAATTCTATATTCCATAAACTTGTTCTACAGTTCCTCAGAGAATGGAGCATCTGTCCTCAGCTCAGGTTTACTACCTCACTCCTAGAGAAGAAGACTTGGGGCCTGCAGACTGCCAGCTCCAGGCCTGTTTCCTTTCTGGGGACTCTGCACCCTTAGCCAGATGGGCAATGCTGGTTTCTGAGAACTGTAAGTACCTGCTGTGCTTCCTGCCCAGGACCAGCCACGGGGCTTATCTATAGACACTACAGTTTATTTCACATTGACAGTTTCAACAATGTTTCCCAAAGGGGATCCTGCCTCAGGACCTTTGCACTGTTCTACCTGAGCACTCTGCCTCCAGATGGCTACATGGTTTGTCCCTCCCTTGACTTGAGCCTCTGCCCAGATGTCACCCTACCATAGCATCCTACTTAGTAGCAGGTTTTGTCCCACTGTTCTATCTCCTTTACCCTGCTTATTTTTTCTTGCCCACCAATCACATCTAACATACAATGTATGCTCACTCTCATCCCACTGGACATAAGTCCCACAAGAGCTGGGGCTTATGTAGCAGCACCTAAACAAGGCCTGACAGGTGCTCACCAACTACTTGCTGAATGAAAAGATGAATGTCAGGCAGGGACTTTGACAGAACAATGTCTTTAGATGCTCCAACCTCTTCAGCTGCTCTGGTTGTGCCCATTTAAGTGTGAGCATCTCACACAAGAGGAGCCCGACTTGGTCCTCCCTGATGACTAAGTAAAGGAACAGGCTTCTGCCACTGGCCCAGGCTCCTCAGCCTCCACATCCCAAATCCTGGTGGGATGGAGACACGTAACCAAGAGTGATAAGGGAGCACCAAAGTTACAGCTCCTAACAGGAGGGGAGCAGAGGGGAAGGAGGCTCCCCGTGGGGTAAGTGGCCGTCAGAACGATACTCAGGTAAAGCGCAGCCAGATAGCAGAGAGCTCAGAACAACTCCGTCCTGTCCTCAAAGTCCCAGGCAAAGGCTGAGGATTGACCCTAGAGAGGAGGTGGTGCGGGCCCATCTCCATGGAGAGGAGGAGGCTGCCCACGCCTGAGCCGGAGCCCAGCAGGACTCTCACGAGGATCTATGGCCCCAGGGGCCGATGCCCGTGTATGGTACAGACCCACGATGCAGTAGCCACCACAGCTCTCACCACAGACCCTCAGACCTGAGTCCCAAGTGCAGTGTGTCTTTCCAACTCTGCCTACTCCTTCCTGGATGAGCAGCTAGGTAAGGCTGGTACCATGTCTTCCCTACCTCCCCTGGTCACCATGCCTACTAATCATCAGCCTCTGCTCACCCTCCATTCTCTAAGCATCTCCGGACCTCAGAGTATAGGACATTGAGCAATGTGGCCCCACCAGTGAGGAGAAGACCACGGTCCCTGAGCTCCCCTGGGTACTTCTCCCTGCCCCCACTACCATGGGAAGCTGTGAGCTGTAATGTTCCTATAACTCAGCTTCTCTTGGGGGTGGGGACACGTGCAGTGAGAGCCTGTGGGGGGCTCAGTCATGTGAGGAGAAAGGCTCCCACTGAACCATCCCCCCCCCGCGCCTCGGCTTCCCCCTACCCAGCCTCCAGGGCAGTCACCTCATCGGGCCTGCTGTGAGGGAAGGGTGCTGCACTTGTCCTGCCCAGGCCCCCCACCAGTGTGAGGGCTCCCCAAAGGGCCTGCCAAATGTGGGCAGACATAGGGCCCTGCCCCCACTTCTCTACCCAAAGGTCCAGACACTGCCCCAGGGAGGGGGCCTGAGGCATGTAGATTCCTGGCTACTAGAAGAGAATGTGCCCCCAGGAGAACACGAAAGGCAGCCGCAGAGACCTCTGCCTCCTCAGGAATCGTAGGGCTCAGGGCTCTGGGGAATGGCACTGGATCTCACCCCACTTCTATACCAGCTTAGAAAACATGTCCACTTACCTGTGAGGCTGGCTTTCCAGACTCTCTTCCCCAGGGCCTGCATAAAAGCATAGCCGCCAGTCAAGGGACAGGGCCTCAGGCAGGAGCAGCGATGACCTCAGGATGCCAGGAATGAGCCCAGTCCAGCGCACACCCACCTGGTCCTCTGGCCAAGGCCAGAGGGGCCTGAGGCGGGTGCCTTGTCGGTCTGGCTCCCCATCGTCCAAAGACTGCTGAAGTCGTAGCAGGCCATAGAGGAGGCCTACGCAAATGCATTGGTGATCGGCTGTTTCCTCACTTGGGCTCCTGTGAGGAGGCGCTGATCTTCGCAGGTGCCTCAGCCCACAAATGACACGGTGCGGAAAGCAGGTAAAATGCAAATTTGCTGGGAAGCCAACACCAGACTGCCACCATGTCACTCCCTCACAGCCTGTGCCATCTTGCTGCTCCCATTCACACGTGACTGGTTTAAAAAGAAGAAAAAAGGGAGCGTTAATAACGTCAGTCAACTTAGCTACACGGTACCAACTTGTCCTGAAATTTCATCAGGCTGTTGCATTTGTTTGTGTGTTTATTCACTCATTCAAGATGGAGTAACAGGGGCCCTAAACAACAAGAAAGCTGGACAAGAGATGATGTGATGGTTTTCAGTCACTGGATAAGTACAGGACAGTGATCCCAGGGAGAAGGGACACCAACACACTGAGCCCTATGATTTTTGTGTGTTTGTGGTGGGGCGGGGAGGGGGGGTGGTGTTGCACCATGTGGCTTGTGGGATCTTAGTTCCCCAACCAGGATTGAACCCGGGCCCACAGCAATGAAAGCACCGAGTCCTAACCACTGGACCACCAGGGAACTCTGGGCCCTATGACTGACCAGCCATAGCTGACGCAGTTTCTAGGCTACAGTGCAGGGAAAGGAAACTCAGACCTGGCTGTCTCCTGAGTGGACGAGACACTGAGGAGGTCAGGGAAGTCCAGGTGGCTAGAATGTGTACAGCAAAATGTTGGGGAGCAGGGGGCCGTACAGAAAGCAGAGCTCCAGGATCCAAAGAGGATTCCCTCGTGTCTTCAGCTAAGGACAAGTCTGTACCTGTGTAAGAAAAACTATGTGAGGAGGCTGGGGCAAGAACCCCTGGAAAGGAGCAGACAGAACAATCCCCAGAGCTCACACAGGAAGGGAATAAACTGTGTTCCCACAAGCCACCATGGAAAGACTTCCTCATTCACAGGGTATTGGGTAGAATCCTCAGAAGGGCATCACCCTTAGTAATGAGGCTAAATTAGCTGTAGACCAAAGGCAGCTCTGGACCACCCTAACGCAGCTCGGGAGCAATCCTCTAAAGGATCAACTGATGCCAAGGAACTTAACTGGGTGCCAGACCAAGATTAATACTATTTGAAGGAATACAACAAAACCCAGCAACCAACAACATAAATTTACAATGTCTCGTAGCCAATAAGGAAATTGCCAGGTCTATTGATCAGGGTACAGCCAGGGGACAGATACCACATGGTATTTTAAACAAGGGAAATTTAGTATAAAGAATTATTAACTATTTATAGGGAATTAACTAAAAGGAACCAAAAGGGAACTCTATAGAATACCCTAGGGTGAAGGGAGGTATACAAGAGAATGACTCAGAGCTGCGAGATCAGAGCTCACTGGATGGTGAAGTTTACTGGGCTGTCCCAGGCCAAGGCTGGGGGCTGAAAGCCACCTGAGAGGGTGCCAACAGAATTAGCTGGGAAGCTGTCTGCAGAGAGTGCTGGGAAGCCACCAGGGTGGAGGTGCTGATGAACTCACTAGAGAGCTGCCAGGAGTCCAGCTGGGGTACCCATGGAACTTGCCTGGGTTCCACGCAAGTGCCTACCCCCTTCCAAATATATAAAGAGCCTCATCGCTGGCACCCAGGCAAGTGCTGCTGAATTTGCAGCTAGGAAGCCGCCTGAGAAGGTGCCACAGAAATTCACTGGGGGTGAGCCAATGTCACAAAACAGGAATGAGCAAAGCACAAAGAACCAGGATGACAGGCCCTTTCTCCTCCAGCGCCCTCCACTGACAAAGGTTAGTATCAGGCTAGCTGGCAAGGGAGGAATGTTCCAGTATCACAAGCCGGCGATGAAGGGTGGATTGACAACTGCTATACCTGGCATATGAAAAAGAACAAAATATGACTTATGACCATAAGAAAAAGCAATCAATAGCAACTGACCTAGAAGTGACAGATATAAAGGAATTATCAGACAAGGACAATAAAACAGATATTATAAACACGTTTCATAAATTCAGGAAAGTAGGGGGAAACATGAGCATAATGAGAGAAATGGAAGCTATAAAAAAACCTAAATGGAACTTCTAGAGATGGTATAAATATCTGAAATACAAAAACACACAGTATGAGATGAACATCAGATCAACACTGAAAAAGATCACACAACTCAGGACTTCCATGGTGGTGCAGTGGTTAAGAATCCACCTACCAATGCAGGGAACACAGGTTCGAGCCCGGGTCCGGGAAGATGCCACATGCCACAGAGCAACTAAGCCCATGCGTCACAACTACTGAGGCCCATGTGCCTAGAGCCCATGCTCCGCAACAAAAGAAGCCACTGCCATGAGAAGCCCGCGCACCACAACGAAGAGCAGCCCCCACTCTCCGCAACTAGAGAAAGCCTGCACACAGCAACGACCTAACGCAGCCAAAAATAAATAAATAAATTTATTTTTAAAAAAAGAGGGGCATTACATAATAATAAATGGGCCAACTATTCAAGAAGACATAATAATCCTTAATGTGTATGTACCTAATAACAGAGCTTCAAAATACATGAAGGAAAAACTGATAGAACTGCAAAAAGAGACAGATGAATCCACTATTATAGCTGCAGACTTCAACACCCCTATGACAGAAATGGACACATCCAAAAGGCAAAAAAGGACATAGCTGAACTCAACAAAACCGTCAATCAACTGGATATAATAGATATCTATAGACTACTTCATGCAGAAGAATATTCATTCTTCTCAAGTTCACATGGAATATTCACCAAGATAGACAACATTCTGGGACGTAAGACATATATTAACACATTTAAAAGAACAGACATCATACAATGTATGCTCTCAGTCCACAACAGAATTAAATCAGAAATCAGTAACAGAAAAGGAGCTGGAAAATCCCCAAACACTTGGAGATTACATAACACATTCCCAAATAACACATAGATCAAAGGAGAAATTAAGAAATGTTTTGAACTAAATGAAAACAAAAATACAACTTATCAAAATTTGTGAGATGCAGTGAAAACAGTGCTTAGAAGGAAATTAATGGCATTGAATCCATGTATTAGAAAAGAAAAAATATCTGAACTCAATAATCTAAGCATCCACTTCAGGAAACTAAAAAAAGAAGAGCAGGGCTTCCTTGGTGGCGCAGTGGTTGAGAATCTGCCTGCCAATGCAGGGGACACGGGTTCGAGCCCTGGTCTGGGAAGATCCCACATGCTGCAGAGCAACTGGGCCCGTGAGCCACAACTACTGAGCCTGCGTGTCTGGAGCCTGTGCTCTGCCACAAGAGAGGCCGTGACAGTGAGAGGCCCGCGCATCGCGATGAAGAGTGGCCCCCACTCGCCGCAACTAGAGAAAGCCCTCACACAGAAATGAAGACCCAACAAACCCAAAAATAAATAAATAAATTTATTTTTTAAAAAAAAGAAGAGCATATTAGTTCCAAAGTAAGCAGAAGAAAAGAAATAATGAAAATTAGAGGAGAAATCAATGAAGTCAAAAACAAGAAATAGAGAAAATCAAGAAACCAAAAGATAGTTCTTTGAAAAGATCATCAGTAAACCACTAGCTGAACTAAGAAAAAAAAGAGAGAGGTCACATATTACTAATATCCAAAATGAAAAGGGGACATGACTGCAGATCCCATGGGCATTAAAAAGATAATAAAGGAATACTATGAACAACTCTATGCCCACAAATGTAATAACTTAGAGCAGGGGTCCCCAACCCCCGGGCCATGGACCGGTACTGGTCAGCGGCCTGTTAGGAACCGGGCTGAAAGCAGGAGGTGAGCGGTGGGCGGGCAGGTGGGCAGGCAGGCGGGTGGGCTAGCGAGCAAGCGAAGCTTCATCTGCCACTCCGCATCACTCCCCATCGCTTGCATTACCACCTGAACCAACCCTCCCTCCCCACCTTGTCCGTGGAAAAACTGTCTTCCACGAAACTGGTCCCTGGTGCCAAAAAGGTTGGGGACCGCTGACTTAACAGGAAATGAACCAAACCTTGAAAGCACAATCTGCCAAAACTCACACAAACAGAAAGAGACAATCTGAGTAGGCCTAGATCTACCAAAGAAATGAACAAATAACCTTCCAAAACAGAAAGCATCAGGCCCAGATGGGTTCACTGGTAAATTCTACCAAATATTTAACAAGAAATTATACCAATTTTCCACAGTCTCTTTCAGAAGGTAGAAGCAGAGAGAATACTTGCTAACTTATTCTGTGACATCAGCATCACTCTAATACCAAAACACATTACAAGAAAAGAAAGTACAAATTAATCTGTCTCATGAACATAGACACAAAAACGTTCAACAAAATATAAACAATTAAAATCCAAGGACTTCCCTGGTGGCGCAGTGGTTAAAAATCCACCTGCCGATGCAGGGTACACGTGTTCGATCCCTGGTCCAGGAAGATCCCACATGCCGCGGAGCAACTAAGCCCGTGCACCACAACTACTGAGCCTGCGCTCTAGAGCCTGCGTGCCACAACTACTGAAGCCCGTGCACCTAGAGCCTGTGCTCCGCAACAAGAGAAGCCACCTCAATGAGAAGCCTGCACACCGCAACGAAGAATAGCCCCTGCTCGCTGCAACTAGAGAAAAGCCCACGGGCAGCAACAAAGACCCAACACAGCCAAAAATAAATTTTAAAAAATAAAATAAAATAAAATCCAAACACTGCATAAAAAGAATTACACATCATGACCAAGTGGAATTTACTCCAGGTATGAAAGGCTCGCTCAACATTCAATAATCAATTAAGATAAATTCTCACACTGACAGGCCAAAGAAGAAAAATCACATGATCATAACAACACACATTAAAAAAAAAGCATTTCACAAAATTCAATAGTTTTAAAAAAAACCATAAAAACTCAGCAAACTGAGAATAGAGAGGAACTTCCTTAATGTGATAAAGATTATGCACAAAAAAACCTACAGGTTGGGACTTCCCTGGTGGTCCAGGGGCTAAGACTCCGTGCTCCCAATGCAGGGGGCCCGGATTCGATCCCTGGTCAGGGAACTAGATCCCACATGCCAGAACTAAGAGTTTGCATGCCGCAACTAAAGATCCTGCATGCCGCAACGAAGACCCGGCGCAGCCAAATAAATGAATAAATATTAAAAAAACAGAAACAAAAAACCTACAGGTAAGGAGTGACATCAGCAAAATGGACGACTAGGAAGCTCTAAGCCCTTGTTCCCACAGAGACAACAAAAAACAATCCAAAACTGGCTGAACTAACTTTACAGGAGATCTGGAGAACAGTCAAACGTCTATAGCAGCCAAATGAATGTGCAATCAGTGCCCACCCGCCTTGGCATGGCAGTGTCTTGGTCTAGAGGAGGCAGCAGACCAGTTCCCAGTTCCCTCCCGGGCAGAGCTGACCTTATTTGCAATGTTCTAACCAGTCTTGGGACTGTCTGAAGGACTGATCTCTGTCCACCTAACTTGAATCTCAGGCAAAGAAAATCAACAGGCACTAGTCATGAAGGCTACAAGGATTTCAGACTCTGAGATGCCTTAAGCAAGAGCTTATGAGTGAAGACATACAATAGATAACCTATGGCCACAAACAGAAGCTGGAGATGAGACTCTTGGGAAGTTAAGACATTCAAAAACAGCTGTGTATAAAGAGGAAATGAAAAAAGCCACACACAGACGCAGGCAAAACAAATCCTCAGAGACGACCTTAAGCTTTCACCTGGGCTGATCCCTACGCTCAAAGCAAGTCCAGTCAATCAGTGAAGGACTGCCCAGGCACAACAGAGCCAGCCTGCAAGGACAGGGAAAGGTGGCTGTTTTTTTCAAATACCTAACTTTCAACAAAAACAATAAAAGGCAAACAAAGAAATAGGATAACATGGTTCATCCAAAGAACAATATAAACTGGCAAAAACTATCCCGGAGGAAGCATAACATAAGATTTACCAGATAAAGACTTTCTAACAGCTATCTTAAATATGCTCAAAGAGCTAAAGGAAAACACAAAGAGGGAAAGCAAATCTGGAAAATGATATTATGAACAAAATGAGAATATCTACAAAGAGAGAAATTATAACAAAGAACCAAACAAAATTCTGGAGCTGAAAAATATAATAAATGAATGAGAAAATTCATAGAGAGGTTCAACAGCAGATTTGAGCAGGCTGACAAAAGAATCAGAGAACTTGAAGACACATGAAATTATTGACTCTGAGGATCAGAAAGAAAAAAGAATGAAGGAAAGTGAACAGATGGACTTCCCTAGTGGTGCAGTGGTTAAGAATCCACCTGCCAATGCAGGGGACACGGGTTCTATCTCTGGTCCGGGAAGATCCCACATGCCGCGGAGCAACTAAGCCCGTGTGCCACAACTACCGAGCCTGCGCTCTAGAGCCTGTGAACCACAACTACTGAAGCCCGAGCACCCTAGAGCCTGTGCACCACAACTACTGAGTCCACGCTTGCAACTACTGAAGCCCCACGCACTCTAGGGCCCGCATGACGCAACTACTGAAGCCCGTGCGCCTAGAGCCCGTGCTCTGCAACGAGAAGTCACCACAATGAGAAGCCCGTGCACTGCAACAAAGACTGTCCCTCGCTCGCCACAACTAGAGAAAGCCCGTGAGCAGCAACGAAAACCCAACGCAGCCAAAAATAAATAAATAAGTTCATAAAAAAAAAAAGAAAGATATCAAAGCAATAGACTAACTTTACACCTTAAGGAAATAAGAAAAGCAAACTAAACCCAAAGCTAGCTGGAGGAAGGAAATAATAGAGTACAGTGGTAACAGAGAAAAACAAAACAACAGAGACCAGTTGCACTTCTATACACTAAAAATGAACAATCCTAAAATGAAATTAAGAAAACAATCCCATTTACAATAGCATCAAAAAGATTTAAAATATTTGGGAATATGGGGACTTCCCTGGTGGCACAGTGGTTAAGAATCTGCCTGCTGATGCAGGAGATACGGGTTCGGTCCCTGGTCCAGCAAGATCCCACATGCCACGGAGCAACTAAGCCCATGCACCACAACTACTGAGCCCGTGCTCTAGAGCCCACGAGCCACAACTACTAAGCCCGCGCGCCACAACTACTGAAGCCCACGCACCTAGAGCCTGTGTTCCGCAACGAGAAGCCACCACAATGAGAAGCCCACGCACTGCAACGAAGAGTAGCCCCCACTCGCCACAACTAGAGAAAGTCCACAGGCAGTAACAAAGACCCAACGCAGCCAAAAACAAGTAAATAAATAAAATAAATAAATTAAAAGAAAATACTTGGGAATAAACTTAATCAAGGAGGTGAAGGACTTATAAACTAAAAAATACAAATCATTGCTGAAAGGAATTTAAAAAAGACATAAATACATGGAAAGACATCTCATGTTCACAGATTGGAAGACTTAATTTTTTTTTTTAATAAATTTATTTATTTATTTTGGCTGTGTTGGGTCTTCGTTGCTGTGCGCAGGCCTTCTCTAGTTGCGGCGAGCAGGGGCTACTCTTTGTAGCAGTGCGCGGGCTTCTCATTGTGGTGGCTTCTCTTGTTGTGGAGCACAGGCTGTAGGTGCATGGGCTCAGTAGTTGTGGCTTGTGGGCTCTAGAGCACAGGCTCAGTAGTTGTGGCACATGGGCTTAGTTGCTCCATGGCATGTGGGATCTTCCCGGACCAGGGCTCGAACCCGTGTCCCCTGCATTGGCAGGCGGATTCTTAACCACTGCACCACCAGGGAAGTCCTTAATATTGTTAATAAGATGTTAGTACTACCCGAAATTATCTACCTATTTAAGCAATCCCTATCAAAACCTCAATGACTTTTTTTTTTCACAGAAATAGAAAAACCTGTCTTAAAATTCATATGGAATCTCAAGGGACCCCCAAATATCCAAAACTACCTTGAAAAAGTAGAACAAAGTTGGAGGTGTGTCTCAAACTTCCTGATTTCGAAACTTAGTACAAAGCTACAGTAATCAAAACAGTGTGATACTAGCATAACGACAGATTTATAAACCAATATAATAAAGAGCCCAAAAATAAACACTTGCATAAGGTCAAGTGATTTTCAACAACAGTGCCAAGACTATTCAACAGGGAAAGAACAGTCTTTTCAACAAATGGTACTGGGAAAACTGGATGTCCACATGCAAAAGAACAAACTTAGCCCCTTGCCTCATTTTATAACAAAAAATAACTCAAAATGGACAAAGACCTAAATGTAAGAGCTAAAACTATAAAACTCTTAGAAGCAAACATAGGGTAAAACTGCACAACATTGGATTTGGCAGTGATTTCTTGGATATTACACCAAAATCACCAACAAAAGAAAATATAGGTAAACTGGACTTCATTAAAATTAAAAACCTTTGTGCATCAAAGGACACTATCAGGAAAGTGAAGAGACAACCATGAAGTGGGAGAAAATATCTGGAAATCATTTATCTTATTACAGTCTGGTATTCAGAATATATAGAGAACTCCTACAACTAAACAACAAAAACCAAACAACCAAATTTAAAAATGGGCAAAGGACTTGAAGACATTACTCCAAAGAAGATATGCAAATGGCCAATAAGCACATGAAAAATGCTCATTATCATTAATTAGCAGGAAAATGCAAATCAAAACCGTGATGAACTATCACTATCCATCCATTAGAATGGCTATCATTTTTAAAAAATTACAAGTTTTTATGAGTATATGGAGAAATTGGAATCCTTGTGCACTGCTGATAGGGATGTAAAATGGTGCAGCCACAGCGGAAAACAGTATTGAGATTCCTCAAAAAATTAAACATAGAATTACCATGATCTAGCAACTTCACTTCTAGGTCCCCAAAATGGAATGATGAAAAAGTTCTGGAGGTGGATAGTGTGTGGATAGTGGCGATAGTTAAAATTGTAAATTTTATGTTACATATATTTTATCACGATGAAACACCATTCAGCTAACAGCATACTTAACAGTGAGAAATTAGATGCTTTCTTGCTAAGATCAGGAAGAAGGTAAGAATGCCTTATTTTTACCACTCCGATTACTGGAAGTCCTAGGTAATACGACAAGAAAAGGAGATAACAGTTATACAGATTGAGAGGGAAGAAATAAAATAGTCTTTGTACATAGATGACATGATTCTCTATGTAGAAAATCCCAACGAATCAATAAAAAAAACCCTTCTAGAACTAATAAATGACTATGTCAAAGTTGGACAATACAAGATTAATATACAAGGGGCTTCCCTGGTGGCACACTGGTTAAGAATACACCTGCCAATTCAGGGGACACAGGTTCAAGCCCTGATCCGGGAAGATCCCACATGCCGCGGAGCAACTACTGAGCCTGCACTCTGGAGCCCATGTGCCACAACTATCGAGCCTGCATTCTAGAGCCCACGAGCCACAACTACTGAAGCCTGTGCGCCTAGAGCCTGTGCTCTGCAACAAGAGAAGCCACCGCAATGAGATGCCTGTGCACTGCAACAGAGTAGCCCCCACTCGCCACAACTAGAGAAAGCCCGCATGCAGCAACGAAGACCCAATGCAGCCAAAAATAAATAAATAAATAAATTTATTTAAAAAAAAAAAAGATTAATATACAAGGGTCAGTTGCTTTCTTATCTACCAGCAACAGGACTTCTGGTTTCTAGTTCCGCATGTGAGGAGCCTGGAAGTCACCACTCTGTCCTGAACACCTTTTTTTCAACTCTTCTGAGCAAATACCTAAGAAGAGAATTACTGGGTCATATGGTAATTCTATGTTTACCCTGTTAAGGAACCACCAAACTGGTTTCCACAGCAGCTGCACCATTTTGCATCTCTAGGAATGTATGAGGGTTCCAATTTCTCCACATCCTCACCAACACTTGTTTTCTGTTTTGGGGGTTTTGGCTTTTTTTTTAATGGCTGCCCTAATGGGTGAGAGATGGTATCTCACGGTGGTTTTGATTTGTATTTCTCTATGACTAATGATGTTAAGCATCTTTTTATGTGCTTGTTAGCCATTTATATATCTTCTTTGGAGAAATGTCTATTCAAGTCCTTTGCCCATTTTCTTTTTTTTTTTTTTTTAAGGATTATTATTTTTTAAAATTTTATTTATTTTTTGGCTGTGTTGGGTCTTCACTGCTGCACATGGGCTTTCTCTAGTTGCGGCGAGCGGGGGCTACTCTTCGTTGTGGTGGGTGGGCTTCTCATTGCGGTGGCTTCTCTTGTTGCAGAGCACAGGCTCTAGGCGCGCGGGCTTCAGCAGTTGTGGTGCATGGGCTCAGTAGTTGTGGCGCACGGGCTCTACGGCTCACGGGCTCTAGAGCAGTCTCAGTAGTTGCGGTGCATGGGCTTAGTTGCTCTGCGGCATGTGGGATCTTCCCGGGCCAGGGATCGAACCCGTGTTCCCTGCATTGGCAGGCAGATTCTTAACCACTGCACCACCAGGGAAGTCCCTCTGTCCATTTTCTAATTGGGTTGTTCCTTTTTGTTGTTGAGTGGTAAGAGCTCTTTGTATATTGTGGATACCAGACCCTTATAAGATATATGATTTTAAAATGTTTCCTCCCATTCTGTGGGTTTTCTTTCCCCTCTCTTGATAGTCCTCTTTGATGCACAAAAGCTTTAAATTTTGATGAAGTCCAGTTTATCTACTGAATTCTTTTGTTGCTTGCTTGTGCTCTTGGTGCTCTATCTAGAAACCACTGTCAAATCCAGGGTCATGAAGATTTACTGGTTTTCTTCTATGAGTTTTATGGTTTTACATTTTGGTCTTTGATCCATTTTGAGTTAACTTTTCTATATGGTATGAGGTAAGGATCCAACTTCATTCTTTTGCATGTGTATATTCTGTTGTCCCAGCATCATTTGTTCAAGAGATTACTGTTTCCCCATCGAATGGTCTTGGCATTCTTGTCAAAAATCAATTGCCCATGAATGTATGGGTTTATTTCTGGGCACTTAATTCTATTCCACTGACTTGAATGTCTATTCTTATGCCAGTAGCACAGTCTTGATTACTGTAGCTCTGTAAGTAAGTTTTGAAATCAGAAGTGTGCATCCTCCAACTTTGTTCTTTTTCAAGATTGGCTATTTAGGACCCCCTGCAATTCCATATGAACTTCAAGTTTTTCCATTTCTGCAAAAAAGGCTATTGGGATTTTGGCAGGTATTACACTGATCTGTAGATTGCTTGGGGGGAGTATTGCTATCTTAACAATATTAAGTGGAAGATGACTTAATTTTAACATCAAAATTATGAGTGGCATTATCAACTTTATTAAGGAGAATGCTGTTCTGCAGTTGAGGTCAGTATGTCTGCATGCAATCTCCCCTCAAACTCATCTAGCAAAATTAACAGAAGTATATATCACACAAATGGCAGCAGTGGTAGACCGAAATGCAGCATAACCTAGAATGACTTTTGTACACTTTGACATGTGAAACAGTCATTTCCCCTCTGGATTTCAACAATTTTGGCAGTGTAGGAAACAGGATTATACAACAGTAAATAAAAGCTTATATGACCAAAGAACTGAGAATATAGACAACCCTTCCCTTGTTCAATCTGCCCTCTCCCCAACCCCTGCCAAGATAAATGAGAGGCAGCTGGGCAGGTTTTGGTTTTGTGATTTATAACCAAACCACAGACCTGGGAAAAGGGCCTTTCACTTCTTCCACAGAACTGTTTAAAACATTAACTCTGTGGAAGATGCCAGAAGTTTCCAAAAAGGAAATATTCCAGGAGAGTAATGAAGTAATAATCATAGCATATTCAACCTTTGCCTGTTTCCCCTGGACCCCAAATCTACTCCTATGGGCTTCTATGAGCTTGGAAAACAGAGCCTCTACTTGGAATAACACTCTTTACATTGTGTCTAAATTTTTCCACACACTTCTGCATCTATTCTCTTTCTGAAAAACCATGTAAAGTTTATCAAACATAAGGACAATTCTGACCTTTTAATATATTAAATGTTCCTTCATGTCGCTGGCTTTAGTGTTTTGGCAGGGAAGTTCTGCCACAAATGCTGGCGGGGAGCAAACATGCAGTATTCCCACTGAAATAACATGGACTCGATAACATTGTTTTTGGATACTGTCCCTCAGCTTAGTCACACTGGGTGACTCCTGTAATTCCAGTGGAAGAGTGTGAACCTCAGAGCTTCTGCTGGAGCTAAGTAATAACTGGGTCCAGGTCAAGGGGGCTCCCATGGTTCACCTTGGGTCAAAGAGAAAGCTGCCCCAGAACTTTGTTCCTTGAAGGGAGGAATCACGTCTAACTCTAAATTCCAATTGCCCCTCACTCAGCTTTTGGCATCTCTTTTATATTTAGCCTATAGGATTTGCTCAGTAGGTATTGGCTAAATGTAGTGACCATCAGTCTCTAACTTAGAGACCATCAGAATCATCTGTGAAACTTTCAAAAGACACAGGCTGGGAACCCTACCCAAGATTTATTTAGCAGGTCTAAGGGTGGTGTCCAAGTATTCCAGTTTAAAATATTCCACAGGTAAATCAGTTGAGAAGCTAAGGTTTAAGGAACACTCCCCTCTCTAAACTACACTTCAATAATTCATTTTGCTTAAAATGGCCAGATTGAGCAGGTGACAGAGGGGAGAAAGGGAACAGAGTTTTCTTCCCCAGCCTTCTAAGAGATTTAAATCCTAAATTGGAGAAAAATACGCATCACCTTCACAACTGTCCTTCACATCATCCCAGCCATGTCCCCATGCATTAATCAATTTTTTTCCCTGTACTGTATGATGCTTTGACATCTTAAAAATCTCACTGGTGGGGAAGAGACTAACCTTCCCAGGACTAGCTAATTCCCAAAGATAGTAATCAATTTACTTGGGAGCAGCCTCTCATATGCACACTCATCAATTCCTTTATCTCCCACAGATGAAGTCAATATTGCCCCTGCCCTGAATCATCCCAGGCCAGGTACCAGGCAACTAGGGACCATCCCTATAGCCCAAAGCCCACCATAATTACTCAAACTAGCTAGTCCTAAACTGTTTACCCTGCCCTGTCTTGCCTTTTTCAGTGAATAAGACTCCAACCTAGGCTTTCCCCTCATTCCTGCTTCTGTCTCCTGACCAAAACCTTCCCTGTGTGGCATGGCATGCCCTCTTCTCTCTGGAAATGTAATACATTTTTCTTTCAATGGCACTGGCTTCTCCGTGTTCTCACCCAGTCACCTCTTATAAATTAATATCCCACTGGTACAGATCAGACACTCCACCCCTACCACTCTTGTGCTGTCTACTTAGCTAATCCAGTTGGAAACCATATTACAAACTAACTTAGGTTTCCAAAACCAGAGAGCAAGTAACACCTCCTAGCACCTTCATACACAGAAAGTTCTTCGAAGTCCTATTAGCATTTGAAACTCAACACTCAGAACTAAATGCTGTATGACCCAGCAATCACTCTTAGGTATATACCCAAGAGAACAAAAACACAAACACTCATACACGAATGTTCACATGACCATTAGCTGTAATAGCCAAAACGTGGAAACAGTCCAAATGTCCATCAACTGATAAATGGATAAATAAAATGTCATATATCCATAAAGGGGAATATTACCCCATCATTAAAAGAACTGAAGAACTGATTCATGCTACATGGATGACCCTTAAAAACATTACATTAAGTAAAAGCCAGACAAAAGGCGACATATTGTACGATACCATTTATATAAAATATACAGAATAGGCAAATCCATAGAAACAGAAAGTAGATTGGTGGTTGCCAGAGGGAGTAAGGGGTAATGAGGAGTAACTGCTCAGGGGTACAGAGATTTCTATTTGGGGTTATAAAATGTTCTGGAATTAGATTGTGATGATGGTTACAAAACCCTGTGAATATACTAATAACCAACACTTTAAGAGAGTGAATTTTAAAATATGTAAATTATATCTTAAGGAAAAAAAGCTAAATGTATTAGCTCCCTTCCAAAACTACTCTTTCTCCTATGTTCATTATTTCAGTAACTAGGACCACGTTCTACTCAGATGCTCAGGCCAGAAACCTATAATTTTTTTTTTTTTTTCCAAAAACCTACAAATGTTAACTAATTAGGTCACGGCAATTCAAACGTCTTAATATCTCTCCCTTCCCCCACTCCAACTCCTAATTCAGGCCGCGCTCATTTCTCGCCTTCATTACAGCAGCTTCCTAATGGGTCTCCTGGCCTCCGGGCTTGCCTCTCCAGATCAATTTTTACATTGCAACTAGAACCTCCTGTAAAAACAAAATCTTTACCGGCTCCCAATAACCCCAGGTTGAAGTTAGAACCTTTAATAGATTTATAGTCTCTCAGACTTCAGCCCGCGGTGAACCTCTCCAGCTTCACGTTCCCCTCACGCCCGGACAGCCTGCACCTGGCAGCCTGGAGAGGGTGGGTATCACCTCGGCCCCGGCCCGCAATGGGCGACCCGCCCTCCAGGCCTCAACCTGCTCGCAAGCGTCTCAGGAAGATCTTCCCTCACCCCCCACCCCCCGCCCCCAGCTCTGGCGCCTCCGTTTACCCGTCGACTCCTCAGGCAGGTACGCTCTGAGGGGCCGCCAATGAATCCGCATACATTTCCTGTGTGAACCGTGGTGCACCCAAATTTCAACTTAAAACTGCGGCGGAGCCCTAAACTCACCCCAAGTCTTCCTCAACACTTAATAGACTTTGCCGGACGCCGCCTAGAAACGCAGCCACATGGCCCTCGGGCGCCACGCTCCGCCTAGTCCCGCCCTGCGCGATGTGGGCAGGTTCTCTGCTGCTCACCCCGGCCCCGGAGGAGGATGGGAAGCGAGCCTTGTGGATCGCTCTGCGCCTGCGCAGACGCAATTCGCCGCCGGGGCGCCAAGCGGCGCATGCGCAGGCGCGTTGGTCTCCGTTGAGAAGGTGCTGCGGCGGTGCGGGAGGTAGGAGGAGCCGGGTTTTGGGGCCGGGAGTCTGCACCCGGGAGAGGAGGTCCAGCCACCTCGGGCCTTTCTCGCTCCTCTGAGGGCGAAGAGGCTTTCTCGCCCGCCGCCAGCCGCGGTTAGAGGCAGGACCCGGGCTTGGGTGGAGGAGTCCAGGGCTGTCTGAACGGAAGAGGGGTGGGGGGATCCGGATACCCACGGGGCACAGCCCGGGGGTCCGACTAGCGATCGGAATTCGCCGTCTGTCTTTATAGCCGCCAGAGTCCTTGGCAGCCCTTCCCCAGGTGACAACCCGTGTGTCATCGGGTTGGGCGAGGCGGGGGGTCAGCCCCGCACCTGCCCATTCTTTCTTTCAGCGTCTGCGGTGAGCCCGGCCGCGGTAGGTACAAAGCTGAGTAGGCACAGTCCCCAGCCCTCTGGAAACTTGCCGTCTCGTAGGATCCATTACTTCCTTCAGCAGATACTGATTGAGCACGTATAGGAGATGCACCGTTTTAAACTAGTATCGGCAGAGATGTGGCGACTCCGGGCAGTGTGGAGGGTGGAGTTTGCTCTAGCGCCCACATCCAACAGTTTGCTTGGCCTAACGTCCCAGGCTCTCGGACACGGATTCTCCCTGCAGCCTTCTCTCCCACCACTTTCCTCTTCGCTCCCTATTGTACCAAGCTCTTTGCAGTTAATTAATTCAACAGATAACTATCGAGCATTTGTTACAAGTCATGCACCTTGTCAGCCAAAGAGAATACAAAATAGAGATGAGTGTGTGCCAACCTGAAGTTTTGAGCTTAGTAGGGGACAGATAACAAGTAAATGAATAAAAATGTAAGAGCTGATGCCCTGGAACCACACTGCCTGGATTTGATCCCAGCCCTGCCACTTGAAAAGCTGTGTCAACTTGAGTCAGTTCCTCATTCTTGTGCCTGGTTCCTTGCTGTAAAGAAAGGGTGTCAATAGATTGTACCCAGTAGAGTTGTTGTAAGTATTAAACAAGTTTGACTTGTAAAGCACTTGGGACCACTGCCTGCATTCAGTAAGCATTCAATAAATCTATTACATGTGATTATAACTTGTGATAAGTGCCATTGTGAAAACAGCGTGTAATGATAGAAAATAATGGGAGTGGAGAGGGTTCGCTTAGATAAAGACGGAGAGCAAGCTTCTCTAAGGAGATGTAAGATGAGAATGAGCCAGCCATGCAAAGTAGATTTTAGGTATGTGTGTCTGCCCAGCTTTGGAAAACTAGGTGATTAATTGGATTACTTGGACAGTGGAGATTTCATTATGGTATTTGAAATGAACTTTCTACCACTGGGTTATTCAGTTTTGATTTCTGAACTCCACTAAACTGTGCCAATATAAATAATCATGCCCGTAAGGCGCAACCTTTGCATATGAGCAGCATTCTAGTCACCTGAGTTAGGAGAGTTGCTGGGGTGAGAGAATGGAGAAAAGTGACCTATTTCTGATTTGGAAAAATTGGTTGTATCAGTGAAAGAGAGCCTGCTATGTTCCTATCTTTTGTTTCTTTGTGAGCGTTCAAGTGCATATTCTCTCTTTCTCTCTCTCATTACATTGCTTGCTGATAGAGCCTCTGAGAGCTGGAGGACCAGCACAGGCCTAAGAGATAGGTTTTCTGGATTCCGGGGCCATCTTGTTTCTGTGGTGACTGCTCTTCATGGGATTTATTCCCTAGGCTTCAATAAAACTCTACTCTTCCAAGATGCACACATTTTTCTGCCTGTGGAAGAACATGCTTTGACAGGTTTTTAGATCCCTCTCCCCTGTTGTGTTGTGGTAGCCTATAGGACAGTTAGTTTGTGCTAACCAGGCTATAGCTGATTATTTGACAGGGGTATTGTTCCTCTCGAGACTTTTCTCATACCCCACATGCTCTTGTACCTTCCTGGAAGAAATGGCATAAAATGACAATATCTGTCTAATTACACTTAGATGCTTTTGGTTTTCCACGAGTGAAAAATTAAATGAATCAAATGTGCTTTATCACCGTGGAGATCTTGGAGAATCACCTGAGCACCAAGGTCACATGTACTCTCAGAGGCATCTACTGGACAACAGAAGCTCTCTGCTGTGAACTTTAATAAAGGTAAGCTTTAAACGTGCTGTTTAACACAGGTTCAATTTGAAGAAAGACATTTTAAATCATTATGGCAGGGGGAGCAGTACTTCCTGCTCAGTTGTGCAAACCCTCCAGGTACCTCAGTGAGAAGTAGAGAGGAACCATAATGAAGCTGCGAGTGCGAACGAGGCCTGGCTAGGCTCACACTCGGGTTCACTTTCTCATCTGTCCACATGCCCCCAGATTGACCCTCACTCCTCCGAAGACCAGCCTGAAAGCCTTCAAACCCGTCAGATGATGGATGAATCAGACGATGACTTTAAGGAACTCTGTGCCAGCTTTTTCCAAAGGGTGAAAAAGAATGGCCCCAAGGAAGTGTTGGGGGAAAGGAAGACACAAAAGGCCTCAGACAGCACCCAGATAAGAAGCAAACTGAAAAGGACCAAACCAACTGCTTCCAAGAGCAAAACCCTTCAAGGCCCCACTGAGAGGAAAACTCGCTCTGGCAGCCAGGTCCTGCGGACTCAAAAGCAAGGGGCACCCAAGTGGCCAGAGAGTGAACCAGCTCCCCCTGAAAATGGGGAGGGAGGCGTGCATGCTTCTGCTGTGCTCCAAGACAGTGCATGGAGCACCCAGACAGGTAACCAGCTGAAACAGCTGCCAAAGCTTTTCCAGAGAGGAAACCAGAGGTGATTTGTACTGTTTTAAACCAGGGGTCGGAAAACTTTCTGAAAAGGGCCAGCTAGTAAATTTTTTTGGCTTTGCAGGGTGTACAGTCTCTGTCGCAAACTACTCAACTCCCTATGACGGTATGTAATAGAGTGGGCTGTGTTCCAGCAAAACTTCACTTAACAAAAACAGGCAGCCAGCCCGAGGACCGTAGTTTGCCAACTCCTGTTTTAAACAATAGTCATAAAAAATATAACCCGTGTGAATTTTCTACATGATATATTTGGGACCCTCTTCTCTTTCAGTTTCCTATTAATGTTTACATCACACAGTTGACATGAGTTATATGAACATGAAAATAATGCTGCTTCTCTCACTTTCTTGAGTTCATTCCAAAGTGGTTAAGTTGCAGTGGGCCAGCCAATTTGGTTAGGCTGCTGAAAGGTAGAACGAGGGTGCCGTGTGGGTTTGAGTCCCAGGAGAATATTCTGGTCCTTCCTTTCTCCTCCAAACACCTTTTATTGTTTTCTTTTTCTTCTTCTTTTTTTTTTTTTGGTTTGTTCGTTTAAAGCAGCTTTCTTATCCTGCTGCCCTTGGTGTACTAAACCATATGCTTAGCATACATTCTTCATGCAGAACTGAAAACCAGCCTTGCATATATAATACAGCACAAGATCTTTGGGGTCCTGAGTTCTGTTTCTAAATTTTTCTCACCTTCACTTCCTGATCTTAAATAATATGTGGTCAGCATGATCTCCCAGTGCAGTGGTGGTAAAGAGACTGTTGTAAGGCTTCGTTAATGTTGCTGAAATGTTACTGGTCCTGCATGCGCCCTTTGAGAGTCTAGTGAAAGCTATGCTTGATTTCCCCCAGAACACTGTACCCCCGAACACACCTGCAAAATTGACATATAACTTCAGGGGCTTCGTGGGTCCCCCGCCCGGAGGTCATCTACAGACACCAAGTTAAAGGAGAACTTCTGACCTAGGAAGATATAAGTGTTTGTCATTAATATTTCTTTAATAACAGCTTTATAGGGATACAATTCACATTCTATAAAATTTACCCTTTTAAAGTGTATGGCTCAGTGATTTTAGTATATTCACAGAGTTGTGCAACCGTCCCCCCTACTTAATTTTAGAACATGTTCACCACCTCGGAAATAAACCCCATGTTCAATAGCAGTCACTCCCCATGCCCCCTCCTGTCATAGATATTTATGACAGGGGTACTTGTATTACCACAAACAGTGAGGTTACCAAAAAACAATCAGTACTATTCACACTTAAGAGTTAAACCTAAACTAGTCAGTAAAGGACCCCTTTGAAACTTGAGGTGTTTGAAACTTTGGAAGAGTCTTTGGTTCCTCCGGCTAGAACTGATGCATGTGAATGTTTTCCTCCTTGCCAGAGGCTGCTCCTGACAGCCGCTCCCAGCCCCCTCCTTCCTGTCTGACTGCAATGGTGCCCAGTCCCTCCAAACCCCGGGCGGCAGAGCTGGTGCTACAGCGAATGCAGCAGTTCAAGAGAGCAGACCCCGAGCGTTTGAAACACGGTTCAGAAGGGTGCTCCCTAGAGGCTGCACTTGAAGAAAACGTCCCAAAGGGCCCTCAAGAGATGATGGCGGAGAACGGTATGATGGGAGTCCTCTGTCTTCCCAACAGGGATGACTTTCGGGGAAGGGAGTCAGGAAGGAGCCCGTGTTCATTGCGTCTCTGCTGGGGGTGGTGCTCTACCTTTGCCACTCTGTCTGGCCAGAGAACAGAGGGTCCCTTGGGTCATTTCTCACTTAGCTTCCTTGACAAGGTACCGCTTCCTCTTTTTTTTATTTTGACCTTTTATTACAAAAATTTTCCCATTCATAAAAGTCAGAAAAATATATTACAATGAAGTCCCTATGCCCTCAACCTATATTTAACAATTGTCAACATTTTGCCATACATTTTTTTATGTCTCTATAAATATACGTTTCTTCTGTACCATATGAAAGCAAGTTATATACATCATGACGCTTCACTCCTAGATTCTCCTATATAATCACAATACCATAAACACAAGTGATTCCGTAACACTGCCTGGTATCAGTTCACATTCAGATTTCCCTGGTTGTCCCAAGGATAGCCTCTGTAGCTGGACTCCTTCTCTTTCTGAATGAGGATTTGTCACACACATGTGGCTGTGGCTCAGCAGTCTCTCTGGTCTAGACCCGAGACCAGTCCCCTTGTCTTGTCCTTGTTTTTTCACGATACTAACTTCTTGAAAAGTCCAGGACAATTGTCTTTTAAAATTCCCCCCTTTCTGGATTTGCTTGTTTCCTCCTGCTGTCATTTAACCTTTTCCTGCAGGGAAGTGCCGTGCACTGCATGTTACACCACCTCTTGAGGCTTGTAATGTCAGGTGGTACTACACTTTATCCCCTAAACAATAGGAATTTTCATCCCTGGTGAAAATATACAAAAGGAAAAGAAATAGGAAGAAACTGTATTGACAGACTTACGGCTAGTAAATACATAGTCTCCTGGTACTGTACCTGCAGATTTCACCTCAGGATTACCGAGGATTCTCAGGCTACCCCAAAGGTCCATGCAGGTGACATAGCGATGTGACATCTGCTGTGGCGTCAGTCCTTGGTCCACGTGGCACCAAGGGGTGCAGAGGAGTCACTCAGCCAGTGCGTAAGCCCAGCACCTGCCCTACATGCGACTCAGTTGTTTCCATAAATCGTCACATTATACCCAGTAATACTCAGGGGAGATAAACCATTTCTTTGTTTAAAAAAAACATTGGACCAAAATGAAGTATGATGCTTTTCTGGCTTTGTTCTCAGGGCATATCCCTCATGAGTGCCGAGGGTTTGCTCCAGCAACATCAGATGTGACAGAGGGCCGCAGCAGTGGGCATGACCACCTTGAGAGCCATCTCAAGATTAGAGTCACTCCATCCTCTGGTCTGATGCTGAGAAAAACCGAGAATGGCATTTCACTCTGACCTGGTTCTTCTAGGATGGGCAAGAAAAAGTCAGAGTAGTAGGAAAGGTTGAGCTTTGAAGAGAAAACTTAGATTTTTTTGGAATAGAAGCCTTATAAACCTGGAATGCCCGGGGTTGCCAACTTTAGCAGAGATGGGAAATGAAAGGCAAGTTCTTTAGTACCTTGATGCTCAAGAGAATGGTCCTGGACCAGCAGCATCAGCCTCGCCTTGGAGTTGTCAGAAATGCAGAATCTCAGGCTCCACCTGGGCCCCCAGAGTGCCAGCCTCCGGACCTGCATTTCAACCAGCTTTCTGGGGGTCCCTGTACCTGTTAAAGTTTAAGGAGTACCCTTCTCAGGGCCCCACTCGGGGTCCAGTCTCCCTGGATGGGGCCACACATGAGCCAAGTGGTGCCAGGTCTGGATTCCTCACGATACACCCAGTGTCCGTGCTCCTCGACATCTGAGGATAAGCTGGTCCTCATAGGTGCTTGTGCCTCCACAGGGTCTGGGCCCAGGCTCCCTGCCACAGAGAGCGACACTGCAGTGGCCTTGGCCCTCCAGCACGAGTTTGGGCCAGAACGGGCATCTGCACACAACGACAGCCTGGAGGAGAAGGGGTTGTTCTTTTGCCAGATCTGTCAAAAGAACCTCTCAGCTATGACCGTGACACGGAGGGAGCAGCACGTGAACCGGTAGGAGCAGCTCGGCCGTCACCTGTCTGCGGTCACCTCTCCCGTGGGTGTGACCAGCTCCAGGGCTCCTGTGGCCGTGGTGGGAATCTTGAGATAGTACCTCAGTATCGGTGTCAATCTATCCTTGCTTTTCTTTTTAAACAGCTTTATTGAGATATAATTCGTATACCATACAATTCACCCATTTAAAGTGAACAATACAATCGTGTTTACTTAATATATTGACAGAGTTGTGCAGCCATTACCACAATTTTTTTTCCCTATAAATTTATTTATTTATTGTTGGCTGCGCTGGGTCGTCGTTGCTGCGCACGGGCTTTCTCCAGCTGCAGTGAGCAGAGGCAACTCTTAGTTGTGGTGCGTGGGCCTCTCATTGCGGTGGCTTCTCTTGTTGCAGAGCACGAGCTCTGGACACGCAGGCTTCAGTAGTTGTGGCACATGGGCTCAGTAGTTGTGGCTCACGGGCTGTAGCACGCAGGCTCAGTAGTTGCGGCACACGGGCTTAGTTGCTCCGCGGCATGTGGGATCTTCCCAGACCAGGGCTCGAACCCGTGTCCCCTGCATTGGCAGGCGGATTCTTTTTTTTTTAATAGTAATCTTTTTATTTATTTATTTTTATATTTATTTTTGGCTGTGTTGGGTCTTCGTTTCTGTGCGAGGGCTTCCTCTAGTTGCGGCAAGCGGGGGCCACTCTTCATCGCGGTGCACAGGCCTCTTCACTATCGCGGCCTCTCTTGTTGTGGAGCACAGGCTCCAGACGCACAGGCTCAGTAGTTGTGGCTCACGGGCCTAGTTGCTCCGCGGCACGTGGGATCTTCCCAGACCAGGGCTCGAACCCGTGTCCCCTGCATTAGCAGGCAGATTCTCAACCACTGAGCCACCAGGGAAGCCCCGGCAGGCGAATTCTTAACCACTGCGCCACCAGGGAAGTCCCCACAGTCAATTTGATAACATCTTGTCACCCCTAAAATAAACCCCAGACCCATTAAGCAGGCACCCCCATTTCCCTCTTTTCTTCAGCCCCTGGCAACCATTGATCTGCCTTATGTCTGTGGATTTGCCCGTTCAGGACATAAGTGGACTCACACAATATATGGCCTTTTGTGTCTGGCTTCCTTCACTCAGCAGTGTTGGCAAGGGTCATCCATGCTGTAGCTGTGTCAGTGCTTTTCTCCTTTTTAAGGTTAGATAATGTTCCACTGTATGGATGGACCACATCTCGTTTATCCATTCATCCATTGGTGGACATTTGTCTCCACCTTTTGGGTTTTATGAATAGAGCTGCTGTGAACATGCTTTCCATGTATTTGCTTAAGTATCTGGTTTTTTCATTTTTTTTTTAATGTATTTATTTATTTTGGCTGTGTGGGCTCTTCATTGTGGCACGCGGGCTTCTCCAGTTGCGGCACGCGGGCTTAGTTGTGGCATGTGGGATCTTAGTTCCCCAGCCAGGGATGGAACCCAGGCCCCCTGCATTGGGACCACCAGGGAAGTCCCTTGAGTATCTGCTTTCAGCTCTTTGGGGCATATACTTAGGAGTAGAATCACTGTGCCATATGGTTACTCCCATGACTCTGTGTTTAGTTTATCCTTGCTTTCTTCAGACACCTTTGCTAACAGAAACCTGAATTCAATGTCTGGAGGCTGACTGTAGGCTGTGTGGAGGGATCAGCTCAGGGGGAACAGGCTTTGTCCCACAGCATGTCCACGCTGACATGAATCCCTATCTACGATCATATTACCAGGGAGGGTGGTTCTTCTACCTTTGCTGTCTTCCTCCAGGTGCTTGGATGAGGCTGAAAAGGCACTGAGACCTTCCGTGCCTCAGATCCCTGAATGCCCAATTTGCGGCAAGCCATTTCTCACCCCAAAGAGCAGAATCAGTCACTTGAAACAGTGTGCGGTGAAGATGGAGATTGGCCCGCAGCTCCTGCTCCAGGCCGTGAGGCTGCAGACAGCTCAGCCCGAGGGGGCCTCTGGCACACTGGCATCGAGGTGAGTCAGATGAAAAGGAAGAAAAATCAAAGTAGTCTGATTTGCTTAAAAAAAAAAAAAAAAGAAAAAAGGCCTTTTGTAGTGTTGGAGGACAACAGAGCCCTCTCTGATTCTGGAGATGAAATATTTCGGGAGGAAATTGGGCATAGTCTCCACAGGGACTGAGGAGGGGACAGATCTCTATCGTCGGAGGCTTTGAAATGGACCAGATGGATTGGACTGGTTTCCACGAGGGCCTTCCTGAGATTTACCCATCCCCACCATCCTGAGCAGCTAAGAATTCAATAATTCTCTTCACCTCATCCATTTCGTGTGGGGTACAGCATGGCTTCCAGCTCAGTGTAGTCTGATTTTCATACTATTAATGTAAGATTACTCAGCGTAGCTCAACAAGTTGATGAGACAGAACCATAGGCCTATTTTTTTGCATGAATTAAATGCTTAAGTGTTTGAATGGGAGGCCTTGCTGATACCCAGAAACAAGTGCTTGGCATGCAAACCACAAACAAGTGGCAGAGGGTTGCTTCCCTCCACATCGTCTCTGCCACTGTGGTTGCCTGGGTAGGTCCCAGTGTTACAGGGAACAGAGTAGCGCGGGCCCTGGATTTCTGTAGGTTCGGGACTTCTTTCCCTCGGCAGCTCTTGAGGGCAAAGGGAAGGCCGAGGGCAGTGGCTCTGTTTGTTCCAGCCATTGCCTTGCACGCAGGTGATGGGCCTCTGAAGGGGGCCAGTGCTGAGACTGGGTGGTCGATTCTTAGCTGCAAGCCTGTCCGTATTTTAGCACATCAACACTAGCATCACAGATTCAGAAGCCTTAAGTCCTTAGAATAGATGTCATCTAAGCCATTGCTTGCCTTTTGGCAGGACTAGACTGAAGCTACCTACTCAGATAAAATATATCTGCTTTTTAAATACCTCCAAGAAGTGAGACAAGATGTGTGTGGGTCCTTCTGGAAGGTTGTTAGAGTAGAAAACCACAGCAAACGAAGAGCCTTGCCTGCCATACGGCCAAACCCAGGGCGTTTTGACCCCGGGGTAGTCAGAGCTCCCCAGCCAGGGCACACATGCTGGTGAGAGCACCCCACTTGCTCCTGCACCCCTCGCGTGCTTTCACCTCAGCCCAGGCCCTGCCCGCTGGGCTGAGGTACAGTCTGCAGCAGCTGCCAGCAGGGCCTGGAGGTTAGGGTGGCTCCTTCCCCTCTTGGAGGCTGTGGTTATCGTGCAGGGTTCCCAGGAGGTTGGAACTGAATTAGGGCTCGCTGAGATCTCTGAGGTGATACCTGAGATTCTGGAGCCATCCCTGGCCTGGTGGAGAGCACGAGCTTTTACCCAAACCAGAGGTGCTTCCCGCACACTGCCCTGAGGTGCAGGGAAGGTGGTCCTGGGTCTGCACTCTCCATCTGTCTCACCTTTACCTCCCACCTCTCGCCCAGACCATTGGAATTCACCAGGCAGTGTAGGTTCTCTCCAGTCAGAAAATCCTTTAAATAAATATCCTCCAACCCAAATGACATGCTGCACGTTGACCTCTGAGTCAGCTGACCACATTGGTGGCCTAACCTGGGAGGCCTTTCAGGCCTTGGGCAGAGATGCCGCCCTAAGGCCCCCGCAGGAGGGAAGGGATCTTTTCACGGCCAGTGTGGCCGGGTCCGCCTCAGGGCATCTGAGGTATGGATGGGCAGAAGTGGGTGGAATCCGGGGAGCTGACTCCACCGGAAGGGTCTGGCCACGTCTGGGGTACGCGGGTGCTGCTGTCGGCTTTGTGTGTCTGCCAAGAACCCTGCTGGGCAGCATCACCCGGAAGGACCCAGACCCTCCCGTGTCTGGACTGTGCTGCACTTATGGCCCAGGATCAGGCGAGCTCACGTGAGGCACAGAGTGAGCGCAGTGACTGAGTACAGAAGCCGTTGATGCTTCTGTCTGCACATTTATCCCTTTTCTCTCGCCCCCCCTACCGAGGAGAAAGGGTGAGCCCTCTTAGGTCCAGTGGGGACCACCTCATAACAGGAAGCGCTCGCACCTCCAGCCTCACTAACCTTTCGGTGTGGCTGCCTTTTAAGCCTCAGGGATCACGCTGGAGGTCTGAAGCGGAAGGGAGCCACTGCCAAGAAGGAGCCGCAGAAGAGGCGGAAGGTCGCCAAGCCCGAGGCGCCGTCCGAGGACCTGCTGGTGGCCATGGCTCTGTCCCGGTCCGAGATGGAGCAGGAGGCTGTGCCGGCGGCACTCAGGCTGGGAAACGCTTTTTCTGGGAGGACGAGACCGGGAGCAGGTACGTGTGGTCAAGGGTGGTGCCGGGGGAGCCTCGCCGCACGGCAGCCGCTAAAGGAGCAGCTGGGGGCCTTGGGGGGAGGATGACTCCGTGTTGCTTCTGTTTAGCTCTAGAGAAGAAAAGCCGCAAGAAGAAAGCCCCTGTTACACCCCCGCAGTTGTTAGTCCAGGACGCGGAGACCACAGGGAGACAGATGGAGGATCGCGTGGCCCAGCTCTTGGCAGAGGAGCTGGAGCTGTCTGGCACGCCACCGCTTCCTGCGAGCAGAATTTTTAAGGAAGAGCTGGAAAAGGGCAGGCGGGGTCTTCGACCACCTGGAGGAAAGCAGAACTTTCTGTGGGAGGGCAGCGCCCTGACCGGGGCCTGGGCTCTGGAATCCTTCTACACGGCCAGCCTGGTCCCTCCCCTGGTGCCCCAGCGGCCCGCCGAGGTGCGCTCCCTTCCGAGCTGGCACGGGTGGGCTCAGGAGAGAGGGCGGCGGCAGAAAGTTGGAGGAAGATGGGAGGGGGGAGAAGCCAAGGAGCATCGTGTGTGGTCTAGTGTGTTTTCTTTGCAGCAACCAGATGGTTCCCCTGGTAGGAACAGGGAGACCACTGGTTCCCAAGTGTGTTTTGTTCCTGGAGAGTTTAAAATGCAGAGTCCCAGGGCCTTCTCCCGGACCGGGTATGACCTGCTTGTGATGGAGGGCAGGAACCAGACTGGCCTATGCAGGTGTCTGGAATTGGTACTCACCCGCTTGAAGCAATTCAGACGATACTAGGAGGGCGGAGGCCCTGGAAACCCTTCTGCAGATGTGGAGGCCACAGGCATGGCCTCTGCTGTGACAGACGAGCTTGCTGACAGGTGGCAATGGTGACAAGCTTCCCAGGGTCGCGCTGGGCTGGGTCTCACACCCTTGGGGAGCCTGCTGCGGCAGCCACACGCTCACTCTGGCTCTCCCACTTCTTTCAGGGCCTCACACAGGAGCCCACGCTGCCACTGGAGCTGCCTGAGAAGCCAGAGCCTGGCGTGCAAACACCCCTTGCCGTCCATGGCACCCGCCCTGTGGGCCACAGCCCCCTGAGCCCAGCGCCCTCCGCCAGCCAGAGGGAGCATCAGGCCCTGCAGGACCTCCTGGACCTGGCAGGAGAGGGGCTGAGCGCCAGCCCGTGGCCCTGCAGCGGGGGCCCGGCCGGCTCAGGAGGGGCCACAGGTGAGACACTGGCCGTCGGGGCCTCTCCCCCCTGGGACCAGGGCCGTGACAGCTGCTCAGATCCGATGTTGCCAGGCTTATCCCCATGTGACAGGGAGAATGTAGTCTCACTAGGTGCTTTCATTTTTCCTCAAAGGTGAATGGGATTTAGGTGAGTCTGTCACAGTCTTCCTTCAGCTTTGACCAAGGACAGAGCCTTTTGCCAGAACGAGTGGTCATGAGGGCTGATTTCGGCTCTTTCTCTCCCGAGTCCCTCTCTGTTGGGAGCGGGTGGTGGTGAAGGTGGTCTGTGGGCAGTTCGCTTTCCATGAAGACGTCCTCGGGTCAGCCCAGGTGATGCTCTTTCCCTGGTGGTTGATGTTGCCAGGAGGTGCTGTTCTTTTAACCTGCAAATCCTCCTCTCAGGAATGGACTTGTTGCCCAGCAGCCTTCCACTGACTGGGTTTGTCCTGCCAGCCAAGGAGAAGTGCCTGGAGAGGAGCGGCCAGGCTTCGGTAAGAATGTCTGGCCCTGTCCCGGCTCCATCCATGGTCTTGGCCGAAGGGCTTGTGTGTTCAGTGCTGCCAGCTCACTGCCAGCCTCCAGGCCCCTGCTCGAGTCCACTGATCCCCTTGACGGCCTTTGAACTGAGCGGGGCTTTGCCATGAGGCTGTTGTCCCTTTTGTCGCTGAACCCTGGGGCACCTCAGTAGCCCGGCCCTGGGAGCCTGCTCTGTCCTGGGGCCTGGGGAGCACCCCTGCTCGGTGAGGGTGCCTCACTTCAGCCGACGGCTCTGAGCATCCATCTCTCAAAGTTCCATTCACTCGTTCAGGACTTGCTGTGCCCTCATGTGTGAGTCCTGGAGGCCTCCAGCTAATAGTTCGTGTTCTGTGTTGGTGACAAATTGGGTTAGAAGCTGGGTTTTCCTTAGAGGAGGTGTCATCCCGTGAGTGCATTGGTATCAGCCAAGCACTTCTCACCAAGGTCTCCCTGGAGATGTGGCACATGTCAGAGAGGGACACGGAGCTCCTCAGCCGGCCCCGTACCTGCTTGGGCTCAGGTGCCATCTGTCACTGCAGGCTGGGCTGGTAGCTTCCTGTGGGGCCGCACACCTCCTGGCCCACGGAGCCCTCAGCAGGTGCTGATGCTGCCGCCACATCCCGGTGAGGCTATCAAGCACACCTCTCCATGGGCTGGGGCTCCCATTTAGGCCAGGGAACTGGGTGTGATGGAGATTTTCAGAAAGGACTGGGTTTTGCTGTTCCGTGTCCCTGAGGGCCTAAAGGTAACTTAAAGGTGGAGCCCAACATTGGACCTTGTGGGGAGCAGCACGAGGCCCTGACTGGCCACCTGCACCCCGTCAGTTGGGCCTGCATGGTTAGGCGGGCGACAGGTGGCAGTGGCCGCTCTCCCCGTCTCATTTCAGCTTGCCCTCGGTTTGCTGGTGGCCGACTTCGGTGCCATGGTCAACAACCCACACCTCAGCGACATCCAGTTTCAGATGGACGGCGGGGAGGTGCTTTATGCCCACAAGTTTGTGCTCTATGCCCGATGCCCACTTCTCATGCAGCACGTAAGTGTGCGGCCAAGCTGCCTCCCCACCCCCTTCCCTCCCCCCTCCTCTCCCTCCTCCCCTCTTCTTCCCTCTGTGCCCTGCCTCTCCCTCTGTCTTCCTGCCCCCTTTCCTCCCCCAACCCCGGCTCTCCTCCCACTGCCCTGGAACGTTCTTCCTCTGTTGCCATCAAGGTTATGCTTCCATGGAGAAGACAGGTTTGAGGTGAGGAAGCTCTATGAGGAGATGAGCTTTGGGAAACATCAGACTTCTTGTTCTGTTGAATAAAAATCCTTTTTTCCCCAGAATTGTTTCCTTTTCCTCTATTTGCATAATTGTAAAGTCTTATAAACAACCTTGTTAAGGTCGAGCTACCGCGACATTTCTGTGCCGTTGTGCATTTGACTTGAACATCGCATTGCAGGAATCCCAGAAACTGCTGTCAGTCTCGTCAGAAAGTTCTAGTGCCTTTGATATGCCTGTCAAGAGGGGACTGACTGGGTTCTTGAGCATCTATCACTGACTTGATTTTGGAAACAGACAAGTTTTGTGGCCTAACCTGCAGAATTCCTGGCCAACTAAATGGAGTGACACTGGCTAATACCTGTCCTAGGACAAGCTCAGAGGCTCCCAGAACCTCCCTGAGGTCTGTTTTGCCCCAAGTCACAACTGTCCGATCGGTAACTCTTCTGCACGCGTTTCTCCCTCAGGTAAACAGTGAAGGCTTCTTTGCAATAGAAGATGGTGACATGAGGACCCAGCGCGTTCTGCTGAGTGACGTCAGCGCTGAGGCCGCCCGGATGTTCCTGCGTTATCTCTATGCTGCGGACACTGCCCTTACTCCCCAGCTGGCCCCTGACCTGAGCTCTCTGGCCCACAGGTCTGGGTTGTTCTTCCCATTTACTTCACAGCTTTTGACATTAACTGACAAGGATTATCTGGTTGATGGCCCGTGGGAAGGTCAGGGCTGAGTCCTTCCTGTACCTTTTAATCCCAAGTTTATACCTGGTGGTGACCTTGAACAGGGTGTATTGACTGGAAGCCTGGCCAGAATGAACACTTGCAGGAGAGCCAAGTGCTGGCTGAGGAGGGCCCCCCGTGGCTTTCGATCCCTGGGCGTGATGAGAGGGTGGTCCCAACCTCAGCCCCCAAACACTGCCGCTCCTTGGTGGTTCTGCCACCAAAGCTGAACAACAGCCGTCCTTTCCCAAGTTCCAGAAAATGGAAGTGAGTAGGATGCTTGATCTAACTCCCATGAATTTGCACCTACCTGGTTTGTCCACACCAGTATCTCAGGAGAGGTGGCAGGTAGCTCAACAAAAAATAGGTGTTTTACTTCCTGATAAGGCTCAAGGGCCTGTGGGATGAAACCTTGCTCATCTCTCAGGTGCATTCTTGGGAAGGATGGGCTCAGCCTCTGGGGTTTCAAAGGTACCGATTAGACCACAGAGCCGTCAAGCAGGTGGCAGGCTGGTGTGGCCCTAGGCCTGGCTGACCTGTGACAGGTTTGGGTGTCCCGGTTTGCATCAGTCACAGCGCTTTGGGTGCTCTCCCGGTCACAGCACCACCCATCCCTGCCATCTTCCCTCAGCCTGCACTCGGGCCTGCACAGCAGGGTTAGTGGCCCTCCTTGAAGGCTCTGTTTCCAGAACTGAGCAGCCTGGGGCATAGCTGGGCATGAGCACGGGAACCGTCTCCGTAGAGGAGCAGGGGAAAGGCCAGGGTGAGTCACGGCCATCCTCCCCGTGAGGGCTCCTGCCCCGAGCCTTCTGCACCTGGACACCCAGCTGCCGCCTCTGCGCAGGGTGGGGTAACGCATGGCTTTCCCATTGCAGGTTTGGCGTGACTGAGCTTGCTCACCTGTGCGAACAGGTGCCCGTCCTGATGGATGCCGAGGGTGGACAGCAGAAGGAGCAGGAAGACGAGGATTGTGAAAGCAGAGTGGAGACTTTCCAAGAACTCCTGCGGTCAGTGTGGCGGGGGGAGGAGGAGGAAGCAGAGGCTCTGCCGAAATCCGAGGGCCGAGAAGAAGACAGAGAAAAGGTGAATGAGGCAGAGATGGAAGAAATTTATGAATTTGCAGCTACTCAGCGAAAGCTGCTCCAGGGGGAGAAAGCTCCAGCGATGAAGGAAGAAACTGACCAGCTCAGGGAGGACGGTCCAGTTTCTGGGGGAATCCTCACAAGCGTTCGCAATAAAGAACAGTCAGAAAATGCAGAGCAGATGGAATCATCTGGGCAAGGAAGAGATGAGGCCCCAGACAAATGGAAAAACATGAGACAGTCCACGCTCCTGCCCCCCGGGGACCAGGGTTTGGACAGGGAGGAGAAAGCAGAGTCCCCAAAGGAAGCACTGGCTCTTCCCTACTCTTCCAGCCCTGCCCGGGGTCGGGCAGAGAAGCAGGAAAACACCTTTTTGTGCTCAGTTGATGTTGATGATGATGAACAGTCCTTTTCATCGCCTCAAGCCAGATACCCTGAACCCTCCCAGATGACAAGTGATCGCAAGGAAGGAAACTGCACCGTATGGGAAAGGGAGATAGAGAGTTCCCATCCCCCTGCTCACCAGCAGGCACCTCCCTCACACTCACCCTTCTTCCCATCACATCCCCATCAAGGCAGGAGTCCCTGCCGGCCACATCTTCGTTCTCGTCACACCAGTGACCTATCCCTGCCAACACCCCAGTTGCAGGGCACGGCTTCCAGGGTGGCCTCCCAGAACTCATCACCAAAGCCAAAGAGGGCCAGAAGCCTTCCCATGTCACGTAAGGATCCAGGCCAGAAAGACAAGGAATGTAGTTCCGTGTTGGAACACAGAGGTAAAGGGGTCCTGATCTCCCCCGAAAAGTCTCCTCCCATGGATCTAACCCAGTCAGAACCTGGCTGCTTGAGTGCCAGGTCTCAGAACTCTCCATCCAGCGTGAACAGAGAAGATGAGGTGATCCTTTTATTGGATTCAGATGAAGAGCTGGAGCTGGAACAAATCAAAATAAAGTCAGTTTTGAATGGTCCCTCGGAAGAAAGGAAAGTTCTTGAAGTTAGCACCAAGTCCTCTGAGCTGTTTTCCATCATTGACCTCGATGCGGAGCAGGAACATTCCCAAAGCCCACCAGGAAGAGAGCCCACGCTACAGCAGGAGGTGGAGGGACCGCTGGGGAACCGGGGCTCTGTCGGGGGCAGAGGGACCCCCCAGCTGTTCTGCGACCCCAAGATCAGTGGCGACGAGGACAGCACGACAGATACCTCGTGGCTGGTGCCCGCCACCCCACTGGCTAGCAGAAGCCGTGACTGTTCATCGCAGACCCAAATCACAGGCCTCAGGTCCAGGCCTTCAGCAGACCCACTGGCTCAGCCCAAGCCCAGGGCCCTGTTACAGAACAGGGACGAACCGGAAGCCATGAGTAAGTTTTCGTTCATCGTGCCTCAGACATCCTCACTCCTGGGCCACGTCGCTCCCGGAAGCCCTGACAGCAGAAGGCAGGTCTGCAGAAGCCCGTCCAGTCCCCACCCCAGATGCCACCAGTACTTTTCTCCTCTGGCTCCCCGTCCCAGCTCAGGAGGCCTCGCTGATCTCACTGGGCAGTTCCAGAGGCACCCGCCGCCTGCGCCGAGCCCAGGGGTTCAGGCCACTGCGAGTGAAGTGGTGGAGGTTGAGGACAGTGAGGAGGAGCAGGAGGTGGCCTCCCGGAAGGCGAGCAACATCCTCCTGCCGGGTAGTGACCCCCCGATGCCAGCCGACGATTGGTGTTGGCATGTGGAGCCCCTCTCACCAATTCCGATCGACCACCTGAACCTCGAGTGGACCGGCCCCCTGAGCACCAGTAGCCCTGGCAGTAGGGTGGAGGGGGCCCCGGACAGCGGTGACTGCCGCTCCCCAGCACTGCTGGGCACCACCCCCATCCGAGGAAGCTGCACTGGCCAGAGGAAGGCTCAAGAGAAATCCCCTGGGGCCAGCTCCCCTGGGAGCAGCAGGCTGAGCTTTCTGAACTCAGCTCTGTGGGACGATTGGGATGGAGAACAGAAGTCCCCAGAGGCTCTTCCTCTGCCCCAGACACCGAGCGCGGATGGAGCCCAGAAATTGCAAGAGTTACAGACGCCAAGTGAGTAGTGGGAGGGTGTTGTCTTTTACACTGTTTTACACTAAGGGGCGTGGAAGGTCGTAACGACAGTGCGGGGCAGTGATGCTAAAGGGCCTGCTGACTCGCGGCCAGCCCTCCCCTTGCCTGCCTGACCCCACTCCACGGTTGGGGAGGATCGGCCTGCTGTCAAACATACACTCCTTAGCCAGCAAGTCAGGGCTTCCTAAACCTGCCTGGATCCTGTGGCTCGCCTGGGTACTTGTTCAAGATCCCTGTCTGTGGCTCCACTCCAGAACAGTGGACCAGCACCTCCAAGAGGCTGTGACAGGCACCTCACGTGCACCTTAAGAGCAGACATGTGTGGTTCCTCAAGTAGTCAAACACAGAATTGCCATTACCACCAGGCAATTCCACTCCTACATATACATTCAAAGGATTTGAGATCAGGACTCCTGTACACAAATGTTCACAGCAGCAATATTCACAACAGCCAAAAGGTGGAAACAACCCAAATGTCCATCAGCTGATAAGTGGATAAACAAATGTGGTCCATCCATCCAGTGGAATATTATTCAGCCATATAAAGGAATAAAGCACTGACACAGATACAGCAGAATGAACCTTGAAAACATGCTGCTCAGTGAAAGAAGCCAGACACAAAAGGCCACCATGTATTATATGATTCCTTTTATATGAAACGTTCAGATGGACAAAGCCATAGAGACAGAAAGTAGATGAGTGATCGCCAGGGGCTGTGGGGGAGGAGAACAGGGAGTGACGGGCATGGAACTTTCTTTGGGGGATGAAATGTTTTAGAACTAGAAAGATGTGGTGGTTGCACAACACTGAATGTGCCAAGTGCTACTGTTCACTTTAAAATTTTGTTATGTGAATTTCATCTCAATTAAAAGACCAGATGGGGTGAGTGTGGGAGGTCTGCTGTGAGCCTTATCGGCCCCACTGGTGGAGGGACCCCACTTCCCAGCTTATTTCAGTCACAGGGGAAAATCAAGGCCCCCGGTGTTGGTGTTGGCCCCTTGAGGTGCTGCTGCCCCACCGCTACCCCCTCCAGCTGGACTGATCCAGGGAGAGTCTGGGAAGGGACCAGGCGACACTGAGCCGTGACTGGTGACAGGGAAGCAGAGCCTATGGGCAAAGCATCTGCCTGTGTCCTGCCATTTCATGTCCCCCTAAAGTCTTAGACCAGCTGGGCATCACTAACCAGTGCTTTCAGCCTTGAGTGGGCGTCAGAATTGCCTGCAGAGCTTCTTAAAACACACGTGGCCGGGCTCTACCCCAGAGCTGCTGCTTCAGGAGGTCTGGTGTGTGACCAAGAATTTGCATTTCTAACAGGTTCCCAGGTGGTGTGTGAGAACCGCTGCAGGAGACCTGAGAACAGGGGACCTTAGTCAGAATCTGAGGGGAGATTCATGAGGGTGACAAACTCTCTGAAATGATATAAAGAATTTTGTGCATTTTTCACAAGACAGATCCTGTTGTTTTCATTGGCATCTCAAAGGACTCCATGTTCATAAAAAGGATAAGAACCAAAGTCCAGATGTACTTAAGTTGTCCCTAAGTTGTCTTTAAAATACTGATTTTTTTTTAAATAACAGCATTATTGAGATGTTATTCACATATCATAAAATTCACCCTTTCAAATGTACTATTCAATGGCTTTTTAGTACAGTATTCTACAACTGTCTAATTCCAGGATGTTTTCATCACCCCAAAATAAATCCCACACCCATTAGCAGTCGCCCCACTGCCCCTTCACCCCAGCCCCTGGCAACCGCCTACCTGCTTTCGAGCCCTTCACAGCATCAGCACCGCGTAAGCCCGTGGCCCTCACCGTGTGCTGTGTGATGCTTTCCAATGGGAAGACAGGACTGCAGAGTCAAACAGTGAAGGGTGGACATCACTGCTGTCCTGGAGCGTGGGCAGCATTTCTCTAAGTGACACTGTCAGGGTCAGAAGAGGCAAATCCAGGGCCCTCGTGCTGAAACGTGTGTTTCTTTTGTTCTACCCAGAAGGTGCTAATCGGAAGAACTTGCCCCCCGAAGTGCCCATAACCCCAATGCCAAGGTATTCCATCATGGAGACCCCGGTGCTGAAGAAAGAACTGGACAGGTTGGTGTTGTTCTGGAAAGCTTGCTCTGAGCAGACCCTCCCTCCTGTGCCTGTGTCCAGGCTTATTAGTGAAGCGGGGAGCAGAACGGCACCCTGGGCTCTGGTGGCAGGAGCCTCTGGTTGGTGGGGGGGCGTGCGTGACTCCCAGCTCTCCACATACTGTTCCCCAAGTGACTTAGGGCCAAGAAATGACACTCCTCCAGGTCACCCATCAGGTGGCAGGTCTCCATGTGCCGTGTGGATGGGAATGGGACCCTTGCCTTAACAGTCTGAGGAGGGACACCTGATTTTTTAAAAGAACATCAAAACTCACATTCCAATGAATTCTGCTGTTCACCTTGGACACTGGGGAGGTCACTGCTACCACCACCACTCAGAACTCAGGGGGAATAGCCCTTCTGGAATATTCCTGAGTCAGCTCAGTGGGTATGCAGGATAGATATTGACCTCTGAATGCTCATAAGTCAGGCATTTAAGATTCAGTTACATAAAGCCACTAGTTTAATTAGTTGATAACTGTTTGCTCTTTGCTGACGTTCACCTGTTTTCCCATTCAGGTTTGGGGTCCGCCCTCTGCCCAAACGCCAAATGGTCCTGAAACTGAAGGAGATATTCCAGTACACTCACCAGACACTGGAATCAGACTCCGAGGAAGAGAGCCAGTCCTCACAGATGCCCTTGGAGGCTCCTTGCAGCCAGACTTACACCACCAAGACCTCTAAGGCTTCAAGGGCAGCTGGCCGCACCCAGCTGGAGGCCACTTCTGGTCCCGTTCCCCAAAGGTCCAAGGGACCTGCTAAGAACAAGGGCCCCCAACATCAAAAGATGCAGCCTGGTGGAAGCATCCCTGCCCTGAGCATGTCACCAGCCAAGGAGGGGCCTCCAGGCCCTGATGGTGACACCCAGCTACCGGCCTCCCAGGAATCCATGGCCACCTCTGTAGACAGCAGTGACAGCTCCTGCAGCTCACAAAGGTAACCAGATGGAAGGACAGGGCCAGTGGCTTTATAGGTCCTCTGACAAGTGAGTTTTGAGAATTGGCATAAGCGAGGCCTGATGGCCAACATTCAGAAATCCCAGCTGCCTTCTGGGTTTGAACGACCGGGGAGACCCAGGTGGGGTTAAAGGTCAGCCCCCTGTGGGCCTCCTGGGCAGACCTCTGGGGCTTCCACATCCTCGCTCACAAGCAGGGCCAGCCTAGCACGGCTGCCCTCGGCATTAGATTCTGGCTGAGGGTGCGATCCTGCTCAGGCCGGCGGCTAGAGTGCCAGGGACACAGCAGCCTGGGGCTTCCTACTGCCCTGGGGGTCGTCCACGTGCCAGGCTCCGCAGGGGACACAGAAACACACTCCTTCCCTCAAAGAAGCTCCTGGTCTCGGGGTAGAGGCTGGAAAGAAAGGGTGTTGCTAGATGTTACTGTCTGGTTCTTTTCAGTTCTTCCTGTGAGTTTGGAGCGGCCTTGGAGTCTGCAGGAGAAGATGAGGAGGATGAGGAGAGTGTCAGTGCTTCGCAGGCGGCCATCCAGGGAGCGGCCACAGAGGAGGCCGTGAGGCATTACATCTGCTCCAAGCCAGCCCTCTACCGCAAGGTCCTGCTGTACCAGCCCTTGGAGCTGGCAGAGCTACAGGCCGAGCTGAAGCAGCAAGGCATCCACGTGGCCACGGGGAAGCTGCTGGACTTCCTGGACACCCAGTGCATCACCTTCACCACAGCTGCCGCCCGCAAGGAGAAGCTTGAGAGGAAGAGACGGCAGCCCATGGGCAAGAAGACGGGGGTCAGAACCCGCAGGCCTGTCCCCCGCCCCCAACCCCTGGCCATCAGCAGCCTGTGAGGGTCTGCGGCCCCCGTCAGCCAGCCAGGCCCCCACAGTGTTTCTGAGCTTTCTGACCACACCGCTCCCCCTGTGAATAACGGCAGCACCAACCCAGATCGGCTTCCTCTTGACCTCGTATCCTAGAGTGTTCGTCCGTATTCGGAGTGTGTCGTCCGCTGGATGTAGGGGCCCTGGCCCCTCCCTCCATCGGTGCCCACAGTTTGTCTCCCTTTAACTCCCTTGGGCCCCATGTGTTTCAGGAGGGGGTGGGCCACTGCCAGCTGGCCAGGGCAAGGCCTGATTCAGCCGCGTCTTCCACTCTCTTTGCCCACCAGTCACAGGTGTCCGTGTCCTGAGGTGGATGTCTGGGTCCAGGCTGCCCCTGCCCATGTCTTCCTTCTCAGCACTTGGGCTGTAATCCCAGCCTCCACCAGCAGACCAGCTGTCCACAGGCCCTGCACTGCCAGGCCCCAGGTGCTCTGCTGGCCCAGCTGTCCTGCCCAGACACTTGTCATTGTCACCAGCAGTCTCTGAATTGGACAGTACAGAAGGCCCAGTACAGCTCTGAAGCCCCCAAAATAAGCACGTTCTTTGTTAACTGGTTCCACCAGTATGTGTTGCAGCCGCCTGTGGAGTGCAGGTGAGGGCTGGAAAAGAAGAAAAGTTTGGGTCTCTGCGTCCTTGTGAACGTCTTGTCTGTTTTAAATACAGTGCAGTTCGTTTTATATGATGTGCAATAAAAACAAAAAGGCTTTATAGAAACCTTCTGGATGCTGTACTCTAGAAAATAACGAGGGAAACGGGCCGTGGGGAGGGGACCCACCGTGCCCCTGCTGCCCCCACACCCGTGTCTGCCGAAGGCCTGTGCCTGTTCTTCATCTCAAGGGGGAGCCCAGGCCTGCTGCTGCTCATTCCTCTGGTTCGTAGGTACTCATTCATCCACACATTTGCGCCCCTCCCCCAAACCCCGCAGGCCTACAGTTAAGAGCCCTCAGCAGGCGCTGAGCTCCCACCCTCGATGATCCAGGAGAGGCCAGGAGAGGCCGAGGCCCAGCAGCATTGCCCGGGGTTTGTTACATGCAGGCTTGGGCCGCCCATACCCACTGGGTCAGAATCTGCGTTTTAACAGGATGAGTTTATGAAGCCTGCTCTGGCCTGTGTGCTGGGCCCTGTGGAGAAAGGGGAACAGGCCGGCATTTCCGGTCATCTAATGGAGGAGACAGACTGGCCTGTCCTCTGTGCCAGCTGCGAGGGTCAGTGCTCAGATGGCCCAAAGGGACAGCTTCCTGGAAAAGGGGGTTTGTGAACTGGGCCTCAGCGGCGTGCAGCATTCAGGGAGGCGAAATGGGGCTTCTTGAACACATACTGTGTTTCCTGATTTGTGACCAGGCGGAGGGGACCCAGCCTTCCCCGTGTCTGCTGCCCAAGGGCAGACGGCTAGAGGGAAGCCTCGGCTCAGATCACACTGCTTTGATCAGACTGAAGATGGAGCCTGGCCTGTTCTAGAAGCTACCATGCGTTTCTTGTATGAAGGGCTTGACGCCCCCTCCCGAGTATGGGCTGTGTCAGGGAAATGAAGTGGAGTTAGGAAGGAGGGAGCCGACCCAGGGTCCTTACCCTGCTCACTGGCTCGCGGAGGAGACCATGCAGCTTCGGGTGCACTCCCTGGGGGGAGGCCTGGGAGCCTCACTCCTCGGACAGTGTCCTGACTCCGAGAACGCTACCAACTCCAGGTGGAAAAGGAGGTTTTGGGGGAGGGGTTAAAGTTGATAAAAAGCCACCAGCAGGTAAAGGCAGGGAAGGTGGGCCTGGGGACTGAAGACCTTGGCCCGTCGGGTCTGTGCAGCGCGTCCCCGGAGGCCAGCAGGGGTCAGCAGTGGGCCTGGCCATGGATCGGCCAGTGCAAAAGCAAGGAAAGAGGGTTAAACCAGCCACAAAGAAAAGAAACCACCACAGCCGGAGAATCGGCGGCACCCAGGAAAGCATGACCTTTCCAGAGGATTTAAACCTGACTCAGGAGCTAGAGAATTAGGTCCAGCTAACTGGTTGAAAAGGAGCCGATGATGAGCTGCCCTCTCCCAGCACCCACAGGGAGCCTGGAGGAGCCAGCGGCCATGGCCTCATTCTGGGCAGCAGGCACAGGCGTTCCCGTGCAGAAGCTCTGCCAGTCGCCACGGGGACTCAGCATAGGAAGAACGTGAGCTGAGCTCCAGGGCAGCGGAACGTTCACCCATCAGCGAAAACGATGAGACACCCACACTTCACTGTGATGTGACCTCCTGGGCTGGTCCTGCTTCCTGTGGCCTGGCCTCGGCCTGGACATGTTCACTCAAGGCAATCAAAGGACAGCCACAGCCCAGCTTGAGCAGGGCCCCAGCAAGGGGGCCTTGCAGCCTGCACAACCCCAGAAAGGCCCGTGCAGGCAGGAAGCCTCAGGTTTTTGCTGAGCTGGGAAGGGCCTGCCCAGCTGACCACAACTCTGGGTGGATAGAAAGCCCCAGAGTGAGAACGACCACGGGAGACCTCACCCCAAACGTACAAAAACCCCCAGGAGAGTCAGGAGAAGGCCCCGAACTTCTTAGAGGAGCTGGCAGAGGGAGCCTGGGGCCCAGCCCTACCCAGCCATGGGACATCCCTTCTAGGTGGGGAGGAAAGGTGGGGGGCAGTGCTGACTCAGGGGTGCCCCGAGATTCCCCACAGAGGATGCTGTTTCCTTTTGTGCTCAGGATCCATCGACCCTGAGCCGTGGAGGGAGGAGCAGAGGGGCCTCCTGGCCTCTGTCGTGTGACAGATACCCACCCAGCCCCTGTGGTTTCCAACATCCTGTGGGCGGCCTGCTCTCAAACGCCTTCGCTGCACCTCTGGCCAGGGCTGCAGCCGCCAGTCTGCACTCTGCCTGCCTGAAGCCTCAGCAGGCTTCTCCAGGGTAGCCACCGTGTGTCCCCCCAGCACCTGGCGAGCGCTGATGGAAGGGACAGAGGGAGTGAGGGGGGAATGGGAGGATGGCATTCTATGAAGCACTTCTGATCTGCCGCCTTGGTACCCTCCCCTCCATCATCCACGCGGCTCTTGAGGACAGGCTAATACAAGCACACGCCCCCTCCCAACTCCCCTCACACACAAGCTGCTACATGCACTTGAACCTACTACTCTCCTGCTCTATAACCATTGCTGGCTCCCACCTGCTCCCTGAGAAAATCTGAGGCCCCATCACTTTGCTCCCACCTCGTCATCTGCTTCTCTCAGTGGTTTCACATGACGTGGTTTGCTCCCTGTCACCAGAGGCTGTCCTGTATTTTTCCTCTACTGTAACTTTTCTCATGTTCACTCTGGGCTGTGTCCTTCCCCATCAATGCAGCGCATGTGCTGAGGTCCACCTCCAGGGGCCTGAGTGAACTGCCACATTCTGCTGTTTCAGGTGCAGCTGACCTGCCTTGGGGGCCCTTGACTCAGGAAGACACTGTGGGGTACAGCCGGGGCAAAGGTGCCTGTTGGGTGCTAGAGAGAAGGAAAGCAAGGGCGGTTAGAAGAAGGGGTGAGGAGGGCCACACACCGTATCAGAGCATGCCGGCCTAGAGTGGCAGGATGCAGTTCCAGCCCCAGCGAGGTCAGCTGCCTGCTGTGTGGCTTTGAGGAAGTCACTGAATGCCCCCAAGCTTGCCTGGTTTCCCTACCAACCCCCCAAAAGCAAAGGTCTGCTGATGGTGAGTCTGTTTTCCTTTGTGGCCTTGGTTGGACCACTTTCCCTTGAGCATCAGGTCTGCAGGGGCACTCAGTCCTTGAAACAAGACCCTGGCGTCACCCCTGCCTCTGACTTACAGGGTGGTGACAAAGCCAGAGAGCTGGCCCGAGGCAGCTGCAGCTCACTGATTTGTCTGTAAGGTTGTTGGCTTTTGAAATCAGACAGGAAGGAGGGTTGAGGTGGAGCCCGGCACAGGAAGAGGTGAGGAGCCCCGGCTGCCGTGACAGCCGGTGGGCTCGGGGGAGTGCGGGAGCTGGCAGGCCGCGGCCCTGCTGCCCTGCACGGTCAGCACCTCCTGATCCCTCCAGACAGGGCTTCACTCCTGCCCTGGACAGATCCTGACGGCTCGGGGACCAGGTGACCAGCCACAGGGATTCCCAGGACATCCTCACACCCACCCAGCTGCCTCTGTCCACTGGAGCAGGGCTGAGCCCAGGAGCGCTGGGATGGACCCCCCCCGGCCCCCCAGCGTTGGTGGCATCCCTGGGGCAATGAGGCCCAGGAGGTAAGTCGAGTCCAGACTGCCTCAGTGCAGGATGGGGGAGGAAGAGGAGACAGCTGGCAGAAAGGACCATGACTTTGAAGGCCTGAGCCACTCTGTGGAGTGGTGGCTGGGGCAACTCCAGGAAGGTGTCCCCATGGGTGCCAGGAGCTGCTGGGAAGGACTAGATAACGGTGTGAAATAAGCAAACAGATGCCTAAGGACAGCCCACAATGGGCCAAGGCGACAAAGCCCAGCACCCCAGGTACCAATGATGGGACAGGAGGAGCAGGAAGTAGCTGGAAAGTGCTGCAGGCAGGCAGAGGTGATATTGAGCAGTGCAGCCCAGTGGTTAAACTTGGCATCAGCAGACCTGGGCACCATTCTAGCATCCCCCTTCCTCCCTTAAGATGGAGGGGACAATACCAGACCTGCCCAGGGTCCTGAGGACCAAGGGAGGTGGTGCAGGTGGGGTGGGGGTCTATCACCCAGTGCCTGCTCCATAAATGTCGCCCTAATGTTGGGTGAGCAGTCCCCAGGGGCCTCTCCCAGCTGCGCCCTCGGATGGAGGTGAGGTTCATCATTCTGAGATGGACGGTAATCACAGAGGCTTTCTCAGAAGAGGTGCCATACAGCTGGTCCAGGGTGGCTATTGGTCATAGGGCCCTTCCCTGCGGCCAGGCTCCTGGGTCCCAGAGTTTTTCCCCGTCCCCTCAAAGGACACACATGCTTTCCCTGAGCCCTAGGGCTCACCCTTGGCCATTACAGGGAAACCTGCAGCTGGCTCCCAGGTGGGGGTGCAGGCTGGGCACCTCCTCCTCTGTCCCAGGGGTGCCAGGATCCCCAGGGTTGAGCCTGTCCCGGTCCCCAAGAGGGTTCCAGGGCAGTGAAGTTAGGAGAGCCGTGTCTCGCGGTGAAGGCACTGCTTCCTCCCTCCTCTGGGAAAGGCTGTTTGGTCTCAGGTGGTCAGCGGTCATGGTGGGGGGCGCAACCTAAGAGGGCTGAGAACTGAAGTCTCGGGCCCTGGGGGGCAGGGGGCAGGGGCAGGAGTCAGGAGACAGGAACATCCGAGAAGCTGTGGCCTGGGACATGGGCAGCCCAGGAGGGAGGGCAGCACTGCAGGCCCCACAGTCACCAAGTGCAGGTGGGCAGAGTGGAGGCCTGCTGCTCTCACACAGGCCTGGCAGACGGGACTGGGGCCCCTGGAAGGAAAGCGTAGGACAAACCAGGCCTTGTTGGTAGAGACAATGAGGAAATCGGGGCCAGGGCCTCAGGGATGAGACAGAAGCCCAGCTGTGGAGCCTGAGGGACAGGGTCTGAGTGATTCCAGCACAAGGGCGCGCAGGCCCTTAGCTGTGTCCTGCCCCATGGATGAAGCACTGGAGGATGCATGGGAGCGGGGAAGCCCTACTCCAGGGAGGTGGCCGTGGACCCCCGGCCCTGCGTCTGTCTGGCCTTGCCCTGCCCGCTACAGCACAGACCCTCTGCAGACTGGCCGCCCTCTGGCCCTAAAAGCCCCCAAGGCGATCCAAGGCCCACCCTCCCTCAGTCTTCTTCCCTTTAAGCTGGGCTCTCAGGCCTCCTGCTGCTCACCAGAGACTGTCTACACTGGGCAGGGTCTACCTGGCTGTCCCTGGTGGCATGTGTGGCCACCGGATGTCACCCTGCTCAGAAGCCTGTGGTAGGTTCCACCCTGTGAGGGTGGCATCTGGGGCTGCAAGCAGGGCTGTCCACACAGGTGGCCAGGTAGCCACCCTCAGCCGCTGCTGGCTCTGGGAGGTCATGGGAATGGTGTGGCTCCTGGGCCAACTGCTGGGGTCTCCTCTTCTGTTCTTGTTGGGACAAGGTGTCCAAAGGTGAAGGCCAGGTTGGGGGGGCTCTTATCTGAGTGGGGCCTGCGTAGGGGTGCCAGATAACAGAACACCCTGTTAATACTGAATCTCAGATAAACAATGAGGTTTTTTTTTTTTAAGTATAAGTATGTCCCAAGTAGTACATAAGATATACTAAAAGAATTATTTGTTGTTTGTCTGAAATTCAAATTTCACTGGGCGTCCTGCATCTTAATTTGCTAAATCTGGCAACCCTAGGCGAGCTCAGTGGGGCAAGAAAGATGGGTGTCTGATCAGGAGGGAATGTTGGCCCCACTGCTGAGTGGCTGATGGGACCCAGAGGCAAGGAGCTCACCCTCCCACCTTCCCAGGCACACGCAGGCCGGCCTCTTCCTCCCGCTCACTCTCGCCTTCTGCTGTCCCTTCTTTGTCACTTTCCTAGCCTCTCTCTGGCCCAGTGGTTCTCAACTCTGGCTGCTCATTAGAATCACCTGGGTAGCTTTAAAATGCATCCATGTGGGGGCTCTACCCCAGACCAGTGAAATCTCTGTGCAGTTAGGCTAAGCAGTGGCTTTTTTAAAATAGTGCTCCATAGAATGACCATAAAATCCAGCAATTCCACTTCTGGGTATACACCCAAAAGAGTTGAAAGCAGGGCCCTGAACTGCTATTTGTACTCCCACGTTCACAGCAGCATTATTCACAAGAGCCAAAAGGTGGAAACAACCTAAGTATAATATCTATTGACGAATGGATGAATAAACAAAATGTGGTCCATCCATAAACTGGAATATGATTTAGCCTTAAAAGGAATGAAATTATAATACCTGTTACAACTTGGATGAGCCTGGAAAACATTATGCTCAAAGAGGCCAGATGCAAAGGGACAAATACTGTGTGATCCCACTTACATGAGGTACCTAGAGATGTCAGATTCATATAAACAGAAAGTGGAATGGTGGTTACCAGGGGCTGGGGAGTCAGTGCTTAACGAGTACAGAGTTTCCATTTGGGAGGATGAAAAAGTTCTAGAGGTGGATGGTGGTGATGGTTGCACAACACTATAAATGTACTTAATGTCACTGAATTGAATACTTAAAAAATAGTTAAAATAGTAAATTTTATGTTATGTACACTTTACCACAACAAAAATTTTAAATTAAAAAAATATATAGTGCTCCAGAAAATGTCCTGCCAGAGCTGAGAGGCACTGAGCCTGGCCCTTCTTCAACATGGTCCTGCATGCTCCAGGCCACCACCCCACCCCCACCGAGGCATAGTCTGTTACCTGGTGGGTGTACCTGGACATCCAATGCAGGAGGCTGTGTCCAGCCCTGGGCCACACCCTGACATCGCCCTGAGAGCAGGACAGAGGCCTGAGTGTCCCAGCTCATGCACTAAGAGGCTGCAGTAACAGTGCTTCATTTTGGTTTACATACATTTGAACGTTTAGATAGCTGCTAGCATAACGTTCTCTAAATTGAGGTATAACTTAGTAAAGAGAGCTCAATGGATTTTTATATATGTGTACGCCTGTGTGTACACCATCCAGATTAGTAGATAGAAGTTTCCAGCACCCTAGAAGGCTCCCTCATGCCCTGTCCAGTCAGAACCGCCTCCAAGTGTAACCACTACTTTGACTTCTATCTTTTCAGATTGGTTTGGCCTGACTTTAAACTCCCTACAAATGGAATCACAAGAGTGTGTCTCTTTTGTCAGACTTCTTTCACTCACAATGTCTGCGAGAGTCAGCCATAGTGCTGAGGATATCAGTAGCTTATTCTGTTTCTTTATGATGTAGGATTTGATTGTATGAACATTCCAAAAAAAATCTCAATCTTTTGTTGATGGACATTGGTTGTTTCCACTCTTCTGGACTTTATGAATAAAGCTGACATAAATATTCTGATCTGGGTTTTGGTGGACATAAACACTCGTTTCTGTTGGGTATATACCCAGGAGGGAAATTACTGGGTCACAGAAATATGCATATTTAGTCTTATCGTTACCAAACATTTTCCCAGAGTGATCTTAATTTTCATTTTCTGATTACTAATGATATTCTCTGCAGTGACATTCTTTCAATTTTTGGCTCAGTTTATCATCAGGTGTCTGTTTCTTACTGATTGATTAATGTGTTGGGGATGTTGTCTCCTAGTCCATGGTTTGGTTTTTCACCTTTTAATGCTGTCTTCTAATGAACAGATATTCCTAATTTTAATGAATCTCAATATATTGTTCTTTTCTTTCATGGTTAGTGCTTTTTGTGTTCTGTTTAATCTTTACCTAGACCAAGTTCAAAAAGATATTTTGATCCTGTATTTTTTCTAAGGCTTGACTGTGTTAGCATTCACATTTAGATCTATGATCAGCTTGAATTAATGTTTTGTGTACGGTGTGAGGTAGAGGTCAAGGTTCACTTTCCCCATATGAATATCCCATTAGCCAGCACAATTTAATGCCCACTGAATTGCAGTGGAGGCCTTGTTATAAATCAGGTGCCCATATATGTGTGGGTCTGTTTCTGGACCCTCTATTCTAGTGCACTGGTCTATTTGTCTGCCCTTGTACCAATACCTATAGCTCTATACTAAGTCTTGATATTGTGTAGTGTAAGTCCTCAGGCTTTGTTCTTCTTCTTCAAGATTATTTTGTCTATTTCAGGGTCTTTTGTTTATGTTTTAGAATCAGCTTACCAATTTCCACCCTCCCCACCCCCCTCCAAAAAGCCTGCTGGGATTTTGATTGGGATGTCAATCTATAGATCATCTTAATAATACTGAGTCTTTCAATCCATGAATATGGCAAATCCCTACTTTAGGTCTTCTTTAATTTCTCTTAGTATTGTTTTATAGTTTTGAGTGTGGAGGTCATGCAAATTTTTTTGCTAGATTTATTCTTTTTTTAATATTTATTTATTTATTTGGCTATGCTGGGTCTTAGTTGCAGCATGCAGGATCTTTGTTGCAGCATGTGGGATCTTTAGTTGCGGCATGTGAACTCTTAGTTGCAGCATGTGGGATCTAGTTCCCTGACCAGGGATTAAAACCAGGCCCCCTGCATTGGGAGCGTGGAGTCTTAGCCACTGGACCACCAGGGAAGTCCCTAGATTTATTCTTATATATTTGATTTTTTAAATGGTATTTAAAATTTTTACTTTTTACTTGAGTGTTGCTAGTAAGTAGAAATATAACTGATCTTTTTGTGTATTGACCTTGTGTCCAGAAACCTTGTTAAGTTCATGTATTAGTTCTAATAGTTCTATTGTAGATTCTTTTGGATTTTCAAAGTATACAGTCATGTCAACTGTGAATAGTGACAGTTTTATTCTTTCCTTTTCCAATCTTGATGTCTTTTATTTCTTTCATTTGCCCTATTGCACTAGCACCTACTTTAAAAAAAAAAAATCATCAACTAGAAGAGGTCACCCCTGGGGAGTGGAAGTGAGGTATATACTTTACTTACTTTTGTATTATTTAAATGATTTTAATGTTTTACTTTTATAATTCTATAAGCAATCTATTTAAATGAGGGGAAGCAATACACATTAGTTAGCAAAATCTAAGCAATCAAAATTTACAAAATAAGAAACAATTCCTTAATCCCACTGTCAAATATTTCCAGCTAATCTCTAGCCAGACAAAAACAGTAACCTATTTTCTTTTTAAAACATAAAGGTATCCTATCATAATTCTCCTCTGCACATTGATTTTTTTTCCCACATAAAAATACATTGTAGGGCTTCCCTGGTAGCGCAGTGGTTAAGAATCTGCCTGCCAATGCAGGGGACATGGGTTCGAGCCCTGGTCCGGGAAGATCCCACATGCCACGGAGCAACTAAGCCCGTATGCCACAACTACTGAGCCTGCGCTCTAGAGCCCGTGAGCCACAACTACTGAGCCTGCATGCTGCAACTACTGAGCCCACGTGCCACAACTACTGAAGCCTGCATGCCTAGAGCCCGGGCTCTGCAACAAGAGAAGCCACCGCAATGAGACGCCTGTGCACTGCAACAAAGAGTAGCCCCTGCTCACCACAACTAGAGAAAGCCCGCTCGCAGAAACGAAGACCCAATGCAGCCAAAAATAAATTAAATTAATTAATTAAAAAAAAATTTTTTTTAAATACATTGTAAACCATACAGGAAGCTCAACAAACTCCAAGTAAGATTAATTCAAAAAGACCCACACCTAGACACATTATAATCAAACCTTCAAAAAACAAAGACAATCTTGAAATCAGCAAGAGAGAAGAAAATCATCACACACAAGGGATCCTCAATAAGATTATCAACAGACTTCTCATCAGAAACTTTGGAGGCCAGAAAAGAGTAGGCTGACATATTCAAATAGCTCAAAGAAAAAAACCTATCAACGAAGAGTCTTATATCCAGCAAAACTGCCCTTCAAAATTAAGGGAGGGGCTTCCCTGGTAGCGCAGTGGTTGAGAATCCGCCTGCCAGTGCAGGGGACACGGGTTCGATCCCTGGTCCAGGAAGATCCCACATGCCGCGGGGCAGCTAGGCCCGTGAGCCACAACTACTGAGCCTGCGCTCTAGAGCCCACGAGCCACAACTACTGAGCCCATGTGCCACAACTACTGAAGCCGGTGCGCCTAGAGCCCATGCTCCTCAACAAGAGAAGCCACCACAATGAGTAACCTGCAAACCGCAAAGAAGAGTAGCCCCCACTCGCCGCAACGAGAAAAGCCCACGCACAGCAACGAAGACCCAACGCAGCCAGAAACAATAAATAGATAAAATAAAATAATAAAATAAATAAATTTATTTAAAAAAATTAAGGGAGAAATTAAGACATTCCCAGATAAACAAAAGCTGAGGGAGTTCATGACCATGACCTTCCCTGCAAGAAATGCTCAGGGGAGTCCTGAGCACTAGACAGTAGTAACTCAAAGTCATATGGAGAAATAAAGATCTCAACAAAAGTCAACACATGGGCAATTATAAACGCTAGTAACAATGATTTATAACTGCACTTTTGTTTTCTACATGATTTAAGATACTAATGTATTTAGAGAAAAAAAACAATTATTAGTGTACAAGCTAATATTACTATATCTTTGGTTTGTAACTCCAAATTTTGTTTTCTACATAATATAAGAGACTAAAGAATTTTTTAAAACTATTAGTTTATGTTTGGGGGGCACACAATGTATAAAGGTGTAATACTTTGACATCAACAACCAAAAGGGGTGGGGACAGAGCTGTAAAGGAGCAAAGTTTTTGTTTGTTATTGAAGTTAAGCTGGTATAAATTTAAATTAGAGTATTATAACTTTAGCATATTAAATGTAACCCATGGTAACCACAAAGAAAATAACTAAAATATATACACAAAAGGAAATGAAAAAGGAATTTTAACATTTCAATACAAAAAATCAACTAAATACAAAAGAAGACGGTAATGCAAGAAATGAGGGGGGAAAGTAATAACGCAGAATAAAAACAAATAGCACAATGACAGAAGTAAGTCCCTTCTTATCAGCAATTACTTTAAACGTAAATGGGTTAAACTCTCTAATCAAAAGACAGAGATTGGCAGAATGGAGAAAACCATGTGATCCAACTACATGATGTCTAACTTTATGAGAGATTAACTTTAGATCCAAAGACACAAATAGGTTGACAATGAAAGGACAAAAAAAGATATTCCATGGGGAGTTCCCTGGTGGCCTAGTGGTTAGGATTCCGGGCTTTCACTGCTGTGGCTCAGGTTCAATCCTTAGTTGGGGAACTGAGATCCCACAAGCCATGCAGCATGGCCCCACCCAAAAAAACTAAAAAATACATTCCATGACAATAGTAACCAAAAGAGAGTAGGGGAAGCTATACTGATATCAGACAAAAAAGGCTTTAAAATCAAAAAAGGTTACAAGAGACAAAGAAGGACATTTTATATTAATAAAAGATTCAAAACAGCAAGAAGATATAACAATTATAAACATTATATACCTAATGAAAGACCATTAAAACATATGAAGCAAAAACTGACAGGACTGAAGGGAGAAATAGTTCCAAAATAATAGTTGGATACTTTAATAACCCACTCACAATAATGCATAGAACAACCAGACAGAAGACAAATAACAAAATAGAAGTCTTAACACAATTAGATCTAACAGATACACACAGAATACTCTACCCAACAAGAGAATATTCTTTTCAACTGCACATGGGATTTTAACAGAACTGACCATATGTTAGGCTACAAATTAAGTCTTTAGAGACTTTGAAAGATAGATATTATACAAAGTATCTTCTCTAACCACAGTGGGATGAAGTTAGAAATAAATAACAGAAGGAAAACTGGAAAATTCATGAAATTGCAGAAATTACACAATACACTATTTTTTTAAAATTTATTTTATTTTTATTTATTTTTGGCTGTGTTGGGTCCTTGCTGCGGAGCGCCGGCTCCCTCCAGTTCCGGCAAGCAGGGGTCACTCTTCGCTGAAGTGCATGGGCCTCTCACCATGGTGGCCTCTCCTGTCACAGAGCACAGGCTCCAGGCACTCGGGCTTCAGTAATTACGGTGCACGGGCTCAGCAGCTGTGGCTCACAGGCCCCAGAGCACAGGCTCAGCAGCTGTGGTGCACAAGCCCAGTCACTCCGTGGCATGTGGGATCCTCCCGGACCAGGGCCTGAACCCATGTCCCCCGCGTTGGCAGGCGGACTCCCAACCACTGCGCCACCAGGGAAGCCCAAACAACACACTTTTAAATCACTAATGTATTAAGGAAGAATTCACAAGGAAAATTAAAAAATACTCAGAGATGAATAAAAATGAAAACACAACATGCCAAACTTATGGGACACAGTGAAAGTGGTGCTAAGGGAGGAAACTGATAGCTATAAGTACTTATATTAAAAAATGGGAAAGATCTCAAATCTACAACCTAACTTTACAACTTAAGAAACTAAAAAAAAAAGAACAAACTAAACCCAAACCTAGCATTAAGGAAGGAAATAATAAAAATAAAACAGAGAATAGAAAAACGATAGAGAAAAATCAATGACACCAAAAGTTGGTTCTTCAAAAAGATTAATAAAATTGACGAATCTTTTGCTAGATGGACTAAGGAAAAAGACGACTCAAATTACTAAAACTAGAAAAGAGGGACTTCTCTGGCAGTCTGGTGGTTAAGACTCTGTGCTTCCAATGCAGGGGACGTGGGTTCGATCCCTGGTCAAGGACCTAAGATTCCACATGCCATGTGGTGCAGGCAAAATATATATATATATATTCACTAGTGAATTCTACCAAACATTTAAAGAAGTAATACCAATCCTTCTCAAAATTTTCTGAAAAGTTGAAAAGGAGAGAACATTTCCCAACCCATTCTATGAGGCCAGCATTACACTGATACCAGAGCCAAACAAAGACACTATAAGAAAAGAAAAACATAGATATCCCTTATGAACACTGATGCAAAAATCTTCAACAAAAACCAAATGGAATTTATTCACGGAATACAAGGATGGTTCAACATAGGAAAATCAACCAATGTAATATGCCACATAAACAAAAGGAAGGAAAAAACCCACATGAACATCTCAACTGACACAGAAAAAGCATTTGACAAAATTGAACACCCTTTCACTATACGAACGCTCAGTAAGCTAGGAATAGAAGGAATCTATCTCCACATAATAAAAACCCACAGCAAACATCATACTCAATGATGAAAGACTGATAGTGATTCTTCTAACATTGGGAACAAGGTAAGGATGCCTGTTTTCACCACTTCTATTCAACATAGTACTGGAAGTTCTAGCCAGAGCAATTAGGTAAGAAAAAGAAACTGAAGAGGAAAAAATGAAATTTTTATCCAAAGAAGATTGGTAAAATTATTATGGCTAAGTTATACAGTGGAAAATTATGTGGCCATAAAAGGCCACACAGAAAAGTCATCCAAATTGGAAAGGAAGAAGTAAAATCATCTGTTTGCAGATACGATTTTTTATGCAGAAAATCCTAAAGATTCCACAAAACAATTGTTAGAACTAATAAGTGAATTCATCAAAGTAGCAGGATACAAAGTCAACACACAAAATTCACCTTCATTTCTATACATGAACAATGAACAACCTGAAAAGGAAATCACAAAAATGATTCCATTCACAATAGCATCAAAAAGAATAAAATGCTTAGGAATTAACTTAACCAAGGAGGTAAAAGACCTGTACAATGAAAACTACAAAACACTGCTGAATTAAAGAAGACATAAGTTAATGGAAACACATCCCATGTTCATGAATTTGAAGACTTAATATTGTTAAAATGTCAATACTACTGAAAGCTAGCTACAGATTCAGTGCAATCCCTATCAAAGTCTCAATGACATTTTTTTTTTGCAGAAATATAAAAACCCAACTTAAAATTCACATGGAATTTCAAGGCACCCCAAATAGCCAAAACAATCTTGAAAAAGAACAAAACTAAATAAGAACCTGCTGTATTAAAAAAAAAAAAAAGGAACAAAACTAGAGGACCCACACTTCTTAATTTCAAAATTTACCACAAAGTGGCAGTAATCAAAGGAGTATGGTATTAGCATAAAGACAGACATGTAGACCAATGGAATAGAATAGAGATCCCAGAAATAAACCCTCATGTATATGGTCAAATGATTTTTGACAAGGGTGCCATGACCATTCAATCAGAAAATGACAGTCTTTTCAACAAATGGTGCTATGAAAACTGGATATCCACATACAAAAGAATAAAGTTGGATCCTTACCTAATACCATATACAAAAATTAACTCACAATGGATAAATGTAAGACCTAAACCAATAAAACTCTTAGAAGAAAACAGAGGACAAAGCTTCACAACATTGGATTTGGCAATTACTTCTTGGCTATGACACCAAAAGCACAGGTAACAAAAGAAAAATTAGACAAATTGGACTTCATGAAAATTAAACAATTTTGTACATCAAAAGACACTATCCACAGAGTACAAAAACAACCCACAGGATGGGAGAAAATATTTGCAAATCATGTATCTGATAAGGATTTAATATCCAGAATATATAGAGAACTCCTAAAACTCAACAACAACAAAAAACCCAAACAACCTGATTGAAAAATGGGCAAAGGATTTGAATAGATATTTCTCCAAAGAAGACATATAAATGGCCAATAAGCACACGAAAAGATGCTCAACATTACTAATCATTGAGGAAACACACGTCAAGACTACAATGAAATACCACCTCACACCCATTAGGATGGCTGCTATCAAAAAACCAGAAAACAAGAAGTACTGGTGAGAATGTGGAGAAATTGGAACCCTGTGCATTGTTGGTGGGAAAGTAGATGCTAAAGCTGCTTTGGAAAACAGTGTGGCAGCTCCTCAAAAAATTAAAAATAGAGTTACCATATGATCCAGCCATTCCACTTCTGGGTATAAACCCTAAAGAATTGCAAGCAGGGTCTTAAAGAGTTCACCCTTGTACACCCATGTTTGTAGCAGCATTATTTACCAAAGCTAAAACATAAAAGCAGCCCAAGTACTCACTGACAGGTGAATGGATAAGCAAAATATGGTACCTACATACAATGGAATATTATTCAACCATAAAAGGGAACAAAATTCTGATACATGTTGCAATATGGATGAACCTGGAAAACATTATGCTCAGTGAAAGAGGCCAGATGCAAAAAGACCAATACTGTATGATTCTACTTATATGAGGTACTTAGAGTCATCAAAATCATAAAGACAGAAAGTACAGTGGTGGTTGCCCGGGGCTAGGGAGGAGGGGAGCATAGGGAGTTGTTGTTTAATGGGTATAGAGTTTCAGTTTTACAAGATAAAGAGAGTTAAGGGGATGATGGTGGTGATGGTTGCACAACAGTGTGAATACACTTAATACCACTGACCTGTACACTTAAAAATGGTTAAGATAGTAATTATGTTATATGAATTTTACCACAATTTTTAAAAAGTGGAAAAAAAAATTGAAATTCTAGAAAAGGTAAAACTAATCTATAGTGAAAAAAGCAGATGGATGGCTCAGGGCCAGAGGGGTGTGGTTGGGGTAGACAGCAAAGGGGCATGAGGGATCACTTTTTGGGAGAAAGAAATGCTCAGTGACTTGATTGTGGTAGATGTTACACAGGTGTATACATTTGTCAGAACTCATATAACTCTATTTGAAATGCGTGCATTTTATTTTATATAAATTATACTTCAGGACTTCCCTGGTGGCACAGTGGTTAAGACTCCATGCTCCCAATGCAGGGAGCCCGGGTTCAATCCCTAGTCAGGGAACTAGATCCCACGTGCATGCCGCAACTAAAAGTTCGCATGCCACAACTAAGGAACCTGCCAGCCGCAACTAAGACCTGGTGCAACCAAATAAATGATAAAATAAATAATTTTTAAAAAATATATATATATGATTCTCATTTAAGAAAAAATTATACCTCAAAAAAGTGATTAAAACCTTTATAACAGGGCTTCCCTGGTGGCACAGTGGTTAAGAATCTGCCTGCCAATGCAGGAGACATGGGTTCGAGCCCTGGTCCAGGAAGATCCCACATGCTGCGGAGCAACTAAGCCCGTGCGCCACAACTACTGAAGCCCGCACGCCTAGAGCCCGTGCTCCACAACAAGAGAAGCCACCGCAATGAGAAGCCCGTGCACCACAACAAAGAGTAGCCCTCACTCGCCACAACTAGAGAAAGCCCATGCGCAGCAACGAAGACCCAACGCAGCCAAAAATAAATAAATAATAAATAAATGAATTTTAAAAAAAACCTTTATAACATTAAGAGACAAAAAAATACACTGTGGACATTTCCAGTTTGACCTTATTATTTTTTATGGCCACATAGTTTTCCACTGTTTAACTGCGCCAAAATAATTTCACCAATCCTCTTTGGATAGAAATTTAGTTTTTTTCCCCTTCAATTTCTTGTTGTTGTAAACAATGTTTCAGGATCATCCTTATAGTCACATCTCTGTGCACTTGCCCAATTATTTCTTTAGCATAAATTCCCAGAAGTGGAACTTCTGGATCAAAGATATTTAATGACAATAGATAATGATACATTATGATCCAGAATCATACTAATTTACCCTCCCACCAGCTATGCACTAAGATTCCTACTAATCCCACGTTCTCACCAATGCAGCCTGTTATGTCATTATAATAGCTCCTTGCTTTGTTTTTTTCTTGATCATTAGTGGGATTGAGCACCTTTTCAATATCATGGTCACTTATACTTCTATGAATTATCTATGTCCTTTTTTCTATTTCTGTCTGGGTCCACAATTACCTGTCTGTGTCCATCATTCTATTTCTATTTCTATTTCTATTCATTTCTATTTCTTTCTTATTGATTTTAAGAGTTCCTTATACATTAAAGATATTAATGCTCTTTCATATATTTGCAAATGTTGACTCTTGGCTTGAGGTTTTCCTCCAACTTTATTTGTGGCATCTATTATTATTTAGAAATATTCAATTAAGGCAAATCTGTTAGTCTTCCCCTTTATGACTCCTGGATTTTATGTCTTGCTTAAAAAAAAGCCTCCCTTACTGAAAGAATATTTTAAAATATTCTCTCATATTTTCTTATTGTGTTTTTATGGTTTTGTATTTAATCCAAACTGAAGTTAAATTTTGCACTTAATGTGAAGTAAAGTTCAAAAAAATTTTTTTTCATAGGCTGCCCAATACCACTGACTTGAAATGTTATTTTTGTCATATTACCAAATTCCTTCATATGTAAATAATATAAATATATATTTGTTCCTGGACTCTTTATTATGTTCTATTGACTTATGTTTCTATTTTTGTGCTATCCCACCCTGTTATACATAGCTTAATACTAATGGAAGATTATATTCAAGAATGCAAGTTTGGTTTGATGTTAGAAAATCTATTAGCATAGCTCACAGTTTTGTTTTGTTTTTTTGTTTTTGGCTGCGCCACCGCAGCATACAATTCCCTGACCAGGGATCAGGTCCGTGCTCCTTGCAGTGGAAGCACGGAGTCTTAACCACTGGACTGCCAGGGAAGTCCCAGTGTAGTTCACGGTTTAAAGAAGAGATCTGAGGGACTTCCCTGGTGGTCCAGTGGGTAGGACTCCACGCTCCCAATGCAGGGGGCCTGGGTTCGATCTCTGGCTGGGGAACTAGATCCTACATGCATGCCTCAACTAAGAAGCCCACATGCCACACCTAAGACCTGGCGCAGCCAAAATAAATTAATTAATAAAAATAGAATAAAATAAAATAAAATAAAGGAGAGATCTGATATACATCAGTCCCGTTGCTCCCTCCAGTGGCTTCGCACCACACTCAAACGCATCCAAACTCCTTAGGGGAGTGACCAGGTCTCAAGCCCCTCTGAGCTTCCCTCCCAACCCCCTTTGTGAGCCCACGTGCTCATTCACTGCATTCCAGCAACTCTGGCCTTTTCCTGCTGCTCTAACACGCAGGGTATTTACACTTGCTGTTCCCCTGGCTCTCTGCATGACTCTCTCCTTCTCACCTTTCAGATCTCTGCTCATATGTAGCTTTCTCACAGAGTCCTTCCCTGGACACTGAAACTAAAGCACCCCCTCCCCCTGGACCCTGACCCTCTCCATCACTCACACGGTTTATTTTATTCAGGTACTAATCACCATCAGAACTGCCTTGCTTATTCACTTGCTTTCTTCTTTACTGTCATTATCCTCCACCCCCACCACACTCACAAGGTAAGAACTTTGTCTAATTGTTCACCTTTACATCACCAGTGCCTGGAACACACAGCAGGCCCCCTATAAATATCTGCCAGCTGGATGAATGATTGGAAGTAAATCATGCAATTATATCAATATTGCTAAAAAGTCTTTTGCTCATTTAACAGACATGCCTAAAACTTTTATAACATGTGTCAACATACCTTAAGAGGCAGGTAGATTATACAGCACAAGTGTTGCTGTCAGTGAAGCCTTGGTTTCTATTCCAACACAACTGCTTCCCACTCGTGGATCCTTGAGAAAGTCATTTAAACTCTCTGAGCCTCAGTGTCCTCATCTATAAAATGCGAGAAGTAATGGTAATGAGAGTTGTTACAAGGCGTAAATGAAATGATGTAAGTACAGTGCTTAACAGAATGTCTGAAACACAGTAAGCCTTCAACAAGTATTATATAATGTTACTTGAATGGCAATAAGAAAGGAGGAATTGAAGGAATCTTTTCCAAGAGGAGAAGAGAACTAATTAGAAACCGGTCACAAACATCAGGTCTAATGGTTTGGGCTAGAACCACTCCTGGGAGAGTCAGGAGTAAGAAAACGATGCCTGCTACAACTGCTGTCCTTCAACATTGCTGGGGGCAGCGGTGGGGCTGGACCATGCAGAGAAATTGTTCAAAATAAGAGATGAAATTATTTGCATTGCAGTAGTTCAAAAGCCTGAAGAGAGTTAACTGAAAAATGAGAACTAATGTGACTACTTAACATGTTGGTGGGATACAAGATAAAATACACAAAAATTGCCTTCTTTGACACCAACAAAATTCATAATAACAACAAGAACTATTTAAAAATACTTAGACACAAAGAAGAAATTGGCAAGATCTAGATAAGGAAAAATATAGTTTTAGCAAAAGATCTAAAGAAAAACCTCAATAATACCTCCATTAATCTGTGCACATTAACATGACTTAAACCAACACCCCATCCAGTTTTTTTCCTCCTTGGTTTTGACATTTAGAAAAATAAAATAAAACAGCCAGAAGGGTCCTGAAAAAGTGTAAGGAGCATGGCCTCACCCTGGCCTATTTCTGAAGTTCCCAGAATAGTTTAGTCAGCTCGGTTGGGCACCACCTACCTCAAATTCATTGCACTAACTCTTCAATATCACCGTGAACTGAATGGTTAGAAAATGCTATTTTACTTGTTGCCAAGCTTCTTTTAGCATTTTCCAGGTAGAAAGGTTCATCTCAAGTTAAAATGCCTGGGAAGCCCAATTCAAATCCAAGGTCAGCGAGTGTGTTGGATCCTAGGGGCTGTAGCCAGTGGCCCCCTCTTAAATGAATCACATTGGGACCCAGAGAGCTGCAGGGCTGGAGGGTGCGGGTCGACCTGTTTCAATGAGCTGCTGCCACCTGAAGCAGCAGGCATGACCTCTGCCCAGCCACACGCCCTGTTTTCTCCTAGACCCGTGGACAAAGGATGGCCGACCCCCGCCCCCTGAGTTCCTGGGGCCCTGCTGGAGGGGCTGCCGAGGGCTGGACATCCTGCCTGGGGCAGGTGAGGAGCGGCTGGGGGCGGGCTCAGGGTCCTCAAGTGTCCACCTTAGCTGACGGAGGGACACATGGGGGCGGCCAGCCTTGGCAACAGGATCCACTCCAGTCCCCAGGGAGGGAAAGGAACGCGAGCAGGTGGGGCTCTGCCTCTCAGCGCCTCGGCATCACTGTTCCCAGCAGAAAACAGTGCTGCCTGCGGGTCAGGAGCCTCTGTGCTTCCCAGAGGCCCCAGGAACACAAATGAAAAGTAGCTGAGTAGCTGAACCAGCTCTCTCTTCCCTTTTGGCTCCTCCTTTCTTTCTTTTTTTTCTTCTTAAGTTAATAGACGTTAGTTTTTAGAGCAGTTTTAGGTTCACAGAAAGATCAAGTGGGAAATACAGAGATTTCCCTCTACCCCCAGCCCACCTACATGCACCCTTCCCCGACCAGAGGGGCACACTGGTTACAATCAGTTGACTTACACTGACACGTCACTATCACCCAGAGTCCAGAGCTGACATCAGTGTAACTCGTGGTGCCATACATTCTATGGGTTTGGACAAATGTACAATGACATGAATCTACCACTGCAGTATCATACAGAGTAGTTTCAGTGCCCTAAAAATCCTCTGTGCTCTGCCAATTCATCCTCCCTCCTCGCCCCAAACCCCTGCCAAACACTGATCCTTTTACTGTCTCCATAGCTTTGCCTTTTCCAGGAGGCCATAGGATTGGAATCATACCACACGCAGCCTTTCCAGATTGGCCTCTTTCATCCTTCCCCTCTCGTGAGTGGAACTGTTCATAATCTCATCCTCTTTCCCAGGTTACAAATGAGGACACCACGGCACAGAGCACTCAGGTGGCCTGTCCAGTGTCACAGAGCCAGTAAGTGACAGAGCTCAGATTTGAGCCCGGGGCCCCTGCACCTGAGCAAAGCTCCTGGCATCAGGGACTACTGTCACCATCCAGGAACAAACAGCCCTTCCAACCCTGTCCCGGAGGCCAGATCAAGAGCCACCCGTAGTTCAGGGCAGGAGAAAGGGTGGGTCCCCATCCTGCCCATCCCTTGAGGCTCGCTTAGCCTGTCCCCAGGCCACTGATGGGCAGACAGAAGAAAGCAGATTCAGGCCCTCTCTCCACAGCTCCTGGCAGCAACCCCAGACCCCATGAGGAAGCAGGAGGTGCACACAAGCAGGGAGGCTGGCCAGGGCCACGGTGCTGGCTCCCCAGCCGAGCAGGTGAAAGCCCTAGTGGACCTGCTGGCCGGGAAGGGCAGTCAGGGCTCCCAGGCCCTGCAGCCCCCTGACAGGACGCCAGAGTCCCCGCTGAGGCCCCACGGCAATGGTAAGCAGACAGACAGGGATCCCTGGGCCCTATTCCCCTCCCCCACCCTCCCCTCCCCCACCCTCCCCCATCCCTCCCCTCTGGCTTCTGTCCAGCAGACTTGAGGATACAGAGGCACCGAGAGGCCCTTCTGAACAGGATGGGAGGCAGCCCTGAGCTGGGCAGCCCCTCCCCCAGGTTGACCAGCCTCCTGCTGGTGGAGGGCCTGATGGACCTGCAGCTGAGGGAACACGACTTCACGCAGGTGGAGGCCACGCGTGGGGGCTGGTGCTCCACCAGGACCATCGCCCTGGACAGGCTCTTCCTGCCTCTGTCGCGGGTGTCCATCCCGCCCCGCATCTCCATCACCATTGGGGTGGCTGGCGTGGGCAAGACCACCCTGGTGAGGAACTTTGTCCACCTCTGGGCCCGGGGGCAGGTGGGCAAGGACTTCTCGCTGGTGCTGCCTTTGACCTTCCGGGATCTCAACACCCATGAGAAGCTGTCTGCAGACAGACTTGTCCACTCTGTCTTCCCACACGCGGGGGAGACTGGCCTGGCGTCAGCAGCCCTAACCAAAGTCCTCCTCGTCCTGGACGGCCTGGATGAGTGTAAGACGCCCCTGGACTTCTCCAACACCGTGCCCTGCACAGACTCCAAGAAGGAGATCCAAGTGGACCATCTGATCACCAACATCATCCGGGGCAACCTCTTCCCAGGTGTTTCTGTCTGGGTCACCTCCCGCCCCAGCGCGGCTGGCCAGATCCCAGGGGGCCTGGTGGACCGGATGACCGAGATCCGGGGCTTCAATGAGGAGGAGATCAAGATGTGTCTGGGGCAGATGTTCCCTGAGGACCAGGTCCTCTCGGGCTGGGTCCTGAGCCAGATGCAGGCTGACAGGGCCCTGTATCTGATGTGCGCCGTCCCAGCCTTCTGCCGGCTGGTGGGGTCGGTGCTGGGCCACCTGCACCGCAACAGGCCAGGGCCCCACGACACAGAGCTGTGGCCTCCGAGGACCCTGTGTGAACTCTACTCATGGTACTTCAGAATGGCCCTCAGCAGGGAGGGGCAGGAGAAGTGCAAGGCGAGCCCCCGTATTGAGCAGCTGGCCCACAGCTGCCGCAAGATGGTGGGGACACTGGGCCGGCTGGCCTTCCACGGGCTGGTCAGGAAGAAGTATGTGTTCTACGAACCAGACCTCAAGGTGTTCGGCGTGGACCTTGCTCTGCTGCAGACCGCCCCGTGCAGCTGCTTCCTGCAGCGGGAGGAGACCCTGGCCTCCTCAGCAGCCTACTACTTCACCCACCTGTCCCTGCAGGAGTTTGTGGCAGCTGCCTACTACTACAGCGCGTCCAAGAGGGCCATCTTCGACCTCTTCACCGAGGGCGGCATGTCCTGGCCCCGGCTTGGCTTCCTCACGCACTTCAGGAGTGCGGCCCAGAGGGCCATGCAGGCCGAGGATGGGCGGCTCGACGTCTTCCTGCGCTTCCTCTCAGGCCTCTTGTCTCCGAGGGTCAACGCGCTGCTGGCCGGCTCCCTGCTGACCCAGGGTGAGCACCAGGGCTACCGGGCCCAGGTGGTCGAGCTCCTGCAGGGCTGCCTGCGCCCCAACATGGTGGTCTGCGCCCGGGCCATCAACGTCCTGCACTGCCTGCGCGAGCTGCAGCACATGGAGCTGGCCCACAGCGTGGAGGAGGCCATGGCAAGCGGGGGCCTGGCCGGGCTGACCAGCCCCCCACACCGCGCTGCCCTGGCCTACCTCCTGCAGGTGTCCGATGTCTGCGCCCAGGAGGCCAACCTGCCCCTGTACCTCAGCCAGGGGGTCCTCCAGAGCCTGCTGCCCCAGCTGCTCTACTGCCGGAGTCTGAGGTGGGCGCCAGGGTGGGGCTGTGTGGGGCGTGTGGGCAGAGGAGAGAGTGGGGACCTGGAGGGCTCCTCCCCTCCACCACGTCCCTCTGTGTCCATGTCCTGGGGCTGCTGTAACAAAGGACCACAGCCTGGGTGGCTTAAAATGACATGTTATTCTCTCCCAGTTCTGGAGGCTAGAGTCTAAGATCAAGGTGTCAGCAGGGCTGTGTTCCCTCTGAAACCTGTAGGGGAGGATCCTTGGGTCATTCCTGGCCTCTCCAGCCTTCAGTGTTTGCTGGCAATACTTGGCTTGTAGACGTATCACCACAGTCTCTGCCTCCGAGGTCACACGGCCACCTTCTCCGTGTCTGTCTTCATGTAGAGCTCTCCTCTCTTGTGAGGACACCAGTCACACTGGGTTACAGGCCACCCCACTCCACCTCATCTTAACTCATTACCCTGCAATGACCCTATTTCCAAATAAGGTCACATTCTTGAGGCACTGGGGGGGTTATGACACCAACATATCTTATAGGGGGACACAATTCAACCTACAATACCCTGTAAACCATCCCAATGCTGACAGGCCACACCCATTCACTCCACTCTCAGCCCATCACCCTCTGTCCACTCTCTGGACCTTGGCGGAGGGAGGGGAAGGCTTAGGACAAGGGTCATTCAGGACCTCAGAGTAGCTTCTACATCCTCAGAAGGAGGAGAGCTAGCAAGTGGTGTCCTGCACACGCATACAGACTGCGGGGCTGCTGGGAAGACATCCCTGTGGGTAGGAAACCCAGGGTTTACACCACTGAGCCTCCCAAGTCACTCTTGGAGGAAAACTCTGAGCATGTGGGTGTGCTGGCACGGATCTCCGAGCCTCACAGTGGGGGCTGCACTGGGATGGAGAGGAGGGGGAGGGAAAGGATCTCAGCCTGGGTGTCTGTGTAGCACCCCCTCTGCTGCCTTGATGCCAGCCCTCTGCCAGGGGCCTCATCCCACCTGCCCATGGGCGGTGGGACTGTTCATTATTGCTGTTCCTCCTGACCAGGCTGGACACCAACCAGTTCCAGGACCCCATGATGGAGCTGCTGGGCAGTGTGCTGAGCGGGAAGGACTGCCGCATTCAGAGGATCAGGTAACACCGACCCAGGACGCCCTGCCCAGGCTGCCCACCTGTCTCTTGGTGTCCGGGGCTCTTTTCACATCCTCCTCTCTGCTCAAATGGCCAGGGGTGCTTTCAAAGTGAGGTGTCTTTGAGGCGTGTGGCTCAGGATGCAGGCTGCTTGTTTCTGCTCATTCCAGAAAGTTCCAGAGGCTCAGGTACCTCATCTGTAAGAAGAGGGAAAGGATACGGTATGGGTCAGATGCTATCGTGGATACAGAACCATTTCTCCAGATGCTGTCTGTGCGGACATACCGCCAAGCCTGATTTACTCTAAATGCCTCACAAAGTTTGCCCTCAAATGGTATTTTGAGCACAGGATTGCATCTTTAAATAACACCCAAATTTTTAAATTAAAAAAAATTAATATTAATTAAAACAATTTTAAATTTAAACATTGCATCTTTAATAACATAATTAGATAGAGTTTATATGCTGACTGCAGAACAGATCTATGTGCTAATGAAATCACTCCTACATTGGGTTGGCCAAAAAGTTCGTTTGAGTTTTTCTACATCACCTTATGAAAAACCCGAACAAACTTTTTGGCCAACCCAATAACATCCAAGTGTGAGTTAACACTCTGATTCGTAGTTGAATCGATGTGATGACCTGAGGGTGGCTTTAGGAGAACTAGGGAGGTGAGTTTAGAGAACAGGACCCAGAGAGTAATTTTTCATCCTCACACGTCCTCCAGCTTTTGAAATAATCTTTATCTGAGGAGACAAGAATATAGCATGAGTCCGGAGCAAAAGTAAGTCTTTGAGGATAGTGGTTAGAGTAGTGGTGAGCTCCACGTGACCTTGGACAGACACCTCTGTGCCTAAGAAGGGTAAACGGTATGGGTTCAGGGGTCCCCATGACCACCCTCAGGTTCAGTGAACTCACAGAACTCAGAAAAGCCACTATACCCACAGTTACGGTTCATTACACTGAAAGGATACACATTAAAATCTGCAAAGGGAACGGCCCTTGGGGCAGGGTCCCAGAGACCAGGCCAAGCTTCCAGCCGCCCTCTCCCAGCGGAGTTGAACAGAGAGTGCTTCCTACTCCCAGAGACCATGTGTGACAACACACATACGGAGCATTCCAACCAGGGAAGCTCACCCAAGTCTTGGTGTCCAGGGTTGTTACTGGGGTTTGGTCATGAAGACACACCTGCCCACCGCATGCTGACCTTAGTCTCCAGCCCCTCCAGAGGTCAAGCTGACACTGCATGACCATAAATCCCACTGTGAGATAGACTATCCATCAAGGCCCAAGGCCCCCAGGTAAACAGAGACATTCCTACCAGGCAGGACATTCCAGGGGCTTAGAGGTCACCTCTCAGGAGCAGAAGCCAAAGTTAATCCTTTACTGCACACTGCCTCTTAGGGTTGCCACGAGGCTACATGAGTTAATTCACGGAAAGTTCTCAGGACAGGACAGCCACAGAGGAAGCACCGTGTAAGAGCCAGCTGTTAACTAGCAGGATCCTCTGGTTAGCCAGAAATGTAAATGCAATCTCTTAGAAAGAAACAAAATGACAATTTCTCATTATGAATATAGCTTCCTTCATGAGAACCTTCAGCAAAATAGCCAACTTTCAGTGTTTTGCTTAAAGGAATCTAGATAGTACTCAGAGATTTTTCTGAACAAAGCCCAAAACTTCTCTGGCCACACGCTCTCCTTCACCTCTCTATAGTTGGTCCTCAGTGCCACAGCCCTGTTTGAAACGTCCAAGGCATCCTTCATAAAATATTTTTTATAAAATGTTATAAAAGTCCTGGGGGTAGGGGATGGGGACAGAGGCTCTCTAGAAGCTGAGAACAGTTATATAGAAGGTGGTGGTCTGGATGAACAGTCTTCAAACTTTTTTTAAGCGACAGAACACTTTTTAAAAGTGGCATATGAGGGACTTCCCTGGTGGCACAGTGGTTAAGAATCCGCCTGCCAATGCAGGGGACATGGGTTCGAGCCCTGGTCCAGGAAGATCCCACATGCCACGGAGCAGCTAAGCCCGGGCACCACAACTACTGAGCCTGCGCTCTAGAGCCCGCAAGCCATAACTACTGAGCCCACGTGCCACAACTACTGAAGCCCGCGTGCCTAGAGCCCGTGCTCCGCAATGAGAAGCCACTGCAACAAGAAGCCCGTGCACTGCAACGAAGAGTAGCCCCTGCTCGTTTCAACTAGAGAGAGCCCACGCGCAGCAACGAAGACCCAATGCCGCCAAATATAAATTAATTAATTTAAAAAAAAAGTGGCATATGAGGCAGAATCCCAATTAGGCAGACAAAAGGGGGGGCTGCTGGGATTGAAAGAAGTGGGGGGCAGAGCCTAGGCACTTGGTTTCCCCTCAGCCTCCTGAAGCTTTTCTGAAGAAACTTAGGGGCCGTTGAAACATAGCTTGAAAAGCACTGGGGATTCCAATTGTATCCCATGGGGCTGCCTCACATGTTAAAATGCCTAAGAAACTGTAAAGAACCTCAACAGATATCATTTCTCAAACTGGGTGTATGAAGCAACATTAAGTGGATCCCCAGCGTGTTCCTGGAATGCCTTTTTTTTTTTTTTTTTTGGCCACACCACGTGTCTTGTGGGATCTTAGTTCCTTGACCAGGGATCAAACCCACGCCCTCGGCAATGAAAGCACAGAGTCTTAACCACTCGACCACCGGGGAATTCCCTGGAATGCCCTTTCAAGGCAGACACAGATGTACATTTTGTTACTTCAAAGTTAATTTTATAATAACTCTACCATTTTCGTTTCTTGGATTAGAGAAAGGGCTGGGGTCAGGGGTGTGCTGGAACCGACTTCAGCCACCAGTTCATGAGAGCTGATTGTTACATTTTCAGAATTTTTACAAGCTGAGAGTGCTTGAAATTGGCCATGATGGGAGTATTTACACCATGGAAATTAGCCAACCCAACAAATCATGATTTTTGTATTCTGTTTTTTCCTGACAGCTGGTTTTCCAGCACACCCCTGGCTGGGAATCCCATGGTAGTCTTCAGTAATTGCCCGTACCCTCTGCTGTGCTGTTGGGGTAGAAGCTGTTGTGCTGGATTCTGAGCATACTTTCCCCTGGGACCCTCTGCTGGTGTGAGGGTCTGTCCGCCCACTCTGGCCCTACCTTGCCCATCTCAGAGGCTTTCCTGGGCCTGGCTTACCTGATCTCCACCTGAGTCCAGGCCCTGATGATGCTACGGTGGCTGACGGGTTTGGATCCCAGGCCTCGTGTTGCAGGATAGGTGGCAAGATTTACAGACCTTCATTAACCACTCCTCTCCCTCTCTTTGGGCAGCTTGGCTGAGAACCAGATCAGTAACAAAGGGGCGAAAGCTCTGGCCAGATCCCTCCTCGTCAACAGAAGTCTGACCACTCTGGAGTAAGTAGGACCCTTCACCCCTGGGACAGGGAGAGAGTGTGAGCCATCCTGTGAAGTCCCCTAGACCACACTCTTCTCAGCATGGGTTGGAAGGACAGCTGAGCAAGCAAAGTCTTGACTCCTGCTCAGCTGCTGGGACTCACCCAGTGAAGCGCCAGAATTTTGGCCTTGAACCTGGTGTTACCATCTCCTCTTCACACTTGGCCCAAGCCCACTAGTCCATCAGATCCTGCTTTCTTCTCCCCATCACATGGGGCCATCTTGGGGAACTCCTTCCTTGATCGCCTAAATAAGGATCTCTGCCCCAGTTCTACCGAACGTGAAATCCTAAACCCTGATGCATTCTTTTTGAGGAGCATGGATTTAAAGGTCCATGTAACTTCTGTTCCTCCTTCCCTCCCTGGGAATTGGCTAAAAGAGAATGGTTCTTCCTCTCTCTTCCTCTGCCAGCCTCCACAGTAACTCCATTGGACCTCAAGGGGCCAAGGCACTGGCAGATGCTCTGAAGATCAACCGCACTCTGGCCTCTCTGAGGTACGTGTCACCCGCTCCCTGTCTCTCTGCCCCCAGGAGGCAGCCCAGAGAACCCTCTCATCAGGTGCCACTCATGGAGTGGGAGGTAATTCAAAATGGCGGCCATGAGATACTGGCTTCCACCCAGTGAATGCCAGGGGATCTTGTATCCTAAGCAAGTTTCTAAGTTCAGCTCTTCCCTGGTCATTGTGCCTGTGTTTATGGCCTGAACAGGGGATGGAGGAGAAGAGGGGAGGAGGTATATGGAGGTTTGAAGGACAAAATAATCTATGAGGAAAAGCTCTTGTCCTCCATTGAGTAGGAAATCCCCAAGGCCATGGCATCAGAATGATCCCCTGCGGTGTTTTCCAAGACACTGAAATCCCATCTTCCAGATGGTTCCTATGGTGTGGTGTGGTTTGCTGGGCTCCTTTTAGGGGCCAGTGGTTGTATCCATCCTTAGCGGAGTGTGTCCTGTCATTTTGTTTTGTTTTGTTCATTTATGTATTTATTTTTATTGAGGCAAAATTCACATAAAATTCACCATTTTTTTTAACAATCATCTTTTTTTTTTTAAACACCACTATTTTATTTATTATTTATTATTTTTTAATTTTTTTGGCTGTGTTGGGTCTTCGCTTCTGTGCGAGGGCTTTCTCTAGTTGTGGCAAGCGGGGGCCACTCTTCATCGCGGTTGCGTGGGCCTTTTCACTGTCGCGGCCTCTCTTGTTGCTGGGCACAGGCTCCAGACGCGCAGGCTCAGTAGTTGTGGCTCATGGGCCTAGTTGCTCCACGGCATGTGGGATCTTCCCAGACCAGGGCTCGAACCCGTGTCCTCTGCATTGGCAGGCAGATTCTCAACCACTGCGCCACCAGGGAAGCCCAAAATTCACCATTTTAAAGTGTACAATTCAATGGCATTTAGTACATTCACAGTTGTGCAACCAACGCCTCTATCTAGTTCCAAAATATTTGCATCACCCTAAAAGGAGACACTATACCCATTAGCAATCACTTCCCATTCTCCCCTCCCCTCAGCCCCTGGCAACCACCAATCTGCTTTCTGTCTGTATGTTTACCTATTCTGGATATTTCATACAAATGGAATCAAACAATAAGACTTTTTGTGTCTATCTTCTTTCACTTAGTATAATGTTTTCAAGGTTCATCCACATTGTAGCATGTGCCAGTATTTCATTCCATTTCATGGCTGAATAATATTCCATTACATGGACAGACCACAATTTGTTTATCCATTCATCAGCTGATGGACACTTGGGTTGTTTCCACCTAGTGGCTATTGTGCTGTACACATCTCTGTACAAGTATTTGAAGACTTTTTTTCAATCCTTTTGGGTAGATATACGTAGGAGTGGAATTTGCTGGGTCACCTGGTAACCCTATGTTTAACCTTTTGAGTAACTGTCAAGACTGCTTTCCTCAAAGGCCATACCATTTGACATTCCCACCAGCAGCCGATGAGAGTTCCAATTTCTCCACATCCTCACCAACACCTGGGTGCTGTGGCTTTTAGCTGTAATTGGGACTATCGATGACCTTGTCATTATGATCTAGATACCATGGGCACCTTGTCCCCAGTCAGCAGGCAAGTGCTTAGAGACCCAGAGGAAAACCTAAGGCCAAAGCAGCAGTGGGAAGGGCCAGTTGTTTCCCCACTTCCTGGGTAGTGAGGGTGAGGGCATGCCAGGCACCCTCCTATGCTCCATCAGTGATGCACCTCTTTGCTTCCACAGCCTCCAGAGCAACAGGATCAGGGATGACGGTGCCAGGTCCATGGCTGAGGCCTTGGCTGCCAACCGGACCCTCTCCGTGCTGCAGTGAGTGGACATGCTGGCTGGCAGAGAACGTTTCCTCTTCTCTCTTCTCCTCCAAGGGCCTGTCTGTTTTCTGCATGGAGGGATGGATGGGACAAAGCCCTGAGGCTTTCTGATCCATCTGGCTGGCCCCTGGAAAACCTGATGTCCACTGCTTTTCCAGAGAACAGGTGTGGGGGAAATAATTAAAAATAAAGCCTCCTGCCAACCCAGAAAATCCTCTCCACAAATGTAGAAAAGTACGAAACAGCTTAATTCCTGGAATAAGCATTAAGCTAGCCTGCAATGAGCATCAAAGGCAATCCACCAATGGGATGGCAAAGACAGAAAAGAATCTCACCCTTTCCTACAGTCGAGCAGATACAACCCATTACATAAGTGTTTTCAAGAAAAACCACAACTTGCCCTCAAATAAGAGGACTGGACAGAACCATTTGTCACACTTACCTTATACTAAATTTGCCTGTTATTTGGGGGTAGCCATCTGTGTTTGCCACCTGCCTTTATCCCAAGGAAAATGAAACTTCTCACATCTTTATGACCAGCAGGTACTTACAGCTTGGAGCAGGTGTTCTCTTACTTGATGTGCACAGCTCAAAGAGATGGCTCCAAGGCCCTTACAAAAGATATTCCTAGGCTATAAACTTGCCAAGAGGTTTACTTCTAGCTCTTAAAAAGATTTACATACTCTCAAAGGGACAAGGAAAGGATTTACAATCCCAAATTTTCTCAAGGAAATACTCTAAGGGAGGGGAGGGGAGGGTTTTTTTTTCCCTTTGTAACCAGGGAAAATTCCATTTTGTTTAGAGTGTACTTAGCCTCACACAGAAGAGGTCCTGCCCTGCCTGTCCTTCTAGGATGAGTACAGGGGTTCTCCTGTAACATCTCCCTCCTCCAGATTTAGTATAAGAGGAAGAAGCTTTTGAAGACGAGGCACCTAAGTGAGGGTCTGCCCTTGGGAGGACTGTAGGGTTGCAGGACAGGCTGCTGGCTGGTCTGGATGGAGGCAGACTGCTGAGTGTTGAGAAGGCTGGTCAGGTGAGGGGCCAGTGGGACTTGCACGTGGAAATCTCCAGTTTGGAGGTTGCTGGATATTAACAGTGTCCGCTGGTCACTGCTTTCTGGCCCCTGAAGGGAAGGCCCAACGGTTCTTGTCTCTTAACTCTTCACATCAGTCTATTAGCAACACTTTGGCAACAATCCACAGACCTTTCCTGGAGACCCCTCCCCCCATGCTGCGATAAACAGAGACGGCACTTGAGTAGTCTCTGACCTCTCACCTTGAACCAGACTGTCCTTGGCCTGGGAATGGTTGTGACCAGCTTTGCTGAAGGACCCCTCTCCTACAGCCTGCAGAAGAACAGCATCGGGCCAGTGGGAACCCAGCAGATGGCAGATGCCCTGAAGCAGAACAGGAGTCTGAAGGAGCTCATGTGAGAAATGCAGAAGGGCCAAACTGGTATCCTCCATGCCTGCCACAATGCCCAGCCCATCACAAATATTTGTGAACAAGGGGTTGGATGGATGGGTAGATGGATGGATGAGTGGGCAGATGAGTGGGTGGGTGAGTGCAAGGATGGATGAATGGATGAGTGAGTGAGTGGGTGAGTGGATGGATGAATGAATGTGTGGGCACAAGATAGCTGGCTTTGGACTCCAAAGCCCTGGACCAGGAGAATGGAGATCCAGATTCCCAGGAATGAGTGAGCCCCAACTGTCTCAGACTCACATTTACTGTCTTCCCAGCTGGTAGAAGAAAACACCATCCCAGCCACCTTCACATAAAGTATCACAAATACCCCTCACTAAAGAGTTGGCCCTGCCAACCCTGCCAAGGAATCAAGAAAGACTTTGCTACCTTGATCTCTTACAGAGGCTACCCACCAACCAGCCTCAGGCAGAAGAAACTGTGCCCTGGGCACCCTTGAGACAACAGAGACAGCCCTTCCCTGGAGGGCTTCCTGGACTCTGATCCCCCAGCCTCGCCCTACCAGGCTGCTCCACCCATGTCCCATCTCTTGCAGGTTCTCCAGTAACAGCATTGGCGATGGAGGTGCCAAGGCCCTGGCGGAGGCCCTGAAGGTGAACCAGGGCCTGAAGAGCCTGGAGTGAGTCTCCAGGGGTGGCTGTGGGCAGAGGGTGACTCCCCACCTGGGTTCCCATCCAGCAGGTGGGTGGGTCCTGGAGGAGGGCTGTCAGTCAGGACCACTTCCCTGTCAGAACCCAACCAACCACCGACCCTGGGCATACTGTGATCTTAGTGTCTCTCCCTCCAGCCCACCCCAGTGGACAGTCAGGGTCGGCGCTGGTTCTGGAATTTTCAGTGACAAGCACTGAGTGTACTTTAGAAGCTGGCACAGGTGGCTGCAGAGGGGGCTGGCTCCAAGGGCCTTGGTGGGGAGTGGGGAGCTCAGTGCTGTCCCCATAATGGGAACACTCAGCTGCACCACTTTCTCTGGGGGCTGCAGACACATGTCCCCCCCAGAAGCCATGTGGAGCCACTCAAATCAAGGCAGCGTGTAAACTTTGGCACTGGTTGTGCTAGACCCACCTGCCCTGACCTAGCAGGAGCTGGAATGCGGGGAACGGGATGAGAAGGGCCGTGGGGGCAGCACAGGTTTCCCCCAACTCCCTGCTGAACTCAGTGCCTGCAGCCCCAGGCTGGACTCCCTCCGCGTCCTGAGACAGCCACGCCAAAGTGCGCCCTGTCCTCTGTCTGCAGCCTGCAAAGCAATTCCATCAGTGACCTAGGAGTGGCAGCGCTGATGGAAGCCCTCTGCACCAACCAGACGCTCCTCAGCCTCAAGTAAGTCCCTGCCTCCCTCTCCATCTGAGGGTGTCCCTTTGGCCAGGGGGTCTGAAGGGACTTTGGAACGTGGAAGGAAAGGCTGGTGCTGAGAAGCCCACACCCCCACCTCCAGGGGCCTGTGACGGGGAAGACGTATGGTTGGGCAGCTTGGCTCTGAAGCCTGGCATCCTGCGCTCCCCCTGCTCGCTGGGGAGGCAGGGGCAGCTCTGGCCCTCAGCTGGCCATATCTGCAGCTCCCTTCCTATGGGCAAGCCTGTAGGCCCCCAAGCATGCTGGCCTGCCCCTCCTTTCACACCTCTGAGGTCCCGTCATCTTATCCTCTTCCTCCTGGACTGTCTGTCCAACTGCTGACAGTCCTGGGGGGGTGTGGGGACATCTGGCTGGTGAGCCGTTGGAGGGGGACTTCCTAGAGCAGGCTCTTCCCACCTTGGCCCAGGTCCCACCTGGGGCTCTCAGCTTCTCACAGCCTGAGCACCTGGCAGGCCTCCCCTGTCAGTCAGCAGTTCAGGGTCCTCTCTTTCCTCAGCCTTCGAGAAAACTCCATCAGCCCGGAGGGAGCCCAGGATCTGGCTCGCGCTCTCCGCACCAACAGCACCCTGAAGAGCCTGGAGTACGTGAGGGGGGCAGGCTGTACTTCCTAAGGCTCTTTATGCCACCCAGGGCCTCACTCACCCAGAGCTGGGAGCTGACAGCAGACCCTCGGCGCCCCTGCCATTGTGCGAGAAGGACCTGATTGGTGGGGGGGGACTGGGAGACCTGCTGCCCGGTGGCTACCCTGACACAAGTCCCCCCTCTATGTCGTAAATTACAGGAGGATGAAGTGAGTGGCGACACTCTCCCTGCCCTGACCCCCTGACCCCCACTCCCTGGCAACAATATATGAGCAAGTGGGAGGGGCTCCCAGCACAGGGATCAGGAATGAGTGAGTCCCCGGGCGGCTCCGCCACCTCCTGGCAGGTGACCTGTCATGGAAGCTCACTGAGTAGAGCCTGCCCCCTGCCCCCCACCCCCCGTGGGGTTGCCAGGATGCAGTTCAATGGTCCAGGACACGTGCTGGGCACAGCACCTGGCACATTCAAGTGCCTCAAGAGCGTGAGCCAGGCAATCCCAGGAGACGCGATGCAGTCCTGGGGTGGGGGGTTGGGGACAACACGGCAGTGGTCTGGATCCCCCAGTGAGCAAGAACGGGGGTTGCACTGCCAGCTCCCACTCACTTGCCCCTGTTCACCTCCTCCCAGCCTGACAGCCAACCTGCTCCATGACCAGGGCGCCCAGGCCATCGCAGCAGCAGTGAGAGAAAACCGCGCCCTCACATCCCTTCAGTGAGTCTTCGACGCACCCTCCCTGCCCTGTCCATTTGTCTGCTCACAGAGCTGCAGGACCACACTCAAACCAGGGGAGGCAGAAGGCCAAGTCCGGCTTAGGGCGCCCCCCACCCCCCGCCAGCAACATGGCCTCAGGGCCTCTAGGCTGTGCCCTGCCCCGTGCTCTGCTCCCTGGGGCTGATCCACGGAGAGAGGCCAATGGTGGGAGGTGTGTGCCCACGCTGTGCTTCTGTCACATGCTTCATGCAGGGCCACCTGGAGTCTATGTGAGCCTGTCCCTGTGCCCTCCACTAACCAGAGTGCACGTAGGCCCCTTGGGACTAGCCTGAGGGGGGCTGCAGGCGTTCTGCCCACCTTGGTCAGGAACCCCATTCCCTGCAGTCACTCTCCCAGGAGAAGCCCCTTCTTTCTGGAGCCCCTAGGACCTCCTGGGCTCTGCCCTGGGCCATGCAGTCATGTGTGTGTGTCTGCCCAGCCTGCAGTGGAACTTTATCCAGGCCGGCGCCGCCAAGGCCCTGGGACAAGCACTACAGCTCAACACGAGCCTGACCAGCCTTGAGTAAGTGGGGCCTCCGCAAGGGGGGAGAGGGGGCAGGGAAATCTGCAACCTCGGTGCCCACCAGGTGCAGGGCTCGCACCCTCAGCACACAGCCTCCTCTGCTCTAAGGCCAGCAGGCAGGTTTCCATCTCATCTGCTATTAAAAAAAAACAGCTTTGTTGAGATATAATCCACCCATTTAAGGTGTACACGTCGCTGGTTTCTAGTATATTCACAGAGTTGTGCAATATCACTGCAATCAAATTTAGGACCTTTCAATCACCCCAAAAGAAACTTCATACTCATTAGCAGTCACTCCCCATTCCCCCCCGCCCCCACAACCAAGTCCCCCAGTTCCCTAATCTACTGTCTCTATGGATTTACCTGTTTTGGACATTTCATGTAAATGAAGTCTTTCATGACTCACGTCTTTCATTTAGTATAATGTTTTCAAGGTTCATCTGCATTGCAGCATGTATCAGTACTTCATTCCTTTTTATGAGTAAATAATATTCCACTGCATGGACAGACATTATGTTTATCCACTCACCCACTGATGGACACTTGGGTTGTTTCCACTTTTTGGCTATTATGAATAATGCTGCTATGAACATTCATGCACAAGTTTCTGTGTGGACACACGCTTTTAATTCTCTTGTGTGTACACCTGGGAGCAGAAATCCTGGGTCAGATGGTCACTCCGTGTTTAACCTTTGAGCCTCATCTGCTTTTCATGCCGAATACTTCTCCCTCAACTTTCAAGATATCCCTTCTCTGGCTGGTCCTTCTGTTTGACTCTGAATATGGTACTCCTCAAGGTTTTGTCCTGGGTCATCTTCTCTTGAATGATGTCTCCTTCTAGAAGCTCCTCCTCACCCAGGGCTCCAATTCCCTTCAAAGTCCTGGTGGCCCCCACGTCTATAGCTCAGACCTCTCTCCTGAGCTCCAGACCCACGTGTCCACTGCCCACTCCACTTCCCACTGGGTGGACCTGACTTATCTCCCCCACAAGTCTGCTTCTTGGTTCCTCACCTTGTGAGGGGATCCAGCAACCAACTGTGCAAGCTAGAAACATCGCCTTCATTCTCACTTCCCACCTGCACCCCATCTCCAGATCCTGTCAATTCTTCTCCCAATGTTCCACCCACCCACCCTCTACCCTCACGGCCGCTGTCCAGGCCGCCAGCAGCACTCACCTGCATCACTGCTGCAGCCTCCACATCCGTCCATCCTCATACTGCTGGCCGAAGATCTTTCCCAAACGTAAATCTGTTCCCATCCTAGATAAGATGTTTAAATGGCTGCCTGGTGCCTGCAGAGTGAAGTCCAACCCTTAGCGTGGCTTCCAAGGCCCCTAAAGATCTGCTTCCTTTGCACCCCCTCAGCCTCATTACACACTCCAGCAACTCAACTCGATTTCTTTGGGTTTCTTAGATGTGCCAGGCCCTCCCCCCTCTCTCACCTGCAGGTTTGGTTTAGACCTATTTCTGTTGGGCAGCCTCTGTGACCACACTGGGGAAGGAGACTCCACAGGGCCCTCCCAGCACCCTGCAGTTGGTAACTCTCATCTCATAGGTCTCCCCACCTGAGTTCCAAGAAGCTGGAACTGGGCTTGCTGGCACCCAACATACTCAAATGTCTGTTAAAATTATCATTGCAAACTGCTCCCTCAAACATACCAACGTCCACTTGAAATAAACTCTTAATCATTTATTGCTCCAGGGCCTGCCACTTTCCTCCAATGTGGAAGGAAAGGGGGGGGGAAAAAGATGTAAAACACTGACCAGCAAGAATGGCCCGAGGATTGAGCGCTTTGATTTTCTGGATGGCTTTGCAAAGCACACCAAGCTCTTATTGACAGCATGTCCACGTGTCCCTTTTCTGGTTTGGCTCTGACAGTCCAGACTCATGCAGACCCGACCCCTGAGCACGTGCATTAGGTGGCCATGGGGCTGCAGTGGCCACACAGGAGGCACAGTGATCCCCAGGGTGACCCCAGGAAGATGGTCTGCTATGGTGTGTGTGGTCTGATTTAAATCTAGAAGGTCCATGCTCAGCATGTCCTGCCACAGCATTGGTCCCTGTTCTGTGCACCCAGAGTTCAGGCTCTATGTTCAGTTTACAGGAAAATGCCATCGGGGACGAAGGTGCTTCTGCAGTGGCCAGTGCGCTAAAGGCGAACACAGCCCTCACTGCTCTCTAGTAAGTCCTGATATGCACAGCAGCCCAGGAAGCTAGCTCTTAATCATCCTTTCACATTAACCGTCATTTTTGTTTCCTAGTCAAGGAAGGTGGGTTTGATTTTCCTAATATTAGCAATTGGGTCACCAGACATCTAGAAAAAACTAGGGGGGCAGGGAGTATTACCCCCCAAACTCTCCAGGAGACCACCTCTACTTCCTATATCCATAGCATCCAGATCTCTGTCAGGCATCAGTGCAGGCAGGAGATGCAGCATTCTCTGGACAGACCAGGGCCAACAACTTTCAGTGCTATTTCACCACTTTCAGCCCTAAGTCAAGGGGTAGTGGAAATGAAGGGCGAGTATGGATGCAGTTGGGCCCGGGTGGGTGTGAGGGCCGGAGAGGCTGCCTGTCTGTGTTGACTGCATCTCTTTTTACAGTCTCCAGGTGGCCTCCATTGGTGCCCCTGGGGCCCAGGCACTCGGGGAGGCCCTGGCTGTGAACAGAACCTTGGAGATTCTTGAGTAAGTATTCCAGTCTCTGGCTACAGCCTCTTGCCCAAAGAAATCAAGCTGTTGACTCACAATGAATAGATATGGAAGGGGGAAATGTACATGGAAACTCCCAAATCATTTAAATATCTTCACGTAGATCGGGAAGGACCCAGCTTCCCCAACCCCATGTCACCCCTTTTCCTGGGAGTCACTCGCTGGTCCTCTCCTTGGCCTTGCCCAGGCTGAACATGTCCCCAGGCCTGGGGTGGCCAGTGGCCACTGACCCGATCTGCGAGAAGATCAAACCTGGGGCCCCAATCTCTGTGGGGCTCTCAGGATGTCTGGGTCATCCCTGCTCCTGCAGTTCTGTGGCTCCGAGCACACGGGCACCTCTGGATGGAGGGTTGCCGCTCCGGTCTCGGCCCAGCTCTTTCTTTGGAATGAAAACGGAGGATAAGAGTTCCAACAAACCACCAGGTTGGGCCGGCCTCACCCCTCCCAGCGTCCTGCTCCCCAGAGCCAATTTCCGTTCTGTGCCCAGGAGTGAGGAAGGAGCAACCTCACCGCACCCGCCACCCCTGTTGTTGCTAAGTAACTCATGGTCACCTGAAGAGGTACCGTGTTCACCTCTCAGCTGTCACTGTGCCTTAGGGTTCCTGTCTTTCCCAACAGCTTAAGAGGAAATGCCATTGGGGTGGCCGGAGCCAAAGCCCTGGCGAATGCTCTGAAGGTCAACTCAAGTCTCCGAAGACTCAAGTGAGTGGTTGTATAGACCTACCTGCATCTTAGAGCAGCAGACTTCTTCTCTTCTGGAACCTCCCCCGTGGCATAAGACGCTCTTGATTTCCTCTGTAGCTGCTTCCTTCCGAGTACAAATAGCTGACACTATTCTGATTACTACAGTCCATATTGTGGATGGGTTTGTTCACTTCTGCATTTTTGGTCTTATGTCCTCCATGGCACCTGGACGAGACAACCTGGCAGCCTGCAGACACAGGTCTCAGGGTTAAATGCCACTTCGCTGTTGCTAAGGCGCCTGTGGACAAATCAGTCTCAGACTTGTCCCCCCCAAGATAGTGCAGTGCTGCTTCCTGCGGAGTGTTCTTCTGTCCTGAATGGCTCACTGTGGTGTCTCCATCTTTTCTCTGCCTAGTCTCCAAGAGAATTCCTTGGGAATGGACGGGGCGATATGTGTTGCCACCGCACTGTCTGGAAACCACGGGCTACAGCACATCAAGTGAGTGGGGCTCGACAGCATCTGCCCGTTCCTGCCATCCTTGCTCACCCTTAGAATTTGCTCCCAGGGCAGACCCTGCCTTCCGCCTGAGCCTCGGAGCCGGCTGACTCCCAGGCCCCTTAGCAGCTCTGCAAGGGAACTCAGTATAAGAGGGAGCCATGCTGAGCCTTGTCCACGGGAGGAATCCTGGAAGCACAAAGGTTTCACACTGGGTTCTGCATTTTATGTAGTGACCATCTGCTCTTTACTAATGAGAATCTTCAGGCCTCCAGCCCTTCAGTCAATTTCTCAAGCCCTGTCCTAATCCTCTCTTCTAGTCTCCAGGGAAATCACATTGGAGAACCTGGTGCCAGGATGATCTCAGAGGCTATCAAGACAAATGCTTCCTCATGCACTGTTGAAATGTGAGCAAAACAAGTTCCTGGTGGACCAGGCAGAAGAACGGCAGAGACACAGCTGGGAACTTTCCAACAAAAAGACCACTTTCCAGGTGCCTTCTTGTGTTCTGGGAATGATGCTGACCTGCAGGAGAGCTGGTCTCCTGCAAGGAGGCAGGAGTGGTGCTGCCAGAGGAGGACACAAGCACCTCTCCTGGTCCAGGGTCAGTCCAGGCAGGGGAGCGATGAACACTGTGCTACAGCACAAGGAAAGGAGGGTCTTCCTCCAAGGGGATCAGGAACAGGCCTCAGAACTCAGCAAGTAAGAAGCCAGTCGGAGCTATTTATATCCTGAGGTCTTCATGTGCCCCTACTTTTTCTTATCATTACTGCCCTTTTCCACTGACCTGGCTAAAATCATCCCCCTCACTCCGAAATGAGTTGCCATCTTCAAGCCCATGAAGAGTACCAATTTGGCATCCGTGACAGAGGGGACCTCTCTTTCTTTTCTCAAGACGAAAAAAAGGTTTTAGGAGTATGATCCTTAGAGTCATATGGAAAAATTATGAAAAAATTTTAAAGAGAAATGAAGGCTTTAATTATAGGATTCTGGAGACAGAGACAAGAAAAGTTCTCCAAGGTTTTTGCCATCTTTTATCCATTACAAAATCTCTGATTTTGTCTGCCATATGTCATTTGGAATCTGGTATAGTGGTTATCAATGGCACATTAAATGTCAATGCCATAATATCATTCTATATTAGGCTTCCCAAAGCACTACTGTGGCTACAGCTTCCCTGTAAGGGCAAGAAAGCCGAGCTTCCATGTGGCATAAATTCCCTCAGACGTGTGTCTGTGCTGAAAGGAAAAATATTCCAAATGGACATCACAGCTCTCATCAACTAAATAACCAAGGAAAATGCTTATGAAAATTATAAAGTAATTATGACTTTTAAATGTGAATAGGAACTATGTTCCAAATGTTCCTTTAAAAATGAGTATTTGGGCAAGAATCATCATTGGATGATAAAACCATGGATGAAAGCCTATTAAGGAAGAAAATCACACAGTCTCCAAGTTTCACCCCACAGAGGGGTATTTACAAAGGCTCCTTAAAAATGGAGACATTTTGGGACTTCCCTGGTGGCACAGTGGTTAAGAATCTGCCTGCCAATGCAAGGGACACAGGTTTGAGCCCTGGCCGGGGAAGATCCCACATGCCGCAGAGCAACTAAGCCTGTGCGCCACAACTACTGAGCCTGAGCTCTAGAGCCCGCGAGCCACAACTACTGAGCCCACGTGCCACAACTACTGAAGCCCACATGCCTAGAGCCTGTGCTCCGCAACAAGAGAAGCCACCGCAATGAGAAGCCCGTGCACCGCGACGAAGAGTAGCCCCCGCTCGCCATAACTAGAGAAAGCCTGCACGCAGCAATGAAGACCCAACACAGCCAAAAATAAATAAATTTATAAAAAAAAAAAAAAGGAGACATTTTGCAAATGCTGCCTTAGCAAAGTGATTGAACTTAACATCACTGATAATGGGACAAATGGACATCATGTGCCCCCAATGTGATGCGCTGAGGAGGACACATCACTGATGTATTTTATTCTTGCCAAAAATGTCTACTTGAATCTAATCATGAATGAACAATCAGACAAAATCCAAATGGAGGGGCATTCTGGGAAAAAAAAGGAAAAACTAGCCTGACCTCTTAAAAAATGTCAACATCATGAAAAATACAAAAGGCTGGGGACTATTTTAAATGAAAGGATATTATTAAAGAGTCATAACAACTTAAGATCTTTGATTGGATCCTAGACTAGAGGGAAAAAATCAGCTATAAAGAACATTATTTGGAAGTTGGGGACATTTGAACATAGGTCTAGTTATAGTCTTTACTGGATTACTGGTTTTGAAAGATATTTTTGCTGGGTATAGAATTCCAGGGTGACAGTTTTTTCTTTCAGCACTTTCAAGATGTTGCTATACTGTCTTCTGGTTTGCACTGTTTCTGGCTAAGTTGAGAATGTGACAGACAGTAGTTGCAGTAGCCAAATGCTAGAGAAAGCTGTGCCTTTGCAGGAACCTAGCACTGGAGAAAACTCAGGGGCCAAAGCAGTAGAGAAAAAAGTGTGCTCTCCAGGAACTTTGAAAGCCAGCCACACTGGGAATTGGAAGTAAAGGCCCCTCTTCTCTCCTTCAAAGTCTCTCTAGCACCCTACTGACGAGGCTTAACATTTTGCTGGCTAGCAAAGGAGAGATATTTACTACGAATAGCTCCACTATCACAGAGCAGGCCAAAAGGTGAATTTGGAGCTGAGGCAATAAATTGATAATCAACACAATGGGATTTTGGGGGTCTTTTTTGTATTCCATTTTGGACAAACATGCCCTGAGTCTTCAGGATCAGTAATGTTTTCTTCTGTAGTGTCTAATCTGATCTTAATCTCAGCTTGCACAGTTGTCCTCTCATTTTTTTTAAATCTCTACCAGTACTGTGTGAGACTTTCTTTCCATCTTCCGTATCTCACAACCTGCTCATGCTTTCCTCTACTGTCTGAATATATGGAATATAGTTATAACTGTTTGAATGTCTCTTTCTACTAATTCTATCAACTGTCATTTTTGCATCATTTCTTGGTCTGTTTCTTGACTTTTCTTATTATACCTGGTAATTTTTGATTTGATCCCAGACATTGAAAATTTTATATTGTTGGGTATTGACTATTTTCATATTCCTTAAAATATTCTTGAGCTTTATTCTGGGACACAATTACCTAGAAACAGTTGGATCCTTTCAAAACTTGCTTTGAAGATTTGCTAGTCAGGATCAGCCATCCTTTAGTCTAGGGCTACTTTGACTCAACTTCTAAGGCAATGTCTCAGTATTCTGGGTACTCTACCTGATGCCCAAGTCAAGAGAACTGTTTTGGGCCGTATCTACAATAGACACTATAGAAATCCAGGTGTAAAAGACCATGAAATCAGCCTTAGCCTTCTTACCCCAAATAGCAGCATCAACCCAAATGGTTATCTGGTGTATATGTTTTCAATATACAATACATATTTAAGCAGAATGGCTCCTAATGCAAACTTTGCTTCATCATTACACACACGGTCACTCCCTCCCTCTCTCTCTCCCATAGATTCAACCCCTCTCATTCCAAAAGCTAGTTCCCTTCAGTTAAAAAGCTATGTTCATTTTCCTCTTAAAAAAAAAAAAGGCCCTCTGCCCCTCCAAAATGTTCAAAATGTTCTTTGATCCCACTTTTCCCTGGCTCTGCCTTCTCTTTTTACTTATGACCACCCACTTTCTAAACAGTCATCAATACTCACTTCAAATCCCAACCTCTCTTCAACCCTCACCTGCTATCTTGCTTTTCCTTGTTGAGGTCACCAGAGATTTCCTGTCCATTTCAGTGACTTCTCTGACTCAAGCTCACTTACAGCAAGGACCTCACATTGTTCACCTCTCCCTTCTTGGGAAATTCTCTCCTGCCCTGGATTCCATAACATTACCATCTTCCAATCCTTCCACCTTCTCATTACCACTCTTTGAAAAACTAAACATATTTCTCCTGATTATTAAAGGAAAAATATATTCACTTTAGAAAATCCAGAAAATACTTTCCCAGTCTCTCCTGGCTCCTTGTGGACTCTCCCCTTAGACACAGGCGTTTCTCAGGCTTCCACCCTTAGCTCTCTTCTCATCCCACATGTTCTCCCCTGAGGAATCTTATACACAAATGATCCTCAAACCTGAATCTCCAGCCCTCACCCCTTTCCTGCCTGTACATTTACCTTTTTAAAAAATTCATTTTCATCAGGACAAAATGTGTAGTAATACACAGTTTAAAAAGTCAGAGTACTAGGCTTATAATGGGAAAGAACAATCTCTTGTCCTATTCCTCCCCTTCCTGAATACCTCTCCACCCAAAGCTAAATGTCATACATACACTAGTTCTTGTTTTATCATTTTAGAGATTATCTATTGACTTTCTATTATGGGAAATGGCACTTGTACGTATATCACCGTATGACCCCACTTTCTGTTTCTCCATCCTTCCAATACAGTTACAGCATGATTCTTGGGTAAATCATTATTTAGTGTTTATTTTATGATTTTATTAGTACTGATGATCACTGCTGAGCCATTTTCTTCCTATATAATTTATTGTTCTTTCTAGAATTAAAAGTTGCATCATTTTAAACTTTCTATGTCACTACTAATTAATTTTTCCAAACTATCTAATAGACAAGTAAAATCTGAATACTGTTTCCTACAGACATATCGGTTATCCTGTCAGTTCCATTTTCCCCTAATGACATTACTTCTTGAGCCCTTTGTCTTCCTGCTCCAGTGTGTCCTTATAGAAAGGACTTCTGTTCTGGGTAGGAGGCAGAAGCTTTTAGTTCACTTCCAATTCAACCAGTCCTGTGTTCTAGCACACATGAGTCCCCTGGGCCAATCTAACAGTTGTGATATTTAAGCAGTATGTTGCTAACCTAAAGGGACACACCTTCCTTTCAGACATTTGACACTGATGTTACAGTTTAAAATACTAGTGAAAGAGATCTTGTATTTCTTCTTCCTGCCCCAGATAAAAGGGAAACAGTTCTTCAGAATTCCCAATGGACATCCTTGATGGTTATCACCACCAATAAAAACTGAGGACTTAAAAAGTTCCTTTAAATTTTCTGCCAATATATGTATTTTAAAGCATTTTAAGAGGTCCTTTGATTACACAGCAAAAAACAAAAAACAAAATCAAAAAAAGCTGTCAGCAATGATCTAAAAGCTAGTTTTTCACTGACCTAATCACACAATCTTCTCTGGGTCCTAAGTCCGCTCTGCTGCTTGACCAAAACCAAATGACACCAAATCATAAGGCACCGCATAGCACAGGGAGATCAGCTCGGTGCTTTGTGACCACCTAGAGGGGTGGGATGGGGAGGGTGGGAGGGAGGGAGATGCAAGAGGGAAGAGATATGGGAACATATTGTATATGTATAACTGATTCAGTTTGTTATAAAGCAGAAGCTAACACACCATTGTAAGGCAATTATACTTCAATAAAGATGTTTAAAAAAAAAAAAAGAAATGTTATAGGATGAAGAGTTGAAACTACAGAAATAGCATAGAAAATGTTAAATATTTTAATAAATATAATTTTAAAATTAAAAAAAAAAAATCATAAGGCACCTGCACACGTCTGACTCCCGGATCTGTCAGAGCAACAGAAGTACATTAATAATTACGATCCATACTTGAAGCTCCTTTGTTGAAAGACGCTGCTGAAGTAAGGAAACATCAGACCACGCAAGACTCTGCACAAAGTCAGTTAATCAAGGGATGAGGGATGACAATAAGCAGGTGAGGGGCTTCCCTGGTGGCGCAGTGGTTGAGAATTTGCCTGCCAGTGCAGGGGACACGGGTTCAAGCCCTGGTCTGGGAAGATCCCACATGCCGTGGAGCAACTGGGCCCGTGAGCCACAATTACTGAGCCTGCGCGTCTGGAGCCTGTGCTCTGCAACAAGAGAGGCCGTGATACTGAGAGGCCCGCGCACCGCGATGAAGAGCGGCCCCCACTTGCCGCAACTAGAGAAAGCCCTTGCACAGAAACGAAGACCCAACACAGCCATAAATAAATAAATAAACAAATACATCGTAAAAAAAAAAAAAAAGAAGCAGGTGAGACAATGACTAGCCGCTGCAGCTCTTGCCTCTACCTGTGGACGTGTTATCTGTGGTTTGGGTTGGGCTCCCATGTTAATGCCCATTAGAAGAAAGCATCACATAAGGGAAACAGAAATACAGTTTTTGTTTTTTAAAATAAAAGTCAGGTCAGACTCAGGTAAACCAAAGCTATGTCATCCAAGGAGATGCAATGACTCTCTTGTGCCTTAAAAGCCATGGCATCTGAGGAGGTAATGTGGCTCCCGATACACCTCTTCCCTGTTAGCTTATCGTTTCAAAGATGGCACATCTCAAATTACTGGTGAATTAACTTAATGCTGAATGTTTTTTTAAAAAAAGGGAGTAATCTCTTATGTAAAATTGAGGGAAAGACAGAAAAAAGCAAAGATAGAAATAACTGTCACATAGTCTCCTGAAATTCACATGTAATATAATAACCCATGAACTCTTCTTAAATAAGTATTTATATGTTATGGTACAAATAAATAATTATACTTTCAAATAAAACAATAATATAAAAATATGGTATTAAATAAATTTATTAAGAGAGAACTTCACAAGTCTTCTGACTTTATAATTGAAAATAAATGAAAACTCCTCTGTGCTTTCCATATTAACAAGACAAAACCAAACTCCACCTATCTGTCACTTCTCCTTTCACAGAAGGGAAATTCTTCTAGTGCTATTCTATCAAATTCAATTCCGGTTTATTTTTTTAGGTCAGAAACATGAATCCATACCAAAACTTTTTCCTTAACTTGCTCCTTCCTAAGGAGGAAGGTCAGCCTTCTGAGAGAAAATGGAGTATGTATGATCTGGAGCATCTCTCTGTTGCCTGATTTTCAAGGAAAGCTAGTTTTCATCAGAGTTAGCTGACTTTCTTTCAGAAAATTTTAGTTAGTAAAATACATTTAAAGCTTGGTATTGTGAGCATGCAGAAGAAAGAAAATAAAGGCTAGAATCAAAAGCTGATCTAAAATAAACATTCTGAACTGTATGTGATGAATAGTCAGACACTCCCCCACAACTCCTGAAATGAGTCCTATGCCCAGTTCTAGCCCCAGGTCTGGACTTGAAGGTCCTGCTGACTTTTAGAGGAAAAGTGTAACAAAAATAACAGGCAAGACTTACACAGCGTTGGCTGTTATTTCTCAAGTTTTTGTCCTGTGGATGTGAATCACTAAGAACACATGCATTTCCCAAGTTTTAGGAGATAGATAAGGGAAAAAAATCATCTTTGGGGTTTGCTCCGGTTCTTGTTTAAGCTTTGGAGTGTGTAGAGTAACACATAGGAGGCTAAAGCTGAAATGGGTTTTGCTTCATTAACAATGAGTCCTGCTGGCTTATCCAACAAAATGCCTATTTCCTTCTGACCCTTTAATTTCCCCTTTACCTACAAATCTGAGGGTTTTAATCTGCCTGGGTCCCTTGGCAAGAAGGTCAGAAGTCATTGTCACTCTCATCCAGGGGCTCAGGTTTCCGGACTCTTTGACTGGGCTTAGCTGGTGAGAGAGCAATGCTCTCGTCCTCCAAATCGTCGTCGTCTTCATCATCCTCCATGTCAATCTCACTGTCCTCTGAGTCTTCCTACAGGAAAAGACAGCAAATACAGCTGAGGGTCCCGTCCTGCTACTGACATCATGTCAGCAGAGACCCTACCTTGCTTTTTTACTAGTAGCTCAATAACCAGCAACACCCACATGAAGGAAGAGCTTGCCAGAGCAGCAGTCAGGCCGTGGGGGCATAAGAATGGAGCCAGTGTCTATATATTGCTGGCTGAAATACATATATAAATGTGTCTTCCAACCAGTAACCCTCAAACACCAACGGGCAAGCCAAGGCTGGAGCTGCAAGGTGGCTTTCCCGCCGCCATCTCAGGAGCACCACTGGATGTGCACGGAGGCTCACTGGAGGCCCAGAGACCCACCAGTGGACAGCAAGAAGGGCAGGGGCTTGGTGGGGGTTGCTTATTTGGGCTTCTGGATGGAAAGCCACTCAGGAAATGGGTATAAGGAGCAAAATAAAAGACATTCTCTCTTTCATCATCTAGATCAAGGTGACCAACTCAACAAGCTTTTTCATACCGCAAGTCCTGTAGCCCCAGTAAACCAGGATGGTCGGTCACTCTATATAGACCATTCCCACCAGCACACATACATGCTGCAATCTCCTTCTTAAAAACACAAAATAAAAAACCCTAAAATGTAACCCCACCTTCCTCTGCAGCTACTCTGCCCTGTTCTCCTGTGGCCTCACAGCAAACCCCCTGAATGAGCTTGCACTCACGCTATCCCTGCTGGCTCCCCTCTCGCTGCCCTCTAAGCACCACTAGCCAGGCTCTCACCACCCCCGACAAGTTCCCCAAGACTGAAACATTCAATGGACTCAGATCCTATGGGTAATTCTCCGTGCTCCTGTTTGACCCATGGCTGCATCTGACACAGGACTGCTCCTCCTCCCCCGGAACCCCCTTCCTGTGCTCCAGGCCCCCTCCTCTCAGGTGCTCGCCCCACTTCACTTCCTCGTCTTCTCGGTAGAGCTTGCCTGACCTGCTTCCTCACCCTGACCTCTGCAATACAGGGTCGGCCTTAGGCCTCCTCTCTTCCCTTTCTATTCTCTCTCCCCAAGCAATCACATCTATCCTCATGGTGGTCTTTGGGTGGCTCCCCCAAATTCAATCTCCAGCTCAGACCTGACCCTTGAAGTCCTCAACACCAGCATGTGGACATCTAGCAGGCAGCTCACACTGAGAATGTCCAAAACCAGACTCTTGATCTGCTCTCAAGTCCCTTCCTCAGGTCTGCCCCCCTCAGGAAATGAAAACTATGCTTTCAGCCAATTAAGCCACAACCAGGGCATTTCTCTCTTTCTCTAACACCTCATGTCCAATTAACAAAACCTAATGGTCCTCTCCTTAGAAACATCCAGAATCTGACCACTTCTCACCAGTCTGCTGCTACCGCCACCCTCGCTTCTGAACCAGACCCCTGCAAATGCCCCCCACCTGGTTCCTCTGAAACTCAGGTCAGCTCTCCTGGGTCTCCAGCACCTCCCCGCTGCACTCAGAGAGCGCAAGTCCTCGTCACATCCTGCAAAGCTGTGCGTGGCCCCTGCTGCCTCTCCTGCTGCTCCTGCCCCAGTTCACTCACTCCCAGTCACGCTGCCGCCTCCAGCCCTCGAATTCAGGAACCACGTTTCCTAGGCCTCATTGCCCCACCGCATCACCTTCCTCCTACCACTCAGCCCCCTGCCCAATGTCACCTAATCAGAGACCTTCCCCGACCTATCAGAAGACATCGACCTCCTCCCTCATCCCTGTCACTCTGTCCCCTGAACCTGCTTTATTTTTCTTACCACCATGACCCCTGATGTATCTGCTTGATGACCGTTGGAATGTAAGCCTCAAGAAGGCAGGGGCTTTGTTCTGTTCACTGCTGTATTCCCCAAACCCCTAATGGTGCCTGGTATGTAACAGGCACTCAACAAGGACCTGGCAAGTGAATGAGTGAACAGGTGAAGGGCAAGCCCCTATGCCCAGGGGGATGTGTGGAAACAGCCTCCTTGAGATAAATAAGTGGCAACAGGCACAGAGGAGATTTTAAGCTACAAATAAGGCATTTACTCAGAAAAGTAGAAAGCTATACAAATGATCAAGCAAATCATAAGAAAAGAGGCCAGACAGTGTCATGAGTTTCCCCACCAGACTTTCCCTAATTCTGTCTCAGATGGGTAAGATGGATGGATAGAAGCTATTTAGCCATCCATCCCCTACTTTGTTAAAAAAATTTTTGAGGTAGTCTCTCTGCTTCTCTACAGACTGTCTTCTATGAATTCAAGGCCCTATTTTCTCTGTGCATCTTGCCCAGCAAATCTGAGTGACCTCTCCCCTCCCGTGAATTTCTCTAAAAGTATTCACCGTCGGTACCTAATAAACGGAACTGTCGTACAAGAATATCAGCCCATGCTATGTGCATGCACTAGTGCCGTGCTCCAGACACGCATGGCATTCAGCCTGATGGGAGGTCTGTGATCTCCATCAGTCCGGTCACCTTTGCCTCTTGGGCCTCACAGCCCTGCCAGGGACTCAACAAAGAAGGCATGCCCAGAGCGATGGACGGTGCGGCCCCAATAACCGGACCCCAGCAAGGATGCCTTGGTTCCCCATTCCATTGGTTTCCCAGTCAGTTATCCACTCAACAGTGCTCAAGGCATCAGCAACCTGATGTAACACTCCGGGCCCTGGTCTCGAGAGAGCCTGCCTTTCAGGTTCCCTCCCCAGAATGGAGCTGAAGAAAAGCCTGGACTTGACCCCAGCCCTCAGCAGAATCCCTTCTCTTCTAGGTTACAGTTCAGGGGCCTGATAACCTTCCTTGTTTCTTGGCTCAGTGTTCACCCCGCCTCCTCATTAGCACAGGGACCTCTTGGTAACTTCACCACTCACTGTGGAACCCATCTGAGTGGCTTCTTGCCCCAGACACAAGGCATCACTCTTGGGGAAGGCTCTCTGCTGACCCTAAGTCGCTCACACACACACAAATGGAGGTGAAAAAGAAAACCAACCTGTTTCTTGGAGCTGGGAGTCTTGCATTTACCTAAGAGAGCTGGTGCTGCTTCCATCTTTGGAAAGCAAGAATGGAAAGAACAAGAGAAGAAGAAAAAAAAAAGTAGGGCAAGCATGTTCATTTGAAAAGAAAAGAAATGAGCCAACAACTAGCAAAGAAGAGAGTCTAGCTCCTTGGGAGGTCGAACTCCGCCACAAACCCAGCAAAGGGCCGGGCTGAGAAGCAGCACCTCGCGCTAAACTGGTCAGATACACTTAGCTTCTCGGCCAAACTAGCCTACGAGGCTGGCCCAAGATGGCCAAGACCAGGACAGCTCAGGGAGCTGGTCGGGACTCACGTCGTCGTCCGAGTCTCCACCTTGCATTGTGCCCACGACGCGTTTGCTGGGTCGTCCTGAGGAGAACAAAAGCGTGAAGAGAGTATGAAAACCTTGTAGGATACAGGACAGGAAATGGCCTTCAAGATTTGCTTTCCTTTAGAAAACTGGGAAAAAGAAGAATCACATTAAAAAACTGACTTAAGTAGGTACTTCCCTGGTGGTCCAGTGGTTAAGACTCCGCGCTCCCAATGCAAGGGGCCTGGGTTCGATGCCTGGTCAGGGAACTAGATCCCACATGCATGCCAAAACTAAAGATCCTGCATGCCACAGATAAAGATCCCACACGAGGCAACGATGATCCCACGTGCTGCAACTAAGACCCGGCACAGCCAAATACATAAAATAAGTAAATAAATACTTTTAAAAAAATAAAAATAAAAAACTGACTTAAGTAGCATCCAGCTAATCAGAACTGTGATAGTAATAGATTTTCTGCATTTCCACTTTGAAAAAGAGGAAAAGGGCATTAAAATATAAGCACAAATCATAAATCAGAAAAATAAATATGCATCCTGTAAATATTTTAGGGAAAAAATCACTGAATCCCATTATTAGTATACATGCAATAGAACAGATGTGCTCTCTGTTGAAAAAAGAAATATATTCTCCTTTTATGGGCCAATGTCACTTGTACTTGGATCTATGTCTGAGCTCCAAAAAGTAAAAAAATTTAAGTATCACATTAATTTATCCTTCAAAACACCATCATTATCTAAGTGATTCTCCCCTCCTCCTCTGGAAGCCAATGTTGTCTAGATGTGACTTCCGCAAAAACTCAAGAGCCATCCTTGCTGGGTGAAGGCAGAGAGCTGCACATACCCGAAGGCTGAAAAACGGCCACCGGTGATGCCAGGGCCAGGCCTCAGAAGAAAGGCAGCAAAGGCAGCTCAGAGGCACTCACTCAGGGCAGGCCTGGAGACGGCCATCAAAAGCTGTTTATGGACATGCTCTCTTGGTCAGATAAAATGCAACTCTTGTGTTGTTTGAAGAACTTATTTATAGCTTTTGGAAACGAACCCTGTTTCCTGATTTTACTTCTGCAGGCTGAGTGGTCAGCAGGAGAATTTAGGAAACCAGTGCCCTTACTATGTTCTACTGAGCCAATTCCATACCTTTTTAGAGCCTTGGCCCCCATCTGCAGAATGGGAGTCATAACCCCTAACCTCTATTTATATCATGAAGCTCTTAAAAAATAAAAGGAAGAGAAAGGAATCAGAGCATCTAAATTATCCTATAAAAAATGAAATGTAATAAATAAAAATAGCTGAGCCTATAAGAGAAAGCAGTTAATATAGAAGTTAATATAAAACAATAAAGATGATTTACCACTTAGGAGTATTATATACATAAAAATGCAATTTTGTTCCAAAAATTAACAGGTAGTAGAAATGCTTTATAGGCAAATATAGGGCAATTTAGTTTAGTATCTATCAAAATAACAATTTACATAACCTTTGACCTAAGAATTCCATTTTTAATGATGCAACCTAAAGAAACACTTGCACATGTGCGGAAAGATGTACATACAAAGGAAAGAGTGGAAATACTTAAATATCTATCAATATGGAATGCCCAAACAAATTATGGGTACAGTCATAGGATGGAACACTATGCAGCTGTCAGAAAGAATGAAGCAGATTTGTATTTTACTGACATGGAAAAGGTTCCAGTATATATAATAATAATTTTAAAAAGCAAGTACAGAACCACACACAATCTGGTCCCATTTAGGTTAAAAAACGTTTCAGGTGATCTCTGTGTCCACATCTGAGTGTGTGTGGGTGTGTGCGCGCTCACAAGCGCACACGTGTATATCTGTGGAAAGGTAATTTGGAAGGACACACCCCAAGCCACTGGCCATGACCCGTGTAGGTGAGGGAGTGGGACATGAGGAAGACCCCAGGGGAGCACCCACATTTGCTCCACATATGTTATTGCTTGAATCTTTTGCAGTAAGAAGGTAGAAACTAGAAGAACTTTTTTTTTTTTGGCCACACCCCACAGCATGGGGGATCTTAGGTCCTTGGCCAGGGATCAAACCTGTGCCCCCTGCAGTGGGAGCACAGAGTCCTAACTACTGGACCACCAGGGAATTCCCAGAAGAACTTTTTTTTAACAGCAGAGATGATCATGTAAGTCCCTTATTTGTGCATTAATTCTCTGACCATAAGGGATGTAACTGCACTGAGAGCAGTTTGGACCCAAAAAGGGCAGAATTCAGCTGATCAGCAGAGGCAATGTGTTATGTGGCCTCTGTGAGAAGTACCAAACCATAAATAAGACTGGCTATTCTTGGGGCCAAAGGTAAGAGTATTAGCAGCAAAGATGACCACTGACCAGTTTAAGAGCCAAATCCTGATAAACAACAGGGCAGTGTGCTTACGAGCCTCGAAACCAAGCAGCCCTGACCCAATCCTGGCCGCCATTTCCTGTGACAGGGCGTGGGGCGGAGGGCAAGCAAGAGCCACCGTGGTACCTTGCAAGAGCGCCTCCATGGCTGTCCGTGGCTTGGACAGCCGTCTCTCTTCTAGTTCACTGTCGGATTCATCGTCCTCCTGGATGTCAATGTCGGAGTCATCATTACCTGGCAGCGACACAAGTAGGCAAAACAAAAGAGCAGCTCTGTCATTGCCGCTAAAACAGCTTCTGTCCAGTAAGGCTCTTGTCAAAAGCCATCTGTGCTTCTGAGCCTTTCTTTTGATGCATTTGATTTTACAAGGCTCTTGGGAGTTGCCTGTAGATACTTAGTGAAGAGTTAATGCAAACAACGATAGGCTAGTTTTTTTATAAACAATTTTCCAAAGCAAGAAAAAAGTGGGTCAGTTATATCAGTTAGAAACATTATTCCAGTATGTAAAACTAAAAAACTGACTAGCCAGCTGTCAAGGTAGCTGGGAGTTCTTCATTAGTTGGGGGGAAAAAAACATTCTCTGTTCAGTCTTAGGCCATGTTACCAGAACTCAAGCTCCTTGAGGATAACACGAGGGAAGTGGAGCCCACTGAAATGGTCAGCAACTGCACCAAAACAAGCCTGGAGGCAAGAGGGAGATGGGCCAGGAAGGGCCTGATTGGGCTGCCTGGGAAAGATGGCTACCTGGTGACTGGCAACGAAAATTGGTGCTCGTGATATTCCTTACTGGAGAAAATTCATTATAAAGGTAAAGAGAGGTCATTCTCAATGCAACGGCCTTTTACATTAATTTCTTAAATACTCCTCTGGAGTCTTGTGCAGGTTGAACATTTCCTAATGTAAACCTACAGAAGGAGAGTTTCCACAGTGGGGAGAAAAAACTTTCACTGCCCAGCCCAACTGCTCTGTGCCCAGAGAGTGACAGGGGTTTTAGAAGGAAGGAACTGGAAGAATGCAGTTGCTGTTCTGATCACTGACTCTTAAGACAGTCTGGAAGTAGAGTAATTGTTCATCTACAAAAATGCTTTGCTTAACCCCTGCTGTAAGAGTAATGAAATGACAGCTGCATCTAGCTGGGCACTGAGGGAAAGTTTCCTACTTCCTTTAGCCCTGGAGAGAAGAGTTGTACTCTACAGCATGAAGGGGCAAAGCTGGGAGCTGGAGAAAGTGTCAATAAGGGCATCCTGCAAGGACTTCAGTACAATTGATCTGACAACTACCACCTTATAAAAGCTGTTACAGAGAATGTGATTAGATATTAACTTGATATTAACATGAATTAATGACCACAAAGTGAAATCACTCTTCAGATTAGTTCACTTTTTACCTCCTCCAGGAAAATTATGACATTAAATCCTCACCCCAAGCAATATAAAGCAAATGATATCATGAATTTTAAACCAACATTAACACAGGTACCTTGGGCTCAGTACGATTTCTTCTGACAAGTCACAGCAATAGACTGAGGACCAAGCATGTAAACTAAAGTTAATACATGCTGACACCGAAATCACCGAGTTGTCAGTGACACGTTAAAATGAGTATGGCCAACTAGGGTCCCGGGATGATTCAACAGGAAAAGAACAGACTTTCCAAAAAATAGTGCTGGGGCAAATGGACAGCCACACGCAAAAGAATGAGGTTGGCCCCCTACCTCACACCATATACAAGAATTAACTCAAAATGGGTCAGAGACCTAAATGTAAGAGTTAAAACTATAAAACTCCTAGAAAGAAACAGAGGGGTAAACCTTGGCGACCTTGAATTCAGCAGTTTCTTAAATATGACACTAAAAGCACAAGCAACAAAGAAAAAAATTGATAAATTGTACTTCATTAAAACTTTGTACAGCAAAGGACAGCATCAAGAAAGTGAAAAGACAGTCCAGAGAATGACAGAAAATATTTGCAAATCAGAAATCACCTAAGGGTCTAGTACATATAACTCATCAATAAAAGGAAAACCCAATTGAAAAATCTGCAAAGGGCTTGAATAGATCTCTCCAAAGAAGATATACAGACAGCCAATAAGCAGATGAAAAGATGCTCCATTTCATCGGCTATCAGAGAAATTCAAATCAAAACCACAATGAAATATACTTCATACACACTTAAACTGTAGACAGTTCCTTTGTAAGTTTCTCCTTTTAGATAAACACTGTCCAATAGAAATATGCCAGCCCCAGATGCAATTTAAAATTTTCTAGTAACTACATTAAAGCAAAAAGAAACAGGTGAATTAATTTTACTAATGTTTTATTTAACCCAATATATCTAAAATGTCATTTTAATAAGTAACCAATAGGAGACTGGTTCAAGATGGCAGAGTAGAAGGATGTGCTCTCACTCCCTCCTGCAAGAGCACCGGAATCACAACTAACTGCTGAACAATCATTGACAGGAAGACAGTGGAACTCACCAAAAAAGATACCCCACATCCAAAGACAAAGGAGAAGCCACAGTGAGATGGTAGGAGGGACGCAATCAAAATAAAATCAAATCCCATAACTGCTGGGTGGCTGACTCACAAACTGGAGAACACAGATACCACAGAAGTCCACCCAATGGAGTGAAGGTTCTGAGCCCCACGTCAGGCTTCCCAACCTGTGGCTACAGCAACGGGAGGAGGAATTCCCAGAGAATCAGACTTCGAAGGCAAGCGGGATTTGATTGCAGGACTTCAACAGGACTGGGGGAAACAAGAGACTCCACTCTTGGAGGGCACACACAAAGTAGTGTGCACATCGGGACCCAGTGGAAGGAGCAGTGACCCCATAGGAGACTGAACCAGACCTACATGCTAGTGTTGGAGGGTCTCCTGCAAAGGCGGGGGGTGGCTGTGTCTCTCTGCGAGGACAAGGACACTGGCAGCAGAAGTTCGGGGAAGTACTCCTTGGTGTGAGCCCTCCCAGAGTCCGGTATTACCCCACCAAAGAGCCCAGGTAGGCTCCAGGGTTGGGGCGCCTCAGGCCAAACAACCAACAGGGAGGGAACCCAGCCCCACCCATCAGCAGACAAGTGGATTAAAGTTTTACTGAGCTCTGCCCACCAGAGCAACAGCCAGCTCTACCCAGCACCAGTCCCTCCCATCAGGAAACTTGCACAAGCCTCTTAGATAGCCTCATCCACCAGAGGGCAGAGACAGCAGAAGCAAGAAGAACTACAATCCTGCAGCCTGTGGAACAAAAACCACATTCACAGAAAGATAGACAAGATGAAAAGGCAGAGGGCTATGTACCAGATGAAGGAACAAGACAAAACCCAAAAAAACAACTAAATGAAGTGGAGATAGGCAACCTTCCAGAAAAAGAATTCAGAATAATGACAGCATGATCCAGGACCTTGGAAACAGAATGGAGGCAAAGACTGAGAAGATGCAAGAAATGTTTAACAAAGACCTAGAAGAATAAAAGACCAAACAAATGGAAATGAGGAATACAATAACTGAAATGAAAACTACACTAGAAGGAATCAATAGCAGAATAACTGAGGCAAAAGAACGGATAAGTGACCTGAAGACAGAATGGTGGAATTCACTGCTGTGGAACAGAATAAAGAAAAAAGAATGAAAAGAAATGAAGACAGCCTAAGAGACCTCTGGGACAACATTAAACGCAACAACATTCGCATTATAGGGGTCCCAGAAGGAGAAGAGAGAGAGAAAGGACCAGAGAAAATATTTGAAGAGATTATAGTCGAAAACTTCCCTAACATGGGAAAGGAAATAGCCACCCAAGTCCAGGAAGAGCAGCGAGTCCCATACAGGATAAACCCAAGGAGAAACATGCTGAGACACATAGTAATCAAATTGGCAAAAATTAAAGACAAAGAAAAATTATTGAAAGCAGCAAGGGAAAAACGACAAATAACATACAAGGGAACTCTCATAAGGTTAACAGCTGATTTCTCAGCAGAAACTCTACAAGCCAGAAGGGACTGGCATGATATACTTAAAGTGATGAAAGGGAAGAAACTACAACCAAGATTACTCTACAAGCCAGAAGGGACTGGCATGATATACTTAAAGTGATGAAAGGGAAGAACCTACAACCAAGATTACTCTACCTGACAAGGATCTCATTCAGATTCGATGGAGAAATCAAAAGCTTTACAGACAACCTAAAGCTAAGAGAATTCAGCACCACCAAACCAGCTCTACAACGAATGATAAAGAAACTTCTCTAAGTGGGAAACACAAGAGAAGAAAAGGACCTACAAAAACAAACCCAAAGCAATTAAGAAAATGGTCACAGGAACATACATATCGATAATTACCTTAAACGTGAAAGGATTAAATACTCCAACCAAAAGACACAGGCTCGCTGAATGGATACAAAAACAAGACCCATATATATGTTGTCTACAAGAGACCCACTTCAGACCTAGGGATACATACAGACTGAAAGTGAGGGGAGGGAAAAAGATATTCCATGCAAATGGAAATCAAAAGAAAGCTGGAGAAGCAATACTCATATCACGTAAAATAAACTTTAAAATAAAGAATGTTGGGCTTCCCCGGTGGCGCAGTGGTTGAGAATCTGCCTGCTGATGCAGGGAACACGGGTTCGAGCCCTGGTCTGGGAAGATCCCACATGCCGCAGTGCAACTAGGCCCGTGAGCCACAACTACTGAGCCTGCGCGTCTGGAGTCTGTGCTCCGCAACGAAAGGCCACGATAGTGAGGCCTGCGCACCGCGATGAAGAGTGGCCCCCACTTGCCGCAGCCGGAGGAAGCCCTCGCACAGAAACGAAGACCCAACACAGCCAAAAATAAATAAATAATAATTAAAAAAAAAAAAAAAGAAAAAAAACTTTAAAAAAAAAAAAAAAGAATGTTACAAGAGACAAGGAAGGACACTATGTAATGATCAAGGGATCAATCCAAGAAAAAGATATAACAATTATAAATATATATGCACCTAACATAGGAGCACCTCAATATATAAGGCAACTGCTAACAGCTATAAAAGAGGAAATCGACAGTAACACAATAAGAGTGGGGGACTTTAACACCTCACTTACACCAATGGACAGATCATCCAAACAGAAAATAAATAAGGAAACACAAGCTTTAAATGACACAATAGACCAGATAGATTTAACTGATACTTATAGGACAAACCATCCAAAAACAGCAGATTACACTTTCTTTTCAAATGCGCACAGAACATTCTCCAGGATAGATCACATCTTGGGTCACAGATCAAGCCTCAGTAAATTTAAGAAAATTGAAATCATATCAAGCATCTTTTCTGACCACAGCGCTATGAGATTAGAAATCAATTACAGGGAAAAAAATGTAAAAAACACAAACACATGGAGGCTAAACAATACGTTACTAAATAACCAAGAGATCTCTGAAGAAATCAAAGAGGAAATCGAAAAATACCTAGAGACAGATGACAAGGAAAACACAACAATCCAAAACCTACGGTATGCAGCAAAAGCAGTTCTAAGATGGAAGTTTATAGCAATACAATCCTATCTCAAGAAACAGCAAACATCTCAAATAAACAATCTAACCTTACACCTAAAGGAACTAGAGAAAGAAGAACAAACAAAACCCAAAGTTAGTAGAAGGAAAGGAATCATAAAGATCAGAGCAGAAATAAATGAAATAGAAACAAAGAAAACAATAGCAAAGATCAATAAAGCTAAAAGCTGGTTCTTTGAGAAGATAAACAAAATTGATAAACCATTAGCCAGACTCATCAAGAAAAAGAGAACTCAAATCAATAAAATTAGAATGAAAAAGGAAAAGTTACAACAGACACCACAGAAATACAAAGCATCCTAAGAGACTACTACAAGCAACTCTATGCCAATAAAATGGACAACCTGGAAGAAATGGACAAATTCTTAGAAAGGTATAACCTTCCAAGACTGAACCAGGAAGAAATAGAAAATATGAACAGACCAATCATAAGTAATGACATTGAAACTGTGATTAAAAATCTTCCAACAAACAGAAGCCCTGGACCAGATGGCTTCACAGGTGAATTCTATCAAACATTTAGAGAAGAGCTAACACACATCCTTCTCAAACTCTTCCAAAAAATTGCAGAGGAAGGAACACTCCCAAACTCATTCTATGAGGCCACCATCACCCTGATACCAAAACCAGACAAAAATACTACAAAAAAAGAAAATTACAGACCAATATCACTCATGAATATAGACGCAAAAATCCTCAACAAAATACTAGCAAACAGACACCAACAACACATTAAAAGGATCATATACCGTGGTCAAGTGGGATTTATCCCAGAGATGCAAGGATTCTTCAATATACGCAAATCAATCATGTGATACACCATATTAACAAACTGAAGACAAAAAACCATATGATCATCTCAATAGATGCAGAAAAAGCTTTTGACAAAATTCAACACCCATTTATGATAAAAACTCTCAAGAAAGTGGGCATAGAGGGAACCTACCTCAACATAATAAAGGCCATATACGACAAACCCACAGCAAACATCATTCTCAATGGTGAAAAACTGAAAGCATTTCCTCTAAGATCAGGAACAAGACAAGGATGTCCACGCTCACCACTATTATTCAACACAGTTTTGGAAGTCCTAGCCAAGGCAATCAGAGAAGAAAAAGAAATAAAAGGAATACAAATTGGAAAAGAGGAAGTAAAACTGTCACTGTTTGCAGATGACATGATACTATACTATAGATAGAGAATCCTAAAGATGCCACCAGAAAACTACTAGAGCTAATCAATGAATTTGGTAAAGTTGCAGGATACAAAATTAATGCACAGAAATCTCTTGCATTCCTATACCCTAATGATGAAAAATCTGAAAGAGAAATTAAGAAAACACTCCCATTTACCCCTGCAACAAAAAGAATAAAATACCTAGGAATAAACCTACCTAGGGAGACAAAAGACCTGTATGCAGAAAACTGTAAGACACTGATGAAAGAAATTAAAGATGATACCAACAGATGGAGAGATATACCATGTTCTTGGATTGGAAGAATCAATATTGTGAAACTGACTATACTACCCAAAGCAATCTACAGATTCAATGCGATCCCTATCAAATTACCAATGGCATTTTTTACAGAACTAGAACAAAAAATCTTAAAATTTGTATGGAGACACAAAAGACCCCGAATAGCCAAAGCAGTCTTGAGGGAAAAAAACAGAGCTGGAGGAATCAGACTCCCTGACTTCAGACTATACTACAAAGCTACAGTAATCAAGACAATATGGTACTGGCACAAGAACAGAAATATAGATCAATGGAACAGGACAGAAAGCCCAGAGGTAAACCCACGCACCTATGGTCAACTAATCTATGACAAAGGAGGCAAGGAAATACAGTGGAGAAAAGACAGTCTCTTCAATAAGTGGTGCTGGGAAAACTGGACAGCTACATGTAAAAGAATGAAATTAGATCACTCCCTAACACCATACACAAAAATACACTCAAAAAGGATTAGAGACCTAAATGTACGACCGGAGACTATAAAACTCTTAGAGGAAAACATAGGAAGAACACTCTTTGACATAAATCACAGCAAGATCTTTTTTGATCCACCTCCTAGAGTAACGGAAAAAAACCAAAAATAAACAAATGGGACCTAATGGAACTTAAAAGCTTTTGCACAGGAAAGGAAACCACAAAGAAGATGAAAAGACAACCCTCAGAATGGGAGAAAATATCTGCAAACGAATCAACGGACAAAGGATTAATCTCCAAAATATATAAACAGTTCATGCAGCTCAGTATTAAAAAAACAAACAACCCAATCCAAAAATGGGCAGGAGACCTAAATAGACACTTCTCCAAAGAAGACATACAGATGGCCAAGAAGCACATGAAAAGCTGCTCAACATCACTAATTATTAGAGAAACGCTAATCAAAACTACAATGAGGTATCACCTCACACCAGTTAGATTGGGCATCATCAGAAAATCTACAAACAACAAATGTTGGAGAGGGTGTGGAGAAAAGGGAACCCTCTTGCACTGTTGGTGGGAATGTAAATTGATACAGCCACTGTGGAGAACAGTATGGAGGTTCCTTAAAACACTAAAAATAGAATTACCATATGACCCAGCAATCCCACTACTGGGAATATACCCAGAGAAAACCATAATTCAAAAGGACACATGCACCCCAATGTTCATTGCAGCACTATTTACAATAGCCAGAACATGGAAGCCCATCGACAGACGAATGGTTAAAGAAGATGTGGTACATATATACAATGGAATATTACTCAGCCATAAAAAGGAACGAAATTGAGTCATTTGTAGAGACGTGGATGGATCTAGAGACTGTCATACAGAGTGAATATATGTGGAACCTAGAAAAGTGGTGCAGATGAACCAGTTTGCAGGGCAGAAATTGACACACAGATGTAAAGAACAAACGTATGGACACCAAGGGGGGAACGTGGCGGGTGGGAGGGGTGGTGGTGTGATGAACTGGGATACTGGGATTGACATATGTAAACTCATATGTATAAAATGGATAATAAGAACCTGCTGTATAAAAATAAAATTAAATTTAAAAAAAAGTAACCAATTTAAAAAAGTATTAATGAATAATTTTACTCTACTTTTATAGTAAGTCTTCAAAATCTGGTGTATATTCTCCACAAACAGCATATCTCGATTCGGACTAGCCATGCTTCAAGTGCTCCAAGAACACCAGCTCATGGCCAGGTACCGATGGTGCAGTTCTAGATGTGGAGCTCCCTGAGCGCCTTTTCCATCACTGTGCACTGGAACAACACCTGACACACAGCAGGCACGTGGTAAATGTGTGTGACATGCATAAACATCTGCTCTCCACTACACCACAAAAATGGAACCACAGCAAGGTTACTCAGTTGCTTTCTAGAAATTCCTGGGTCATTTTATAAATTCAGAGGATTCTTTAAGTTCCTAATGCTACAGTACTTGAATCCTACCGAGGATACAGTTACAAATTTACCACCAGCAACAAAGTTTAAAAGGATGGTGGGAAGATAAAGAGTCGCCCTTGACTTTTACTACAGGGCATCCGAACAGAGCACTTTGCCTTTTTAATCTCTGGGGCCTATGGCACTCTCCCATCTCTAATTACTCAAACTTTCTCTTCCTCAAACCTCTTACTCCAAATCCCAAAGCCAAATCTGAGATGACTTTACCTCCTGCTTAACAGAGAAGACAGTCTCCATCAAATGTGAGCCCCTCAAGCACACGGCCCACCTTCCAGCTCATCTCATCTGCCTCAGCTCCAGCCCCACATGTTCATACTTTTCCTCACTCAGCGAAACTCAATGAGTTTCTCACAGAAAGGCTGGGACTTTCCCCATCTGATAGCTCCCTTCTCCCCAGCTCTACTGATTTAGCCTTTGCTTAAACAGCATCTCCTGGTGAGGTCTACCCTGACTCCTCTTTAAAACTGCAATTCTATTACACCTTCCCTATGCCCCTTACCTGCTCCACATTTTCCCCCATGGCATTTTTCACCTTCCACAAACAGCTTGCTTATTGTTTGTCCCCCAGCATGTCGTTAGCACATCAAATCGTTTAAGGCAAGGATCCCTGTCTGCTGTCCACTGGTATGTCCTTAGCACCCAGAAAAGATACTCAATAATGCTTTGCTGGGTTGAATCAGCTGCCTGCAGAGTGGCCTGAACAAGATGCTCTCTTCCAGCTTTTGGATTTTGCTAATTCTTGTCCCGATTCACATCTATGTACTATTAGATTTTTCTGTTCAGAGGAGTCTTTCACAGATGGAGAAAAGTTCAGAAGGTCTTCCTTTATATCTCTCCTCCTTTATATCCCAGTACTCTGGTCAATGTTCCCACATGTGCAGAAAAGCAAAGAAAGACAGGGCATCTTAAGAAGCTTAGGATGAATAGAACTGAGAATGGTCCTTTATAAATATTTTCCTAACTTCTTTGCTCAAAAATTACTAAATTAAGCGCTTTCCTTCATTAAGTGGGTTTAAACTGGAACTTATTTTTCCAAAAAAACTAAATCACACATACTCATGAGAATCTCTGTCCTTCATGAGATCCCAAACCTATGGATCACAAAATTAAAGTCTGAGTTCAGAAGAATAAAGCAAGATCACTGAGAAAGGTCTTAATGTGCTGGTCCAGGGCAGAGCAGGATGCAGCCAACCAACCGGGCTCTTACCTGTGCTGGGCCTCTCGGAAGGGGATAAACTCCATGCAGGCTTATCACTTAGGGCTGCTTCAGGCACTCCTGGCCGACCTGGAACCATAAAGGTGAGGGGCTGCTTTCGCTAGAGAGGCCCTTGGAATTTTCTAAACTTGCCCCTAGAGAATTTCACAGCAGTCCCTACTCTTCTTCCAGAGTTTCCTGACATTCAGGACAGAGAGGCATAGAACAAGTATGACAGGAGAGAGATACAAAGGGAAAAGACAGAGAGAGCGCACACCTGCTGTCCCAGGTACACTTCCCGCAAGCATGAGAGAATAAACCATCACAAGAAAAGAGAAACATGCAAGAGAAGTAACTCTGTGAGACAAAGCCATCAATTCCGCGTGAAGATCACGTGCTGCTACTGCTCCCAAGGCTGACTTGACACCTTGGTGAAGTTCATGGATGAAGTGTGCTACCCATTTATGGGGAACATTTCTTCCCAGAATCTAGGTCTCACAAGTAGGTAACCCCCATTTCTCTACAGGTGAGAGCCTAGATGAATGACTTCGGATTACTGGGGGACATATGACAGGTGTGTGTGAAGTGGGGGGACTACCTTCAAGTAAGTACACTTGCACTGCGTCACAATACTTGCTTTCCCTCAGTTTGCCCTAAAATAAGGAACCCTACAAGACCTCTAAGAGCAAATTTTCTTGTATAATTATATGCAACTCAAACTAACTGTATCAGTTAAACAGGGGAAAACACTATCTCAGTTGGCACCAAAACCAAATGTACTTTAAATGCTGTGTAATTTAAAACATTCTCTTGAGCTCCTGAGTGAATTAAAATGGTACCTGATATAAAAGTTGTGAGAAAATTGCCTTTTGAAAATAAATAAAATACGTGTGTAAGTTTTCCAAGGCTGAAAACTAGTCCAGAGTAAGCACGTCCATTTAAAAAGTGTGGGCTTACTTCTGCTCTTGAGCAGTCGCTTTTCTTCCTCCTTTAGCTTGTTCTGCATCAGACGGAGAGTGTTTTCAGCTTCCTGTGGAGCAGGAAAAACAAGATCCAGAAGAAATGACACTTTCTGGACTGTTTTATTATTCTTTACCATGTAAGTACGGCTAAATTTGTGATATAGAAGCAAAAAAGACTAAACTACAGGAAGGGGAAGAGAACTAACGCTGCATGGGAAACTCAACGCCCCTTCTCCGTCATCACTCTGGCAGCCTGATGAAAAGGGGGGCTCCCAGAAGTGACACCACTGGCCCAAAATGGGCCTCACTGGCCCCCAAAGCCAGGCTCCTCCCACTACACCTCACTGCCTCTGAAGAAAACTGACAACACAACAAGATGCCCGTCACGTGTGCCTGTGTAGGATGTGGACACAAGAACAGATGCATCAACTATGGGGCCTCTTGCTCTTAAAATAAAGCACGAATTTTATCATTTTTCTGCCCTGCACAATTCTAACCCTGAAAAGGGCTAAATGGTAGGAGTAATCAGATAGGAAAAGAAAGAAAGAAATACTAGTTTTAATTCCTAGGGTATAAAAAAAAGCTAATACTTGTGGCTAATAAAATGTGGCCCTGATTATTGTCAAAAAAGACAATGGGAGGGACTTCCTTGTGGTGGTTCAGTGATTAAGGCTCTGCACTTCCACTGCAGAGGGTGCGGGTTCCATCCCTGATTAGGGAACTAAGATTCCACATGCCGTGCGGTGTGGCCGAAAAAAAAAAAGTTAGAAAAAGAGAGAATGGGAGAGGAAATTGGCTTTTAAAAATGTGCTGTTGTTCTAAATGTTAAAAAGGAAGCACTGTTTCATGCATGAGATATTTTGAGGGACCAGGTGTTAGAAGCATGGGGAGTAGCTGTGAGCACAGAAGAAAAAGAGGGTAGGTACTTGCTGAAGGGAGGGTGGGCAGGAAGGCGCCCCTCAGAAGTAACCTGGGCCACCCACTCGCATCCTGAGGCACGTTCTTTGGTACGTTCTCTGAGCCCAGGGGTGGCCCAGACAATAGTACAAAATGATCAGCTTATTTTCACTGTCTCTTTACTGCTCTTTCCCAGACACCCAATGTTTAAAATGTCCAGAACTCCAGGGTCTTTTCATTGCCCTCAAAACGTGCCTGTCCTGGACCCTCCATTCCTCCATGGCCTGCCTCTGCCTTACAGCACAAGAGTGGCAACGGGTTCCTCTTCCAGATAAACACATCCAGATGAAGATGTCAGTTACAGCCAGCCCTCTTGGCAACAAAGTAGCGTCACCTAATTCAAATGTCCAGGTTTGTAATAAGGCTAGGATAACCTTTATACCAAAAGCTGTCAAGGACAGCATGAGAAAGGGAGACTGGAGACCAGTTTCACCGTGAACACAGATTCCAAATGCCTATTTTAGGGTTAAGCAGAAATATCCCTAAGGGATAAGGGCAATTCAAAATGATAGCAACTTCGTCCAAGTTCCTTTGCTCCGAGTCCATATTTATCAACTGACGCTGGGATTTGAAATACTCTTTCCTAAATGGCCTTACACATTGGGATGAAAGGAACCTGAAAGACAGCCGGTCAGTTTCTAGGTCATACATATTTCCCACAATAATCAATAAGCTACAATTCTTCTTCATAAAGCAGTTTCTGAAAAGCTACTCTGGGTGATTCAATAAACCAGGGCTTGAAAATCTTTAAGTGAACTGACCAAGCAAGATCTGTACCCAAGACATGTTACATAATCTGTGGGACTCAGTGCAAAATAAAATGCAGTTAAAAATTACTAAGAATTTCAAGACGGTGACAGCAGAGGTTTAAAGCAAGCCCAGGCCCTTCTAAGCTTGCAGCTGTATCCAACTGCACAGGTCATGGTCCCAGCCCTGTCTGTAGTCCTAACTGACCAAACTCTGGTGACAACCTACTACCAAAGATCTGACAACCTTGGAGCCCAGGCTACACAACCAGAAAAACAGAAGAATCACACGAGCAATCCTTAGTCTGATCAGGGAGAAAACACATTCACCTGATATTCTTTTCACAGTGATATTTACAAACTGGCATGTCAACAAGTACAAAGTAACACACCAGAACGAATGGTCATACAGAAGGACTAAGCACTCACCTCAAACCTCTCTTGCTCCATCCTGTGATGATCCTCAAGTTGCTGTTCCAGATAAGCCAGATTTCGAAATTTCTCTAGATAAATGTCATACTGCTTTTGCAATTCGTCCTCAGTCTTCTCATACTCATCCATAAAGGCTGGCCTAGGAAAACAAAATGAAATAAAAACTGAAAGATTAATCAATATACAAATATATAGTAGTTTGAAATTGGTATTCAGAGCTCCAGATTCCGTCCTGGTTTTCTTTGGAAAGCCTTTAATTAGAGAAGGTTCTTCATTCTTGTAACTAAAGCTAATTTCCCCTTTTCTCTTCCCTCCCCACAAAATGAACATACTTTCAATCAAAAATTAAGACATGCTCTTTGTAAAAACTAGAAATAATCCTGAAAGTATTAAGAAAATTAAAATTACTCATAATCCCATCACTAGGTATTAGCACTTAATATTTGACATACATCCTTCCAGACTTTTCTATGCATAGATACATACAGAAATGCATTTCTTTTTAACAAACATTAAGTATATTATCTTAAATGAAGCTCTGAGGTCTTTTTTCCTCACTCAATATGGCACATATTACAATACAGAGTTAAAGAATAATCATACATTATACACATCTCTAAAAATCAATAAATTAAATATATGCATTATCTTAGTTGGGCATAATATTCTGTCTGAATGTTCCAAAATTTAATCAGTCCCCTAAAAAGAGAAATATAGGTTGCTACAAATTAAAGCTAAGTTTTAAAACAATATAAAACTTAAAAATAAAACCATAGCATAAAAACCTGTTTCAACTGGTTTGCTGAATTTTTTTCTCTTATTATTGAGCTTAAAGGAAAAACTTTGTTCTTTTAAAAATATAAACAGATAGGGACTTCCCTTGGCAGTCCAGTAGTTAAGACTCCGAGCTCCCAATGCAGGGGGCACGGGTTTGATCCCTGTTTGGGGAACTAAGATCCCGCATGCCACACGGCACAGCCAAAACAATTTTAAAAATAAAAACATAAACAAACTAGAAAATAATTTATAATCTTTTGGACTAGAGGAAAACACAGAAATTCTTCTATTAAAAATATCTGAGGCTTGTGGAACAAAAACCACATTCACAGAAAGACAGACAAGATGAAAAGGCAGAGGGCTATGTACCAGATGAAGGAACAAGATAAAACCCAAGAACAACAACTAAATGAAGTGGAGATAGACAACCTTCCAGAAAAAGAATTCAGAATAATGATAGTGAAGATGATCCAGGACCTCGGAAAAAGAATGGAGGCAAAGATCGAGAAGGTGCAAGAAATGTTTAAAAAAGACCTAGAAGAATTAAAGAACAAACAAACAGAGATGAACAATACAATAACTGAAATGAAAACTAAACTAGAAGGAATCAATAGCAGAATAACTGAGGCAGAAGAACGGATAAGTGACCTGGAACACAGAATGTTGGAATTCACTGCTGTGGAACAGAATAAAGAAAAAAGAATGAAAAGAAATGAAGACAGCCTAAGAGACCTCTGGGACAACATTAAACGCAACAACATTCGCATTATAGGGGTCCCAGAAGGAGAAGAGAGAGAGAAAGGACCAGAGAAAATATTTGAAGAGATTATAGTCGAAAACTTCCCTAACATGGGAAAGGAAATAGCCACCCAAGTCCAGGAAGAGCAGCGAGTCCCATACAGGATAAACCCAAGGAGAAACATGCTGAGACACATAGTAATCAAATTGGCAAAAATTAAAGACAAAGAAAAATTATTGAAAGCAGCAAGGGAAAAACGACAAATAACATACAAGGGAACTCCCATAAGGTTAACAGCTGATTTCTCAGCAGAAACTCTACAAGCCAGAAGGGACTGGCATGATATACTTAAAGTGATGAAAGGGAAGAACCTACAACCAAGATTACTCTACCCGGCAAGGATCTCATTCAGATTCGATGGAGAAATCAAAAGCTTTACAGACAACCAAAAGCTAAGAGAATTCAGCACCACCAAACCAGCTCTACAACGAATGATAAAGAAACTTCTCTAAGTGGGAAACACAAGAGAAGAAAAGGACCTACAAAAACAAACCCAAAGCAATTAAGAAAATGGTCACAGGAACATACATATCGATAATTACCTTAAACGTGAAAGGATTAAATACTCCAACCAAAAGACACAGGCTCGCTGAATGGATACAAAAACAAGACCCATATATATGTTGTCTACAAGAGACCCACTTCAGACCTAGGGATACATACAGACTGAAAGTGAGGGGAGGGAAAAAGATATTCCATGCAAATGGAAATCAAAAGAAAGTTGGAGTAGCAATACTCATATCACGTAAAATAGACTTTAAAATAAAGAATGTTACAAGAGACAAGGAAGGACACTACATAATGATCAAGGGATCAATCCAAGAAGAAGATATAACAATTATAAATATATATGCACCTAACATAGGAGCACCTCAATATATAAGGCAACTGCTAACAGCTATAAAAGAGGAAATCGACAGTAACACAGTAATAGTGGGGGACTTTAACACCTCACTTACACCAATGGACAGATCATCCAAACAGAAAATAAATAAGGAAACAGAAGATTTAAATGACACAATAGACCAAATAGATTTAACTGATATTTATAGGACATTCCATCCAAAAACAGCAGATTACACTTTCTTCTCAAGTGCGCACGGAACATTCTCCAGGACAGATCACATCTTGGGTCACAGATCAAGCCTCAGTAATTAAGAAAATTGAAATCATATCAAGCATCTTTTCTGACCACAGCGCTATGAGATTAGAAATCAATTACAGGGAAAAAAATGTAAAAAACACAAACACATGGAGGCTAAACAATACGTTACTAAATAACCAAGAGATCTCTGAAGAAATCAAAGAGGAAATCGAAAAATACCTAGAGACAAATGACAAGGAAAACACAACAATCCAAAACCTACGGTATGCAGCAAAAGCAGTTCTAAGATGGAAGTTTATAGCAATACAATCCTATCTCAAGAAACAGCAAACATCTCAAATAAACAATCTAACCTTACACCTAAAGGAACTAGAGAAAGAAGAACAAACAAAACCCAAAGTTAGCAGAAGGAAAGAAATCATAAAGATCAGAGCAGAAATAAATGAAATAGAAACACAGAAAATAGCAAAGATCAATAAAACTAAAAGCTGGTTCTTTGAGAAGATAAACAAAATTGATAAACCATTAGCCAGACTCATCAAGAAAAAGAGAGAGAGGACTCAAATCAATAAAATTAGAAATGAAAAAGGAGAAGTTACAACAGACACCGCAGAAATACAAAGCATCCTAAGAGACTACTACAAGCAACTCTATGCCAATAAAATGGACAACCTGGAAGAAATGGACAAATTCTTAGAAAGGTATAACCTTCCAAGACTGAACCAGGAAGAAATAGAAAATATGAACAGACCAATCATAAGTAATGAAATTGAAACTGTGATTAAAAATCTTCCAACAAACAAAGAGTCCAGGACCAGATGGCTTCACAGGTGAATTCTATCAAACATTTAGAGAAGAGCTAACACACATCCTTCTCAAACTCTTCCAAAAAATTGCAGAGGAAGGAACACTCCCAAACTCATTCTATGAGGCCACCATCACCCTGATACCAAAACCAGACAAAGATACTACAAAAAAAGAAAATTACAGACCAATATCACTCATGAATATAGACGCAAAAATCCTCAACAAAATACTAGCAAACAGACACCAACAACACATTAAAAGGATCATATACCGTGGTCAAGTGGGATTTATCCCAGGGATGCAAGGATTCTTCAATATACGCAAATCAATCAATGTGATACACCATATTAACAAACTGAAGAAGAAAAACCATATGATCATCTCAATAGATGCGGAAAAAGCTTTTGACAAAATTCAACACCCATTTATGATAAAAACTCTCAAGAAAGTGGGCATAGAGGGAACCTACCTCAACATAATAAAGGCCATATACGACAAACCCACAGCAAACATCATTCTCAATGGTGAAAAACTGAAAGCATTTCCTCTAAGATCAGGAACAAGACAAGGATGTCCACGCTCACCATTATTATTCAACATAGTTTTGGAAGTCCTAGCCACAGCAGTAAGAGAAGCAAAAGAAATAAAAGGAATACAAATTGGAAAAGAGGAAGTAAAACTGTCACTGTTTGCAGATGACATGATACTATACTATAGATAGAGAATCCTAAAGATGCCACCAGAAAACTACTAGAGCTAATCAATGAATTTGGTAAAGTTGCAGGATACAAAATTAATGCACAGAAATCTCTTGCATTCCTATACCCTAATGATGAAAAATCTGAAAGAGAAATTAAGAAAACACTCCCATTTACCCCTGCAACAAAAAGAATAAAATACCTAGGAATAAACCTACCTAGGGAGACAAAAGACCTGTATGCAGAAAACTGTAAGACACTGATGAAAGAAATTAAAGATGATACCAACAGATGGAGAGATATACCATGTTCTTGGATTGGAAGAATCAATATTGTGAAACTGACTATACTACCCAAAGCAATCTACAGATTCAATGCGATCCCTATCAAATTACCAATGGCATTTTTTACAGAACTAGAACAAAAAATCTTAAAATTTGTATGGAGACACAAAAGACCCCGAATAGCCAAAGCAGTCTTGAGGGAAAAAAACAGAGCTGGAGGAATCAGACTCCCTGACTTCAGACTATACTACAAAGCTACAGTAATCAAGACAATATGGTACTGGCACAAGAACAGAAATATAGATCAATGGAACAGGACAGAAAGCCCAGAGGTAAACCCACGCACCTATGGTCAACTAATCTATGACAAAGGAGGCAAGGAAATACAGTGGAGAAAAGACAGTCTCTTCAATAAGTGGTGCTGGGAAAACTGGACAGCTACATGTAAAAGAATGAAATTAGATCACTCCCTAACACCATACACAAAAATACACTCAAAAAGGATTAGAGACCTAAATGTACGACCAGAGACTATAAAACTCTTAGAGGAAAACATAGGAAGAACACTCTTTGACATAAATCACAGCAAGATCTTTTTTGATCCACCTCCTAGAGTAATGGAAATAAAACCAAAAATAAACAAATGGGACCTAATGAAACTTCAAAGCTTTTGCACAGCAAAGGAAACCATAAACAAGACGAAAAGACAACCCTCAGAATGGGAGAAAATATTTGTAAACGAATCAATGGACAAAGGATTAATCTCCAAAATATATAAACAGCTCATGCAGCTCAATATTAAAGAAACAAATAACCCAATCCAAAAATGGTCAGAAGACCTAAATAGACATTTCTCCAAAGAAGATATACAGATGGCCAAGAAGCACATGAAAAGCTGCTCAACATCACTAATTATTAGAGAAATGCAAATCAAAACTACAGTGAGTTATCACCTCACACCAGTTAGAATGGGCATCAGCAGAAAATATACAAACAAATGCTGGAGAGGGTGTGGAGAAAAGGGAACCCTCTTGCACTGTTGGTGGGAATGTAAGTTGATACAGCCACTATGGAGAACAGTATGGAGGTTCCTTAAAAAACTAAAAATAGAATTACCATATGATCCAGCATTCCCACTACTGGGCATATACCCAGAGAAACCATAATTCAAAAAGACACATGCACCCCAATGTTCACTGCAGCACTACTTACAATAGCCAGGTCACGGAAGCAACCTAAATGCCCATCGACAGACGAATGGATAAAGAAGTTGTGGTACATATATACAATGGAATTCAGCCATAAAAAGAAACGAAATTGAGTCATTTGTTGAGACGTGGATGGATCTAGACACTGTCATACAGAGTGAAGTAAGTCAGAAAGAGAAAAAGAAATATCGTATATTAACGCATGTATGTGGAATCTAGAAAAATGGTACAGATGAACTGGTTTGTAGGGCAGAAGTTGAGACACAGCTGTAGAGGACAAACGTATGGACACCAAGGAGGGAAAGGCACGGGGGTGGGGGGGGGGGATGGTGGTGTGATGAATTGGGCGATTGGGATTGACATGTATACGCTGATGTGTATAAAACTGATGACTAATAAGAACCTGCTGTATAAAAAAAATTAAATAAAAAAAACAAAAGATCTGAGGCTTAACAAAAATGAATTTATGCTTGAAAGGCAGAAGTTTTTAATGAGATAAATCTATCTGGTGGCCCTGATCCAGAGGCAGAAGGGGCGTGGGCTTGCCCTTGGCAAGGAGGAAGCCTTGATGCTCCCTTGGTTACTGTCTGCTGCCCCCAGGTGCTGCCTTCCCGCAGATCTCAGGACAGGAGCCAGAGTGTGGGCCAGGCACCAGTGTCCTGAAAAAGCAAGACACATTCAGAGCGAATACAGCAGCTGGAGAAAGGAAGGAGTAAAGAGAGAAAAATAAAGGGAGAATGAAAAGGGAGGAAGGGCAACACAGAAACAAAGCAAAGAAAGGAGGGTACAAAGTGAGAGAAAAAGGGAGGGCGCAAGAAAGAGGTGCGGTGGGGGAAGTGGGGGCTCCAAGAAAATGTGAGGCACACACTTGAAAGGGAAAGTCAGAAGAAGGATGAATTACCAGTGAGGAATTATAAAACTCTAAAATCTACTCAAACCTAGAAATGGGAGTATGTTTCTGTTTCCACCTAATTTATGGCAAGACACAGATCTGAGGAGCCAGGCCTTGTATAACTTTCGCCATCTGGATTTACTTACTTTGCCTTGCGTTCCCAGAAGCTATAAAAGCTAGAAGGGTGGTTCAAGAACTAAGCAGTTTTCCAGGCATATTTAAAGCAGTAAAGAGAATGAGTTTAGCAGTGTGCCTGTTAAAAACACACGTACATTCTGCAGCAGAGACATCTTTATGCCGGGCTTTTCCCACTGCTTGAAAGGTTAATATCACTGACGATGTATTCCCTCAGTCTGCTTTAACTTGCAGAGACAGCGTTCTACTCACTCTTCAGGTGTTCATATCTACCTGACACTCTGCAGAGTCTGGAGTCGCTTCCGATTTCTTTCCAGCTCTAATTTCCTCTTGTCAATTTTGGCTTCTAGGTTAGCTTCATCAGAGGCCACATTATTGAGCAGGTCTTTCGTCTTCTGAACCTGCACCTACATTTAACAGGAAATGAAGGAGACAAATGTGCCAATAAGGACCACGACCTGACTCTTGGAAGAGCAGGACTTCTCAAGCTCTCAAGCCCAGCAACATCTCACTAAACAGAATCAAGGGGAAGCAAACAGAGCAAACCCTCCCTCAAGCCATCACTCGTTTAACCAACTATTTCCAGGAGGAACATCACAGAGGCCTAGAAAGAATCATCTACTTTTTTTTTCCATGAGAAGGTGTTTCCGAAGAGGGACCCAAAACCTCCTGCCACCTCACTTGTTTAGATGGTTACACGTCACTCTGAAGGGTTGGTTTGCCTTCATTTACATAGTTCAGGCTACTCCCCAGCTACAAATAACTGACTTATAGAATACATGCACACACAAGCTTTCTCTTAGCTTTACTTAGAAGGGAACAAAAAGAAACGCCGCCTGGTCCCAGCTCTAATGCGCTGCCTGCTGGGACTGAGAGAAGGTTCCTCTCCCCCTCCCAGGCAGCTGAACCGCAGACTGAACTAAACAGAGAAACCACTCCATTATGAGAAAGTGGCTCCCTGGGTGGCTCCGGTGTGATCCAGCCTTGGGGAGGGAGCCTGGGCAGCAGTGTGACACAGGCCCCTGGGCAAGGGGGCAGCATGAAGGGGAAGAGAGATCACTGGTGAAAACCATAGGCCTCCCCATCCTCCCGTAAGAGCAAGTTCATCTGAGGCAGGGCTAGTTTGAGTAAATGCACTGTCTTCACTCGTGTTGTCTGGGAAGCGGGCCAGGTCAAGGCCTGTGGCTCAGAGCTGCAATCTGCTGCCCTAGGAATGACATCTGCAACACAACCAGCCAAGTGTAGAACTGCTCCCCGCGCCCCCAGGCTGGGACTATCCAACTCTGCTGTTAAGTTCCAGATTGCCAAGGTGGGGTCCTCCCCTCCAGGACTTTACACATGTGTAGGCCCATGAAGGTTTACTGACTGTTTACCTGCAGGCCTCTGAAACACTATGCGGTCCACAAAGAAATCAGCTAAGGAGCCCAGACACGCTGCACGACTCTCAGAGACAGTGCATATTTGGAAGCAGTCACTTTTATCAACACTTTATGGCTTAATTTTTTTTGTCTAAGTACACTAACCATTTCGAAGACGCTTTCATGAAGATTAATCATATCACTAACTATTGATTTGCTGCAAGTACTTTAAAAACCCCAGCAGAGATGTGAGTTCACTCTCAGAGGAAGACAAGGTGGGTCTCCTTTCTGAACAGACAACTCAGGTTGATGGCAACTATTTCTCTGAATCAAAGTCAGATTAAAACCTAGTGAATCTATCTGACCTCAAAAATAAAGATTTTTAAAAAGGGTCTGTTCCTCAAAAAAGACAAATGTGATAAATACAAAAAATTTTCTCTAGCTTTCTGAAATAAATGGCCTATATTTCATAACCCCTTTTAAGTATCCATGTTGTTGTTTCGTTTTTGTTTTTAGAATTATCAAATATCATGTATATTTTCCAGCAACGAAAAGATATCTTAAGAGGTGTTCACCAAGAAATGAACTGTGCCCTCATTTGGTTGTTCCATTTTTAATATTGACTTAGTGCTAAAGGCACATTCATGCCATGCTAACCTGATTCAGCCAGAACACTGACAAGCACAAAAGTATTATCATTAGTTTTTTTTCTAATTTAGAAACAATCAGGAACTTACAAACAGCTGAAGTGTAATACAAAACATTTTTTCCTAACCTAGGTGAGAATGAGCTGCTGACCTGATGCTCCATCACTTCTAAATACTTTAATGTGTATTTCCTGCGAATAAGGCCTTTCTCCTAAATAACCACAACACAATCATCAAGACAGGAAATGAACTCTTGACGCACCACCCCCATCCAACCCTCAGACCCACTGCCCCATGAAGTCCTTAACAGCAGATGGGAGTGACCCCTGGTATTCAGTCATCAGGTCTCCTTAGCCTCCTTCAGTCTGGAATGGCTCCTCAACCTCTCCTGGATATTCATGACAGGAACATGAACTTTTCACTGTTGAAGAGTAGGGGCCGGGGAATTCACAGAATGCCCCTCAATTTGCCTTTGTCTGATTAGCTTCAGATTACACATCCCTAGCAGGAATAGCACAGATATCACTGAACCCTGCATCCCATCAGAAGGGCATAATTCTGGTTTGCTCCATCACTGGTGATATTCCTTTGATTACTGGATTAAGAGGGTGTCTGTCAGGCTTCTCCTGTGACGTTACTCCTTTCCTCTCTGTAATTAATAAGTATTTTGTAGGGAGCTACTTTGAAACTATGTGAAAAACCTGCTCTTCATCAGTTTTCAATGTATTCATTTATCAGTGAGAACTCAAGATCTCCCATTTCATTCAATGGTCTATAATCCATTACTATAATTCATTCATTTTGATGCTTATCCTGTCCCTGGTGTGGCCAGGGGAAGCTGGCTTCTGTGTCCTTCTGACACTCTTTGAGCACTTCCTTGCTTTCTGGCACAAGAAGATCTTGTACTTTCTTGTCCCAGCTTTGGAATCAGCCATCCCTCCCGAAGAGCCCTGCTTCATTTTAGTGGAGAATGGCATTTAGAAGCCAAGATCTGGGTGCTAGGTATGCTCAGAGCTAAGGAGTGTATGAATGTGTATGTGGGTGTGCATGTGTATGTACATAAATATACTACATACATATGCTACACATACATACACACAACAAAATTTATTCCTATATCTATCTACATATTGAAATGCATGCATTTAACCAACGCCTCCTATTTCAGGGTTCAATCTAATTTTCTCCCTTTTCATATCTGTAACTCCATTCTCCAACAGTGAGAACCCTGGCTTCCATTATCTTTAATATATTTACTTATTTGATCAACCTGCCTGTATGTAACCATCTCCCATCTCGGCTACCCTGCACATCTCACCCTGCTGAGGCTCTGACTCTCTGTGCTGGGCTGCGCAGGGAGTATTACTGTTTTATGATAAGAGTACTATAAAAACCAATCTTAGAGTTTTGTACAACTCACAGCAAATTCTTGTTTTATAACTATTCCTAATTTACGTAAGGCCCCCCTGTCTGTGTCTACTGAATAAAATGAATCTCTAATAATGACTGAATACCTACTATGTGCCACGCACTGTCATAATGAATGCTCACAAGGACCCTATGTGGTGGGCACTGCCATTCCTCCCATTTTATAGATGCGGAAAGTGAGGCACAGAGAAGTTAAGTAACTTGCCTAAAATCACACAGAGGGATTCAAACCCAAGTAGTCTGAGTCCCCCACACTTTCTGCTTTCCAAATGAATGATTTAGGTGAGATAAGCAAATAACAACTGATCATGGGTAAGTAGTAAAGGATGACGATCATTCTATTTATACAGTGCTGTTTAAAGTTAAGAAAACCTGGAAATCATTTAAACGCCCAGCAGTGAGGAACTGGTTAAATCAAGTATGAAGAGTCCATAAAGTAGAGTATTTACTAAAATTACTGCAGAATTTAAGAGAATTATTAAATTAATAAAACTGGCAAAATTTTAGCAACAGGAGAAATTGTTCATATTTGTAATGAGGAGAAAAATAACAGTAAGTCACCAACTATTCTAGAATGTGCTCTAAATTTTTCACCTCCCCACTAACCTGTCCCTTCTTTGTTATGAGGCCTGGCTTGTTCTGTCCTGTAGAGCCAGGAACTGTTTTCCAGTCCCAGGCACAAAAACATTAAATAAAAGCGAAGTAATCTTACCAAAATATCTTTTATTGCAATTCTCATCACTTTTTCAGTCTCATTTATTTCCAGAGGTCTGGCAATTGCTTCTGTTCTCAGTTCCTATGGGAAACAATGAAGCGAAATTATTTTTTCAGAAGACGAATTCGCAAGACCAATTCCCCTGTCTAGATATGGCTTATGGACTGGTTCTCAAAAGCTTCATTACTGTGTGGGTCTCTGATGCAAAAGCACTCCCACCATCACCTCCTCCAGTGTCTTCTGTAATCCTCTGGCCAGCCTGGCCTCTCTCCAGTGCTCAAGGTCCCCCTCTCCAGCCACAGGCCCTCTGTACCCTAACACCATGGGAACCTGAACTCACCATCCAGAATCTTTTCTCCCAAATTTGCTTCTTTTACTTGCATTCCATTCAGGTGACCCCAAACCAAATGCAGCTCAACTTGCTGTCTGAACCCCCTGCCAGCCTGTACAATCTTCTTTGTGATCACGTCCCTCTAAGTTGCCTATCACTGACAACTGTAACTAATGAGAAGAATCAGCTCGGCCCTGCCCCTAGCACTAACCACTAACCATCAAGGGAGGCATCTGTGCCTATCATATCAGTACTGGAAATTTCCGAGACATGGGACTTCATTGCGGATGCAGTTATGGGGTTCCTGGAGCACTTTATCAAATCCTGTCTTGTGCTTCCTTTATTCCACAGTGTACATTACCTCCCCCACAGTGGAAAACTATTGAGGGCAGGGACCGTGACTTACTCAAGGACACAGAGCACAGTGCCTTCCTTGCCTGTGGTTGGTGTTGGTCCTCAATGAATATTTGTTGAGTGTATGAAAAACATATATTGGATAGGGGATCTTCCTCAGATCATGACTGTATACAGAATTTGAGAAGTCCTACATTCAGGGTCTCTTGGCTTCCATGGCAACAGTTTGGCCTCTGATTGCTCCATCAATTCATTACAGGACAGTGCTAAAAGAGCCCCCAGGGGAATCCTGGTGAGCCTCACAATGAAGCCAGGGCTCTGCTGGCAAATAGCAAGTGACCAGCTCCTGTCTCTGGGACTCTGAGGAACACGCGTAGAACATGTGCACTATTGCACTATAAACAGAAAACATGGAAAGCCGGGAGCTGCCTCACTGCTTATCTAAATTAGCTGTCAGACATTATGTCAGGTTTGTTCTGCCAACTACACTTCACCAGGTGGCAATATATCAAGAGCAGGGATGGTGAGCTAGCACCAAGTCCCCCGCTTCCAGTCTGTTCCTAGGGCAGAAATGAAAAATGCCATTACACTCTAGCAGCAATGCCAGAACACAGGCAAGGCAGTGAGAGAGCAGTCATGGATGATACACCTGATGGGAACGGAATGGACTAAGTGCATTTAATTCAAAAACATTAGATGTGAGCATGTATGCTTCAAATGCCATAAATCCTCACAGGTAAGAATTAAACAGTACTCCATTTCTTCTCCAACCAGTAGGTCCCAAAATCTGCTGCTCGTTGGAATCACCTGGAGATCTTTAAAAATCTGGCTCTCACCCCCAAACATTTTGATCCACTGGTATGGGGGATGACCTGGATGTCGGGTGATTTAAAAAGCTCTATAGGAGCTCCAAGGGTGTTTTAGGAACCCACTCTTCAACAGCTCCTTAAACACAGTGGACAGAGCATCCTCCTTGACTGGCATGGTCTAGAATAAGGACTGCAAGTAAGTTTCAACTGTAACATCAACTTCAAATGATTGGTAGTGACTGCCTAAATTAATGACTGGTTCCCAAACTCTGCTGTATGTTAGAACCACCCAGAAGACTTAAAACTCCCAGTGCCCAAGTCACATTTCATACCAATGACATTAGCATGGAAGCCAGACATCAGTAGTTTGTAAAGATCCCCAGGTGATTCCACTGGGCAACAAGATTTGGGAACCACAGGCTCAGAAGAGCATTTTGTTGGGAAGAATGCCAAGGCTGAGTGTACCGGGGGAAAGCATCATGATCAATAAAGTCTGCCACGGGCACAAGGAGGAAAGTTTCAGCAACAGGCACATTATTTGCCATTCCTGAACTAGATGTCAAAGGTATTAGAAACAGACCAGAGCCCACCAGAAGCACAAACAGCAGCAAACACCATATGCATATTACTTTCCCACACAGTAGCTCATTTAATCAGGTACCGTTTAATAAAATCAAAAGAACAGGGAAAAACAGAATTGGAAAAGAAACCTTGGAAATCTGCTTAGCTAAGGAGGTAATTGAGTTATCTGAACACTGCTTACCCTCAACTCCACCTCCTTGCCCAGCAAGTCATATAGAGATGCTCCCTTGGAAGTGATTTCAGAAGCAAGCTGCCTGGCTGCTTTCAAATCTGCAATCTGGAAGGAAAATATCAAAAACAGAAACTTCAGTGACAGGTTTTTATTAGGCATTCAGAAAGAATCAATCTGTTCATATCGGTTCCTACCTCCAGTCAGGATACTTGACTTACTTGACTATAGAACACATTTTCTACAAGACACATATTTACGTCCTGGAGAAGAGAGTTCCCAGAACACCAGTTTAGGAAACACTGATCTAAGAACAAATTAGACCAATTCCAGGCCACCTGAAAAACCCAAATGTCAGGTCAAATGTACTCTGCCACCAGGAGGTGTGGGGGTTGTGAACGTTGACACGCTTCCTATAATAAGGGACCCTGGCAGTGGTGGGGTGAGCAAAGGAGGGGCAACCTGAGGGACACATGCTTACCGCAGAACCCTGATGCCCTATGTTTAACCCTCCCTGTCCCCTCATTCTCTGCCTTCAGGTTGCACTTCACTGGGCTGCTGTGAGCTCAAATGAGCTCACAGGCATGAAGGCCTTACAAGCTCCCACAAGGCACTGCTGTGAAGATGATGATGATCTGGCCCTGGGCACAGCTTCTTTCTTAGGAGCTACACGTCACACCCTCTTCCATGAATACGCTAAACTTCCAAAGAGCCCAAACATTTCCCAGCTCAGCTCCCTCTCCCTCTCCCCAAAACAACGAATTCCCACCCTCTTTCATTTTCAAACCACTGACAACTCTCGCTCTTCATTCACAGCTGGTGACTTCCTTCCCATTTCCTCAGTCCTCAGGACTCCTCTCCCATGGCTGCTTCCTCACCAGCAGTGAGTTCCCAGCTTCCTCTCTGGGAGTCCTCTCACCCGCCCCACTTCTCAGCACTGGAGTTCAGCAGAGTCCAGCCGCACACCACCGCCCCCACCCGGACCTCCCTTCCACGCACACTCCCCGCAAGCTCTCAGCTCTGATACCAAGATTAAAGCCGTGAGCTGGGGCTTGACATCTCCACTTGGACATCTCGTGGACGTCGCAAACATAACATGTCCTTAACCAAACTCCTCATCTTTCCTGCCAGACCTGCTCCTTCCAAACTCTTCTCCACTTCAGTAGACGGCAACTTTGTCCTTGCAGGAACTCACACCCAAAACTTTAGAGCCATGATATCTAATATCGTGCCCGCTAGTCACGTGTGGCCATTTTCAATGTTAAACCATTCAAAATTTAATAAAACTTAAAACTCACTTCCTTGGTTATGCTGGCAACACGTGGCTAGCGACTACCGTATCGCGTGGCAGAGACACAGAACACGTCCACCAGCATGGAAAGCGCTACCAGACAGAGCTGCTTCAGGACCTTCCTTGTGCTGTCTGCTTTCTTCCAACCTACACCCAATCCATAAGACCTCCCTTCAAAATATGCTCTAACCTCTGACCACTTCCTCCCAGTGAGGATCTGGCTCCTGTGTATGGTTTTTCAGGCCTGACCACAGGCAATCCCGGAGGCTTTACCTGGCAGGCCTCCTGGGGAAAGCTGCACTCGAACACCAGTACCCTGCAGTCTCTGAAGAGAGTTGCAGTCAAGGAATCAGGCCCTCTGGCCAGTCATGTTCTCATAAAGACCTGCATTCCTAGGTCTCTTTATCTGAGGCCTTGGGTCCAGGTCCTCTTCAGTGCCTCTGCTGAGGCCTCCTTATTGGGGTAGGTAGGGCAAACACCTTCTCCCACACCTCAGGGGGCATTAAAACTGCCAGAGCAGTCTTATGAAACAGGGAGTTGACACTTCTTATGGCTTTAGCCCCTTGCTTGTACCACTGCAGTTAGTGATTAAAGACACAGCTTTCACGTTCAGCTTGTTGCTTTAATCGAGTCCTCTGACGCCTGGCAGCTCACTCTCTCCCCAAGCTCAGCTGAGCACCTGACGGCCACTCTGCTCAAAGGCGCTGTCACCTCCTGCTTTCTAACAGGTCTCTGGGCTTCCACCTTTCTTCCCCCTTCAGTCTGACTCAATCCAGCAGCCAGAGTGATCCTTTTAATATGAAGTTTCAAATTATGTACTTCTCTGATCAAAACTCAACGATTTTCCACGTCAGAGTCAAAGTCAAAGTCTTGACAGTGGCTTTCCAGGGACCACAGGCCTGGGGCTGCCTCCCCTCCCAGCTCTCATCACATGGCCCCTTGTGTTTCCTCAAACACACACAGCACACCTTTCCACTGAATGGTTTGCTCCTTCCCTCCTTCAGATCTCTGCTGAAACCGTCACCCAGTCCCTGAGGCTGTCCTAGCCCTCCATTTAAGACACCTCCCCCGGCACCCCAGCCCCTTCCCTGCTTTACTATCCTCCACACATGCAGCCCATCTGACCTGTCACTCTTTCTGCTTTGCAGTTTACAGTCTGGCTCCCCCAACTGAGCCGCGGGAACAGAGGATTCCTGTCCTTGTTTTTCACGCCTGTATCCCCAGTGCTTGAAGAGTGCCTGGCAGATAGCAGGCTTTCAATAAAAAGTTGAATTTAGGGCTTCCCTGGTGGTGCAGTGGTTGAGAATCTGCCTGCCAATGCGGGGGACACGGGTTCGAGCCCTGGTGTGGGAAGATCCCACATGCCGCGGAGCAACTAGGCCCGTGAGCCACAACTACTGAGCCTGCGCGTCTAGAGCCTGTGCTCCGCAACAAGAGAGGCCGCGACAGTGAGAGGCCCCTGCACCGCGATGAAGAGTGGCCCCCGCTCACCACAACGAGAAAGCCCTCGCACAGAAACGAGGACCCAACACAGCCAAAAATAAATAAATTAATTAATAAATTAAAAAAAAAAATGCCACGCCCAGTGCCCACTTTATAGGCCAGTAAAAATCACTATTTCTGGGCATCGGTAGTTTAAAAAAAAAAAAAAAAAAGTTGAATTTATTGTCCCTTCTGCTTTGATCCAAATGCTGACAAGCACAAAACTGACCAATGGCCCTCAGTCAAGGAATAAGGAAAGAAGTGATGCTGTATTGATACAGCCCATTTCAGAGTTTGAGAAATAAACATTCCACTCCTCACTACAAGCCTTGCATTGTCCTTACCTTTGAGCTAAGGTCAAACTTGAATTTGCTGATATCTTCCTCTCCTATTTTAGAGTCCTCCATCCCTTTGGTCTTCATAGCATTATAAAGGACAGAGGTGATCTTCAATAGTTCTTTCACTGCATACCCGTCTGCTTGATAAAGCTTCTTAGTATTGAGTTTTATATGTGCCTTAGTGGCCTATTTTCAGATTAAAAAAAAAAAAAGTTTAAGACCCATTCCACGTAAAATCTAAACCAAATTCCATGTAGGTCATTTGAAAATGTCACTGCCAACAATAGGGATATAACCAAATCATTTTAAGAATCAAACTTTCAAGTTACTCATATATTGCAAGTGGGTATGTTGACTGACACAATCTTGATGGAGAGCAATTTGGTAAATGACAACAAAACTACAAATGCATATGTCCTTTGACCCAGCAATTCCAATCCTAAGAACTTATGCTAGGGATATACATTCACAAACAAAATGATGTGTATAGGCTATTTGTTACAGCATTGCTTCTAAGAACAAAAGTTACCAACAACCTAAATGCCTACCTGTATAAATTACATAAGTTATGGTATAAACGTGCAAGCAATACTACTCAGGTGTAAGAGAGGATAAAGAAATTCTATGTGTATTTGAAAAGTTCTCCAAAATGTACTGTTACTTGAAGACAAGATTCTAAACGGTGGTGTGCAGTATGCCACTATTTGTGTAAGAGGAAGGAAAAGGAATATACAGTCTATTTGCTTAAATATGCCTAAAGAAACTCTGAAAGATATTAAGAATAGTGATCACTGGGAATGGAACTGGGCTGATGGCAAACAGAATAGAAAGTCATTTTACTCTGTATTGTTTCATGATTTAAAAAAAATTTTTGAGCCATAAAATATATTACCTATTCAAAAATAAGTAAATAAAATTCTTTTTAAAAATCTGCATGCTATTTTATTTCCATTAGAAAAATATTATCTATATAAAATTTTGGTCCAGTTTCTTCTCCTTTAGCTCTACTAGGTTTGAATACTTAAATACTTTAATTTTACTCAAGTAAAACCAGAATCATATATCTGACATGAAAAATAAATATTTTACATCATTAAATTAATAGGGTTTAATTAGGTGTGCTCTTTATTATTTCTCAGGAATAGTAACTCATCTTTCCTGTATGTTATTTCCCTTTACTTTTATTTATCTGAGTAACTATGTAATGCATGTCTTTTTTCCCACATCCAGTAATACAAGTGTTATGTAAGCATAATTTGTAACGTCAATAACTAGATTCGTCATTAATCTTCAATTTATGTTCAATTCCCCTTATTATATGGTATTTCCATAATAACTTCAGATATTTCAGTCAACCTTACACTTTGCAACAAAGACTGTAAAAATTAAGATGTTAATTTAAAAACATTATAAAAATTCCAGACTAAATAACCCTGGGCCCACTTAAAGTGATGCTGTCACAAGATGTCCTGGAACAGCTACTGCTTCAATTTCAACATGGCCTCCTTTGGGCAAAGCAGCAACCTGGTAAGCAGCTCTCACAGGAAAACTACTCTGGAAATATTGTCTGTAGATGTCATTGACAGTATGTCAGCCAGCAAAACAGTTGTTTTTATCACATTCGTGAACTCACAGCCTACTGCTTTCAGAATTTCACCCATGTTTGTAAGAGCCTGTTTAGCCTCTTCTGCCACCCCTCCTGGCACAAGCTGTCCACTTGCACGGTCCATGCCTAGCTGTCCTGAAACGTAAATGGTCCTGCCAACTAACACAGCCTGACTGTAGGGACCAATGGCCGCTGGGGCATGGGACTCCAAAATTCTTAACAAATAATGAATTAAAAACAAAAAACCCAGAAAACTTTGTTGGTAAAATGGCTCCACAGAAATCTGGTAATGGAGTGTGTTTAGAAATCTGGGACTTCCCTGGTGGCCCAGTGGTTAAGAATCCGCCTGCCAATGCAGGGGACATGGGTTTGATCCCTGGTCCAGGAAGATCCCACATGCCACGGAGCAACTAAGCCCGTGCACCACAACTACTGAGCCTGCGCCCTAGAGCCCGCAAGCCACAACTACTGAGCCCGCGTGCCACAACTACTGAAGCCCATGCGCCTAGAGCCTGTGCTCCGCAACAAGAGAAGCTACAGCAATGAGAAGCCTGCGCACCGCAACGAACAGTAGCCCCCACTTGCCACAACTAGAGAAAGCCTGAGTGCAGCAACAAAGACCCAACGCAGCCAAAAATAAAATTAACTTTTAAAAAAAGAGAAGGAAAAAATACTTTTAAAAAAGAAATCTGAAAGCAGCTCTAACTAGGCTTCATCTCCTTCTAATGTATTTAATTTTACAACTCCATCAAAAAACTGTGAACCAACCATGAACTGGGCAATTGCCTTAATGAAGAAAACTCGGTCTTGTTCAGTCTCAACATCAGAAGGGATGTCAGTCTGAGGTTCATACCTATTGCAGAGAGAGAAAGAGAGAGAGAAGACACAAGGTAATTAAGTATAAAGTTCACAAAAGAGAAAGTAAAGCAACTGAGAGGACAGTGGCTCTGTAACGGGAAGCTCTCTGAGTCCCCAGCTAAGGCAGTAAGAGTAAGAAAGGCTTCAGAAGCAACACAAAATACCAAATATTCAAGAGAACAAATCTTCACCTAAAAATAGGTTTAACAAATTTCAAGAATCAAATTCGGGGCTCAGCTTACAAAATTAAATCTATCTCAGACTGCAAAGTTTCATTAAAATAATCAGAACTATTACTCTGGCTGCCTGCCCTTGACCCAGTGGAGTTCCTTTCTTCGAGTAACTGATGACACACTGGGGTCAGCAGACGGCAGCCCTTGGCCTCTTCCTGTACAGCCCGCAAACTAAAAAGGGTTTTTACATTTTTCAAAGGTTATAAAAAACACAAGGAAGAATACATGACAGAGATCTTATGTAGCCTGCAATGCCTAAAATATTATCTCCTTAGCAAAAAAGTTTGCCAACCCTGAATCATATTAGATTTTTCACACAAAATGAAGTCTAAATTATTTCCAAGCCAGGTACTCAGCAGAATGTGTGAGGAGGTCCTGTCACTCCCTGATGAAGGTGAGGGGATGAGGAGGAATGCGGACCAGCACCCCTGTGTCGGCTTCCTACTGAGAAACATTCTCCTTTTACCGCTGCTTGGTACACTCCCTTCTCCCACAGCGTTCTTTAAACTCAACTGATTTTTAACAGGTTACAACCGAGTCTGTCAAATTTTATTGAACTTTTCGTTTTGCTTCACAAAAGCATCCTGTTTCTAGGTGGCTAATGAATAACATCTCATATTCATTCTTAGACCTCAGTAAAGTGCAGTTCTAACCTTTTCACAAGCCAGAGAAGCACTTCAGATACAAGTCCGAAATTTGGTGTGCGGAAATTTTCCATAGAAATATGTCGAGGGTATCCCAAGGCTCTCATCATCTCTGTAAAGTCTGTCCAAGGTAAAACACAATGTAGTCAGTTCCTCGTCAAACAGCAACAACTTATGAACGTAGACACTTTCTTTGCTTTCTCTTCTTACTCCCAACCTACTGACACTTTTATGGACTATTTATCAACTCTCTAAGAGGGAAAGAAAAAGGGAGATAAAAGTTAAAATACCTAATCTGCTTCCTGAAAATCATTTATTTAAATTCAATGGGAGAAGAGGAAACTGTACATTGCAATGCGGTTTAGGGATTGGCTGTGATTTAATTTCTCTCTTGGATACCTCATTTATCTCTTGGATAGCTTTCTCTTTACCACTCAAAATGAGAACTACCGGGCTTCCCTGGTGGCGCAGTGGTTGAGAATCTGCCTGCCAATGCAGGGCACACGTGTTCGAGCCCTGGTCTGGGAAGATCCCACATGCCGCAGAGCAACTGGGCCCGTGAGCCACAACTACTGAGCCTGCGCGTCTGGAGCCTGTGCTCCACAACGGGAGAGGCCGCGATAGTGAGAGGCCCGCGCACCGCGATGAAGAGTGGCCCCCACTTGCCGCAACTGGAGGAAGCCCTTGCACAGAAACGAAGACCCAACACAGCCATAAATAAAATAATTAATTAATTAATTAATTAATTTTAAAAAAAATGAGAACTACCTGGCCACGGTTTAAATGTTAACCGTGGGGTTTTTTTGGGGGGGGTGGGTGATGATGGTAGGGTGAAGTTTATGTCTCTGTTTTATTTCTGAGTTGACTTTTTTCCCCCACTGAGCATATAGGACCTTAATAACACAAAATTTAAACATTAGTTGCATTGTATTTAGAGAAATCTTCAAGAAAATGATTGAACGATTGAGCAATATTTAGATGTATTATGAAACAGACTAAGAAACAGTAATACTAATACATGTTGATACCAGATGCTGCAGTCACTAAGCTTTCAGCAAGACTTGGAAATAAAACATCTTTTTAGTTCCCACGATGTGCTAAGACCTATATTCAGTGTGCTTCTGGCTAAGTAATGTCTGTCTTCACTCTTCTTGAAGGTGGGTATTCAAGATGTCCCAATGACATTCACAAATAAGCTACCTGGGCCTTGGAAATTAGGCTGGATTTCACAAGACAACAGAAGAGAAGGCATAAGCAGAGGAAAGAGAAGCAGAGGAAAGAGAAGCAGAGGGCCTCTGTTGCTGTTTTGAGGGCTATTTAAATAGAGCAATGGAAAATAAAGCAGTAGCCTTCCCATCACACAGTAAGCCCTAAACACTTCTTGCCGCTAAGTAGCAGTGCAGTTGTTAATTCTACAGTATTATTGTCAAAATGGAGACAATCTGAGTAAGAATCTTACCATGAATTGCATAATGTACAGCATTCATTTAAGGTCACAATGTTCAGAAATCCCCTTCTTGTACACTTTTCCCAACACAACTCCATTCAACGTCCCCTAGCAGAAGGCTGGCCTCCCTCAACTATGAGGAAGGAGAAACTTGTCTCTACAACATAAGGTCACCAAGAACCTCCAAATCCCAGAGGGCACAGATTCACACAATAGTGCTAATAGGCATCAATAAAATGTGATGCCTCTTCCTATATATTTCCATTATAGAAAAAAGAGCAATTCACAACTGAAAGGAGTAATCTTTAATGGGGAAATTTCAGGCACCAGCAACTGTTAGAAAATTGGCCTTAAAGAGGCCCCTCAGATCACACCAAATTGGCAATCACCTGCTACACCTATGAAGGTGGAGCCAGTTGGCTAAACTGCTTCAGATTCAGAAAATGAAAGCGTATAAAAGGCAACTGATTCATTCACACAGTCCTACCTTTTGATCCTCGTTTCCACCCAGTTCTAGCTATGTGACCTAAAGCAAACTACTTTACCTCCCTGCCTCAAAGTATTTCATCCAGAAACTTATACGAACCACCTTACTGCTACAGTGAGGACTAAAACAAGATACTGAATGTAAAATGTTTGGTGTGTAACAGGTGTCCCCCAAAGTAGTAGTAACTAATTCTCTTTTCCCCATTCTTCCACTCCCCCACCCTCCTAGCAAAGGCACTTGGGTTCCCTTCTCCTCACCAGCCCCTTTAGAAAAGATGCAAGCTTTGTAGGTTAGACAACCTGACTTAACACTTCAGCGCCAGCTCTTACCACGTGTGTCCCCTGACCTGACCTCTCTCTGCCCAGTTCCTCATCTCTAAACACAGGAGCACAGTTGTTCAGAGGAGTGAATGAAACGATGAACACACATAAGACAGTAACTAACTACCTGGCAGATCATAAAAGCTCGAAAAAACGGAAGCCTCAATTATTATTCACCAGCCCCTCCTCGGTTGTTGTTCGTTTCCCGGAGCTCTAAGCTAACCCAGCTCAAAACGGTCTCTGCGTTTTCCAATACAGTAGCGAACAGTCCCATAAGTCAATTAAAATTAGATAAAATTAAAGCTTCGGTTTCTCAGCCGCACTAGCCGCATACACATACACAACCTCCTATCATCGCAGGAAGGGCTATGAGACAGGGCTGGGGCGCTCAGCCTGGGGGGCGGCGGGCCAGGAGCGCCCCCGAGCCGCAGAGGCCCGGGAGGGGGCTCCAGCGCGGGAGCCACGGCGGGGCTCAGACAGGGGACCCGGCGGGCCGGAGCCCCGAGTCTCGGGAGGACCGCTGGTCACAGGGGTCAGGTTTGCCTTACTGCGGAGGTCGCGGAAAGACATGGCGCTCTGGTCCTCAGGACGCCGGAGTCTCAGCCGCTCGCCCCTCAGCGCTCACGGGTTTCTATGGCAATGCACGGAGCCCTCTACGGCGCGCAGCCGGGGCCAAACAGGACTGGAGGCGAAACGGCCGGGCTGTGTGCGCATGCTCCATGCCGCCAGAGAAAGGGCAGCCGGCAGGGGGCGTCCCGCGACGCTGAGGGAGGGGGCGTGGGGTCCCGCCCCGCCTGGCGGCCGGGCCCCCTTTACACAGTTTGCAGACATTTGGCACTGACTGACACGTTCTGAGGACCTACTAAGTGCCTGACGCTGTGCGAGGCACCCTACGTACTACTTCCCATTTCCTCCTAAACTCCTCTAGAAAGAATGTACATAATATCACGAAGCCGGGTCTCCAGCCTGGGTCCTGTGCCCAGTACATTTCTCTCTGGCATGTGTAAAATGGCTGGCCGCGCACACGTCCGAAACCCGCCAGAAGCGCCTGCAGCGTGAAGCAGTTGAGGCCACAGACTGCGAGTCGCAGGCAGGAGCTGACCGCAAGGCGGCGAGAGCAGGCCCGGCAGCCATCTGCGCGTGCGCAGCCGTCCCGCTCTTCACAACAGGCCGGAAACTGGCCCGGGTCTTCGCGCGCCGGCGGTTGTCCTGGCAACCGTGAACTCTGCCAGCTGGAGCTGTCGTTGCGCCTGGTGGAGGGAGGGGGCGGCTCCGGGGTGAGGACCGCGCCCAACATGTGGCCAGCTAAGCTGTGACCTAACTTGGGAGTCCTCTCTACTGGGCTGCCACGGTTGGGGATAGGCGACAGCAAGGGCTGGGGAGGTGAAGTGAGCTGAGCCCAAAAGGGTAGGCGAAGACGAGGGACTACCAAACCGTGGGACGCCCTCCGCCCCTGCATTGGTTTTGGCGAAGTAACAGACACATAAAGGCACGGGACCTCAAAGAGAGTCCCGAAATAGATCCACATATACATGGTCATTAGAACAAAGATGATAAAGCCCTTTAGTGGAGAAAGAATAATCTTTCAGAAATAGTTTTGGAACAGTTGGAAATGCAAGTAAATGAACCTCCACCCTTGCCTAAGAGTAAAACCTAAAAACTATTGGGTTGGCCAAAAAGTTCGTTAATATCGCACAGAAAAACCGGAACGAACTTTTTGGCCAACCGAATATAACTTTTCCAGAAGAAAACTTATGGGGAAAACTTTGTGACTGGGTTAAACAAGAATTCTTAGATATACCAAAAGTATCATCCTCTAAAAAAATGTTTTTTGATAAATTGCACCTCATCAAAATTTAAAACTGCTCTTCAAGACACTAAGAACATGAAAAGATAATCCAGAGTCTGAAAAATAAATTCACAAAACACATCTGATAAAAAGCCTTCTAGCCAAAATACATAACAAACTCTCAAAACTCAGTAAAGAAAACCATCCAATTAGAAAGTAGAAAAAGGAACTTCCGTGGTGGTCCAGTGGTTAAGACTCCAAGCTTCCACTGCAGGCGGTACGGGTTCCATCCCTGGTCCAGGAACTAAGATCCTGCATGCCACACAGCCCAGTCAAAAATTGTTTTTAAAAAATTAAAGACAAGAAAGTAGACAAAAAACTTAAAACAGATACTTCACAAGGGAAGATATGGCAAATGTCAACAAAAAAATTAATCAATAGTCAATCTAAGAAATGCATAGTTTATTCGGGCCAGCCTGAGGATTATAATCAGGGAAACAGTCTTACAGAAAGCTCTGAGGATGTTTCAAAGAGGAAAGAGGGAGGCTAGTATGTAGTGATTTTGACTAAGGGGTAGGTGCAGTCAAGCATACATCTTGGTAGAAGGCGACTGCTATTCACGAGGAGCAGATATCTTAGTTAATGATTGTAGTGCTTTTCTAAGTATGGGAAGATGCAAGAAACTGAGTTCATAAAATTTTCTCCCACAAATATCTGAGAGCTAGTTCTGCCAGTTTTCCCAGAGCACAAAATGCCTCATCCTGATCTTGGCCCTGAATTTCTTTCAGGGTGTGTTGTAAATCAGTGACTGTAGTGACTAATGACTCAATTCTTGTAGAATTGGATGGTGAGCAACATTCTTTGTTTTACAATCTCCTCCTTTTCCGTCTTAACTTCTACCAAGGTTTGGGAAGCATTTCATGACCAGTTTGTCCCACGGCTCTAGGAATGCTCATACCCAGGTCAAGCAAGGATTTCATTGATAGGCCACGCAATGTGCTATCACTGGACTGTTAACAGTAGCCAAAAGCCTCTGGACCACCTTGCCTGTCTTTCTAGTCTCTTATGGTCCAGGAAATGGTTCTCTCTTACTGCTTCTTCCTGTATCTAGAGTTACACTATTAATATCATCAATCTTGGAACTTCCTTAGTGGTCCAGTGGTTGGGACTCTGCGCTTTCACCGCCAAGGGCCTGGATTCAGTCCCTGGTCAGGGAACTAAGATCCTGCAAGCCACGTGGCGTGGCCAAAAAAAGAAAAAAAATCTTCAATGTTACAGAACCATATATTTGATCAATTGTTTCAAGTAGCCTAGTCATTATCAGAGGCTCAGTCACACATTCAGTAATACAAGAAACTATAATCTTGCAAAATAAACAGAATACAAGTAACATTACTAAGGTCCTAAGTAGGTATTTAAGCTAAGAACTTCCATTAGGTGTGGCCCAGTATCTCCCCAGATCATCTGACCCAGTGTGTTCTGCACCAATCGCTATCTTTAAGGGAAATGTTATATTGGCATTGCACACAAAGTTCACCAAAAATATCTGCATCATGACCCCTTACAAGATTGAGAAAGGAATGTTATCTTCTAAGGAGTTATATAACTGGCATCAGAAGAAGAAAAATTGAGCTTTATGGTTGAGCAGGTATTTCTGCTGTTGGGGAGGTCTGGTTAATGCATAAGGCAGATACACAATGCACACTACAGGGGAGAGAGGAGGCCCAAATGGGCAGAAAAAAAATTGTGTTTAAATCTTCTTGTCTTGCCTTAAAATATGAATTTTATTTCATTACAAATCGTAAGCAAAGGAAAAGATGCTCAAGATTATTAGTCATTAGAGAAATGCATATTAAACCACAAAATATCACTACACAATTATTAGAATAGCTAAAACAACAAAAAACCACAAAAACCCTGACAGTGCCAAGGGCTTGAAAGGATGTGGAGCAACTTGGGCTTTCATACACTATTGGTGAGAATATGAAACTGTACATCCACTTTGGAAAAACAGTCGGTAGTTTCTTAATAAAGTTAAACATACACAACGTACAGTTCAGCAGTCTCTCTCCCAGGTATTTGCCCAAGAGAAATAAATACTTATGTTCACACAAAACTTATACATACATGTTGAGAGCAGCTTTATAATTGCCCCAAACTGGAAACCACTCAAGTGCCCCTCAACTTATGAATGGATAAACACATTGTGGTACATTCACACAATGGATTACCACTCAGCAATTTTGAAAATGCAAAGAGCTAAAATACACAAGGACAATGATGAATCTCCAATGCCTTATGCTAACTGGAAGAAGCCAGACTCAAAAGGCTTCGTACAAGGACTTGAGGACACAGTGGGAGAAGGGGAAGCTAAGACAAAGTGAGAGAGTAGCACTGACATACACTACCAAATGTAAAACGGATGGCTAGTGGGAAGCTGCTGCATGCCACAGCGAGATCAGCTCGATGCTTTGTGACGACCTAGAGGAGTGGGATAGGGAGGGTGGGAGGGAGGCTCAAGAGGGAGAGGATATGGGGATATATGTATACATTCACTTTGTTGTACAGCAGAAACTAACACAACATTGTAAAGCAATTATACTCCAATAAAAATATTTAAAAAGGGCTTCCCTGGTGGTGCACTGGTTAAGAATCCGCCTGGCAATGCAGGGGACATGGGTTCTAGCCCTGGTCCAGGAAGATCCCACATGCCGCGGAGCACTTAAGCCCGTGCGCCACATCTACTGAGCCTGAGCTCTAGAGCCCGCAAGCCACAACTACTGAAGCCCGCGCGCCCAGAGCCCATGCTCCACAAGAAGAGAAGCCACCACAGTGAGAAGCCACCGCAATGAGAAGCCCGCGCACCGCAACGAAGAGTAGTTCCCGCTCGCCACAACTAGAGAAAGCCCACACGCAGCAACAAAGACCCAACACAGCCAAAAATAATAAATAAAATAAATAAATATATTTTTTAAAAAGGCTTTGTACTGTACGATTCCATTTACATGACAATCTGAATGAGATGAAAATACAGACATAAATCAGTGATTGCCAGGAAGAGTTGGGTGCAAAATAATTTTGGGGGTGATGAAACTGTTCTGTATCTTGATTGGGGTGGTAATTACATGACAGTAGCTGTTTGTCAAAACTCATAGATCTGTGCACTAAAAAGGGTGAATTTTACCACATCTAAAATTGTATCTCTTGGGAATTCCCTGGGGGTCCAGTGGTTAGGACTGGGCGCTTTCACTGCCCTGTCGAACCTGGGGCCCAGGTTCGATCCCTAGTCGGGGAACTAAGATCCCACAAGACGCGTGGCATGGCGAATAGAATAAAATAAAATAGTGTATCACTAAGCATGACTAAAAACAAAAAAGCTTAAAAAAAAACTATCCAATGGCTTCCCATCGCTGTTCAAAGAAAACTCAGTCCTCTGAGCTGCGCCTGCTCTGTGCCTCCTCTGCTCCCTTCCCTCCATCTCCCCTCCCTGGCTTCCTGTTGAACACGCCCACCTTCTTCCTGCTTTCTGGTCTTTGCGCAAGTAGTTCTCTCTGTCCGTAGTGCTCTTCCCAACTTCTTCAGATCTTTGTGAAGAGGGCTCTCGGACCATCTACACTAAAGCAGACCCTTCCCAGCCCCTCCCTGTCACATCACCTTCTTTTATTTTCTTCGTATTATACCTGGAAACATCTCCCTTGCTTCTCTTCTGTGTCTCTGATCTGGACATGTATGCGCCGTGGAAACATACCTTCTCTGTCCTACTCGACTCTCTCCCCAAGTCTACAATAGTACCTGGCACTACACAGGCTCTCAGAACATACATGCTGAGACTGAATGAGTGAGTCGGAGTACAATGCCCCTCACCCCAGTGAAGTGAAAGGTCTTTGAGGAAAGGCCACGTCCCCTGCCCTCCTCCCATGCTCTGTGCTGGCTGTGATGCCCAGTTCAGAGCTGACACAACAGGCTGCCTGAAGTCCACCAGATCTGGGCAAACTGGTGTGCACAGGGCACCCAGTGCAGTCTCTAAAGCAGTCAGCTTTGTGACCTTGGGAAGTTACTCAACCTCTGGGGGACTTAGATTCTTCAATGTCAAAGTGGAGGTTGTGATGCCTGACACACACAGTGGAGGCTGTGATGGGCAGACAGCACTTGACATCCACTGTAGCTGGCAGGGCACGGAGGGAGCACCGAGCCTCCTCCCTCGGTTTTTACTTTTTTTAACAGCTTTTTAACATAAGATAAAATGCACATATTTAAAGTGTGCAATTTAATAAGCTTTGACAAGTGTATACACGCAAGAAACTATCCCAATCAAGATAGAGAACACATCTGCCACCTGTTTTCCTGTGTCCCACCCCTTTGTAATGTCTACCTCCTGCCACTCCTTCTACCCCAGGCAACCATTCCTCTGCTTTCTGTCACTGTACACAGGTGTATTTCTCGGGTTTTATATAAATGGGATCACACAACATATTCTTTTTGTCTGGCATCTTTTACTTGGCATAATTATTTTGAGACTCATCCATGTTGTAGCCTATATCGGTAATTCATTCCTTTTTACTGCTGAGTTGTATATCCATTGTATGGATATACCACAGTTTATTTACACATCACCTGTTCCTGGGCATTTCCAGTTTGGGGCTAGTACAAATAAAGCTGGTATGAACATTCATGTAGAAATCCTTATAAAGACACATATGCTTTCTTTTCTCTTGAATAAATACCTATGAATGACATAGAGTCATAAGGCAAGTGAATGTTTAACTTTTTTTCAATAATTTTTTTAAAAAATAACTTTATTTTTGGCTGCGTTGGGTCTTTGTTGCGGCACGCGGGTTTTCTCTAGTTGCGGCGAGCGGGGGCTACTCTTCGTTGCGGTGCGCGGGCTTCTCACTGCGGTGGCTTCTCTTGTTGTGGAGCACAGGCCGTAGGCACGTGGGCTTCAGTGGTTGTGGCTTGTGGGCTCTAGGGCGCAGGCTCAGTAGTTGTGGCACACAGGCTTAGCTGCTCCGCGGCATGTGGGATCTTCCCGGACCAAGGCTCGAACCCGTGTCCCCTGCATTGGCAGGCAGATTCTTAACCACTGTGCCACCAGGGAAGCCCTTCAATGGACTTTTGATTTTAGAACAGTTTTAGATTTTCAAAGGAGTTTCAAAGATAGAACAGAGTTCCTGTATATTCCATCTCTCCCTCATCCCCGCAACTGTTAACATCTTACATTAGTATGGTGCATTTGTCTGATGAACCAATACTGATACATTATTATTAACTGAAGTCCAGATTTCCTCATTTCTAACCTACTGTCCTTTTCCTGTTCTATGATTTGATTCAGGACACAGCATTACATTTAGTCGTCATGTCTTCTTAGGTTTCTCTAGACTGTGACAGTTTCTCAAACTTTCCTTGTTTTTGATGACCTTGATAGTTTTAAGTGGTGCTGGTCATTTACTTATTTTTATTGTGATAAAATATACATAACGTAAAATTTGCCCTTATAAGTGTACAATTCGGTAGCATTAAATACATTTGAAATGTTCAACCACCATCTCTATTTAGTTCCAAAATATTTTAATCACCCCAAAAAGAAATGTCACACCAACTAAGCAGTCTCTCCCCATTTCTCCTTCCCCACAACCCCTGGTAATCACTAACCTGATTTCTGTCACTTTGGATTTATTCATTCTGCATATTTCGTGTAAACAGAATAAAATATGTGGCATTTTGTATCTGGCTTCTACCACTGAGCAGTATGTTTCTGAGGTTCATCCATGTTGCCCTGTGTATCAGTACTTCATTCTTTTTACAGCTGAATAATATTTCCCTGTATGGACAGACTACAATTTGTTTATCCATCCATTAGCTGATGGACTTTTGGGTTGTTTCTACTCTTTGGTTACTATAAATAATGCTGCTATAAATATTTGTGTACAAGTATTTATTTAAATACCTGTTTTCGACTCTTTTGGGTATATACCTAGGAGTGAAATTGCTAGGTCATATGGTAATTCTACGTTTAACTTGTTGAGGAACTGCCAAGCTGTTCTCCATAGTGGCTGCACCATTTTCCATTCCCACCAGCAGTGTAGGCAGGTTTCAATTTCTCTACACCCTCATTAACACTTATCTTCTGTGGGGTTATTTGGTTGGTTGGTTTTTAAAATTATAGCCAGCCTCATGTGTGAGAAGTAGTGTCTCACTGTGGTTTATTTTTTATAATTTTTTAAAAATTTATTTATTTTTGGCTGCATTGGGTCTTCGTTGCTACACGCAGGCTTTCTCTAGTTGTGGCGAGCGGGGGCTGCTCTTCATTGTAGTGCACAGGAGGCCCCTCATTACGGTGGCTTATCTTTGTCGCGGAGCACGGGCTCTAGGCGGGTGGGCCTCAGTAGTTGTGGCATTGGGTTCAGCAGTTGTGGTTCGCGGGCTCCAGAGCGCAGGCTCAGTAGTTGTGGCGCACGGGCCTAGTTGCTCTGTGGCATGTGGGATCCTCCTGGACGAGGGCTCGAACCTGTGTCCCCTGCATCGGCAGGCGGATTCTTAACCACAGTGCCACCAGGGAAGTCCCTCACTGTGGTTCAAATTTGCATTTCTCTAATGACTAAATACATTGAACATGTTTTCATGTGCTTGTTGACTATTTGTATATCTTCTCTGGGAAAATATCTATTCAAGTTCTTTACCCATTTTTAAATTGGGTTGTTTGTCTTTTTGTTGTTGACTTGTAAGAGCTCTTTGTGTGTTCTAGATACTACACTCTAATCAGATATATGATTTGCAAATGTTTTCTCTCATTCTGTAGGCTGTCTTTTCACTTCTTGACACTGTCTTTTGCAACACAAAAGTTTTCAACTTTTATGAAGTCCAATTTACCTATTTTTTCTTTTGTTGCTTGTGCTTTTGTTGTCATATCTAAGAATCCATTACCAAATCCATGGTGATGAAGATTTCTTCAAAGAGTTTTCTTTGAGTTAATTTTTGTATATGGTGTGAGGTAGGGGTCCAGCTTCATTCTTCATTTGTATCTTTTGAACATCTAGTTGTCCCAGCACCATTTGTTGAAGAGACTATTATTTTCCCTACGGAATAGTCTTGGCAACCTGTTAAAAATAAATTGTCCAGAGGTGTATGAAATTATTCTGGGCTCTCTATTCTATTCCATTAGTCTGGATGTCTAGCCTTATACCAGTTCCACAGTTATGGTTACTATAGCATTGTATGCAATAAGTTTTGAAATCAGAACTCTTGAGTCTTCAAACTTTTTAAGATTGTTTTTGGCTTTTGGGCTCCCTTGTAATTCCACATGAATTTTAGGATCAGTTTTCCTGTTTCTGCCTACAAGGCCATTGAGATTTTGATAAGAATTGCATTGACTCTATAGATCACTTTGGGAAGGATTGTTGTCTTAACAATATTAAGTCTTCAAACCATGAACAGGATCTTTTTCCATTTATTTTTATTTTTTTTTTCCCAGCAATGTTTTCTAGTTTTCAGTGTTGTCTTGTACCTCCATGGTTAATTTTATTCCTGTTTTATTCTTTTTGTTCTTTGCTACTGTATAGAAATACAGTTAATTTTGCGTGTTGATCTTGTATCCTGAGACTTTGCTGAATCTTATTAGCTCCGAGTTTTATTAGCTCAAATAGTTTTTTTAGTGTGAATTAATTTTTTTCTCTGTATAAGATCATGTCATCTGTGAATAGAGAGAATTGAAGGTTTAACTTTTTAAGAAACTGTTTCCCAAATTGGTGGTACCATTTTACATTCCCCCAGCAATATATGAGAGTTCCGGTTCCTCCAAATCCTTCCTTACACTTGGTGTGATCCCACAGTACTCGATCATCTACTTAGGGGAAAATGTACAGAAAAATTAAGGGACCTATCCAGTCACCCAATACCACCTTCTCAGCATGCTCAAAGCACTGAGCCAGATCTCACCAAGTCTGCATCCTTAAACCTTCATTATCCATCCATGGATGAAGAAACTGATACCCCAAGAAGTCACCCCTGGGAGTGACTCCTCAGCCTGCAAGAGCTGAATCTGTTTGGCATGCCTGTCCCAAGCCAGAGGGACCAGGGACCTCCCCTAAGGTTCTGCCCCCTTCCCTTGTCCTCCTCCCACCCTGCCCCTGCCCTTGAGCGTCATCCTCTCCCAAACTCAGGGATCTGGGAAACCTGGGAGTCTTCCCTGTGACATCACAGAGCTGGTTGCCAAGGGAGACCTGCAGATCCATCCCCTAGGCAGGGGAGAGCACAGCCCTGCTGCACAGGAGGCTCGGCTGCTCCTCTCCCACCTGGCTGGCCCTCCATGGAAGCCTTGGTCTGTGTGTTCTCTCAGCTGCGCATAAGAGAAGGTGCCAGGCTGCGGGGAGGAGTGGCAGGAGGAGAGATGTCCTCCTGTCCTGACCTGGGCCCAAAGCCACCAGGGTGGCCTCAGGGACATACAAGCTTGGGAGAGGGGAATGGCCACCAGTCCAGGCCATGTGACCCTGGGCACCAGAATGCTCTCTCTAGGGTAGGGGGCAAAAAGGGGTGGCAGAAAGAGCCTGCAGTCCTGAAAGAGATCTTGGTGCCAAGACTCAGGCTTCTCAGCCTCCCTGTTGGTTGGGAGGGAGAAGGAGTGCTTTGTTGGGTGAGGGAGGTGGGAGACAGGGGGTGGAGCCCATTTGACAGACAGGTAAGCTGAGGCTCTGCAGGCCAGGGGTGGAGCCCATCACATGAGCATGTGACTACACTGTCCCCTCACGGCCTCTGTGGCCCACCAGACACCAACCTCCTGCTCTCCCCTCCACAGATGCAGTGAGCTGGGTCCGAGGACGCACCAGTCACCCCGACACGCCACCCAATATCTACGACGGGGGGCTGGGGGCCCAGCAGCAGCAGTGTCCCAGTGCCCAGGGAAGCAAGCCCAAGAATTTCCGGTTGTACCACCTCCGGGGTCTGGCTCTCTACCTGCCAGGCCTCATGCAGCCTGCCGGCCAGTGTGAGACCCATTGGCTGGGCCAGCTCATGGCCGGGGGCTGCCTCCCACAACCTGAGGGCACAGTCTGGCCCCTGGACTTGAAACAGGGGGCTCTGGGCTCAGGTAACAGTCACCACTCAGCCCTTCTGGAAGTTCGACAGCCTGGGAAATACAGGTGAGCACCTGTTCAGGTGATGCAGGGCTGGGGACAGGAGGGGGAAGACCCCGGGCAGGGTTGGGCTGGGCACTCAGATGGACCCAGGTGGCCCCTCTCCACTCCCAATCTGCCTGGGTACCTGTCCCAGCTCTACATTTGATGAGGGACCTCAGACTGCTCTCCCCCGCTGGCCAGGCCTCAGTTTCCCCATTTGTAAAATGAGGGGTTCGCGTTAGAGAAGGGTCCTTTCAGTTTGAAACATGTTTCCCTCTTCCTCCTCCCCTCCCAGGTTTTCTTTAAGGAGAACTGCCCCCTCCCCTCCGGTTTTGAAGGATGCCAGGTTCACGGGGGTCATAGGCTGGCAGCCTCCCCCAGGTCCCTCCAAGTGACTCCTCTCCCCCCACTTTCCTCAGCTTCCAGTTCCAGCATGGACCCAGCCAAGGGTGCCCCCTCCCAGCCCGGTCCCCGTGAAGGCTTGGGGCTCAGGCCTAAGAGATCCTGGGGGGCCTCAGAGGAATCCACATGTCCCTCATGCAAGAGAACGCACTCTGGGGCTCTGGAGAGGCCATAGGGATCCAAGTGCCAGGGCTGGTTCTCCCAGCTCAGGACAGGAGGGGAAAGGATGGCCCAGGAGGAGGAGGAGGACACAGGTCCAGGGGGAAGGGCTCAGCCCCCACCAGTAGCATCCTCACACCGAGATGCCTGGGCAGCTGCCCAGCACCAGAGCCTAGGCCAGCCTCGGGAAAACTCGAAGGTGGAAGGAGGAGGAGGTCCTGCGGGAGGGACAGAAAGAAGCCTGGGCGTACCCTTGCAGCCTGCTCCAATTCAAGTCGGCCACTTGTACCTGGGAGGCTGGGCGGAGTGGAGAGTTGGGCTCCCAAGTGGCCAGGGAGCCTACAGGTCTAATTTCAATAAAAGCCAAGGCCTGCACCTTCTGTCCCTGGGTCTGTCTGTCATCAGGCCAATTCAGCCAGAGAAATGGCCCCTCGGCACCTGTGTTCTGAGAGCAGAGTTCCATGTAGATCCTGGGGGAATCCGAGGTGCTCCCACCCTTAGTTGAGGAGGGAGCCGTCCTCCTCGGGGCGGGACTCTGGGCAGGCTTCCTGGGTGGGCAGGGTCTCAGCAGGCCTAAGAGCAGGGCTTGGTGTTCTGGGTGGAGAGGGCAGAGGACACAGAAAGTTAGGCCAGGTTTAGGGAGGGTGTCGGGAGGAGAGCAAGTTCCCAACCTGGGCAGAGACGTTGACCCCACGCCGCCCCTCACTGAGGCCTTGGTTGAGTTCACCCTCTCTGGGGACCCCTGGCTGCCCTGACCCTCCAGGCAGAATGGGCACAGCCCTTCTCCCAGCTGGACTAGACTCTAGGCACCCAGGCATGGGCTCCTCTGTATCAGGAGGTCTTAATCCCAGCCCTGTTGACATTTGGGACTATGCCATTCTTTGTTTCGGGGGCTGTTCTGTGAGTTGCAGGATGTTTAGCAGCGACCCTGGCCTCCACTCACTAGATTCCAGTAGTGCCCTCCGCTCAGTGTGGCAACGAAAAACATCTCCGGAGAGTCTGATGTCCCCTGGGGGGCAGAATCTCTCAGGCTGAGACCCCCTGCTCTACATCACTGGGCCTCAGCCTGTGGGGACAGATGGGAGGACCTGGGTTTGCCTCAGTGACCCTCACCATTTGGCTGATTTCCTGTCCTGGCAGGCTGGGTCAGGCAAGGGCTGACCTACCCCTCTCACAGGCTTCTGTCAGACCACACATGATGGTGTCAAGGACATTCTGGACACCAGGACAGCTGGGCTCCTTCCAGACATGGGGGAAAGCTCCCTCAGGCCCCTGCCCTGCCCCTGTACCCTGGTACAGCAGATTCTGGAGACTTTGGCCCCTGGGTGCTTTTCAGGTTGTTCTAAGTGTGCATACGGCCCTGGGTGGTGGCAGCTCCTAGTCCGGGCCACCAGCCTCAGGCCCTGTCCCATAGGGAGGGCCATCGGGGGGAGGCCCAGCCTTCAGGCAGCAGCGCACCCACACTTTGGAGGGGTCCACACCTGGGCTGGGGTCTCAAGCCCACCGTTCACAGCTGTGTGGCTCTTGGGCAACTCCCAGCCCCTGAACCAGTCATTTGTCTAACAGGGTGACAGGCACGACCCCCTGCCCCCAGGGTGGCCAGAGGCTCCAAGAAGTTGGTGGAAGGACCTGGTCCCAGGCTTGGCCCAGCCAGGGGTTGGGACCTGCTGCCCCCTCCCTCCGCCTCAGGCTCCTGCGGTGGGGTGCCCTGGGCAGGGCCCCTGCCTGACCACTGCACTGTCACCAGCTCTAGAACCTCTTCCAGGGCTGCATTCCTTGGCAGGGCAAGGTACAATTATGATCGTAAAAAACAATCGCCCTTTGAGCTGGAAGCCGTCCTTGGGACTTCAGGGAACAAGCAGCTCCTGGGCCGCGCTCAGCCACAGGGCAGGTCCACAGGCGCAGGGCCTGCAAAGACAGGATGTGACCAATTAAAGTCTATTTATTTGTTTGTAGTAAGACAAAACACTATAATCTGTTCAACACTGGGCTGGACACTGCAGTGATAAGGAGGCGAGGAGGGAGGGGCAGGGCAAGGCCTCTGAGCTCAATTACGAATGTCCAAGGCAGAACCTTCTGGAAGACTCTTCCCTTACCCTGAGGGGCAGAAATAAAAATCACATGATCTTTGATTCAGATTAGAGAGGACACCCAGTTGGGCCTCAGCATGAAACCAATGTCAGCGTCGAGGTGTGGAGTGCGGGGAGATGGAGTGCCCTTCCTGCCCGGGATCCACCGGTGAGGCCGCAGGAGCCCAGGGCCGGGAAGTTCTGAGGGAAGGAAGGACACGGTCACGGAGCCCCCACCTGGGGTGTTCCCGTCTCCTGCTCTCGTCCGGCGTGAGACTCTGTGCCATCCCCTCTGCTCCGGAAGGGCAGGCCAGGCAGCAAGCAACTCTAGGGGCCCTGGCAGAAGGGACACCAGGAGCACGTGCCGTCCACGTGCACACTTCCAGGCACTGTCTCTGCCCCAGAGGTGGAGGGACCACAAGGCACGTGACTGTCCCCAGCCCCAAAGGCCGGGTCTCACTTGGTCATGGTGGTGCTCAGCTTCGTCCCGTCTGCACCTGGCCAGGCCCCGGAGCTGCTGCTCATGGGGCTGGGGGGCTGGGGGAGACAACCCCCAGGCCCTCAGCGGCGCCTGTCCTCAGCCCAGCTCCCTGCGGCAGCTCAGCTGAATGGCACATCCACCATCTGACAGGCGGTTCCAATCGCTCGGGACAGAATGAAGCAGCCTGTGGGAAGAGGCTGCGGGAGGACTCAGCCTCCTAGTGGGCATGTGGGCATCTGTCTCGTTATCCGCCCGCACACGTGGGGAGCGAAGCCCCAGAGCTCAGTGTGTGGGTAAGAAGCCTCCTCAGCTGTGCCCAGCAAGTGTCAGCCCCGGCTGGAGAGACCGGGGCTGCTCTCTGCCCCCCGGGCTTCTGGGTGCTGGTTTTGGACCAGGGGCTGGCCTTCCCGTTATTTCGACCCCTCATTGTTCAGAGGCTCCTGTGTCTTTAGGGTCAAGTCTGTCTGTAACACTTCGGTTCCTCCCTCCCAGAAGTTTATTCCGACTTTGGAGGAAGGAGCTGGAAGGATCAGGCAGTGGAGGGGAAGAGGCCGGTGAGGGGCGTGGGGAAGGAAGCCCTTTCCCATGCCCTTGCTCCCAGGGCAGCAGAAGAAACAGACCACAGTGAACACTGCCACCCCCAGGTGCCCGTGGGGCTGGAGCACGTGCGGGGGCCCGGCCAGGGCTCAGCAGAAGTGAAGGTTTCCAGATTGGGAAGGAGGGCTGGAGGAGCCTGTGGGATAGACAAGAGGGGAGCAGGGGTGAAGCCTTCAGCAGAAACACTCTGCTTCCCTCCCCTCCCCAGGGGCCTGGCCTAGGAGCCCAAAGCTGGGCCCCTGGTGCTCCTGAAGCGTGAGCCCTCCTCCAGGTCCAAAGTCCCTTCCAGTGACCACTGGCTCTCCTCGGTCCCAGCACAAACCACAGTACCGACGGGGGTGCCAGCCTAGGAGGCCACGGAGCCCTGCCGCCTGGGCTTGGCCCACGTCACAATCCGCTCTGGGCCGTGTCCATGCACAAGGGGTAGACCTTGGAGTCCCCATGATGCCTTCCAGCTCTGCCATTCCCTGAGGCCTGGGAGACCAGCTCCCCACGGTGCTCAGAAGTGGCCACGTCTAAGCAGAGCTCTCATCTAGGTGCCCACCACAGGGCAAGGCCGCTGCTGTTAAAGCCACCATCTACAGTGAAGCACCACCAGGGACACAGTGGCACTGATAACCCCTGGGAAGGGGAAGCTGAGTGTCTGGGGACAGGAGTAGAAGGGGCTTGATCTTTTGGTAACTTTTCAATTTTTGAACCATGTGAATGCATTATTTTTTAAAAAGTAGTTCAGGTAGTGAAAAGATAAAGCTCTGGCCAGGGCTCAAGAGCTCTGCTTTCCCTCCTGAAGTTTCTGAGAGACGTTCGGGAACTATCTCGGCCCCTGGCCATGCTTCCCAGCACCCTCAGCAGCAGATGCCCATCCAGGGCCTCCTGTTTTCATTGCTGAAAGCACCACCTCAATTTCCCCAACCATCATCCCACTGGGCTCTGCTCCCCTTTCTGCACCCCCTGCTCTGGTGTACCTGGGGGAGACCGGGCACGCCCCTTGACTCTCTTCTCCCGAGCCCACGTAGCACCGGGCCTGCAGCTGGGGCAGGCCGACGGGCCTGGCAGGTGCCCACTGGCTCCTCTGCAGATGACAGCAGAAGTCAGATGGCCGGGAAGGCGGTTTCCACAGGGTGCCGAGGGGTGGGGCCTGGCAGAGACTGCCCGGCTGGCGTCACATGGTCCGGCTGTACTCGATGCCGCCCTTGGTGGAGATGCTTGACCATGGCAGGAAGCTGCAGAGCAGGCTGTGGGCCTGGCGGTAGATCCTGTGCGGGATGGAACAGGGGCTCAGGTTTGCTAGCGCAGAGCCCAGGTGCTGGATGTAGTCCGTGCAGCTCCGTTAAGGAAGATTCCGACTCGCCTGCCCAACTGCCCCGGGGTGGCACTGTCAGCACGGTGACCATGGGGGCTGCATGCAGACAGCATGCCACTCTTGCAGGAGGCCAAGAGCCTGCTCAGCCTCTGCAGGGCTGGAAAGCCTCATCAGATGGAGGGGGCTCTGCTGCACAAAATAATGCAGGGCAGAGCCTGGGTACAAGGGACCTTCTGGGTGAGGCCCCAGGCACCTGGACACCCAGACTAAGGCTGGACAGGACTGGGTGCTGGGGGTGGGGTCTGGCAGAGCAAGTGTTCCTAGTTCTCCCCTACGCTCAGTCCTCAGAGTGGCAGGGCCCTGTCCCTGTGATGAGGAGGGGTCAGCAGTCCTGACCCTGTGGACACCCACAGAGATCCATCTTCACAGGAGCTAGGCCTGCAGGCTTTCGGGCCGCCCTTGTCTTTCTCGTTTATTTCCCTGTGAAAAGGATAAATCCTGGACTCATTCATTTAACTTCTCTCTCTCACATACACACAGTATTTTGGGGATCACACCCTATGACTATCAGGAAGTCTCCTGGCCTCCACTGAACCTGTCAAGGGCCAGAGAGAGTTAAAGAGGAGGGAGCAGGGCAGGGACACACCTCTGGGTCACGCACCCAGCAAAGAAGGTTTGAACCCAAGTGTTCACAAACAGCAAACAGTTCGTTTCACCTCACTTGCTCGTCTTCTCCCCCACCAGCACACAGCCCCATGAGAGCAGGGGCTTCTGGCTGTTTCGTTCACTGTTGTATCCCCCATGCACCTGGAACAGGAGGCTCTCATTCGATACTTGATGGATGGATGGAGCTTGGCCCAGGAGGCTGAACACTCCCCTCATACCAGTCTAACGTCCAGCGAGCGCCGAGTGCCAGAGCTGGCCTGCTTTCCCAATGTCCACACCCAGACCGTCATTTCCCAAGATGTGCCGGCCAGACCCGCCCACAACAACATCTGGTCCCGTGAGCTTGGCCTTGTGGATGCCATGTGAAGGCAACCACAGCTCCAGCTGGTGCACGGGCCCTGCTAGGAAGCCACAATACCTCACCCCCGAAAGAGAAAGGATATAGGATGGTCCAGGGAGGGTGGCCACCGTTGATGTAGAGGACATAGGTGAAGCCATCTTTGAGGACCCCTCGGATGGAATAGTAATAGGGGAGATAGTGATGCTGCTTGAAGTCTCTGTTTTCATAGAAGTTTATAGCCGTATTGTTGGTAGTGAGGACATGCAGGTAGATGGCTTTGCAGTGGTCCTGGGCGGTGGTTGATATGTGATCCTTTAAACTCTCAAGTAATAGGGAACCTGCGGAGGAAGAGGCGCCGGGCAAGTGGGAAGGAAGCGTGAGGCAGACAAGGAAGTCATCTTTGCAGAGGTCTCTACAGATCTCTCTGCTATTGGACTGAAGACCGACCTCCCATAACCACCCACTATAGAAGTCCCTAACATCTCATGGCCCGATGGGGCTTGTCACCTGAGGTCCTCAGGCATCCGGGACCGCGGATGCCAGCCTGCTAGTTCCCTCCCAGGGGCTGAACCCACAACAGAGACTCACTGATCTTTTAGACAATGAAGTGTAAACCTGAGCCCAGGAAAATGTGGAACGGACACAAATGCAGACTCTGCCACTCCCTGGCTGTGTGGCTGAGTGGGATGGGAATTTGGAGTCATGCGGGCAGCCCGGCACCCCAGGTGTGGCGGGCACCCGATACATGGTGGCTGGCACTATTTTTCAATTATGTTTTCTACTCTTAATCAAGAATACCTTGGGTCTCTGTCATACAGAGTGAAGTAAGTCAGAAAGAGAAAAACGAATACTGTATGCTAAAGCACATATATGGAATCTAGAAAAATGGTACTGATGAACCTAGTGGCAGGGCAGGAATAAAGACACAGACGTAGAGAACAGACTTGAGGACACAGCGGGGAAGGGGAAGCTGGGACGAAGTGAGAGAGTAGCACTGACATATATACACTACCAAATGTAAAATGGATGGCTAGTGGGAAGCTGCCGCATAGCATAGGGAGATCAGCTCGATGCTTTGTGACGACCTAGGGGGGTGGGATAGGGAGGATGGGAGGGAGGCTCAAGAGGGAGGGGATATGGGGATATATGTATACTTACAGCTGATTCACTTTGTTGTACGATAGAAATTAACACAACATTGTAAAGCAATCATACTCCAATAAAGATATTAAAAAAAAAAATACCTTGGGATCAGACATAAGCTATGTGTGTGGCAAGAGGCACGATAAGAGGTGCCCATTCCCAAATGAGGACATTCGGGAGCGGTTATTAATCTGATCTTGTCAGATTTGGGAAGGAGGCCATGGCAGAAAAGACCTGGTATTGTATGGAAAGAGGACAGGCTGAAGGCCAAGGGAGTGGGTGGGGCCGTGGGTCTTGGCAGAAGGGGAGGAAGGATGAAGGTCTGGCCCCAGACAGAGGGACAGGGATGGAGGAAGAGACTGAGGGGTATTTATGAGAGACAATCGTCAGAACGGGGCGGGGGTGGGGGGCGAGTTGGCGGTTGTGGTTTATCAGCTCTGCCACCCTTACCTATGCCGTGCTTTCTGAATTCCTTCACTACTCCCAGGCTTAGGATGTACGCAACCTGTGTGTCAACAGAGAAGCTGGAGGCTAGAATATCTCCATCCTAAAGAGAAAGTCAGAAACAGTCGGGTCAGCAGTGGAGGCCCCGGTCCCACTGCAGGACACAGCTCACTTGCCAACTTCCCAGCCATGACACCTGGGGAGACACTGGGGCAGAGGGAACAGAACAGAAGACAATATAGAGGGTCACCTCCACTCCCATGGAAACGAGAGGGTGTGGGCCCTTCTGCGAGAAACTGCAGATGTAACAGCACACAAAAAAATCGCTTCTCTTGGGGTGGGTGGTAGACCAGACAAGGAGGGTCAGGGATGCCAGACGAGTGAAGTCATGGCAGGAAGAAGGAACTGCTCAGTGGGCCCTCAGCACGTGACAGTCCACCAGCCAAGAGACAAGGCAGCCCAAGAGAGTGTGAATGTTTTAACTAGGGATCCTACACAGCCCCAGGTGGTCTCACAGTAAAGGGGGAGGCGGGGGGTAGGGTGGGCAGTGGTGCCCTCCACCACCCTCTGCTGCCAAGGCCAGGCCAAGTGACACACCGCCCCACGTGGGTCTCTTGGTTCCGGAGATGCAGTTCTGGACCGGGAGTGTCATGAATCTGACCAGCACAAGGTTCTTATGTTCTTCTACCTCACAAAGAACTAGAAGGATCTGCCATGTGTATGGTTTTCTCTCCCCCATTGAAAAGGACACTTGGTGACTCGGCCTTTGTGTCCCGTCCACTGCTCACTGAGTGGCTCCCACGTGCTGGGAGTGGGTCGGCTCCCCACTCCCCACCCCACCCTCCACACCACAGTTAGCCTGGACACAGGTGGACTTGCCATCGGTCTCAGGGAGGTAAGCTTACTTCCTGCTCTTGTGACTCGAAGCCCGCAGAAAGGCCAGTGTACCGTTTACCCGCCTCCCTACTTCAAAACGGCTGTGATTGTGAAGCCTGTGGTCGTGTTACTTAATGCATATATGACTGTGTCACGAACACACAGAAAGAAACCAACCAGGTACGAATCTCACATGCCATCTGGGCTCCCAAGAGAAAGGGTCACAGAGCAGGCAGCGTGACTGTGTCGTAAGGCCCCACAGTCCTGTCCAGAGGCACCGACTGCCAAGTCATTGCTGCATACACTCACCTCCTTGTGTATCTTGGTCCTACTTTTTATTTCAGCTACGATCATTCCCACGATGGCGCCCCTGTAGGTTGCGGCGAGGGAAAAGAACTTCTTGTTGGAGGTGATATCACGATACCATGAGTCTGGGTAACTGAAGAAGAGACAAACTCAGATGAACCGGCCAGGTCAAGTCCAACCCCTGTCGTGCTTCAGAGAGTTGAACCACAGGGGACCCTAGGCTGCTCTGTCCACCACTCAGGGTTGACGAGGGGTCTGCCCATCGCTCAGTCTCCACCGAAGTGTATCACTCTCAGAGTATCATCTTCTGAAAGCGGTTATCTGTCCGGACAGGACTGGAAATTTGATGGGAAAACGATCTTACAAGACACCGAGACAAGAGGGGAAAAACCTCTGATGATGCTGCCCCCTCGAGAGCAGTGCCTGGGGGGGCAGGTGGATGAGTTAAGATTGATGACCCCCGCAGCCTGTGGACACTTGGGTGATTTCCAAGAATTCTGTGAGACTTTTTCAAGACTGGAGGGGAGAGCCAGGTTCACTGCAGAGTGGCATTTGAGTTTCAGGGACAGGGCCTCAAGGGCAAGGTGTAGCCAGGGTCACTGGGGCTGCTGACCAAGTGCTGTCCGAGGAGCAGGGAACAGAACAGTGATGCAGTGATGAAAAGGCAGACTCAGCCACAGCCAAGAAGGCTCGGTCGGGAGGGTGTATGGGTTTGTTTCCTAACGGACACAGCGGGTTAGCCCAGGATGCCTTTCATGAGACCAAGAGCTGGAGGAGGGTCTCAGACCCTCCTGGCGACAAAGAGAGGTGCTCTACTCGGGTCTGCACTGTAGAGGCCACCGCCCGCCCACCGGAAGGTTCCACAGAACCTGAGCATCACCCAGGCTCCTCTCCTGGTCCTCATCACGCTCCCGCCTTCTGACCCCAGCAGTGCCGGGTGGCGCGGCAGCCAGGAGGGGAGCTGCGACCACATGGTCTGATGGGACTGAAGTTCTCTCCGTCATCTTTGGAACCTGAGGCCTCAGGCCCAGGAAACTGCAAGGAGAGGCAGGCAGGTCGGGCTCCTCAGAGGCACAGAGGCTCCGGCCAGTGAGGCTCTACCTGCCCCAGCTCACCCTCAGCGGGGTCTAACCTCGGACTTACTGGATTACTTTCCAGCGGTGGGACTGCTGGGATGACGTTTATTTTCTAACCTATGAAGCCGCCGCTAGCCTGTGGCCCCAGAAGGTGACAATTCACACTCCCATCAGGGACGTAAGGGAATCCCTCGCTTCCTGCCGGCAGCAGGTTAAACACATCTGAGGCTAAGGCTCACGGAAATTAGATGATTGGCAGGATCTTGTTTATTTTTAATTTTTAAAAGTTTGCACTATTTTTCTCACTATAAGCTCTATGTGCATATTACAGAAAAATGTAGGAAATACAGACAAGCAAAACCAGACAAACTTGTAGATGTTAATCATCCACCCACCCGAACTACCGAACACATTTGCTACGAAGTACATATCCTCCTAAGCTTTTATCTTGTATGTGTTTTTAAATAAAAGGGGGATTGTGGTACATACTGCTTTCTAGTCTGCTTTTTCCACTTAATATCTCGTAAAAAAACTCTCCTTGTCAACATATATACCTCTAGGACAGGTTTTTTTTTCCCCTGGCAGAATAACATTATACTTTTGCATGCACATACCCCGATGTATGTAACCAATTCCTTTCTGTTAAGATACTTAAGTAGCTTCTCAATTTTCTGAATATTATAAGTAGCACTGCATGGAACATCTTTGTAACTAAAGATTCTCAGCAAAGCCCTTTTGGGGATCTCTAGGAACACAATGAGGTGCAAAGAGCCCGGTGGTAGTCAGGGAGCAGGGCCCGGGGCCCCGACAGGCGAGGTCACTCTGGGCCACCACGGCGCCTTCACAGCAAGCCTTTCAGCTTTGGCACCCGTGGCTCTGCTCACATACCCCCCGCCACTCCCCACCCCTCAAGCCACAGCTGGGGACACTGCTCAACTTACTCGATGGGGAACCAGTCGCCGCACAGGTGCTTCACGGTGTCTATGTCATCGTGGCAGAGGAGACGCAGGCTGACCTCGCTGAGGGAGCTGGATGGCACCACCTCTGTCATTCACACCTGCAGGGAGGGAGGTGTCAGGAGGGCGGCCGCACCCACGCTGCCGCCTCCTCCTCCTCATATAACCTGTGAGGCAAGCAAGGCGGGAAAGCTCGCACCGTCCCCCTGATGGAGTGTTCCTCCCCTTACAACACTCCCTGCACTAGGCATCACAGGCACACCCCCACCTCCGCCGTCCCTGCAGGGCAGGAAACCAAGGATCGGGAAGGCCTGGGAGGATGGGGACCCAGGGTCCCCTCGCTGCTCACATGGGATACTCCTGAGCCCCACAGAGGGCAGCCCACCTCTGGTCTGTGTTCTCTCTTCTCTTGGCCCCTCTGAGCTGCCCGCTGAGCGCCCACACCAGCCCTACTTCTACCCAGAGGTTCTCACGTCTCCCTCACACCTGCTGTTTTTCCACTGGTGAGGCACACGGCCCTGCCAGCCCTGACTCCTCCCAGCCTGGGCCAGTGGCTGCCAACAAACGACCCAGGGCTCAGCAGCCCCAGAGACCTGCTGGATTTAGAGTGGCACTTGCTGGGTGGGCCATTTCTCCTCCCCTATGTGCGCACAGAAGGACTTCAAGACATGCCAAAAGTTCAAGACAGGGGCCACGAGTTGCAACGATTAAATCAGGAAGCTACATTCAGCCCAGGCAGGAAGGCCACGGGTGAACTCTGACAAAGCACCTGCACCCCCCAGGGCTCAGCGATCGCCAAGGAAAAGCCTAACCTCACACCCTTGAGATCCTGCAGTGCCACATCCCCCAGGGATGGAGACCAGCCTCCCAGTGCCTCCTGTGAAATACACAAAGCCCTCAAGCTTCCCACCTACAATGCTGGGCCTGAAGCCAATCAAGCCTCCAGGCCTAACTTCACGACTGCAGGTAACACTTGGCACCCGGGCACCATGACATCTGACACACACGGAACGGGTAGAATTCTACAAGACAACTGGCCTGGTCTCTTCAAAAAGTCAATGTCATTTAGGGACCTCCCTGTTGGCGCACTGGTTAAGAAATCTGCCTGACAATACAGGGTACACAGGTTCGATCCCTGGTCCAGGAAGATCCCACATGTCGCGGAGCAACTAAGCCTGTGCGCCACAACTACCGAGCCTGCACTCTAGGGCCCGTGCTCTAGAGCCCACGCACCACAACTAATGAGCCTGCGAGCCACAACTACTGAAACCCATGTGCCTAGAGCCCGTGCTCCGCAACAAGAGAAGCCACCGCAGTGAGAAGCCCGCGCACCGCAACGAATAGTAGCCCCCCGCTCGCTGCAACTAGAGAAAGCCCGCACCCAGCAACGAAGACCCAACGCAGCCAAAAAAAAAAATAAATAAATAAATTTATCAATTAAAAAAGTCAATGTCATTAAAAAAAAAATAGACTAAAAAAGACAAGGAGACCTACAACCAAATGTGATGTGTAAACTCTTCCTGGGAAAAATAAAAAGTCAAACAACATTTTGGAGAAACTTAAATATTGGCTGGACAGTAGATGATGAATTTATGATGAAATTATTATGAAACTATAATTAACTGACTTAGATGTGGAGGGTACAGTGCTTATGCAGAAAGTCTTAGGAGATGCATTGCTGAAATACTTTGTAGTGAGGTATCATGAGGTCTAAAACTAAACAGTTCAAAAATTTTTCAACTGCTTAGAATGCAAACGTGACAAAACGCTACTAGCGGTTGGACCTAAGTGGCAGGTTGATATAAAATAGGAACTTACTGTTCACACATTCAATTTTTCTACATATTTGAAATTTTTCATAATAAACATCGGAGTTGGGGCAGGGGGTAGCCTGAAGTTACCTAAACTGACTCTGGAAACCACAGTTCTGTGAATGGGCACTGTGAGAGTCCAGGCAATGCCCAAAGGTCAAAGGGAGCCCAAATGCAGTGCCCTCCTGCTGTCCTGACCCTGCTCCTGATTGGTTCCCATGAGACACAGGCGTTTCCATGAGGGTCCCCGGGCAGGCCGTGTCCTAACCTGCCACCTGCCAGGGGCCGAATCCACCCTGAGGCTTGACCACAGGGCCAGTGGGGCAGCTGCTCAGTCTCTGAGCCCTGGACATGATCCCAGTAGGCTCTGTCCAGCAAGAAGGGCTCCTTTGAGGGGTGGCCAAGGGTAGGCTGGGCAATGACAGGTCTGCCGCCGTCCCCCTTCCCCTTCATGGCACCAGCCAGTCTAACACGGAACAGCTGGGGAGGGGGCTTTAAAGGTCAGGTCCACGGGGCTGGAAACATGGTGACCTTGGTGACATTGAAGCAGACATGGGGTGGGCGGGGAGGCAGAGGAGGTACTGCAGGAGCTCCATGGCTCTGTGCCCACATCGGGTTCTGTCTTTCCAGCTCTCGCCAGACCCTGCAGGGTAAGGACCATGCCACCTTGACAGGTCCCTCTGCACAGCACGTCTTGAGAGCTGAGATGAGAGGGGACCTGCTTTCTCTTCCTCCTCCGTGTTTTCAGCCAGCACCTGCGCGCTGCACACACTGCCCGCGTGGGGTCTGCCAGGTGGGGCCCCTCCTGTGACCCCCTGGCAGCGTAAAGGGAAGCTCATCGGGACAAGAAGCTGGTGAGCTCTTGCCTGAGGCCTGGTGGATCCCAACAGGTGCCCTTCTTGAGAAGACTCGTCACTCAGAGGGGACCTCTGAGAGCCCACTCAGGCAGGGCAGAGACAGCCGCCCATGTCCTTGTTTTGAGATGACAGGACCAGGGACCAGGCCATCGCAGACATTAATGTGAGAGGCCACTGGAGAAAGGGCAGCCACAGCTGCTGGGCTGAGTTCTCGGCTCCAAACACAAAACAAAACCAAAACACCAACCAAACAACAAAAAAATCCTCCCAGACTTGGCAAATCTGACCTTCCCACATCGCCTGTGTTTTCCTTGTTGCTGGGACACACTTTCAGAAACCAAGATGCTGTCCGGCTCCATCTCTCGTGAACAGCTTGGCTGGTCCACTGCTCAGCAGCACTCCCCACCACCAATGGTGCCCAGGACGCTCTGGTGAATGTGACCTCAGGGACCTCAGGCCGGCCACCTCTTGGGAAATGGACTGTCGACCAAAAATGGCAACTCCTGAGTTTTATGAGTCATCTCTGTCCAGAATACATCCTGGCAGTCACAGCCAGGATGTGGCTTCACAGTCATCCCAGATTGTACAGTTCCAGGAGCAGAACGAGGCCCAACACATCACACCTGCCACAACAAAGCACTGCTTCCTGCGAGGTTTCTAAACAACCCACTGCACATGTGACCCTCTTTCCCCCACAAAGGGAGAGAGTCCACAAAAAACCTCTAAAAGCACCCACGGAGGTGCTGCTAATCTTGTTGGCATGAAAACAGCAGTGTGGTTGTGTAGGAAATGTCCATATTCCTGAAGAGATGCAAGCTGGACATACAGGGGTGAAATGCAGAATGTTCTGGAGCTGAATTTAGCTGTAGCGAAAGTGGCAAAATGCTCACAACCATTGAACTGGATGACGGGTACACCAGGTGGATGTGTGAAAATGTTCCTAATTAAAATTAGCCACCAACCTGCCAGACTTCTCCACAGGCTGAGTTTCCGGCATGGACGGCAGCTTCCCCAGGTGACTGATGGAGGTACCTCTGCCATCCTGCACGAGGCCACCTTGCAGTGGCCACCCCGCCTCTGCACACTCCTTGCTGAGAACAGCACAGCGCGCCCCCTGCTGGCCGCGGCTGCCCACCGGCCACACGGGGGAGCCCTGGAGGGTTGGGTGCCTGGTTCGGAGCTTTCTGGGGGCAGGAATACCGTCCGGGACCCAAGTTAAGCGACCCCCAAACTCCACCGCGGTTTTAAAGAGGAGGGTGTAGACACCTGAGGACAAGGGCGCCGCTTTAGAAGCCGTGCCTGAAGCTGCCCGAGGGGCTAAGTCTTAACCACGGGGCCAGTTGGCGTCCCTTCTCCTTCCCTTGCAGCCAAGAGAGGGGAAACGCAGGAAACCCCTGTCAAAACCTCGAGCCTTCGCGACGGTCGACAACCCTGCACCATCTGAGGCCGAGGCCTGGCCCTCAGTGCAGTCTTTCCAGAGAAGGCTCCTGAGACAGGCGTCCCCCTCTCCCTGTGGCAACTGCCTTTAGGGAAAATCCTGGGGGACAAACCCCAATACATCACCACCTGCCTAATCCGAGTGGCCAAACAGGATGCCCTATACACGTTCTACTCAACACTCCAGTGAGGGCACAACCCCTGCTCTAAATTGAGCAAAGGAGTGTAAGCTAGAGCCCACTGTGAGCTCACCAAAAAACAGCCCCAACGTGGAAGCAACCCAAATGTCCATCAATGGATGCCTGAACCAATACAATGTGTGCATCCATGCGGTGAATATTTAGCACTGACATGTGCTACGATGTGAATGAACACGGCAAACACGATGCTGAGTGAGACAGGCTGGACATAACGGGCCACATACTGCATCTTACGATTCCATTGCCATGAAGTGTCCAGAACAGGCAAATCCATAGGGACAGAAGGCAGATTAGTGGTTGCCTACGACTGGGAGTGGGGTTGGGAGGCTTGGAGGGTGATGGCTAAGGGTGTATGTTTCTTCCAGGAGTGGTGAAAATGTTCTGACACTGAACATGGTGATGGCTGCACAACTCTGTGAATACACTGAAAACACTGAATGGTACACTTTGGGTGAATTCATGGTAGGTGGACAGTACCTCAATAAAGCTGTTAAAAAGAAAACAAAAGCCAGCCCCAATCTTGAGAGTAAATGTTTCTTTGGTGAAATGGATAAAAACTATTCTTCCTGAAGGAAGTCACAGTAGATTCCAGAAAGAATCAGAAACTTTCCAGCCTGCAAGTCAAACTGCAGGGGCTCAACCTGGTACCTGGAGAGGGGCTCTTGCAGTGGGGCTGGTCCACACGCCACCTCCCCCAGCCCCCGCCTCTGAGCCAGGCCCACTAGGGTGAGCGATGGGGGTGCTCTGGGGAAGATGAGGCTGAAGGTCAGGGAGGCTGGAGGGAGGCACAGACTCACAGAGATGAGGAAGAGCCGCCAGTCCACCAGGGCCGATCTGGTCGCTTACTCCAGATTTGGGCCAATTTTAATATTTCATATTCAAAGAAAAAAAAATCTGTCTTTGGCTTGGAGTGTGTAAGAAGTGACCAAATAAAGTTATCAAGGCTCAACCAAGTGCATCTGTGTTGTCTACAGGTTTTCACGGGGTAAGCTGCTTAGGTGATTTTGAGAAAGGAAAGATCAGGCTCAGATTTGCCCCTGTCTAGGAAGTCAACACAGAGCACAAATCACCGGATGAATTTCAAATCAACTTTCGGCTCCAATACCTGACCTGCGCCAGGAAACTCCACATCGTCCTCTTCCCTGGAAAACCGGCTCCAGGTGGTTTGTCTGGGGTTTGATGGGCTGAAGCCAGCCTGAGAAACAGGGTGACATGCCTGCCCACCCTCACCACCCCTGGCAGAGCTCCAGGTGTCTCAATGGCTCTGCCCCACTCTTCTCTCAACCAATAGCAAATGTGCTCTGAGCTCCCGCAGAAAGGAGCTGCAGGATGGGATACGTCAGCTCACTCTCACCAGTCTCTCCTCCGGAGCTGGCAGGACAAGTGCAGGCAACCAACAAAACCGGCTGCAGAGCCTGGATCTGGGTGGTCATGGGCAGACACAGGGCACCCGGAGCCACAGGAAGCAAGGCCTTGACCTCTGGCACCTGCGGCAGGGGGCTGACTGCAAGGAGGCTGAGTGGGAACTTCCTGAGGGGACAGAAATGTTTTGTATCTTGATGGTGGTGGTTACACACACAAACACATATGTACACACACACATATATACACACATATTAAACTCATTGGGTACATTTTGTCATATGTCTATTAAACTTCAATAAAGTTGATTTTAAAACATTAAAAAAATTGAAGCTTGATAGCAAAGGGAGAGACTCATAATAAACGACCATCTCTTATGTCCCAGGATTTATACATTTTCCCCCTAGTACCCTTGGGATAATGCTCTTGACCAAAGGGGCAGGATTTGTTCCCTGTTCAACTTTCAAGAAGAACACTGGGCTCTAAGACACACAGCTATTTGTGGATTCTTGCATCCCTATTAAAAGTACTTCCGTGTTTTCAAAGGCCAGTTCTTCAGATGCCTTGATTTAAAAATAGAAACACATCACATTTAACTAAGGGAAAATGCAGCATGTCATAGTGTTAATCTGTCCCAGCCCAACCAACAGGAGAGGAGAAGGGGGCAGGAAGGCTTGGGGAATGGAGAATCTGGCGCCCGTGTGCCAGAGAGAAAGGAACGGTGCCAGGGAGGGCGAGGTCAAGGCGGCGGCGGTGCAGGTGGGAGGCTGGTGTGGCTGGTCCACCGCTACGGGAGAGGCCGGGGACTGACATCTGACACCTGTGGGGACCCCACCTGTCTGCCAGGAACTGATCTCCTATCACTATGGGCCACCCTAAGGGCTTAAGAGACAAGAATTCTGAATACTCACTAGAGAACAGAGGCTGGTGGGTGAAGCCAGAGCACAGCCCCCGAGTCAGCCCTCTGTCTTAAGGCCTGGGGTGCTGGTGGACGGGCACCGAAGCCACACAGGCCACCTTTCGGTACGTTTCTCTACAAAGACACAGACACGCCGATACTATGAAAGCAGGGACATGCTGTACGGGAGAAGGCATAGTTCAGGCCTGCAGGGAGAGTTCTCCCCAGGTTTCCTGGGTTTTCATCCTGTCCTTGGCCTTTAGGGGTCAGTGAGTGGAACAATTCCAAGAGGGACAGAAACCGGATTCTCCAAGACAATGAAGGGCCCACCAGCTCACCTCTCAGTCCATCCTTTCTCCTTCCCCAAATCTTGTCCTTGTGGGCTGTCTGCAAGCCTCATCTTCCTTCTGAGCTGAAATGACCTCTCAGGTCCCTGTACTGAAGTCCACGTGGTGGCTGGGGGGTGGTGGTGCCTGATCACCTAGGCATCCCCTCCCCGATCACACTTCCCGAGCGCCTCCGAGTGCTCAGCCAGAGGGACGGAGTGAAAGCCAACATCCCAGGGGCATCTTCCATCCCCCTCCCACTGCCAAGTGCTGGGGATTCAGAACCTGGGGGCTTGGAATGGGATTGTTCCAGTTTTTGGAGGGGTTTCCTGGCACCAGCAAGATCCCCACGGTGCACTCCACTCCCAACCAGTGAAGAAAGCCATACACAACCCTGTTTCCTGGAAACCACTCCCCTCTACAGACTGTGTCCTGATGCCCCAGGTCCACAGGGCCTCTCCCTCCTTCAAAGGCACTGCTTCTCAGTCCCAAACAAGCCATACTTAACTTTTAAAAACTGCTCCCATCATCTTAATGGCTTGAGAAGTGCTCTGGACTCCACCTTGACCTCAGCAGACTGCCAGTGGTCAGGCCAGCCATGACCACATTGCCCCTAGAACCTTCCCTTCTTTCTTTTCTTTTACTCCTGTTGGTTCAAAACGGTCCTTTCTCCTTGCTGAGGCTAGGCCACCCTCCACTTGTGCTCTGGACTCTGTGCTCCCCACGTGCTCCCAGATCCTGCAGGGATGCTGGAGTCACCATGCCCAGGGTCAATCCCAGCTCTGCTGTCCACTGGGACATCTCTGTCCTGCTGCATGCTTCAGCTCTCCTATCCGTCGCTGGGAAGATAAATGAGGTGGCCACTAAGGGGCACCCCAGTCCCTGGCCCAGCTCCACATCTCCTCCCTCCCTGGCCCAAGCACCACCTTCTCCAACCTTTTCAATCTTCTCTTTTGCACAAATACCCTCCAGTGCACACCGCGCACTCTCTCCTGGACAAGCCTCCCGCCACCTTCTCTCCCTTCAATGGAACTGCCTGCACTGCCACATTTGCTGCCACCTTCTTGCTTTACTCCTGCCCCAGCTCCCCTTTGGCCTGGCCTCTGCTCCAGCACATGGTGACAACGCACTAACAGTCTCCCCCACTGCAGCCCAGCAGCCTCCCTCAGGAGTCACCTCCCTAAACTCACTACAGCTCACATCTCCGTCAATCCCCTTCCTGAGCCCTCAGTTCCCTGCACCCTGTGACAAAGCACCGCCCTGGTCTGTCCCCAGCACTCCAGGTTTCTTCTCAAGCGAAGCACAAGGAAGATTAGCACACACTCGTCCATAGCACAAGAATGAAAGACCGCTGGGCCCTCGGGAGTGTGAAATTCTGCAGGCGCCAGGCCTACCGGCTTGAAAAATCCAACAGCCATGGACTCCAAGCTCTTGCTTTCAGGATGGATGACGCAGAAAAGGAGATATAAGCCAGTGATGGACACAGGGCACTGCCCTGCGCATCAGTAAAATGGGCTGAAGGGCTCAGAACGGCAAGTGAGGGAAACTGAGCGCTCGGCACAGCTGGTCTGTTCAAATGAGCAGCCGCCCGTGGTGGGACAAGCCGTCTCTAAAGCGGCCTGGGCTCCTTCCAAAGTCTCAGAGTAGGAGGAACATGAATAATTTACAGGCGACAAGAAACAAACACCCAGCACTCCAGTTCCAAAGAGCCTCCCTCGTACAACCCACCTCATCGTGCCCAGAGGGGAGCCCACGTATTCCTCACACACAATTTAAGACACATCCCTTCTGGCTTCCCTGGTGGCACAGTGGTTAAGAATCCGCCTGCCAATGCTGGGGACACGGGTTCGAGCCCTGGTCCCGGAAGATCCCACATGCCGCGGAGCAGCTAAGCCCGTGCGCCACAACTACTGAGCCTGCGCTCTAGAGCCCAGGAGCCACAACTACCGAGCCCATGTGCCACGACTACTGACGCCTGCGCGCCTAGACAAGAGAAGCCACCGCAATGACAAGCTGGCGCTGCAACGAAGAGTAGCCCATGCTCACCACAACGAGAGAAAGCCCGCGCGCAGCAACGAACACCCAATGCAGCTAAAAATAAATAAATAAATTTATTAAAAAAAAAAAAAGACACATCCCTTCAAACATGAACTGATAACAGTGGAGGATTCCATTTGTGTGAAATTCTAAAACTGGCTAAAGGAACCGATGGCGACAGAAATGAGAATGTGGCTGGGGGGTCAGACGACGCTGAGAGGGGGCAAAAGGTGACCCACTGGGCTGGTGGTGACGTTCCACGTGTCCTTTGGGGTCACCAACTGTGTGCATCTGCACACTTCTCGATTTAAAAATAAGACAACAGGTGGTCCAGGAGCAGTCCCGGGGACAGCCCATTTTGGCTTTCTTTTGGGCCAAAGCTTCTATCACCTCCCTCCCATTCCACACTGAGAATCCATTCAGTCATTTGTTTACCAAAATTGTACTTAAAACCCAGGCCCTGCTCTAGGCACTGGGGTCACAGCAAAGAGCATCATTGGACATCTCTGATTATTGGGGGAACTACTGAGCGGAGAAGGAAGGTGTGTGTTTTCCTGCACTATTACCTAAAAACTCTCAGAAACCCCTTCTTTTGCTTGAGGAGTTCTGAGGCAAACAGCACATCAATGAACAGGAAAAGTGCTGTCCACCAGGCTGGGCTGGGAGGGGTTAACACAACTGTGGGAAGGGATGCTCTCCTCCCTGGGCCACAGGAAAGGCGGGGAATCCATCCCCTTGCCTCAGTCAAGATGTTTTTCTTGGGCTTCCCTGGTGGCACAGTGGTTAAGAATCTGCCTGCCAATGCAGGGGACACGGGTTCGAGCCCTGGTCCGGGAAGACCCCACATGCCGCGGAGCAACTAAGCCCGCGCGCCACAACTACTGGGCCTGCGCTCTAGAGCCCGCGAGCCACAACTACTGAAGCCCGCGTGCCTAGAGCCTATGCTCCTCAACAAGAGAAGCCACCGCAATGAGAAGCCTGCGCACCTCAATGAAGAGTAATCCTGGCTCGCCGCAACTAGAGAAAGCCCGCGTGCAGCAACGAAGGCGTAACACAGCCAAAAAAAAAAACGATCATGTTTTTCTTGAGTATTTGTTCCGCCTCCTCGAATCAAAGAGTTCTGGGAGGCAAAATATTGAGGCCTGAAACGTCCCATGTGCATGGGACACAAAGAAACAAGAGGATCATTGATTCACAACATTTCTCAGAGGGCCTGTGAAGCAGGAGGCAGCAGAGTCCAGGGCTAAGTGAAGCTTCGAGGCCACCAGATCTGGGTTCAAATTCACTGTCCAGCTCCGCCTGCCATGTGCGGGCTATGAGCCGCAGGGAGGGCTATAAAGTGGGGATGGAAGTCCTCATAGGAAGCGTGCAAAACGCCTGCCAGGCAGTGAGATGTAAGCCCTCTGCAAAAGGTGGCCACGACTGCCAGGTGCCAAGTTCTCTGCCAGGGGCCGGCAAACTTGGGGACCCGCAGTTGGAACTCGGGCCATCACCAGATTCTTGAGGATGAGAAGGCAGAGATAAGGGCACTACGCAGCTCAGGGCACCCTGCGTTTCAGAGCTCTGCCCTTTAATTTTATACTATATCCCAAGATGAGACAGATCTTATTTTGTTTTAAATTTTATTTCACCATTTTGCTTTTCTACCTCATGTCCATGGTAAAATGACCAGATGCAGAGGGCATGTCCTCGGACCACTGTGCACGTATGCCACCTGCAATCCCCACCCCCACTCCTTCCAGAGGCAGAATCCTGTGGTTGTTCTAAGGACCAGCATCCCAGCAGTCGATGGGCGGCCAAAGGACTGCTCGTCTTTTGTGGCCCCACTTGGTCAGAATTGGGGAACTACAGCCCGGGTTTGGGGACAGACAAGGACAAAGAGGGAAAACAGAGACAAGAATGTGACCTGGGAGAAAAAGGGCCACTGAACTGGGGGCCAGAGATGTGGAGCCAAGAGCAAACCCTGAGGTCCCCTCTCCTGAAAGCTTCGGGCACGTCTCCTCTTCCTGGAACGGAAAGGAAGTGCAGGTGCGCCTCCGCCGCCCACCCGCACGTTCACACCCACGGACTCGGTCAGAGCGCGAAGCAGAGACAGCCGGGCCTGGGCTGGACGGGCCACCAGGACGGCTGGGCAAGAGGCGCCGCTGCCCCGTGGCTTTTCAATTGGGGATCTTGGTCAAGCTGGGACAGGGCTGCCCAGAATGCTGATTCCCAGTTCAGATCGAGGGAGTGGGTCAACCAGTTGGGTTTAAAAACAAAACAAACAACAAAAAAACCACCTGTAAATACTAGGTTGGGGCTGATGGTGGTAAGTGTATGTATTTAATGGTAGTAAAATGTACGTATTAAATACACATCCTTGGACTTCCCTGGCGGTCCAGGGGTTAAAACTCTGCACTTACACTGCAGGGGGCACAGGTTCGATCCCTGGTCACAGAAGTTCCACATGCCGCAGGATGCAGCCAAAAATTAAATATACGTCCTTGACTGACACCCAAGATTGGACCCTATTGAGGGCTCTAACCCAACTGAGAGCGAGTGAGTTCTTCCACAGAAAACTTGGGCAGCTGCAGGCGCCCTCAGCACTGTCTGGGGCAGTGGATGAAATGGACCGCTGGCTGCTCAATTTGAAGGGGAAAAGCACAGCAAAGGGGGCATCGGGCTTCAGAAACCCTGCCTGCCCCTCACTGCTGCTCCTTCAGCGAACCAGCCCCACCACTGGCCTTTCGGCACTTTTCCCATCTCACTCTGCTGGGTTTTTTTTATGTTTGATTTTAATCTCTACTTCTCTGGATTTGCATTTAAGGTCCTTCAGAAGCCAACAGATATTAAATGTGAAAGTGGGTCAAATTCGGTATAAATTAACACTTGATCATGAGGTTAACTTTTATAATAAAAATTATTTTTAAAAGTAATTCAATCTCCTGTCAGCATTTGCCTCTGGAATTAAGGCAGACGTTGGTGTTCTACATCACTCGCTTCTGTATCATTTGAGCTTTTTTTTTTAAAACAATGAGCTTGGGTTGTTTTTATTATCAGAAAAAAACAAGACTTGCAGGTGGTATGTGAAAATTATGAACACATCTTTTATATTAAAATAATCTGGGTTTTTTTTGCTATTTATTTATTTATTTATGGCTGTGTTGGGTCTTCGTTTCTGTGCAAGGGCTTTCTCTAGTTGCGGCAAGCGAGGGCCACTCCTCATCGCGGTGCGCGGGCCTCTCACTATTGCAGCCTCTCTTGTTGCGGAGCACAGGCTCCAGACACGCAGGCTCTGTAATTGTGGCTCACGGGTCCAGTTGCTCCGCGGCATGTGGGATCTTCCCAGACCAGGGCTCGAACCCGTGTCCCCTGAATTGGCAGGCAGATTCTCAACCACTGTGCCACCAGGGAAGCCCTAAAATAATCTGTTTTAATTAGTAACAACTTGGGAATTTTACAGTGTCTCTTCAAAGTATAAGTAGAATGGTTACCCATTTTGCCCCCAAATAGACCCTCTTAGTGCCAACGTTTAAGCCACATACCCTTGGAACAGCATGGCATTTATGCACTGATGGCAGAAATAAACATTCTAAACACAGACCCACATTTGTAATGAAGCAAAGAGGAGGTAGTTGTGGATAAGGATGCCAAATAGACTTGTGAAAATATTTTAAAGAGTTCCTGTGCAACTGTTAAAAAGAAAATTTAGTGGCCATATAAAAATCAATTTTTAAAACTCTTCATAGGTTTCAGGACAGCCATTTTAAAAAAAAAAGGTTTAAAAAGAATATTCCCCTTTTGTTAAATGCTGTTTAAAACTATGTTTTACTATGAACACATGTTCATGGTAAAATAGGAATCCATACACAATGTGAAGCAAAAACTTGAAATCCCCTCCTCACCCCAGTCCCAATAAAATGACGGTTAATAGTTTCTTGCATTTCCTACAAGAAAATAAACTTTTTAAATAGGAGAGGGCTTGCCTGGTAAGAGGCCCAAGGGGTCTTCTGAGGTGGTGGTTGCCCTGGTACGCTCATGCCATGACCGCTGGTCAAGCAGTGTACTTTTCTGTGTGTATATTTCAACAAAAAAGTTAAAAATGGGAGGCCAGAGGAGAAGCAATACTGTAATTTGACAGTAAGAGTAGAAAGAGCAGCAAATATCTGACCAGCAAGACCTTCTGAATAGTTTACAACTAGGGTCAGGAGTCAACTTCTAAAAATAAAAAAAATTTTTAAAAAGTAGCAAACAGCTACTGAATGCTACAGAAACCATGGAAATATTGTTGTATTAACATTTTCCAGATAAAAATCATTTTCAGTAGATAAGGGACAATTACTCAAAGACTATTTTATAAAATGAAATTGCTTTCTTCTCAGTTATTTTTAAGATGGGCTCAAATTTCACTATTTTGCTGCCCAAATACTTTGCTGCCCTATTTCAGGAATGCAGGAAACAAAAATGAGGAACACAATTTGCTTTTTAATAACAAGAATAGAACTGGGAAGAATTTCTTTTTTTAATGTGGTCTGTTAAAGATGACAAAATACTTTTCTTTGGTCTTCCTGTGGAAGCAAAGGGAACAAACATTTGTTCTGTGTCCCTTTCCACAATCAGCTCCTCTTTGCTTCTTTACAACTGTGCATCTTATTAGAACGTTTAGAATGTTTACTTCTGGTACCAGTGAACAAATGCCGTGCTATTCCTAGGGTATGGGGCTTAAACGTTGGCACTAAGAGTCTATGAATTGGAAGAGACATTTTAAAGTCTCTACGTTGTCACGCTCACAGGTGGTTCTCGCCATCAATATTCAGAGTGTTGGACCCCTCCCTGCCATGTAGGCCCTGCCTGAGCAGGAAGTGGGCCTCAGGTGAGGAGATGGGGAGTCTGAGATGCCCACAGGACGAGACTAGGGACTGGCCCTCATGCATGGTTACTCCCCCTCCACCTGACCATCCAGGCTCGGTGTTGTGGGCACCTCGGGGTGACTGTCATGTGTCTGCCAGCCTCTGCAGTGGGGCACTCGATGGAGCACTGGTTCCACTGTTGACGTAGACCCCAAACTACTTCCTGCAGAAAGCCCTGGCTCCCTGCTCAGATCCCCTTCCCATCACTCCACAAGCACTGAGCAAACACCTTCAGGTTCAGAGTGGAACGTCAACCCTACTATGTATGTGCTCACTGGGTTTTCAAACACATAGGCCTCTCTTTAATCAGCAGTGTAAGATATCTGGGCTTCAGATAACCCTGACCTGGCCTGTCAGCCAGCCTCTATCAGAGGTCACCCTAAAAAGAATGATATTTAGGGAAGGCGGCCTGATCCTGGAGTTATCAAAGACACTTAGAAATAGTCATTGAATGAAATTCAACATTTGGACTTAGCCAGAATGAGACCCAGGAGTTCCAGCATCATTTCGCAAATCAGCATTTTACTTGAAAGCACTGCACATGGACAGAAGCAGGACCAGCTTCGACACAGAGTCTATATCCCAATCTAGCTTTCTGCAAACGAAGAACTGAGGTGGAAAAGCCATGAGGACTTTGTGGATCCCTTCCAGAAAGAGATGTCAGGGGAGGAGGTGTTGGCGGTTAAGATGTAGAGATGCAGGAGCCACCATTTAAGAGAGGACATGGCCTGACAAGCAGCCAGCCTTCTACTCAGGTAGGAGAGCTGTCACCAACAAGGAGCGACCTCTGGGCCATTTTAGCAGAGCAAAGATATGCACTGCCCAGCACTCAGAGCTCTGAGGATTCTTCTCTACACTGTGTTCCCTGTGGCTGCTGCCAGGTAAGGATGCTGTGTCCACCTGGTCTAAACACACCTCGGGCTGCCAGAAGACAAACTGCTGCTAACAGGTCCACTGAGGCTGGGATAGTCTGCGGGGCAGAGCACCTGGTGAGCAATGACAGCACCAACCTTCTTAGTTCTACTGGGTGTCTTTTATCTCTCCAATCTCCTAACATCCAGGAACTTTCTTCCATCCCAGGCAGAGGCCAAGTTGCCAAGCAACCTCAACAACTTACACCTGAAGTCTGAGTGGGTGCGGTTAAAATAAACATGGTGATAAAGTCACTGTAAGTTACAACGGGAGAGGCTAAAGATAAGACACACACAGACCTTTTAAAAAAGTGTCTGTATTTTTTATTCTGGCTTGTGAACACCACACTATGCCTTGACTTTGTTACTTACAGGTTTTAACCATCTTTATAGAAACCCAGCATGTCTACAAGCTCAGTGAGATGGAACTCCAGCAAACTGTGGCCCAAAGGAGAAGGAGCTCATGCACACTGCTTTCTCAAAGGGCCAGTTTGCACTTTAATTGTGACGTACAAAATCCTGGAGCAGGGGAGATGAAGACCTATGTGCACAGCCATGACTGACTTTGTCCATTTGTTAAATGACTGACGTTTATATTTCAGCCACCCTTGAGTTTCTTCTGGTCTGGAATCCCTTCTTCTCTAACTGAGCTTAAATCAATTCAGGGATTCTTGTAAGAGAGTATTTGTTTTGCTCCAGCCCCTTTTAATTCAATGTTGTTCAAGACTCCCCTTCTCCCCACCTCGCAATCCAGTACTACTGACCAAAGAACTTCTAAGGCTTATCTGTACATCACAAAGTACTACACGGAATGTGGTATTTCTATAGATGACCTGGAGTCACAGTGACTTTCCCGGTTCAGTCAGTTAAGCATTAACTAGAAGTTTTCTGCCTTCCATGCCCGGGTAAAATATCTGCAACCAGCAATGTTCTCTCCAGTTCTGACTCTCTGATTAACAACCACTCCAGGTACCACAGGGAACTACCCTGTGGGGCTGTTATCCTTTTCCTTCAGGACAAATGAGTAAGAAAATGGCATGGCTCAAGGATTTGGCAGAATGAAAACAGACCAATGAAGCAGGCAGTGTCCATGTTTATTGCAGAGTAACTCCTTTCCTCATCTCCAGGCCCTGGGCTCCGTCACCCGCTGGGCACACAGATCTTTGCTGTTAGCGGTCTAAGGAAAGCGCTCAGCCTCCCTGAAAATCTTCCCGGGGCACAGACCACAGAAGCTATAGATTCCCTCTATTCCTTGGGAAGTGCCCGATAGGGCAGAGGAGGGCAGAGGTGGTGTAGGGGTCTGCATGGCCAGTCTGTAAACTACCAAAAACGTAAGGAATTCAGTTATCTTAACCAAAATGTACAGCTGAAGGAGTAAGATGTGGAGACGACCAAGAAAGAGTCCCAGGCTTTCAGGAGTTCACGGGAGGGCAAACAAGTCGGCAAACAACTACAATCCGTGCAACAAGTACTCAAGCAGAGGTAGGGCCGGGCGAGGCAGCGGCGAATCGCTGAACTGTGAAGAGGGCAGGCCCTGCACCTCCCGTGAGACCTAGGGTGTAGTAAGGGGCAGGCTGCCCTGCGGTTCCAAATTTCCCCACCAACTCGTCCTGGGGCCTCGCACGGAGGCGTCCCAGGCAAAAGGGTCGGAATCGTGCTTCTCGGCACCCCTGCCCCTGGAGTCTGGGGTCGCGGCCCCCTCCTCACCCCGGGAAGCGTGAGCTCTGAGGCCGTCCCGAAACACCGCGGAAAGATCTGGGCTCCGGCTGGCGTGGGCCGCGCCCCCGGCCTCCCTCGAATGGACGGGCAGTTCCGCGCCCCGCCAGGGCCGCCTCGGTTCCCCTGCACCCCGGCAGTCCCACCAGCTGCGCTCCCCTGCCTCCCACGATCCCCGCCCCGGGCCGGGTTCGGCGCCCCACTGCAGGCCCGAGCCCGGGATACCTCACCTCGGGAGAGAGCCGGCGGCAGCGGACGGCGTTGTGGGGCTCAGTGCATCCTCGGTTCTCAGGGAGCCAGGAAGTGGGGCCGCGCGCAGCCCGCAACGAGTTATGTAACCGGTAGGGGCCGCAGCCTGGACGGAGGCGGCTGCCCAAGGCACTTCCGCCTCCCGCTCCGGGCCGGCGGCGCAGGCCCGAAGTCCATTGGCCACCGGCGCCCACGTGGGGCGCCACCTCTCGACGCCGACGCCGCCATCTTAGGAGCTGGCTGGCCGGGCGCGAAGCCGAACACAGGAGAGGCTGGGATGCCGGCGGTGGGGCTGGGGGCGCGCCTCCAGGGGGCGCGTCTGCTAGCGGCTGGAGAGGCTCTGAGAGCCAGAGGAAGGTCCGAGATCCTTCCGGACCCGGCCGAACTTTGAACTGCCCGAGCCTGGCGGGTGTGGACGCCGGGGGCGCGGTCCGGTTGGTAGCCGGCCGGCTCGGGTTTTTCGGGCGGGCACAGCTGAGCGTCCCCGCGCAGACCCGGAGGCTCACAGCCCTCCAGTTCCCGGCCAACACTTCCCTCGTTTGGGTTTGGGGCTTGAGCTTTTCCATCCCCAGCGGCTGGAGGGTTGTCAAGCCAGGGAAGCGTGATCGGAGGACCGACAGCGGCTGGTGGGCAGCGCCACCCCGCCCAGCGCCGGACGTCGGCCGGCAGCCAGAGTCCAGCTTCCGCAGACAGGCAGTTAAGGCTGTCGCCGTGTAAATGGGCGGGGGTCAGTTGCCCTCAAGTTGGAGGTTCTACATCACAAAACCTAACTTAAATTTTGTTGCTAAGGGACTCGTGTAGAGCAAACTCTGATGTTAACTTTAAAGGAGAGATTTATTCTTTGCCTTCAAATAACTTACAGTGGTAACAGGGCCAAAGGATGGAATCGGAAGGCTAAAATGATCAACCCTAAAAGGATTTAGTTCACATCCAAATGAATAAACGTTATCACAGATTAAAACAGTCTAAAATCACACTATCAGGACTTCCCTGGTGGTCCAGTGGGTAAGACTCAGGGCTCCCAATGCAGGGGGCCTGGGTTTGATTTCTGGTCAGAAAACTAGATCCCCCATGCATGCGGCAACTAAGAAGTCCGCCAAAGAAGACCCGGCGCAGTCAAAACAAATAAATAATAAATAAATAAATATTTTTAAAATAATAAAATAAAATCACACTATCTCATAAATGTTGAATGCATATTCTTTAACATTTTGACAAAGAAAATATACCTAAAGAGATTAGAAGTTTTAAAGGCAATTGGTATAAATAGATCGAGAGTAGTGGAACAAGGGGATGTAAAACAACCAGGATATTCTATTGTCTACATAATATGATGTTAGTGACTGATGGAATCTTGGTTTGTGTAAAGCAACTTATATTTCCTTTCTGTAACAGTTTCTGTAAGTTCCTATTTTTTTAAAGGCTGAAAAATCACGGGCAAATGAAAACATAATATCATTTACAACTCGGTAGAGTTACAGTTTTAAGTACTGCAAAGATGCTATTGTAAGCAAAGATGCTGTGGTAAACGTGTTTGGGTCCACTCAGAGCATTTCAAGCGCTCTATACAATTATATTTAGTGTGTGACTATTATAATCAAACTTGAAAAAAAAAGCTTTAATATAAATGAAGATAGAACAAGCAACAGTGAGGCGGGTATAAAATGCATACTTTGAAGTCCTACATACTTTGTAGAGATGGGCTGCAAATTTAGCTTCAGTCTTTCCAGAATCCACTTTGAAGAGAACTGGTTGGGAGATCCAGCGAGTCAGTGTGTCAGAGGTGGCTAATTGTCCCCTAGTATCCACTGTCTTCCTCCTCCTCCTCTCCCTTCTTTTTATTTATTTTTGATTGTGTCGCGTCTCAGTTGCGGCATGTGGGGTCTTTCATTGCGGGCACGCAGGCTCTTCGCTGTGGCAGGCGGGCTTCTCTCGAGTTATGGCACGAGGGTTTTTTTTTCTTCTCTCTCTCTCTCTCTAGTTGTGGCGAGTGGGCTCTGTAGTTTTCGGCACATGGGCTCTCTCGTTGAGGCCCACAAGCTCAGTAGTTGTGGCGCAGGCTTAGTTGCCCTGCGGCATGTGGGATCTTAGCTCCCCAATCAGGGATTGAACCTGCGTTCCCTGCATTGGAAGACAGATCCTTTACCACTGGACCACCAGGGAAGTCCCATCTTCCTTCTTTTTAAAAAGCAACTGCTTTCTCATATCCTCTTGTAGTACAATAGAACAGCACCCCCTATAGCAGGTAATAGCTGTCAAGCTGAGCTTATACTTCTTACCCTCCCTTGCAGCAATGTGAGGCTATATGCCAAAGTTTTTACTGATGGACAAGAGCGGAAGTGATGTGGACAACTTAAGTTCTTAAGCATGTCCTTAAGAGGAAATTGCTTAAATATTAATAATTGGTGAAGCTAGGTGAAAGGTACATAGGTGTTTACTGCATTGTTCTTTCAAATACTCAGAAGGTTTGAAAATTTTAAATTAAAAGGATGAAGTTTTAAAAAAAGAAAATTGCTTGTTTTCCTCATCCTTTCTCTCGCCTTCCATCATGTTCCCATCCATGGAACATGGGGGCAGTGGTAAACCCCTTCAATCACACAGGAAAGGCAAAACCCTTCCCAGGTCCTTGTTACTCAAAGTGTGGTCTTGTGGTCCAGCAGCATGAGCATCACCTGGGAGCTTGTTTAAAATGCAGAACCTCAAGCCTCACAAGACTGAATCAGAATTTGCATGAAGCACTCTGTAAGTGTAGCAGAGTTGACAACATTCTGTTGTTTCCAGGGTTCTACATAGAGCACTAATAAGATGACCTGTCAAAACTGAGAAGGGCATCTATATCCATTCAAACTTTAAAAGCACTTTCTAAAAAAAAATGAGAAAATAATGATAACTATTCCCCCAGGGTTTACTATGTGCTGGGCACTGTGTAAGCATCTTACGCAGGATCTCATTTATCCTCAGGACAATGGTTTCAGTCAGGTACCATATGTCACTACAAGGGATATTCCAGGTAGTTGTCCTCTTTAAAAAAATTCCACTCTATCCCATTGTGTGGGTGGTATTGACTCCACCCCAAAATGGTCCCTACTTTGGTCTAACCCGTTAAGTTCAACCCATTCTCCCTTGGCTCAGCGACTGGCTCAGATAACCCAGCAAGTGGGAATTGCTGACCACAGGAATTGGTTCAGGAAAGGTCTAATCAGCACTGAGCTCAATACTGATTGGTCCTCCAAGTCTTTGCCTTCCTGGTTTTTCTCTATTTTTGATGTGTTTTGAGATATTTCTTCCACTTGATCTAAGAGACCACTGGCTTTATGATGACCATCCTCTCCTTCAATTTACCTACTGAATGTTAATTAATTAATGAATTAATTAGGCCACACCACACCATGCGGCATGCGGGATCTTAGTTCCCCAACCAGGGTTCGAACCCGTGCCCCCTGCAGTGGAAGCGTGGATTCTTAACCACTGGACTGCCAGGGAAGTCCCTACTGAATGTAAATTTAAAAACAAAACAAAACATGCTTTTCAGTTCCAGAAAGTTTTGCTATAATCGAATCTCCTCCAGTCATCGTATTTGGGTAGAGCTGCCATCTGTCTCTTTCAGAAGTTCTATTTCCTCAAGAGCTGCCTATTCTGAGAGTTCTGCCAGCTCCTTCTCCCTCTGGCTGCCAAGTCTCTTCAAGTGTACTGTTATTCTTCTCTTGCCTACTCATGACTGTTTTTACCCTCTGGCCATGGGTCAAGCACAGAGATATCTGCAGGCACTACCAGTGGGGGGCGTCATCAGTCTCTACTTCTGCATTCGAGCCACGTTCCAAGCTGCCAAGAAGAGTGGTTCTCTGTGGAGCTCTTGAAGGGAAACCCTCAATTCCTGCCTCCTCAGCTGCAGAGCCCTTTCCCAGCTTTGGTGATAGGGAGGTAATCAGGCTCTGCTGGGTCAGGGAGAGCCGCAAGCTACCATCTCCATGGGCAGGCTCTGCCGTTCCAGAGCCCCGGGTGAACTACTCTAATTTTGGAATACATGCTCACTGTAACAAATAGGAATTAACTTTCTCTGCCGTTCCACAAACTTCCAAGGCCAAGATCTCTCCAGAAATTAAGGCAAGATTAAGCATAGTAATTTTCATCTCTCTCTCTCTGGTGCATAGAGGAATAAGGTCGGGTACCGCTGTCTTCTGCCAACCCTAGGTGATCCCAGCCACCCAGGGCCCTACTCACTGCTCTATCATAGATGGACTGCGGTTGGGGAGGCGGGGAGAGCAGGGGCTGGGGATAAGGTTTCCCTCCCAACACCCGGACATTCAGGTTGTAAGCAGTATTGCCACTAAAAACCTTGGACAGAAACCTGCAATATTTCAGATTATTTCCTTAGCGAAAATTCCTAGAATGTTATTTTTTTATATATATAATATATATTCTTCTTAAAAAATATTTATTTATTTATTTGGTTGCGCCAGGTCTTAGTTGAGGCAGGCGGGCTCCTTAGTTGTAGCTCCAGGGCTCCTTAGTTGCGGCTTGCCAGCTCCTTAGTTGTAGCACGTGGACTCCTTAGTTGCGGCAGGCAGGCTCCTTAGTTGTGGCTCCACGGCTCCTTAGTTGTGGCTTGCCAGCTCCTTAGTTGCAGCATGTGAACTCTTAGTTGCGGCATGCATGTGGGATCTAGTTCCCTGACCAGGGATCGAACCCAGGCCTGCACTGGGAGGGCAGAGTCTTATCCACTGTACCACGAGGGAAGTCCCAAATGTTGGTTATTTTTAATTGATTTCATTTTCAATTTGAAAACATTTCATTTTCATTTGAAAACAAATGCCACACTGCCTCCTGTCTCATACATCCTCACCAACATGGGATATTATCATTCCTTACCTCTCTGCACTCTAAGGGGAAAAAAAAAATCTCATTATTTTAATGTGTACTTCTTAGTAAGTTTTATCACTTTTTTCTATTTTTATTAACCATTTACATTTCATCTTTATATGATTTTTACAGATGTATGCAACATATTTTGGTTTTGGTTTAACTTGGGGGGATTTTATGACATAAACATTTTTTTAGAAGTACGCATGCCCTGGACTTCCCTGGTGGCGCAGTGGTTGGGACTCCGCCTGCCAACGCAGGGGACACGGGTTCAAGCCCTGGGCCGGGAAGATCCCACATGCCACGGAGCAACTGAGCCCATGTGCCACAACTACTGAGCCTGCGTGCCACAACTACTGAAGCCTGCGCACCTAGAGCCCGTGCTCCACAACAAGAGAAGCCACCACAATGAGAAGCCCGCATACCACAAAGAAGAGTAGCCCCTGCTCACAACTAGAGAAAGCCTGCACACAGCAATGAAGAACCAACGCAGCCAAAAAATAAATAATAAATAAATAAATTTTTTAAAAAAGAAAGAAGTATGCATGCCTATGGTAAAATTTTAAAAGCAGAACAAAAGGATATATGGTGAAAAGTAAGTTTCCTTCCCTCTGACTCTGAGTAACAGAGTTCTCCACTGTTACCAGCGTCTCTGCATGCTCTCAGAGACCTTATTTACACGGACAATATGATATTTTCATAAATAAAAAGCAAGTGTGAGTGAGATGAGGGCTGAGCTTGGGTACTGGATGCTTGTCCTCCCTTCTTCCTTCACTTAAGGTTAGCTGGGCACTATGCTGGGAGCTGTGGGTACCAGTAGTGACTGAGATGTGTTCTCTGCCTTTGAGAAGATATGTGATTACAAGACGGTTTGATGAGGGTTTCAACAGAAGCACTTACACAGAATAATGGAACTTTTTGAATGTAATCTGAGTGAACATGTAGTTTCTAAGTGTCTGCTATGTGCTACATACTGTGTTACAGTCCTTCCTCAATGTCCTCATTTACTCTTCCAATCACCCTGAAAAGTCAGTACTGTTGTCCCATTTTACAATGAAACACCCACCCAAGGCCTTTATAGCATGCAGAATGAAACTTCTCTCCCCAGGGGCACCATGGGGATGAAAGTCAAGAAACAAATTGGTTCTTCATTTAAAGACGTGATGTGTTCTCTTGGATCACAACCTTCCTGACACCCAGGAGGACAGCTGACTTACCAAAACCAGCCTTTCCAGGAAGACACCGAAAACATTTTTCCAGGATCCCAGAAACAGATCATGAACAAGCCACTTCATGGCAAGCCCTGTAGACAGTCAGCTTGTTGACTAGCATCTGCTTTGCCTGAGAGGACTCTGGACCTCCCTGGGAGCACTCCCAGGGGAGGAGAAAGGTTCCAGGAGACTGGCTGGAGGTGCAGTGGAGCAGTGGATTGTTCTGACTCATGGTTCTGATGGGTTCATTAATATTTACATGGATCATAAGAAATCTGTTGCATTTCTTTACACTAACAATGAAATATCAAAAAGGGAAGGTAAAAAAAACCCCAAAAAACAACAACCCCTTTTGAAATTGCATAAAAAAATAAAATACTTAGGAACAAAACTGACCAAGGAGGTGAAAGACTTATATGCTGAGAAGTATAAAACACTGATAAAGGAAATTGAAGATTATTCAAAGAAGTGGAAAGACATCCCATGCTCTTGGATTACAAGAATTAATATTGTTAAAATGGCCACGTTACCCAAAGCAATCTACAGATTTAATGCGATCCCTATCAAGTTACCCATGACATCTTTCACAGAACTAGAAAAAATAATCTTAAAATTTATATGGAACCATAAAAGACCCAGAATTGCCAAAGTGATCCTGAGGGAAAAGAACAAAGCTGGAGGCATAACCCCCCCAGACCTCAGACAATACAAAGCTACAGTAATCAAAACAGCCTGGTATTGGCACAAAAACAGACATATGGATCAATGGAACAGAATAGAGAGCCCAGAAATGAACCCACACACCTACAGTCAATTAATCTTCAACAAAGGAGGCAAGAATATACAATGGAGAAAAGACAGTCTCTTAAGCAAGTGGTGTTAGGAAAGCTGGACAGTCGCATGTAAATCAATGAAGTTAGAACACTCCCTCACACCATACACGAATATAAACTCAAAATGGTGTAAAGACTTAAATATAAGACTTGACACCATAAAACTCCTAGAAGAGAACATAGGCAAAACATTCTCTGACATAAATCATAGCAATGTTTTCTTACGTCAGTCTCCCAAGGCAGTAGAAATAAAAGCAAAAATAAACAAATGGGATCTAATCAAACTTACAAGCTTTTGCGAAGCAATGGAATCCACAAACAAAATGAGAAGACAATCTACGAACTGGGAGAAAATATTTGCATACGATGTGACTGACAAGGGCTTAATTTAAAAAATATACAAACAGCTCATACAACTCAATAACAACAACAAAAAAAACCCAATCAAAAAATGGGCAGAAGACCTAAATAGACATTTCTCCAATGAAGACATACAGATGGCCAATAGGCACATGCAAAGATGCTCAACATCACTAATTACTAGAGAAATGCAAGGGAATTCCCTGGCAGTCCAGTAGTTAGGACTTGGCGCTTTCACTGCCGAGGCCCAGGTTCAATCCCTGGTCAGGGAATTAAGATCCCACAAGGGCAGCACGGCTGAAAAAAAGAAAGAGAGAGAGAGAGAGAAATGCAGATCAAAACTACAATGAGGTACCACCTCACACCAATCAGAATGGCCATCATTAAAAAATCTACAAATAACAAATGCTGGAGAGGGTGTGGAGAAAAGGGAACCCTCCTACACTGTTGGTGGGAAGGTAAATTGGTGCAGCCACTATGGAAAACAGTACAGAGGTTCCTTAAAAAACTAAAAATAGAGTTGCCATATGATCCAGCAATCCCACTACTGGGCATATATTACCCAAGGGGAAAGGGGTCGGGGAGGGATAAATTTGGAGTTTGGGTTAGCAGATATAAACTACTATATATAAAATAAACAACAAGGTCCTATACTGTATACCAGAGGAAAATATATGCAATAGTCTGTAATAAACCATAATGGAAAAGAAAAAAAAATAAACAAAGTAGATCTACATGGGCAAATATAAAAAAAATCTCTCTAGATATACTTAAGTGTAAAGAAGCAAAGGCTATAACACATTTGTATTGTAAAATAAACAATGGGAAAAAATTTGCATGAATCAAAGCCAGTACAACTAAGAACCAAATATTTTGCTTCCAGGGGGAGGGATAAATTGGGAGATTGGGATTGACATATACACACTACTATATATAAAATACATAACTAATAAGAACCTACTGTATAGCACAGGGAAGTCTACTCAGTACTCTGTAATGACCTATATAGGAACAGAATCTAAAAAAGAGCAGATATACGTATAACTGATTCACTTTGCTGTACAGCAGAAACTAACACAACATTGTAAACCAACTATACCCCAATACAAATTAATTTCAAAAAAATAAAATAAGTTTTGCAAGGCAAAAAAATAATTTGCTTCCAAAAAAATTCCCTTTGGGTGTAAAATGATGCAAGTGTATAAGCTGGATCACCAAGAATGATACTGATTGCTGCAATTAAAACCAAGACAGAAGTGGCCACTTAGCCTGGACTAAGAGGGTCAGGCCAGTATATTGGGAAGGTCTGATTCTCCATTTTTATTGTCAGTGTACCCTGAGACTGGGCTTACCAGTCAGGCTCACAAAAGACTGAGGCTTAAACCAAATTCTGGTTTACTTGTTTATAGTCAAGAGTCACTGGAATGCTCTTAACCCTGCTCCAGACACCTCCTTCTCTCTTAGTGTTCCTGGGAAAATAGACTGCTAACCAGAAAGTTCTTGGTGAGCAGCGTATAAAGAGGAAAGAAAAGAGAGCCTTAAGGGAGATCTTTTACTCAGGCCTTTCTCAAAGGTCAGGAACGCTTGCCCCACAAGTCCATGTTCCTTGTGTCTGAGCAGTGCCGGAGGGTTGCCAGACTCTTGCTGACTCTTCTTTCTCTTGGCTCCATTCAGACTAGGCCGCTCTGTAAACACATTACTTTTCAGATCCATAAATCACGACTTAACTTCCCAGGCTTTCCTTAAGATTACTTTGTAAAAAATTTTTTATTATTTATTTATTTATTTTGGCTGCACAGGCTCTTCGTTGCAGCGTACAGCCTTCTCTAGTTGCAGTGCACAGGTTTCTGTAGTTGCGGCACGCGGGCTTAGTTGCAGTATGTGGTATCTTAGTTCTCCGACCAGGGATCGAACTGGGGCCCCCTGCATTGGGATCGCAGAGTCTTAACCACTGGACCACCAGGGACGTCCCGAGGTTACTTCTTATTGCTGCAGAAACACGATTTTATCTTCATTTTCCCCATTTAATTCTCAAAATTCAGCCTTATTCCCCTCTTTCAAGTTCTTGGGAAACGCCTCATTACAGGAAGCTATCTGTGGATTACATTGAGGTATCTGATTGCTAAAGTGCCAATACACAACAGCTTTATTTAGAAACCTTTTCAATTATAAAGCTTATACTTTTTGAGCAGTTCTTTTATGCCAAGTGTTATGCAACATATTTTCTTTTAATCTTCCCAATAATCATCTGAGGCAGTTACAATCATTACTCCTATTTTGCAGATATGGAAACTAAGGCTTAGAGAGGTTAAATAATTAACCCAAGATGTTATAGCTGTAAAACTGTTAGGAGCAATTTCAACCCAGGCAATCTGACTCCAGAGCCCTGGCTTAAATAATCTGCTAATTATGGAAGAAATACATACTCACTGTAATAAATAAGAAAAATATAGAAAAAAGTATAAAGAAGAAAAAATTACCCTTTGCTCATCATCCAAAGATAATCACTCAACATTATTGTTTCCTTATTGCTCTTTTCAGTATATTTTCAATAATTATGATGGCATTTTATGTACAATTTGGTATCCCATTTAAAAACTTATATTGGGGTCTTCCCTGGTAGTGCAGTGGTTAAGAATCCGCCTGCCAATGCAGGGAACACGGGTTTGAGCCCTGGTCTGGGAAGATCCCACATGCCACGGAGCAACTAAGCCTGTGCGACACAACTACTGAGTCTGTGCTCTAGAGCCCACTCGCCACAACTACTGAAGCCCGCGCACCTAGAGCCCGTGCTCTGCAACAAGAGAAGCCACCACAATGAGAAGCCCACGCACCGCAACGAAGAGTAGCCCCCACTCGCCACAACTAGAGAAAGCCGTGCACAGCAACGAAGAACCAAAGCAGCCAAAGATAAATAAATTTATAAAGAAAAAAAAACGTATTGGAAGCATTTCCCCATATTATCAAAAACTCCTTATATATATAATCTTAATTGGATGCAATCTTTCCTCCTGAAAGAGAGGAAAAATACTTAGAAATCAGGTCATTTTTCTCCAGTTTTTCTCTACTGTAAATAATTCTGCAATGAACTTCATGTTTTCCCATCCATTTCCATTCATCTTTTTCCATATTCAACATATTTCCTTAGGATAACATGGCACTTATTGCCAGCTGTCCCGTGTCTACCTCCTCCTTCTTTCTCATTGTAATAGAACTTGTGCTTTTTAGCTGGGTGTGGGCTACCAGAGTGATACTATGCTTCTTAGCCTCCCTTGAGCTAGGTGTGGTTGTGACCACGTGACTAAGATCTAGCTAATGGAATGTGAACAGAAGTGATAGGTGCAACCTCCCAAGTTCCACCCTGAAAAGGAAGGGACATGCCCTCCCTTTCTCCTTCCTGTTGGCTGCAATGCAGGTGTGATACTGAGCCATACTGGGTGAGAGTCATGCTTAAGATACTAAGCACTCTAAGATAGTGGAGCACAAAGCAGAAGGAGCCTGGGTTCCCAGCAACTTTCCAGAGCATAGCTATCAGACCAGCTTGGATTGTATGTGGGAGAAAAATATATTTCTATTTGTTTAAACCAATGTTATTTTGAATTTCTTAGTATAGTTAATGAAATCAGATGCCCAGTTAAAACATAGATTTTTAGAATTAAATTTACAGAGTCAAATGGTATGAATAGTTTTCAACCACACAATGCATACAATAGGGGCAAATTACAAGAGTATACTGAGTATACTTGCTTACCCACCGACCAGCAAAGTAAAAGCTTTTGTCTCACTAAACCCCCTCTATCATTCAGTATTAATAATTTTTTAAATGTTGACTAGCAAGATGGGTTTCATTTGAGTAGGTTCCCTCTGACTATGAGTGCACCATCCACAGCAAGGCAGAGCAGGCTTTTACATCTTGTTTATCCTTTTGCTGTTAATTGTAGTTATAATCACTCTTACAAAACTTTTTTGATTGTTTTTTAAATCTATGTACTGGATTGTTTAAGTGATCTTCAGTCCTTTTATACATTTGCCTTTCCTATTGTGATTTTCCCATTCCTATAGATCCTTGCCTCTTTTCTATTTAAGGAAGACTTTTCAATTATTTCTTTTAGGGCAGGTTTAGTGTGGCTGTATTCTTTTAGTTTTTGCTTAGGACACAGCAGGCTTTGACTCACTCCCTGGGAACTCTTCTCTGCACTCCGGCTGGCTCAGTCCCCCGTCCCTCCAAGTACAGCCATTCTTATGCTGCAGGGGAGAAAGAGGCAGGCCATCACTTTGCTCCTGGCCACGCCATCTCTGTAACTCCTAGGCCAAGTGTCTCAGACAAGTCTGATCTCAGAATTCTCAATCTGATGGGCCTTTTCGGGGAAAATGAATTATCTGAGCACATAGTCCTCTAACCTACTATCCAACCCATCATTTCTTCTCCGTCCTCACTGTGTTTAACCTGCATTCTCTGTAGATCTCATTACCCTCCAGGAATCTCTGGTTGCAGCTTCTGTTTGCAAGAATTAATCAGTATCAGTAGATCTAGAACCTTTCTTTGGAAACGTCTCTGGCCTCAGTGACTGAAAAAGAATCCTGCTAGAGTTGATACGGAGCAAAGCCACTTTCTGGTAATGGGATTAACGTACTGGGGGTACATTTTAGAGCCCTGAGCTTCTTTCTGATGAAGGACCTCCTGCCCAGCTAGAGGTGATCCTAGCTTCAAATCATGAGAGCCTCTTATTCTTGGTGAAAGTAAAACCTGCAGGCATGAGCTACAGCCATCATTCCCCAATTAGAGACAAACTAGTGAACCCAGCTTTCTAACTGCTCAGTCAGGCATTTTGGATACTTATGAGAAAAGCCTCTTGCTGAAGTCAGGAAAAAAGATTATTCTTGCTTGTCTAGACTCCTTTGGTGCACTGTGAGAAGACCCTGTCAACTTCCCATTGGTAGTAAAATCTCATGAAGGATACACTAAAGGCTCTAAGCAGTGGTCCCCAACCTTTCTGGGCCCAGACACCGGTTTCATGGAAGACAATTTTTCCACAAACAGCGGTTGAGGGGGGGGGTTGGGGAATGGTTCAGGCGATAATGCCAGTGATGGGGAGCGATCGGGAGCGGCAGATGAAGCTTCGCTCGCTCGCCCCCTGCTCACCTCCTGCTGTGCGACCCAGTTCCTAACAGGCCACGGACCGGTACCGGTCCACGGCCTGGGGGTTGGGGACCCCTGCTATAGGAACAACAGACATACTTATTTTTAAGTAATAAACCCTAAAAAGCAGTACCATCTGGGAATGTTAAAAACACCAAACCTGGGAATTCCCTGGCGGCCCAGTGGTTAGGACTCAGCACTTTCACTGCTGAGGACCAGGTCTGACCCCTGGTCTGCGAATCAAGATCCCGCAAGCTGCGCAGCATGGCCAAAATAACACCAAACCTAGTGAGTAATTCATTCTGGAAGTCATGTTTAAAATTACCAAGGAAAAAATATATACTTAACAATAAATAGTGATAATGTCTGGGTGATAAGAATGTGGTGCTTTTATTTTCTATTTTTTTATCTGTATTTTCTAACTTTCTAAAATGTACATATACTGTTTTGTAATAATAAAAAGTTACTTTTAATTTTTAAAAAGATGATGTGATCTTCAGAGAGAAAGCAGATATTTGGCTATGGAAAGAATTTTAATACATACAGATTATTATTATTATTGGTATGTTAGGGGCTGAAATGAAGAAACTTGTCAAAGGGTTGTGGCAGAAGAATTTTTAAGTTTGGATGATTAAAATCTGTCACTTGAACTTCTAATGGATATATGGTCAAGCACCTCTGATTTTTAAAAAATCAAGTTAGAAAAATAAATAAATAAAAAATCAAGTTAGGTATATAATTCAGTCTTATTCTTTCAATCTTGGTCTATCATAGACTTTGTATCTCATCTCTTTCCTTTTAGCAAGATCAAGCTTTCAAGCTTCTTCTTTCTTGATCGACTTGTTTAGTTTTGGTAGTCAGAAGGCCTAGGGAAGATTTTGCTCCTCTCCTGTTTCAAAGATAACTCTCTGGTTACCCAGTGAGTTAATACCACAGGCTTAATTTCTAGTCATTGGAAACTGGGTTTATCTCTTTGTAATAATGAGAACAGGATTCAAAGGAAAGGGCCATTAGAGCCACTTGTTCTTGGTGAAAGGGCCACAGATCAAAATCAGGAGGATCTAGACCCAAATGAGATATCTCTGACATAAGAATACCATAAAATTAAGTACAAAGGAAGAGGGGAAAGAGGACTACTTGAACAGCTCCGTGATTACATGGTGAACATGTACCAGGCCATTAGCTCTTCTTCAACATTTACACTTTGGGTTGGTCTAGCCTGTAGGAAAGTTTGTCCTTATCATTCTTCCACCTGTCCTTTCAGCACCTTTTTCCTTCCTCCTGGGACCCCCAGATACCTCTTTTGTGACCCATCCCCACAAGGCCTAGCTCTACCTGTAAAGATGTCACTTGTGGCAGATACTGTTAGTTAACCTGTCTATTCTTCGTCCTTCTTTTTATTTTCCAACAGAGCCCTGATTTTGTGTAGGTAGATGGTCAGGAGAGACTGGGTCCCCTGGAGGTGAACCATGATGGGTGTAAACCAATACAGTAGCTAGTCTTTTTACTCTTGATAATGATTGGTTTAGGACTGGTACATGACACAATGCTTGTCGGCATGTATTACGTGGATTCCATTGCCATCTTCCCCAACATGCTAAGGATGGCAGAGGAGAAATATGGAAGTATTGGGACCATGATGGTGTCATTACGCCATTGAATTAATCAACCTATAACTGCCCTACCTTTGAACATTTTGTTGGGTTTTCTGTTACTTGCAGCTGAAACTTTCCTATCTGATATTCCACCAAATCCCGTTACTTATTTTGTCAACTCTGATAATATTGTTTCAATTAATATGCAACCACTCCTTGAGTAACCTTTTAGGTACAGGAACATGCCTGGCACAAGAATAAGAAAATATATTGAGACGTATTCAGAATTTCCTATTAAGGTAAATATCACCCTTGTTTTTTCAGACACCTTTGTAAACTGACAACTTCTTTGAAACTACCCTCTGAGGAAAGGCTTCTGAGTTCTTTGCAGCTGAGGAAAGCAAAGTTGTATATAGGCCAAAATTACACAAGCAATTAGTGGCAGAGCTGCGGAAGGAGCTCAATTTTCTAATTCCAAATCCCTACACCACGGCACCCAGTGCCAGTAAAGTGGAAAATATGTGGCAATGGGGCAGGTCGAATGTGAGGTATTAAGAGGCCTACAACGTCCCGCGAAGCAATCCGATGGCTCTACTACCGCTTGAAGTCCGCTGTGGCTCCGAGCCTGATACGGCTCGGTTGGGCTGCCGTCGCCGGGCACAATGCCCCTAGAATACACTGCGTTGGAGACGAGCAACCGGCCTGCGCCGACCTGAACTTTGTCCACCCAGAAGACACCCCTTTACATTCCATGGCCACGCAGTCCGCCCAAGACACAGCGGACTACTCAGGCTAAGACTAGGACCCGCACTCCTGGCCACTCAGGCATCTCACCTAGGCCGGACCAAAGTTTCGGACCCACAGGGTACTGCCGGCCGAACCCACATTTCAGTACCGATACTCTTCAGGTTCCGGATTCTCTCCGTCTACTTGCTTTCCTTCTTCCCTGAAACATTACGTCCCTCTGTGGTCACGCTAACGCTCCACTTCACCAGGTCCGCCGGCACGAAGCTCACGGGGGGAGACCCAGACAGCGGAACCGGAAATGCTTGGAAAAACTGAGGGAAAACTACATTTCCCAGAATGCCGGGTGAGCCGGGGGCGGGAGGTTTCCATTAAGGCGCCCGATTGGTCAAAACTCAAAAGGGACTGCCCCCTCCTAGGTCACGCTAGCCAATCAGAGGCAGATCTGCGTAAAAGCATGGGGGTCGGCCGCATCCGGCGGCTTTCCCGGCAGGTCCAGCGTAGGGGAGCATGGGAGCGTGGGAGCCTAATGGTGGCGCCGTCTTTCGGTCTCGAGTCTCGGCTGGGCGTCGCTTTCTGTTGCTTTTGCCTGGATAGCGGGAGGCTTCCTGAGATCTTTAGTCTCGGAGCCGTAAGTGGGGCCCGGCCGGCCCGGGAGTCGGCCTTTCCGAGGCTGGGCCGGGGAGAGGAGTCATAGGCTCAGGTCTTAAAGGGTGTGGGGATGCGAGGGGGTGCGTGGAGGAGCTTGGCAGCCGAATTGGCCCCTCCAAGTACTATTTTCTCCCCCCCCCCCAGATCTGTCCCGAAGTCCCTGTGGCGACTTGAAGACACTACCACCCCTCAAGATGGCATCCACACTCCCTACAACCGGGGCCCAGGTGAGACCGGGTCCCTTCTCTCGGTCCAAGTTCCGGTCGCTCCTTTCTGGCCTCTGCCTGGCCTCTTTTGGAGGAGGGTGAGGCACGCCCGTGATGCGAGGGCTCCTGATCCCCAGAGAGCCCTTTCACCAAGCTGTCTTTGTTCCTACCAGGCATATAGGAGAAATGGCTTATCAGAGCCTTCCTTTTAGAACCACCAACTGGGAGCAGGGCCCATTGGAGAAGGCTACTACAGGGTACCTCAAAGTGTCTTTCTGGAATGCTGCTCAAACTTACAGATTTCTAAGCTTCATTCCACACCTGTTGAATAAACAGAAACAAACAGAAACCCGAGGTGATTCTTAATCACACCAGAGCTCTATTGATTTATAAGTTTGGTAAACTTAGGGAAGGAGGAATAGGCCTGGATATGATGCTGCAGTGAGCTTAGCCATGAGTGTGACGAAGAAGAAGGAGAGGGACCAGCAAAGGGAAGGATGTTGGGAGAACACTGGACCTCCTGTCCTGTCATGAGTCTTCCCGGGCTGCTCAGTCTTCTCCTTTCCCTTAGAGCATCCCTACGTAATGGTTTCCTTAATGGTTCCCTGAGAGTTGTTCCCTCATCTTTTCTCCTCTAATAGGCTCTTCTAGAACTTCTCCCAGTTTACCGTTTTGGCCCTTATACCACTACCTCCAGTGGTCCATTTTTACTCTTTCCTTCCTAATCCCCACCTCCAGCCCTCAGAACCCATTCATACCCCCTCGCCAGCACTCAGGGACCTTTTCCACCAAGCCCTTTTCTCCCTTGCCTCTGATGTTTCTAGCTCTTCTCAGCCTTCCCAGACTGAGTAAGGGGGTAGCTTTCCAGCTTCTTGTCCTGAGATGGGCTCTCATGTTGTTTCAGGGACCAGTGCTGTTTGAGGACCTGGCTGTATATTTTTCTCAAGAGGAGTGTGTGAGTCTGCACCCTGCCCAGAGGTCCTGCAGCAGAGACACGCCACAGGAGTGTTTGGAGGATATGGCCTTGATGGGTAACATAGTTGTTTTTCCTGCATTTTTGAACTTTGGTCATTTCTAGGATTAGGATTGCATATCTCATCCACATGTTGGTATGGGGGAGTGGGACCTACCCCTGAGTGATTTATGTGGACATGACAAGAACTTGCATGAGAGTGCAATTTTCAAAGGGTGAGTTGATTCTTAAAAGGCAAAAATTGGCAATTCCCTGATGGTCCAGTGGTTAGGGCTCGGTGCTTTCACTGCCAGGAGTCCCGGACAGGGAACTAAGATCCCATGCAAGCCATGCAGCAGGGCAAAAAAAAAATTAGGGACTTCCCTGGTGATGCAGTGGTTAAGAATCCACCTGCCAAAGCAGGGGACATGGGTTCGAGCCCTGGTCTGGGAAGATCCCACATGCCGTGGAGCAACTAAGCCTGTGTGCCACAACTACTGAGCCTGTGCTCTAGAGCCCGCGAGCCACAACTACTGAGCCCACGAGCCACAACTACTGAAGCCCGCACGCCTAGAGCCCGTGCTCTGCAACAAAGAGAAGCCACAACAATGAGAAGCCCGTGCACCACAATGAAAAGTAGCCCCCGCTCTTGCAACTAGAGAAAGCCCATGCGCAGCAGCAAAGACCCAACGCAGCCAAAAATAAATAAAAATAAATAAATTTATTTTTTAAAAAATTAAAAAATTTTTTAAAAGGCAAAAATCCTGTCTAATACAGTGACTGTGGTTTTACATAAGACCTGGTAATCTTTCCAGATATTTGTTACGGTCAATTCACAACTTTACTTGTGAAACTCCATTAGTATGGGTTACTATTATTTGCTAAAGGTTGGAAATCGCTTTAATCCTAAGGGGATGGTGTGCCTTTCTCACCTAAGAGGAACTATAATGTAGAAACATTCCTATGCCTGAGTAGATTTTATCCTTGACTAGGGTTGACTATTTGAACTTTCCCAGAACTCACATTTTATATTTTCTACTTCTGTCTTCATCATTTTGTTTTCCTCTACCTTCTTGAACATGTGAAGCATATTTATAATAGCTCTTTAAACATTCTTTCTACTAGTTTTATCATCTGTGTCATTTCTGGGTCTGCTTTTGTTGATTGATTTTGCTTCTAGTTACGGGTCATATTTTTCTGCTTCTTTACATGCCTGGTAAGTTTTGATTGGATGTTGGACATTGTGAGTTTTATGTTGTTGTATGCTGGCTTTTGCTGTATTTTCAAAACAATTTTTGGACTTTGGGGTAGGGTGCTAATTTATCAGTAAGTTACTTGGGATCAATATGATCCTTTCAAGGCTTGCTTTTTGCTTTGTTAGGGTGTGTTCAGAGCAATCTTTAGTCTAGGGCTGATTTGGCCTGCTGCTAAGGCAGTGTCTTTCTAAGCATACTGCCTGATGCTCTGTGTGGTAGGGAGTCTTTCCAGTTTGGCTGGTGGGAACATGAGCTATTGAACTATTATGTGAATTCTGGAGATTGCTCTTTCTATTCCTTTTTGGTGGTTCTTTCCCTGACCTGGGGTAGTTTCCTCAGATGCATTTACAGACTAGTACGCAGCCAGAGTCTTAAGGGGACCCCATCTAGATGCCCAGAGCTCTCTGCCTGGGCATCTGCCTCTTCTCTGGTATTTTGCTGTCAAATTCTAGCAGCCTTGGCATTCCTGAACTTGGTCTCCTTGAATCAGCAAAACCACTGAAGACTGGATTTCCACACACTGCCCTGCAGCCCAGAAACCCTTTCCAGGCAGTGAGCTGGGGCAGTCATAGGGCTGTTGCTTTGGAAGGAAAGATCCCTTTTGGATTGATATATTGGCTTTATAAATTAAGAATATTTGGGAAAATATTAAAGACTAATGCTTTTGGGCAGGCCTGAGTTTTGTCAGCCATCCTATAGCTTCCTGGTCCTCTGTGTAACTAGTTTGTTCTTTCCCAAGTACTACTTGAGGGTGTTTATGTTTTGCTTTGTTTTGTTTTTATCAACAGGAGGAGAAGGCAAGATTGAGATTAATCAGAAGCTAAGGCTAGAATCTATGGGACTTGAAGAGCTTGCCCTAGAAAAATACTCCATTGCTGTGCCCCTTGTCTATTACCCAGAAAATTCCTCTGAGCATGGAGTTGGAAACCTTGAAAGGAAAATGTCAGGTAGAACTCCTGCTTTCAAGAAGAGGTTCATAAGCCTTTTAGTTACCATTGAAAACCACACCCCTTTGATAGAACTATCTCAGTGTTTAGGAACCAGAGCACTTTCTGAAATTCTTGAATTTCCCGGGGAAGAAGCCAAAAATTCATACAAGTGTCCTGAATGTGACCAAAGCTTCAGTGATAGTTCATACCTTGTTTTGCATCAGAAAATGCATTCAGGAGAGAAAAAGTATAAATGTGGTGACTGTGGGAAGATTTTCAATCACAGAGCCAACTTGAGAACACACCAGAGAATCCACACCGGCGAGAAACCATATAAGTGTGCCGAGTGCGGCAGCAGCTTCCGCCAGCACTCACATCTGTCTCGGCACATGAATATCCATGTAAAGGAGAAACCCTACACCTGTGGCATATGTGGAAGAGGTTTCATGTGGCTCCCAGGATTGGCACAGCATCAGAAAACCCACGCTGCCAAAAAAGCCTGTGGTAAATGTTTTGGTCAGAAAACAAATCTGGCTTTGCCTGAGAAAAGGCACGGGTCAGCCAGCCAGCACCCATGCAGTCCGAGCGGGAAATGCTTTGGGCAGCCCTCGCACTTGGCCCTCCCCGAGCGGGGCCACGAGGACAACCCTGAACACTGCAGCGATTGCGGGGAAAATTTGCTTTCGTTCTCAAAATTCGAACCCTTAAAGTGTCCTGAGTGTTCGATGACCTTTCTTCGTATCTCTGAGCTTATCTCCCATCAAAGAATTCACAGAGGGGAGAAGCCCCATAAATGCAAACCCTGTGCAGAAAGTTTTATTTCGGACTCAGAGCTTGCATGCCACCAGAAGAACCACACAGGAGAACCTTATAAATGTACCGTGTGTGGGAAAAGTTTCAGGTTGAAAACACATCTCATTGTCCATCAGCAAACCCATGCGCAAAACACCACGTAAATATAGCAAGTTTTCATTAATGCTTGTGCTTCTCAGTATTTATACTGAAAACTGGGGCACAGTTACCCTTTATGTGCCAGGTACTGTGCTAAGCATTTTACACACATTCCATGTAATATATCATTTAATTTTCACCACCACCTTGATTTAGGCACCATGATTTCGGTTTTATAATGGAGGAAGCATAGTCAGTGTCACAGCTACTGAACAAAGCCAGAACTCTAACTCAGTAGCTCAGTTACTATCCAGATTCCATTTGTATGAGCCGGAGAAAGATACAGAACTTATAAAAAAAAAATTCAGTTTTCACTAAAATGAAGGTTATTGCTAGAGTTCTTTTAATTTTGTTTACGTGGTTTCTAAGTAAGTTTTAGAAGGCAAATTTATTTATTGTTTGCTAGTTCTGCAGATCTAGGATCTAGGAAAGTAAGTACCTTTGTATCTATTTTATACTTTTTTTTTTTTTGCTGTAACAATCAGAATGTAATGTTTGTATGAGATTATTGTTTTACATATGAATTTCTGGAGGGGTTTGGAAGCTTTTTTCCCTCCATGTGAAGTGTTCCCAAATGGGTTGGACTAGTTAGTGTCGAGATGGCTGTTAGTATCCGTGAAGTTAGTATCCATTCTCAGATCTGATGCCACTGGCCTTTGTGATTCAAGTGTTTGGAAGGAATTTTAGCAATCTGACTACAGCCCTTTCTGGTGCCTGGACTTGAGCAATGGAAAGGTACTTGCTTCTCTCTAAGAGGATTTACCTCCAAGTCTTTACCAAAGCACATCACCTGCCTTGCTATGAATAACAGTAACCCTTGTTTAGTGTGCATGCTCAATACTTCAGGTATATTAATTTAATCTTCAGAATAAATCTGACAGAAAAGGACTATCCTCGTTTCGTAAATGAGTAAGTAGAGCCCCTGGAGGATACAATCAGTACATTGCCCAAGACACAAAAGTAGCAACATGCTGAAGCTGGCATTTAACCTCTGGTCTCTGCTGTCAGAGGCCATGTGTTCAGCGACATTGCGTTATATGTTGGCATTTGCACCACATGTTAAAACTGCAGGCAGCTGGAGGACTGAGATGGGTGGGTGAGGATGGTCATCATGGAGGCTACCCTGTGCACGTGCTTCATTCCCTTAGTGCTTCATCCCAAGCCTGACTTAACGTGTATGGTTACAAAGCAACTGAAAGACTGTTCAGGACTTGAGGTTCAAACTCCATCCCTATAATCAGAGATTGCAAACTCTACAGAGTATAGTTTTAGTTTAGTTTGAGTTTAGTTTAGGTTTTAGTTGAGTTTGGTTTAAGAAAAAAGTTTTTCTTCCTCATATCCAAAGAAAGATACATACAGAAAATTGTTAGAGCTTAATCAAAATACTTGAAAATATATAGATACTGCTGTTACATGTAAATACTGGAGCAAAATATTGTTAAATGGAATGGTTATTAATGTTAAAGAACCAGGGGATCTTGTAAATGTTACATTCATGTGGAATTTCTCTTTAAAGCAAATTTGTGTACCTCTCAGCAAAGCAGCATTTAAAGGGGTTTTTGATTGGGATGTGAGAATGGTCTTATTCTATATAAATGGTATAAAAGTATGGCATTTACTAAAATAGGATTATCACTGGGAAACCTCAGGAGTAATAATAGGCCTCTTTAGGACTAATTGGAGGAAAGTAGTACCTGGAAGGTAGGGTCTTTCTACTGAACAGCAGATTGAGAACTGAATGTACAAAAAGGTGCTGGCTACTGCTGTAAGCTCTTAACACTGATTAGAGGCAGGAAGATACTGTTGGTGAGGAAAAGGGAAACCAATAGCCCTAACCCAGCTCACCCACTCCTTTCCCCCTTTTCCTCATTCTTCTTTTGCCTCTTGTTTGCAGATCCACAGTTGAGACCCTGTGCTCTGTATGTCAAGGTCACACTTGGCTCATTGTTTCCCATGTCTCCACTCTTAGGATACAGGACACCAGTCTGCCGGGCCTTTGGGGTCTCAAATAAAAAAGCGAGGTCTTCTATAGGTTCTTCTTCAGCAAGTCTCTCTGTCTGAGGTGGTTAGAGTTGTGTAGAAAGATGGTCTCCAGTTAGGTTTCTTATCAGCCAGCTCTGGGATATAAACACCTTTGCTAAATATCAGAAAGTACTGCCTCCCTGCTTTCCTGCTTCTGCCTTCCGTGGGAGCAGCTGGCACAGTGCGCCACTGGCACATAGTAGGGGCTCCCATATTTCAGTTAACTGAAGAGTTGCAGGGTCGGGGATGAAATTGGGAAAGAGGTCCCTAGTAGCAGAGTTGCTGCAGAAAGAAGTAGAGAAGACTATTTTAGAAGGCGTTTGGACAGAGTGGCGCTGACCTGAAACATGGAAGCTGTCATCCTTTCCTTTGCTCCTAAGAAAGTACAGGGGAAGGTGAAAATTCATACCATCAATGACGTTCTGCACTCAGCATGGGAAGTTACCTTTCCAGATGAGGTTTCCTTCCCAATTAACTTCAGTTTTTACATTTTTGTTTTCTAGATTTTGGAAGATTATGCCAAACCTCCACAAGAGATTAGAAAAATATCTTTTACAAAGACTAATATATACATGAGTATAATTAAAATGCCTTTTTGGTGTAATATTGTTAATGATTGTTATGCGGAGGAAAAAAAAAATCCCTGAGTGTCAGCTACTGTGAAAGAGGCATCTTTTCAGTTGTTGCTTTATTGTGCACTTGCACCTAAATCCATTTGCTGGATGTAATTCGAGCTGCTCTGAGCCCAAGGAGTTGAAGGAAGCGGTCAGTATCCATCAGTGAGACCCATGCTGGTTTTATGCAGATGGCTTTTTCACCCTCTATTTACAGTGTTAACTGACAGGTTTCACAGATGGTCATTAATTCAGAGACATCATTAGCCTACCATGTTTTTTTGTTGTTTTTTTTTAGCCACAATGCTACTTTTTTTTTTTAATTAATTAATTTATTTTTATTTTTGGCTGTGTTGGGTCTTCGTTTCTGTGCGAGGGCTTCCTCTAGTTGCGGCAAGCGGGGGCCACTCTTCATCGCGGTGCGCGGGCCTCTCACTATCACGGCCTCTCTTGTTGCAGAGCACAGGCTCCAGACACGCAGGCTCTGTAATTGTGGCTCACGGGTCCAGTTGCTCCGCGGCATGTGGGATCTTCCCAGACCAGGGCTCGAACCCGTGTCCCCTGCATTGGCAGGCAGATTCTCAACCACTGCGCCACCAGGGAAGCCCCCATGTTACTTTTAATGAATACTTGGATGAAAGTTAATATAGGGATGAAAAACTAAATGCAGGAGTTTATTGCTAGGAACAGTCGGTTCACAACATTTTGCAGCATGGATGTTAACACAGGCAGAGTGAAAACTTTGTACTGAAGAATTCAATTGTTGAACAAATTTCTTTGGTTTTGTTGTTGATGCAGTGATGAAAATGTGTATTAAAGTCCTTAATGTGATTGCTGGACTATCAGGTTCTCTAACATCCGTCATTGATGAAACAGCATTATTCCCATAGCCTGCAGATGTTAAGTTTACATTTTGTAATTAAAGAAACTGTGGAATTTAATTGTTATTCTTGAAGGAGTTGAACTCAAAATAGTTTTGTTTACAGCGTTGTTGCAGTAGGTAATAGTCTATTCACATCTCTGCATTTAACATAGAAAATGACTAACCCAGTAATTCAGGGAGTTAAAACTAAAAACAAGTGACATTTCACAGCAAATGCTGTTTTGAGTCTTTGACTCCTGTGATTCCATATAATTAAGTGGCATTATTCTGATGACTGCAGCATGTCATACAATCTGATACTGCAGATTTTGCTCAAAGTAATCTGCCAATTTACTGCATATGTGTACTAAGCAGGTTATAGTTTATCTGAATAAAGAGTCTATTTGAAAGTGTTCACTAAACTTGTTAAGCCTATAGGATTTCCGTTGGAAAGTGTTTTTGCTTGGACATCTGTTTAAAAAGTAACTAAATAATCTTCATTAGAAGTGTTTATATTCATCTGTTTTAGTTTTGTAGATTGAGAGAGCTATTGATCTGATATCAGGATGACCATTATCCATCTCTTCACGGCCCGTCTGACTACAGGTGTTTTGTCTTATTTTTTGACATCCTTCCTTGTATTAACAATCTAGGGAGTGTGGGGATATGATATAAATATACAGTTATATAAACCTGAGAATATGCTGCAGTCTCTAGTTCCTTTGGATACCTTAGAAGTAATATGTCTGTTGGAGGCACTTGTGCTGTTTGTTTAATGTTTTGATTTTACAGTTTTTGGTGTAGTCTCATCAGTCTTAGCTCTAGAGTTCAAGATCTCACTGGGCAGTGATTACTGTCTGATGTGCAATTTGGCATCTAATAAATGCTTTTTTATGATGATGACAATGAAGTGAACTTTAAAATTTTGTTTTACACTTTAGTAGTTTGAGATGTCAATGAGATGTGACATTGTGTGGCAGGATTGTGGCTTGGAAGGGGTTAATGAGTAACTTCGGCCGTTTAATAATGGAGGTAAAATCTTTTGCTCCCGTAAGTCAGAAGAAAACTCCAGCACTGCTCCCGGGAGACGGCATTAGACGTCATTAGACGTCATCTTCCCTTTCAGTCTTTGCTCCACGACGGCTATACCTCCGGCCACGCAGGCCACCAAAGCCCTGCGTGGGCCGCCGTCTAGAGCGGGGGTTGGAGCTGAGGACGCGTGGAGTAAAGCTCCCAGAAGGCTTTGCGAGGCCTGGGAGAGACCTTGTGCCGCTCGGCCACCAGCCGCGCAGGCCGGCGGAAACACCAACGAGACGAGACGCGCTAGAGCGGCCCACAAGGCTGGGAATCGAAAGTCCTACGCTTACTTCCGTCGCCGTCTTCCGGCAGCACAGCTGCGCGTTCCTGGAGCGGCCGTAGTGGGCGGGTGACCCAGCGGCTGCTCGGCCAGACTCCCGGCCCACCTCCGCCACCCAAAGAGAGGCGGCCTCTGCAGAAGCCGAGCGGGGCGGGTGAGAGCGTCTGCGGAGCGGCTCCTCTGGTCTCTCTCTCCGCACCAGCGGGAAGGTTATGTGGGTGGGACTGTGGGGGGCCAGCCCGAATCTCGCACTGGTGACGGGAAAAGGAGCCCGGCGCTACCTCCTGGGCCCTAACCCTCCTTTGGCAACGCGAAGCTATGGGCTCGCCCTGTTTGTCTCTTTAACTTGTCGAAAGGGACGCTTTGAGCTTCTCACTTGCCCTGGGTAGAGTGTCTTCTGCCAACTAAAGAGTGTCGCTGCCTGTCCAGTTCTGCAAGGCTTGAGTCGTTAGCCACTGCAGTCACTGACCTTCAACACGACCCGAAAGGAATTCAGGGCGAAGATCAGGAATGAGGCACTCTGTGCTCTGGGAAAACTGGCAGAGCCGGCCTTCAGAGGGTGAGATATTTTAAGGAGAAAATTTTATGAACCCAAATTCTTGCATTGTCCCATACTTGGAAAAGCACTAAAAGCATTACTAAGATATCTGTTCCTTGTGAATAGCAGTAGCCTTCTATGGAGGGGCGTGCTGCATACCCCTTCGTCAAAATCACATATAGTCCCCTCCTAAGTTCTTCAGGACAGTTTCTCAGAGCTATCTGAGAGGCTGCCTCCCCAGCTGTAGTCCTCAGTAAGACAATGAATAAACTTGACTCACAACTTTTAAGTTGTGTGTTGTTTTAAAAGTCGACACTTCTCTCTGGAACCAGCGCCAGTCTCCTCACCTGATTTCTGTGTACTCCACAGCCGAATTCTAACATGCTTTTGGTCAGAGTGTATCTTGGGATCACCTGAATCCACAGTCCCCACCCCCCCTTTCCCGCCCCAACCCCCAAGCGAGCTTAGCCACTTCCATGACTACAAGTACCTCACTTTATGTCTAGCCCCAATTTTTCTTCTCTCCTGCACTCTAGATGCCTGTATTCAAGTGCAAAAGAGAGATCTTCCTTTGGTGTCTCTGAGGCATGAAAACACATGCCCAATGGAATATTACTCAGCCATAAAAAAGAACAAAATAATGCCATTTGCAGCAACATGGATGGATCTAGAGATTATCATATTAAGTGAAGTAAGACAGAGAAAGACAAATATATGATATCACTCATATGTGGAATCTAATTTTAAAAAATGATACAATTGAACTTATTTACAAAACAAACAGACTTACAGGTATCAAAAACAAACTTACGGTTACCAAAGGGGAAACGTGGGGAGGGGGTAGGGATAAATCAGGAGCTTGGGATTAACATACACACACTCCTATATATAAGATAGATAACCAACAAGAACCTGTGTGTATAGCACAGGGAACTCTATTCAGTATTCTGTGATAACCTATATGAGAAAAGAATCTAAAAAAGAATGAAAAATGTATATGTATAACTGAATCACTTTGCTGTAACCTGAAACTAACAAAATGTCGTAAATCAACTATTCCAATAAAGTTCAAACAAACAAGCAAAGAAAAAAAAAACAAACACATGCCCCAAACCGAACTCATGCCTTTAGTCCTTTTTTTAAAAAATTTATTTATTTATTTATTTATTTTTGGCTGCGTTGGGTCTTGCTGTGCGCGGGCTTTCTCTAGTTGCAGTGAGTAGGGGCTACTTTTCGTTGCAGTGCGTGGGCTTCTCATTGCGGTGGTTTCTCTTGTTGCGGAGCACGGGCTCTAGGCACGCGTGCTTCAGTAGTTGTGGCTCGCAGGCTCTAGAGCACAGGCTCAGTAGTTGTGGCTCACAGGCTTAGTTGCTCCGCGGCATGTGGGATCTTCCCGGACCAGGACTCAAACTCATGTCCCCTGCATTGGCAGGTGGATTCTTAACCACTGTGCCACCAGGGAAGTCCCAGGCCTTTAGTCCTTCATCTCTCTGCCTCCAGTATGTGGCGCCACATCCACACAATTGCTCATGCTACTAACACACACTCCCTCCTCTGCTCCTCAAACTTTCAGTCATCAAGTCCTGTGGATTCTACCTCAAAAATATCTCTCAAAGCTGACTTCTCGGGCTTCCCTGGTGGCGCAGTGGTTGAGAATCTGCCTGCCAATGCAGGGGACACGGGTTCGAGCCCTGGTCCGGGAAGATCCCACATACCGCAGAGCAACTGGGCCCGTGAGCCACAATTGCTGAGCCTGCGCATCTGGAGCCTGTGCTCCGCAACAAGAGAGGCCGCGATAGTAGGCCTGCGCACCGCGATGAAGAGTGGCCCCCGCTTGCCACAACTAGAGAAAGCCCTCGCACAGAAATGAAGACCAACACAGAGATAAATAAATAAATAATAAATAAAAAAATTAAAAAAAAAAAAAAAAAAAAGCTGACTTCTCTCTCTCTCCACCCTTACCCAACAGCACTGACCCGGGTTGACAGCAAGGCAGGGACAGGGTTTTGACGTTGTGGGGATGACCATAGCCAGATGCTGCAGACCGGGACAAGCTGGGAGACAACAGACACTCAGGAGGCTGTTGCAATAAAGCAAGTGAGAGATGAGGGCCCTCACTAGGGGTCACGGTAATGAGGAAGATGGTGGGGCTTCGAGACAGATTGAGGAAGAAAAGGTGATGCTTTGGTGGGGTGAGAAAGCAGGGAGTCAAAGATGACTTGGAAGTTTCCGGTTTGGGTGACTTGATGGTTGGTAGCTTTGTGGAGAGATTGCTTGCCTCTCATGAGTTTACAGTTTTTCTAAACTTTCTAGGGAGACGTGTTCATCACAAGTGAGGGTGACAGTGCAGCTGTGTTCAGTGTGATCGAGAAGAGGTATGTTATGCTGTGAGAGGGGTCGCACCTGGCCAGAAAGAAGAGCTGAGAGCTAAACACCAACTTGACTTCATTGGTTGGAGGCTTCTGGAAAGGGCACAGGGTCCTAACAGAGAACATAGCAAGGGCCTCAGGTAATGTGTCAGCTGACCCCACATATAGTAAGCTTTTCTTGCTCACCTGTACTGTTTGTTTCCAGGGAAAAACAGAAATTGGAGAGCCCAGATGCCCAACCACACCCCACAGAGAGACAGGGTGTGACATTCCCAGATTCAGTTCAGTCCCAGCTGGTATGAAGCTATCCCCTGAGCCATAAGATGCTTGCAACTTGGGTGCCCTGGAACTCCCCATCCCCCAGAACTGGAGAGCCCCCTGATAAAAGATACCACTGGGGGCGGGAATCGAACCTGCAAGCCCACCATCCTGGTCCTGAAACACTGCTGTCAATGCATTAGGCCCCTCTGCCAGGAGGGGTAGCTGCGCCAGAGAGGCTCTTAGCCACCTCTGGAGAGTGTGCCATCAGTGGCTAAAGCCAGAGATGCCCACCAAGGAGCAGATCCTGGAGCTGCTGGAGCTGGAGCTCTCCGGCCCATCCTGTCTGAGGGATCCACACTGGGTTCAGTGTCACACCCAGAGGGTGACAAGAGACAGCAACCCTGATGGGGGATTTGCAGAGAGAGCCCAGGAACCAGGATGCTGGGTGACAAGGGCCAGAGGAGACTCAGAGAGTGAACACAGGATGGGTGATAAGCTCCTCTCCTTGGGAAAGAGTAGACGGGGGGATACCCTGAGCATATGTTACACCCCTGCTTCCTCTTCCACCAGGGATCCTGTCTCCAAGGCCTCCAAGAGTCCACACCATTGAGCTGAGGGTCACCTTTATTTTGGCCCAAGAAAGACCCAAACTTTCAAGGTTTCATGGGCAGCTCAGAGTAGAACTGAAAAGAAAATTAGAGAGCATTTTGTCTAAAACCTCATTTTACTGATAAGGAAACTGAGGTGCAGACATCGTAGAGCTCAGTAACTGGCTGCCTGCAGCACTGAAAATGGAACCTGGCTCTTCAGTGCCTTTTCCCCATCCCAGGCCTTTTCCCACCGTCTCAGGCTGTCTCCTGGTCAGGTTCAAGTGCAGCGGCATGTGTGTGATCAGCTAACTCCTTGTGAAGAAGTAACTTCTGTCTCTCTCAAAAAGACATGGGTCTGGTTGTACAACTTTGTGACTATAATAAAAAAAACTGAACTTTGTACTTTAAAAGGATGAATGTTATGGTATATGAATTATATCTCAATTTAAAAAATTACCTTTGGGGCGTCCCTGGTGGCGCAGTGGTTGAGAATCTGCCTGCTAATGCAGGGGACACGGGTTCGAGCCCTGGTCTGGGAAGATCCCACATGCCGCGGAGCAACTAGGCCCGTGAGCCACAACAACTGAGCCTGCGCGTCTGGAGCTTGTGCTCCGCAACAAGAGAGGCCGCGATAGTGAGAGGCCCGCGCGCCGTGATGAAGAGTGGCCCCCGCTTGCCACAACTAAAGAAAGCCCTCGCACAGAAACGAAGACCCAACACAGCCAAAAATAAATAAATTAAAAACAATTTTAAAAAAATTACCTTTGAAGTAAAAAAAAAGTTGAAATGTATTTTAAAGCTGCAATAAAATATTTAAATGTAATATACAAAATAACGCATCAGAGACATGAAATAATTTATGCTACCAGCATGACTTATTTTGGGGCAGACCTGATAGTAAAGCTGCTTTTGCCTTTTCTGTGCAAAGATATCTTGTAAGATGAGCTGTTAGAACCATTAGCATTTGCAACTACTTATCTGTGTGCGTTAGAAGTTTCTCAATAGTGTGCAACCAAAATAAAAATCAAATAAACTGCATGTTAATATAGGAATGCAGTTCCCAAAAAGATTTTTTAAAATACTGAAAAGATGTGTGTCCTGGTTTAGGCACGATTTCCTTCCACAGAACCCACCTGTTGCAAAGGGAAAAGAGTGTCTCATAGTTTCAAAGAACTGAGCGTGGGAGAGTTTTCACTGGGGTTTGGGGAAAAGCTATGGACTGAGCAGGAAATCCAGATGAAAAGAGGAGCCGATGCATGTCTCCGGTGGGAGGCGTGCTTCCCGCTCAGCTCCTCTGCCCACCCCTTACTCTTTAGAAGCAAACTTCTCCATCAGAACTTTCTCCTTAGCTCCATTTTCTCCCTCCTGAGGGCATGTATCTGACTTCTGGTGTGATCCTTGACCTCCGATTCTCAAAATCCTGGATCAGAGAGGACTCTTACCATCCTCTTCCAGAACAGAGCCTGTTTCCCAGGAAATCATCCTGCTCAGTGCAGCATATGCCTCAGAAGTGGACATACAGGGGCATACGCTCTGGAGGTGTCTGGGTCCCTGATGTGCTCTACAAACACACCTCACTGGTGGGCTTCTTCCCTGCCTTCAAAGGAGTTCAGATGGGCCGGTGTTTATGAAGCCTTCATGTGGGGCGTTCTAGAGGCTATAACATGATCCCCCTCATCCCTGCACCGGCCCATCCAAGGTATTCACAGAAGCAACCAGGGCTCCAGGGGCAAAAAGTCTGCATGGCCAGAAGTCCAGCTTCCTAGAACTTAAAACAACTAGGATGCCCCCAAATGAAATGTTGCAGCTTGTGAAGTGGCGAGTTCCCCCGTCTACAAGAATTTCTAACAAAAGCCTGGATGACAGCTTATCAGGGTGTGGTAGGAGGATCTATGTAACAGGCAGTGTGGACAATCTTGCTTTTCCCTCCAGCAATAGGCTGTGATTTTGAAGAGGTTTGTAAAGAGGAGTGTGGGGCAGTTGATCACCTCCCAGTTTTGCTGTGGGCCAGCTTTGCCAGGGGCAGCCTTGCCCACTGGTCCACACTTCCAGTGGTGGCTGGACCAGACCCATGAGAGCCACCCAGAACGGGGACCAGACCTCTTGAGGGGCGAAGTATTTATGCCCATGGAGCCTTTGCCTTAGCGTGCTGGGGCATTCACCCCAATGGAGGCATATAACTCAGATCCTCTCATTTCAACCTTATCAAGTTAAAGAAACAAGTTTGAAAGGGGAACTAGAGCCAGGATTGAAGCTAGGTCTGTCCAAAGCCAAAGTTCATGCACACCAGGTGCTATGGTATGAACGTCTGTGCACCCCCCTAATTCCTATGTTAAAATCCTAACCCCCAGTGTGATGGTATTAGGAGGTAGCTCATGAGGATGGAGCCCTCATGGATGGGATTAGTGCCCTTATAAAAGAGACCCCAAAGAGTTCCCTCAGCTTTTCCACCATGTAAGGACACAGCAAGAAGACAGCCCATCTATGAACCAAGAAGAGGGCTCTCACTAGAATTCAACCTGACCGTGCTGGTGCCTTGATCTCAGACTTCCAGCCTCCAGAACTGTGAGAAATAAATATGTATTGTTTATAAGCCACCCAGCCTGTGGGATTTTGTTACAGCAGCCCAAACAGACTAAAACACTTGGCTACGCGGAACTATGTCCCGACGCTCCTTTATTAAAGTTTTCTAAAAGGTAAAATAAATGCCTTAAAACTCTTCCTCTGGACACTGTCTTTAGCCTGCACACCCCCATTCCACATGAACCATCTATCTCTCTGCAGCGTCACTTCCTAAGACTGTGCCACTTGCAGAATTTTGCGACTCTGGCCTTCCCTTCCACTGCTGAAAACACTGCTCCTGTCCTCCCAAGACCTCGGTGCAGGTGTCCCCTCCTGACACTCGGACACATCCATGGCCCCACATCTCCCAGGGGGACCCAGGTGAGCCCTAACTTGTAACCTTTATCGTTGGTTGTTCCACGCTCCTTAAAGCTGCTCCCATCCGGGATGGCCTCCCTCTGCCACCTTTGTCTCCATCCTGGCCCCTAACCCTCTGCTCCAGCTCCTAGGACAAGCCCTTCCCTGGACCTCTGCCCCAATTCCTGCTTGCAGCTGCTCCAGGAACACTAATGTGTGGTGCCACTCTCACAAGACTCGGGGGCCCTCTGGCAAATTTTTCATTGGGGTTTTTGAAAATATGTATTTGCAAAAAGTAAGGAGCACATTATTCATAATGGCCAGAAGGTGGAAATGACCCCAATGTCCATTGACAGATAAATGGTTAAAATGCAGTCTATCCATGGGAATTCCCTGGCAGTCCAGTGGTTAGGAATTGGTGCTTTCACTGCCAGGACCCAGGTTTGATCCCTGGTCTGGGAACTAAGATCCCACAAGCCACATGGTGCAGCCAAAATAAATAAATAAATAAATAAATAAATAAATAAATAAATAAATAAATTTTAAATAAATAAATAAAATGTGATCTATCCATACAATGGAATACTATTAAGCCATAAAAAGAGAAGAAATTCTAATGAACCTCAGGAACATTGTGCTAAGTGAAATAATCCAGTCACAAAATGACAAATACTGTATGATTCCACTTATACGAGGTATGTGGAGTAGGCAACTTCGCAGAGACAGAAAGTAGAATGGGGGATGCCAGGTGCAAGAAGAGGGGGAACAGGGAGTTAGTGTTTAATGGGGACAGAGTTTCAGTTTGGGAAGATGAAAAAGTTCCAGAGATGGATCATGGTGATGGCTGCACAATATTGTGAATGTACGTGATGCCACTGAATCGTACAATAAAAATGGTTAGAATGGTAAACTTTATGTTATGTATATTTCACCATGATAAAAAAATTTTAAAAAGTCAATGTTAAAAAGAAAAGTAAGGAGCAGCATGAAGGGGCATTGAAGAAAGGGCGGGTGCCTCTGCTTTGGGGTGCCTCTCTCTAGGACATCAATTTTTCATAAACAGACTTTTGGAGAAATTCTTCCCCCCTTCCAGGACATTCTCTACCGTGACCCCAGTGTGAGCAAGTGCCAAATCCAGGAAAATAGGACCTCTCCACCCTCGAACCCCTGTGGCCTCTCTGCTCATTCCAGGCACAAGTATTTGGATCTGAAAAGGTGACAGAAGGAGATTTCAAGATGCTGTTTTACTTGACACATAATTCATTTTCTTTTTATGTAACACTTTACAGAAAATACTTTCACACACGTGTGTTCACTTCACCAATCATGTGAGGTAAGCAGAGCAGGTCTTCCCATTTTCAGTGGAGGAAACAGGCTTGAAGAATTTAAGTGACACATCCAGGTCAGGGGGCTGGGGGACAACAGAGCTGCGAGCAAAACCATCCTTGGTCTTAGCCTGGTATCAAGTCCACTCTGGTTTGTTTATGGAGCTGCCTCAGACTTGACTAAGTCAGGTCAGGTAGGTAGACCAAGGTAGGTTCCTGGGGCTACCCTAGTTGGCTCTGCCCTTATCTGGTCCAGATGAATTTCTAGAGACAGGAGTGACATTTTGCCGCAAACGTCTGTTTCACTGGCAATTCAGGACTGTTACCGTCTTAGTCAGTTTTGTATTTTGGCAGGTGACAGACAGTGCTTCAAAGAGAGTTACTGCAATTGTGCAAAAGTATTACATTACAACAGAATGGGAGAAAATATTTGCAAGTCATTTATCTGATAAGGATTTGATTCCAGAATATATAAAGAACTCTTCAACTCAACAATAAAAAGACAAAACCCCCAGTTTTAAAAGGGCAGAGGTTTTGAATAGCCGTTTCTCCAAAGAAGATACACAAATGGCCAGTAAACACATGGAAAGATGCCAACATCATTAGCCAACAGGGAAGTGCAAATCAAAATCACAATGAGACACCACTTCATATCCACTAGCATGGCTACGATCAGAAAGACAGATAATAGCAAGTGTTGACAAGGATGTGGAGAAATTAGAACCCTCATACGCTGCTGGTGGGAATGGAAAATGGTGCAGACCCTGTGGAAGACAGTCTGGGGGTTCCTCAAATTCTTTTTTTTTTTTTTTTTTCCTTAAATTTATTTATTTATTTATTTATTTTTGGCTATGTTGGGTCTTCGTTTCTGTGCGAGGGCTTTCTCTAGTTGTGGCAAGCGGGGGCCACTCTTCATCGCGGTGCGCAGGCCTCTCACTATCGTGGCCTCTCTTGTTGCGGAGCACAGGCTCCAGACGCACAGGCTCAGTAGTTGTGGCTCACAGGCCTAGTTGCTCCGCGGCATGTGGGATCTTCCCAGACCAGGGCTCGAACACGTGTCCCCTGCATTGGCAGGCAGATTCTCAACCACTGCGCCACCAGGGAAGCCCAAAGGTTTCTTTTCAGGCTGTTGAAAATGTTCTAAAATTAGATTATGGTGATGGTGGTATAACACTGTGAACTTAATTATTAAACTGTACACTTTAAATGGATACATTTTATATGTGAACTATATCTCAATAAAGTTGTAAAAAATAGCATTTTGGTTTTAGAAATATCTGGGGGAAATTTCAACTCTATCTATCAGATGGTATTTGGGAGTTGTTAATTTTGTTGGGAGCGATAACGGTATTATGGGACGGGTTTTACAAGTCCTTATCTGCTGTAGATGGAAAATGCTTTTCAGAGAAATCTGCGAGGTCCAGATCCCTCACATATGCATGGAATCTTCCCCTCTCCCTGTCTCCTGGGGCAAGCCAGGGACCAAATAACCAAGGTAGGAATCATCCCACCCCCACATGGGTGAGTACAGGGCAAACTCAGAAAACATGGTGACACTTACAGACTGCTCCGTGGGTAAAGGGTGCACACAAAAGGAGAGAGGTTATTTCCTCATATGGGGTAGCCGATTGTAAGTCAGCAGGTCAATGTTTTGTGCTGAGACCCTCTGGTGGAACCACACATGCGGACTCTTACATTTGAAGAAGTGAGTACAGACCAGCAAATGTGGCTGAGTGCCCAGGGGCCTTCTACCAGGACTTCAGACCCTCACGGGCACTCCTCACCTGGAGCTGAGCCTTACCTGTCAAAGGAAAACTGGGCTGGGGGAGGCGGCAGCATCACAGGCTTGAAAACCTTTTGGGAGTGAGTGATATTCAGAGTGGTGATTTTGTCCCATTTATTCAAGGTCCACAGTTGAACAGGTACCCAAAGACATTAAGATTCAGCAATTATTAATTTCATAATCAGAAGACAGAAAACACACGCACACGGGTTCTTCAAAACATACCAAGTAAACAAAGCTCTTATTTTAAGAGAGATTTCCTGTCCCAAATCTAAGGAAAGTGGAAATCTATGTTCCTTTGCTTTTAGAAGAGATCGTCTTTGACTAACCGAATTGATTCACTAGATGGATGTGGTTGGCTGAATCACAGTCCCCGCCAAAGATGTCCACATCCTAATCCCTGGAACCTGTGAATGTTCCCTTATATGGCAAAAGGGATTTTTCAGGTGTATTAAGGATCTAGAGATGGGGAGATATCTCAGATTATCTGGGTGGGCCCAATATAATCATAAAGGTCCTCCTAAGAGGGAGGCTGGAGGATCAGAGTCAGAAGAGAAGGTGATGTGATGACAGAGATTGAAGGGATGCATTTTGAAGATGGAGGGAGGGGCCACAGGCCAAGGAATGCCAGCAGCCGCTAGAAGCTGAAAAAGGCGAGGAAACAGATTCACCCCTCAGAGCCTCCAAAGGAACCAGCCCGCCTGACACCTTGACTTCTACTCAGTGAAACTGATTTCGGACTTCTGACCTCAGGAACTATAAGAGAAGACATTTGTGTTGTTCTAAGCCACTAAGTTTGTGGACATCTGTTACAGCACCAAGAGAAAACTAATACAGACGTAAATATAATTAGGGAAGTTACTAAGAAACAACAGTGAAACTGGCCTGGAGAAAAAAAGGTGGTAACAGAATAAGGAATCAGGAGGCTCTGACCAGTGAGAGGCAGGGGGACAGGAGTGAGAAAACGGGCAGGCCTAACAATAAAGATAAACTCTACTAATATCTAACATAGTTGTTGGGAAAGGGACCTTGGATTAGATTCTGAAGGCCCACCAAATACCAGGAAGCAGGCCACTGGGCTCCCATTAAGTCTCTCTCTGCCCAAAAGATGAGAGGTTTTGTCCACTGCATTCAAAGGCTGCCACCGGGATCTCTGATTCAGGCAGGAATGGGCCCCAGGGTGAAGCAGGGGCCCTCGACTCTTCAATTACTGAACACCTATTTCTCCTGGCTGGTTGTGGGCTAAGTTCTAAAGCTAAAGTGATGGAAAATCAAGGTTCTGTCCTTAAAGAGCTTTTAACATATATAGCACAGTTCCCCAACCTTGGTACTACTGACATTTGGAACAGGTAACTGTTTTGGGGCCGTCCTGTGCACTGCAGGATGTTTAGCTACATCCTTGGTCTGTACCTACCAGAGGCCAGGAGCTACGCTCCCTTCCCCCAAGTCATAACAACCAACGGTGTTTTCAGACGTTCCCAAATATCCTCTAGGGGGCGAATCTGCTACCAGGTTGAGCGCCACTGGTGAAGTCTACCTCTGCCTAGAACTTGTCAGAGGAGGCTTTGCAGAGCTGGCAACTTTTGTGAGATGCGAGAGGGAGTGGGGGCGGTGGGTCCTAAGGGCAAAGGGAACAGTGTGTGCAAAGACCTGGGGGACAGGGCTGCCCATGTGAGCACCTGTCCCTCTGTGGTCAGAGGAACCTGAGATCCTTGGGGGGGACACACAATAGCACAACCACAGCCCTGAGGTGGCCAGCAGTGACCTGAGGATACTGATGCTTTAGGAAGAACGCTACCTGCACCTGTTTCCTGCTTGACATACTGCACCCACCTACCAAAAGTCTTCTCTAAACTGGGAGATCCACTGGCTTGCCCAGTGTGAATAAGAATTGTATACTGATTGGGTTATAATTTCCATTTTGAGAGAATGAGGGGTGGGATTAGATGATCTCTCAGGCCTAGTTCTAGGACTTTAACATTTTAGATAAATACATGTTGTCATTTTTAGAAACTTCTTTGAGGTATAACGTACATATCATAAAATTAATGAACGTTTCAATGATTTTTGGTACTTGTTCTGAAATAATTCAGTTTTACTATATTTTCATCACCCCAAGCATTTTGTTATTCTTAAAGCTACTGGCCTAAGTGAGAAAGGAAAGTAGGAAGGATTCCCTTTGCTGTCTCCTTAGCAGTCTTGCTTCTTGCAGTTTTTCCTTATCACTATGGGTGGGGGATTGCAGCAGCTGTGATTTTTCTTTTACCAAATCAAAGGTGCTTTGATATAAAAAGAACCTTTAGTGTGTGTGTATGTGTATTTATTTGGTAAAAGCACTAATACTTGGAGACCCCCTCCTCACACAAACGTGTCCACAGTCCCACTTCATGTGTGCTTTGTTATGAACAGCCAGGAATGACAGGAAGAATATTAGGGGATTTACATTCCAATGAACTTCTGCCTTGAAATTCTTGCAGATCACTCATCTTTATTAAAGGAGTGTGTGCATGATAAAGATTGTCTGGTAGGACAGCAAATGCATAACTATATATAGGATTTATCCTTGAACAGATTTAGAGGATAAATAAAGCAGCAAGGGGAGATTTAACATCAAGGTGTGGGGCACATCTGCAGGATCGTCCTGATTCTCCCTCAGTAGTGACTCCCCGCTCTCCAACAGACACCCCGGTGCTCTCTGACCCAATGCCTAGACCTGCCATCTCTTCCCCCGTCATCGTACATGACCCCATGCACGATCAAGTCCCCCGTCAGCCTTTTCCCGACCGACGCCTCACCAGCCCGACGGGCGCCATCACTCCTCAGGGATCTCTTGCTTTCTTCCTTGTAAGTCACGCAGACGGTCTTTGTGATTTACATGCAAGCTAGGGGAAGGAGAAATGCAAGTACCTTCTTCTGAACAGAGAGGACCCAGCCCTGCTTTCAGTCCCCATGGTGGAGTCTGTGATGCTGGTGAAGGTTTGAGCTCTGGCGAAAGCTTTTCCCACACTGGCCGCACTGGTAGGGTTTCTCTCCGGTGTGGATCCTCTGGTGCAGCTTCAGGGTGGACTGCCGCCCGAAGCAGTTCCCACACTCTCCGCACGTGTAGGGCCTCTCCCCTGTGTGGACTCGCTTGTGTCTTTTCAGCTCTGAATTCCACGTGAAGCTTTTCCCACAGTCATCACATTTGTAAGGTTTCTTCGCCGAGCGGGTCGGCTGGTGACCAAGACGTTGCAAACGGCTGCTCAGGTTTCTTTTGCTTCCCTTGCTTTTCTTCAGCTCTCTCAGTGGGTGGCTCTTCAGGGGGCCGCTGATGTATTCCAGTTCCCTGCAATGTCTCCGGTAGTGAGCAAATGGCTTTTGAGCACGTGGGGGGCTGACCTGCCTCCGTGACAACCGGGACTCACTCACAGTCGCCCCTCTGGGTTCGGGGCTCTGCAGACCATTCCCTTTGGGTCTGCCCACTGACAACGCGCATGGTTTTGCTCCTTTAGCCCCCTCCTGCTGTGGATTTTCCTTGTTGTCACTTTTCATTCTGGAGGCCTCTATAATTATAAAGAATATGTTTCATTTCTGGGCTTCGAAGAAAGAACCCAAGCAAAAGAGCTATGAGATACACGGCAAAGTTTCTCAAAGTGCTGTTCTCCACTTGGCAACTTGCATTAGACTCATCTGGGGCAGCTGTCCACCAAGCAGGCTGCCCCTGCTCCCCCAGGGCTGCTGAGTTAGAATCTCTGGGGGATGGAACCTGGAAGTCTGCAGTTAACAGGGGGAAGCTGGGGTGATTCTGATGTATACTAAAGTTAGGAAACAAGTTCTCCAACCCCTCCCTCCTTCCTACCTTTGGGGAAAGGTTTAAGAAAGGAGAAATAGGAAAAAGCAAACCCATCAGAAATTTCGACATAGCAAATATACCCTCACTTACATGGACACTGACCACCACTCTCTCTTCAAATAATGGTAAATCCAGTGAGTGTGGTACTTTCTTCCATTATGAAGTTGATAGATAGCATATGTGACTGGAAATTGGGATATGAGCCAGACATGCACCCTAATTACAGAAACTCCACAACAGTGCTATTATCCAACAGGATTCCTGCCATGTGGAAGATCTATTCAATACGGCAGCCACTAGCCACATGTGGCTACTGAGTACTTGAAATGTGGCTTGTGTGACTGAGAAACTGAATTTTTAATTTTATTTAACTTTAATTTAAATTCAGATTTAAAAAGCAGCCCACACAATTATGGTCAACTGCTCTTCAACAAGGTTGTCATGATAATTCAATGGAGTAAAGAATAGTCTTTTCAACAAGTGGTGCTGGAACAACTGGATTTCTACATACAAAAGAATGAAGTTGGACCCCGACTCACAACACATACAAAAATTAACTCAAAATGGATCAAAGACCTAAATGTGAGAGCTAAACCTATCTCTCTTTGAACAGAACAAAGGTGTAAACCTTTGTGATGGTGGATTAGGCAATAGTATTTTCGATACGTTACCAAATGCACAAGCAAACAAAAAGATAAATTGGACGTCCTCAACATCCAAAACATTTGTGCTTCAAAGGATACTATCAAGGAAGTGAAAAGATAACCCACATAATGGGAGAAAATATTTGCAAATTATACATAAGGGTCTAGTATCCAGATTATACAAAGAACTCTTATAACAATAAAAAGACCAACCCAGTTTAAAAATGAGCAAAGGGGACTTCCCTGGTGGTGCAGTGGTTAAGAATCCACCTGCCAATGCAGGGGACACGGGTTTGAGCCCTGGTCCAGGAAGGTCCCACATGCCGCGGAGCAACTAAGCCCGCGAGCCACAACTACTGAAGCCTGCGTGCCTAGAGCCTGTGCTCCGCAACAAGAGAAGCCACAGCAATGAGAAGCCCGGACACTACAACGAAGAGTACCCCCCGCTCACTGCAACTAGAGAAAGCCCGTGCACAGCAATGAAGACCCAACACAGCCAAAAATAAATAAATAAATAAATTTTTAAAAAATGAGCAAAGGATCTGAATAGACATTTCTACAAAGAAGATACACAATTGGCCAATAGGCACATGAAAATATGCTCAACATCATCAGTCATTAGGGAAATAACTCAAAACCTCCATGAGAGACCACTTCATGCCTAATAGGATGGATGCAATAAAAAGGACAAAAAATAACAAGTGTCAACAGGGATGTAGAGAAATTGGAATCCTCATAGACTACTGGATGTAAAATGGCGCAGCCACTTTGGAAAAGTCCAACCTCAAAAGGTTAAACGGTGAGTTACCATAGGACCCAGCATTTCCACTCCTGGGTGTACACCCAAGAGAAATGAAAATAGACACCCACACGAAAACTTGTACACAACTGTTAACAGCAGCATTATTCATAATAGCCAACAAGTGGAAACAACCCAAGTGTCCATCAACTGATAAACAGACGAAATGTCCACAGAGTGGAATATTATTCAGCCATAAAAAGGAATGAAGTACTGACACATGCTACAACATGGATGAACCTTGAGCATGAGACTCCACCCTCTCTGGAATCAAATAAAAGGAAATGGAGACAGCATGCACACCCAGCTGCCTCTGCTGAGGCAGAAGAAGGGAGTACGTGTGGTCCACTTTCTTTAGGACCATGAAGGCCGTAGGTTATGGGGTGGGACCTCAGCCAGGGCCACAGTGCTTTCCTGCTGGATGCCCTAGGTCTTCTCCATTCATGAGTTTTGAGAATAATGAAATCAAAGTGTTTCGCTGAATGTAGCAAATCTTAAGGAATCTAGCTTTCTTGTAACCTTCTTCTCTAATCTGTTGACCATATCCTGTATTCACATCACCAAGACTGGCCAAAGTGTCACTTTCATTCAGTCAGAGAGACCACAGGGCTGTGTAGAGCAGGGCCAGCAATTATACTGGCATTGTACCAGAGAAAGATAAAGAAATGGACACAGACAATGTCACAGGAGGAGAAAGAGGCAGAAAATAAAACGGAGAGGAGCTTTTTTCTCTAATTAGCAGAATCTTGTTTAGGTCCCTTCTAAACATGGGACCATTTTAAGTGACGAAACTCAGCCACAGCTTGAATAGAAGTTCATCAGTGGTCATATTTGGATTTGTCTTCACTATAAGCAGCTTTGAAAGGGACAGAAAAGTAGGCACTAGAATAATCCTGTGCACTGGATTCTCAAACAGTCATGAACAGAAAATGATAAAAGCACACTTTAGTAACACTACCATTCTAATTAGTGAAATTTGTTGGAGAATAAATATCTACTATCACATACAATATTGAAAAAAAGCCAATACCTGGTCTATGTCTTTTTAGAACCATGAAATGCTTTGATGGAGATAAAGGGATGATGAGAGGGAGAGAAGAGGCACCGAGTGTTTACCTGTCTCAGCCAATTTGGGGGTTGGGTCCTGGAGGAGCAGGGATTTTTCCCAATGACGGGGGCTCCGCTGATCCTGAGATCCTGCCTGGGACGTCTCCTCCAGAGAGCTCTCCCTGGGATATCTGCTAGGAGTTTGCAGTTGAAAGTCTGGCAGTTCCTGTTCTCCAAGCTGGGATCCAGTTTTCTCCAAGAGCACCTTCTGGCCCTCCATACAAACAGCCACCTAGGAACAAGCCCCATGCATTAGAGGGTAATGCATGCTCAAGGACTGTCTGAGGGCAGCTTGACCTCTCACTGCTCTGTAATGACTGTTTTTCCCTGGAAATTTCTGATAATGGCCTGGGGGTCAACCTTGAGAGAGAATGCTGAAACTCTCAAAGGAAGCAAAGAGAAGGACTTGCAGAATGACCGAAAGGAGGCTGCTTCAAATCAGCCAATACTTCCTGTCCCTAAAGCTTGGGGCTTTCTCAAGGCCTGGAGTCAAAGTCATCAGAGAGCAGGCACAAATATATCAGGGTCAGCCATGACACCCACCCAGCAGGTTCCTACCCTATGCTCACTTGCCTCTCTGCTTCTGCTGGAAACAGGCCCTGTAGGATAGGGAAGCAGTAGGGTGGGGGCCATTAAAAACCACCCTTACCTATAAATTGTTCTGCCCAAGGCTCTCCTGGTAAGGAGATCTCAGTAAGAGGACTGCCCTACCCCTGTTCCCTAACTGCTTCCGTTCACCAAAACACATGATTGTTTGCTTCCTCCCTAGGTCCCTACTGGGGTCTGACTTAGGGGTGGGATTTGGAAGGAATACTAGCCAATTGAGCTGGAGTTTCCTGATCCAAAGGCAATATGCAAGACACTTCCCTCGGACAAGGTCTAATAAAGTTCCCCCCAAATCAAATTCCTATCCAGTAGAATGACCCTGCCTGCTATGAATCCTGACTGCAGAAAAACTTCAAGAGGAAAGGGTCAGGGGAGATCTGTCAGCAAAGTTTCAAGAGCCTTACTTGATTCTCTACTTTCTCACTGGAATGCCTGTGGCTGGGTTTTCTGAAAACCTGTTACATCTCCCTAGGAGGGTGGGGGGAGGAGGGTTCCAAATAGAGGCCAGAAGCAACGTTTGAAATTCTGGACTCTATCTAGGGAGGGGTCCAGAGACCAAACACTAACCAGATGAAAAAGAAATCCTGGGGACCACAGAAAGTACCCTCCTTACCCACTGCTTTGGTCCCTTGGCTGCTCTGTAAAAATCTTCCACCAGGGTCACAATCTCCTTGCTGCTCATTGGACATTGATGCCTGGCCCGAGCCTGGATCTCCGGAGGCAGGATGTTCAGAAACTGCTCCAGCACCAGCAGCTCCAAAATCTGCTCCTTGGTGTGCACCTCAGGCTGCAGCCACTGACGGCAGAGCTGCCGGAGACGGGAGAGCGCCTCTTGGGGTCCAGACACCTCTTGATAACAAAACCGTCTAAAACTCTGGCGGGAGAGCTCAGGATCGGGCCAGTCTTTTTGCAGAGCGGGCTCCCGTTTTTCTTCTAGCTTTGCTATTATATGTCTCTCTTGCTTGGAGGAAGCCTGAATGTGGGACTGCGAGCTCAAAGTTATCTCCATCTTAGCCGCCATTTTGGGGCTCAGGAGACAGCTTCTCTCTCCTTGTAAACAGCTCAAGCCTTCGGGATCATGACCCTGAATGCTAGAAAGATGCTAGAAACGAAGCTCCTCTGAGGATATTGGAGAGGAAAGGATGCAAACAGAGCCTCCTCATTCGCTGGACTTGACCCCAAACTCCTGAAGACAACACAGTCCCTGAGAGTGGGAAGAGTTTGTTTTTCTGCCAGTTTCTTGAACTGTCTTGCAAAGGAGAAAAGTCATAATGTCCTAAAAGGAAACTGGGGGAAATACCGCTTTTATTTCAGCGGCAAGCACAAGCGGTCTCACAGGAAAATGCGCAACGTGACCTAATGGGCTGACAGGAATCCCTGGGAAAAGTTCAGGCTGTCATCCAGGTAGCCTGCACCAGCTCCCCCGCATCCTCCACAGGCCGACCTCCAGCATCTCGCCAGGCGCTACAGGGCGAGCCCAGGCAGGCCACGGCGCACGCTGGGGGTTGTGAGTTAGCGGAAACCTCCTGCTAGCCAGCAAGGTACACGGAGGCGCGGCGGCTGCTCACCCCCGAGGCTCCGAGGCCCAGCCGCTCCGGCCTCCGAGGGCGCCCGGCTCCGACTCCGCGCCCCAGCTGGCCTGGGGCTTGGCGAAGCTGCAGCACTCTGGCGCGCGGCTCAACTACGTGGCCGGGTGCGAGCCGGCGGTGGCGCCTGCGACGGCAGCACCACCGACAGCCCCGCTCCACACGCCCACCTGCAGCCGACTCACCTCTCTGGGGACCGGGGACCCAGAACCCAGGAGCCAAGGCTGGGGGCGGGGCAGAAGCCGCTCGTCGCGGACACTCCCACAGGCTGCCGCGAATCTGTGCCACGGGAGAGCTCGCCTCCTCCGCAGAGGGATTGGCTCCTCGGGGTCGTTCTCTCTCGTCTATCGGCCGCTGGGTCTGTCGATGCTGGCGAGAACGGCACCCCGCCGTCGCAGTGCACTCCGGGAGTTGTAGTCCGCTGGCAAGACTCGCGAGCAAGCGCAGTGGGCGGATCCGCGCGGGGGCTCGCGGTGCTGACTTCCGGCCCGGCGGCCGAGCCAGTTTGGAGGGTCGCGAGTGAGTGCGTCTGGTGAGTGCTCCGCTTCTTGGCGGCCGGCGGCCGAGCCAGTTTGGAGGGTCGCGAGTGAGTGCGTCTGGTGAGTGCTCCGCTTCTTGGCGGCCGGCGGCTTGCTGCTGGCAGTCGTCTCAGAGGCAGTTGGGCCAGGTCAGGGCGCCCCTCGCACGGTCGGCGGTCACCCTCCTGTGCCGCGGCCCCTCGCCCCGGCCAACCCGAGCCGGCTAGGGCTGTCCCGATCCCTGTGCCCCAGCGCGGACTCTCTCCGGCCTGTGGCCCTGCCCGTCTCACCCCCGGGAGACGGGAGCGGGAGCCCGCGGACTTGTTTCCTAGTCCACTTCAGCCACAGGACCTAATCCTAGCACCGAGTGCACTGGAGTACTCAGGGCACCCTTGCCAAATGAAAAGTGAATCTGCCCGACTCCCCATCCTCATCCTGCTTTCTGCTGAGTGTTTGGGTTATCGCCAGAGAGAAACACATATTTGAGAGAGGAGTATTTTAAAATTAACGATGAATGGGATATTAGGGGTCAAGAGGAGTGCAGGCTCCGCCTTCTGCATGTAACTAGGATAGCACTCATTAAATTATTCTTCATCCAGAGAAGGTGTGGGATTTATGAAAATGTGTAAGGCAAGGAGTACAGGTTCTAGTCCTGACCTTGCTGCTGAGAAACTATGCTCTGTGATGCTCCTTTTTCGTTCAAAAGGACTGTTCACAGTAATGCCTTTGCTTTCTCTATCTCTAGCCCCTCCTGCCTCACGGAAATGTAAAGAGAATACAAGTGAAGGCAGTTTAAGTACTTTGGAAGAAAGGCAACCTGAATCCATGTTTTTAAAAGTAATTTCTTTACTCCTGTAAAAGAGACTCAGGCCTCTGGAGAAGGAATGGAATGGAGAGTGGGACATTAACTGCAGAAAGCTCCAGTCTTACGTCCACCGAATTTAGCAATTTCCAGGAAATTCGCAACTTTTTTCACCCGAACTGTATGTAAAATCCCAGAGAATTTTGACAGGCCCAGCCTATGTGAGTTGCCCATTCCTGGGGTTGGGGGAAGGGTACTGTAATGAACAGCCCCACCAGAGACAATGAAATAGAGAGGGGCCTTTTCATAAAGGGAGAAGATGCTGTTGTCAGAAGTGGGAAGGAATGCTGGAAAATAAAAGCAAACCAGAACAATCATTTCTCATCCTCATTGTGTGTGTGGTGGTGGTGGGAGGGAGGAGAGTGTGATAGTGATAAAGAGATTAATACTTTTCCCTCCTTAAGAAAAGGTGGCAATTGGGAGGCTGGGTCCAGGCCTCTGAGGGTAGGGAGGGCAGGGACAAGACCCAGGCACATGGGGAACACGAGAAGGAACAGCTGGACTACACTGAGGGACAGTTTGGGGAATTCATCCACAGAAATTTGGTTAGGGAGAAAACTATGTTTTTTGATATTTTTAGTGCTTTGGCTACTTGGCTTGGATTGAAGAGGGAGTAAAGGAAAAGGATAGAAATAAACCATAAGAACTAGAGTGGAGGAATATGGGATGGTTTCATGCTGTCTTTTTCCATTCTTTTCAGCCTCACTGAGCCTTTTTCAAGTGTGCGTCTGAGTCTGCATGTCTATGAAATGCTCATGTCTCTGATTCCAGAAAGACACACTTTTCACTGGTATCCAGGAGACCCTCTTCCCAGTGATAAGAAAAGAGATGGAATCTGATCTGCAGGATGGAAGTGGCAACCAGTGAGCCAGTTCGTTGAAGCAAACCATGGCTGCAATAAGGAGTTCCCAGGCACACCCGTCCCCAAGCAAGGATTCCACACAGGGACAGAAATCAGCCCTGCACAACAACGGCCCTGACTCTGAAGCTTCCCGCCAGCGCTTCCGGCAGTTCTGCTACCAGGAGGTAGCTGGTCCACATGAAGCTTTTAGCAAACTCTGGGAACTCTGTTGTCAGTGGCTGAGGCCTAAGACACACTCAAAAGAGCAAATCCTGGAGCTGCTGGTTTTGGAGCAGTTTCTGACCATCTTGCCAGAAAAGATCCAGAGCTGGGTGAGGGAGCAGTGTCCAGAAAATGGTGACGAAGCTGTGGCTCTGGTTGAGGATGTACAGAGAGCACCTGGGCAGCAGGTGAGAAAAGGCAGTCAGAACCTTGTGGTTTTAGTCATGAAGAAGTTGGTGTGAGGAGCACAAGAATCCAGTTACTGGAGAGGCGCTTAGCTGAGAAATGCCAGAAGCTGTCTGCTGCCCAGAAAGTATTAGCTATCCTGCCTTGGTCCTATGCCCTTGGTCTATGGGAAGAATTTCTCATTTGGTGAAATAACTTAGACATTCATATTCACTGAATCCTTGGAGTCACTAATTAAAGTGAGATAACACTCTCCAAAACAAGGCGAGGAAAAGGACAACAATCCTTCACTCAGCAGGTCAGGAAAATTAGAGATGGTGGTGAATTTAAATCTAATCTCTCTTGCTAGAAGGTTCCTTGAAGTAGTGTGCCATGTGTTGTACACTAAACAAAGTCGTATTAGAGCTGGTCCTTGCTGCCTGAATTAAGTGGTCAGTTTGGGACAGTGATGAGTTTCACAAAATACCCACTTGTAGAGGTAAGGACTAGGTCTGAGATCCACTCAGTGTAACGTCTTGTATATTTTGGGAGAAGCGGGGTGTGAAAGGCACAGGAGAAGGAAAAGAAACATGAAGGCTTCAGTTGTGGGAGATTCTGTGGGAAGAAGGCGGCTGAAATCCAGGTCAGAAATCTGGGAGAGGCAATGAGTAACGGAGGAGTGTGGGTCAGAGGAATGCCAGCCTGAATGTGACTGTGGCCAGAGCAGGAAGCAGCCCGCTGGCGCCCGAGTCTGCATGGCTGGATCAGGACGTGCTTGCGTTTCCCTGCGAGGAGGCGGATGTGCACACCAGCTGTAGGAGGAAGAGTGGCGAAGGGGGTGTCAGTGAAATTTCATAGGATTGAGAGGTTGTGACAGAATTTGGAGGGGGGAGCAGTATGGTGGTGGTGCATTAGAAACAGGGGAAGTTAATTTATATCCATGGTTTGGAGACTGTTAATAATAACCAGGATAGATGGAGAAGGGCAGTGGAGCACATGTACGAAGTTAAGAGTTTGGAGAAGGGACCTAAGCAGAGCAGGAATCCCTCTGTGCTAACAGTCATCCTGGTCCCCGTTCCCCTTGCCATTTCTGTGTGGACCATCTCTCCCTTATTGTCCACCACCATTTCAGGATCACACTCTTAATGTGAATGAAAACAGTACAGGAATGTAAGGGTTAAAATGGCTATTTGAAACCCATCGGGGGTGAAGGGGAGAGCAGGAAGTGGAGGTGAGAAGCAGTAAGGGAGGTGATACCCCAGCTGCCTCTCAGTACCTCTCCTCTGTCACTTTACACAGGAATTTGTAGTGACAGATGATGGGGTCTGTTCTCAGGTCCCGGAATCTGGGAAGGACTTGAAAATGCCCATCGAGGAGACGGCCTCCTTGGGAGCAGCCAGAGAATCACTGAGATCCCACCTGAAACAGGGGGTTCATCCAGAAGAATGGACTGTGAAGGGGTCACGGAGCTCACCCCGGAGACCGTGGGGACAGTCAGAAGGTAAGCAGAAGCCTCTGCCCTCCCCCAAGGTGTGAGGGACAATCATCTCTTGGAAATGCAGGTCTGAGCTCAAGTTGGCCCCTGGGTTCCAGATTAAATGCCTTTGAGATACAACCAAAAATCAAGATTTCAAATTATAGTTGATGGTACTAGCACTTAAAATGTGGGTGGAGATCCTTTATCTGTTAGCTTAATTCTCTTTTATTACAATTTAATTCTATTGCTTCTGAATCAGGTGTTACTAAAGGTGAGCATAATTACCTCACCTTCTACAGAGCGGTTCTTCATGAACTTGAAGACATAACCCCCTTCCATCCAGCTTAATCTCTTCCAAAATACATTTCTCCTATTAGTTTTTCCTTTCTTCCAGTGCTTTTTTAAAAATTTGTCCTAATTTTTTAGAAAAAGGTTAATTAAAAATTTAATTAAATTTAATTGATCTCAAATTCATCACCTAATGTAAAATTAGCCATCTCAAGTGAACCATTCACTTGCATCTAGTACAGTCACAGTGTGGTACTATCACCACCTCTGTCTCGTTCCAAAAGTTTCCATCCTCCCCAAAATAAATGCCATGCCCATTAAGCAGTTGCTCCTCATTCTCTCTCTTTGTATTTGCCTGTTCTGAACATTTCATAGAAATAGAATCCTACAATATATGACCTTTTGTTTCTAGCCTCTCTCATTTATCACGTTTCCAGCCTATGAAGTATCACTACTTGGTTTGGTTTTGGGGCTGAGTAATATTCCATTGAGCAGACAGACCAAGGCTCTATCTTTATAAGTCTCTTTCTGTAAAGCACTTTGGCTGCATACATTTCTAGATTATCTAAAGGCCACTGCTGCCTTTTCTGCGTAATTCAAAGCTGCCCTTACAGGTTTCTAAGTAATTATTTTAAAGCCACCTCATCTTTATGTAACTCAGATCCTAAAGAAAAGCACTGTGTCTTCATGCTGTTTAAAAAGGCAAGCTTCTGTTGATGAAATGAGAAACAGTCTTAAGAGTTTATTTGCTTTTGTATTTTTTAAGTGAAGTAAATACACTATCAATATGTTAGAAAACTTTGTCATTTAGAATTTATTTACTTTTAATCCTTGGGAACATCTGTGCTCTTTGGTGTGTGATTTCTGAGGCTTTGGGGTCTGAGTAAAGGGGGCAGGACTCACTGTGTTCCATGTTCTGCAACCTCAGCTCACCGTACCTGTGGGCTGCTCCCAAGTGGTGAAACCTCCCCAGGGGTCAAGTTCCACTAATAAGTCATCAAAACGTACCATTTCCTTTGTACTATTCTTGAAAATGGGGATCTGGAAAAAAATGTATTATCTTGGTCTGAAAAAAAAAGAATCAAATTCCCGTGGTATTTTTAAGAGCACTATAGGGGATTTCCCTGGTGGCGCAGTGGTTAAGAATCCACCTGCCAATGCAAGGGACACGGGTTTCAGCCCACGGGTCCAGGAAGATCCCACATTGCTGTGGAGCAACTAAGCCTGTGCGCCAAAACTACTGAGCCTGTGCTCTAGAGCCTGCAAGCCACAACTACTGAGCCCATGCGCCTAGAGCCTGTGCTCTACAACAAGAGAAGCCACTGCAATGAGAAGCCCACACACCACAACAAAGAGTAGCCCCCACTCGCTGCAACTAGAGAAAAGCCTGCGCATAGCAACGAAGACCCAGCACAGCCAAAAACTAGATAAATTAAAAAAAAAAAAAAAAAAAGAGCATTATAGTCATCTCTGAGTGGTTGGACAATGAGACATTCCCTCCCCTTGCTCCCAAGTATTCTATTAAAATTTTTAAAAAATATACTATGCACATATTTCTTTAGAATGAAAAAAACTTTTTTTAAAGCTATTATGTCAGGAGGGATCTGGTAAAAGGAATTTCTTAACACACAGACCATTGGCTGTGGCAGTGGTCCTGAAACTTGACTATGTATCAGACTCACCTGAGGGAGTGTTAAACAGATTCCCAGGCCTCACCCCCAGAGTTGCTGATTCATTATATCCCAGTGGGGCCCAGGAATATGCATCTCTGATGAGCTCCCAAGTGCTGCTGAGGCTGCTGGCCTGGGGACCCCACTCACAACCTCTGCTGTGTGGCTGTTATGTGGAGACCACCCTCTAACAGTGGCTGTTTTCTCCCCTAGCCTGGCTTACTCTGCAGGCTCCCAGGAACCTTCCTCAGAGGAGGGGTCTTGGAGACCAGGAGACAGGTGCTGTGCTCCACATAGCTGGGGCCCAGGTGAGCTATGGTGGGTATCTTTTATCTCTTTAAGTTCCCCTTTCATCTTGCGCTCACTCTCAGCCTAAAATCCCTTCTTTTCTGGAGATGCTGGAAAGATTTTTACGTGGTCCATTGAGTTTCTCTTGGGTTGTTTCCTTGTTCTGTCCACTGACATCATCATATGGCTCTTTACCCATCCCGATCCTTCTCTTGGAGGCCTGACCTCTCCCTGCCTTGCTTTGCCCCTGATCTGATACCCGTGGTCCTGTCTCTGCCCACCCCCCAAGCTAGAGCAGTACTATTTTATCGGTAGCAGCAGACCCCGGTGTTGTTACAGGGACGAGCCACGTGTGAGGACAGAGCCATATCCCTCTGTCAGGAAGGGCAGATACACCTGGGCCCCGAACAGAGGGCCCTCTACAGGGATGTTACACAGAAGAGTGACAGAAACGCCTGGCTGGGTAAGGATCCACGTTCCCTCTAGGTCCAGAGTGGATGTGTTCAGTTGTCTGGAGACAGACCAAAAGAACCCAAGAGGAAAGGAGACAGAGAGGCAGTGGGGAGCCTGTTGGGTGGGGGGAAAGAAGGAACAGGAACATACTGAGAGATGACAAGAGACACAGAGAAAAGAAGACACAGAGAGGGACAGAGGGATAGAAGGAAGGGAAAGCACGGGCTCATGACAGGGGCGGTGGGGACAGAGCATGTGGGAGGCAGAGGATGAGGGGGGAGGGAAGACAGACAGCAGCTAGGGAGGCACAGCCTGTGCTGGGAACAGGGGAGAGGTGAGTGAACTTGTGCTCACACACACAGCTGTGATAGGTCCTGGGGAGCAGAGGAGACTGAAAGACAAGAGACTCCAACCGTGACAGTCTACTTCTATGCCCAGGCCCTTCAGGAGGCAACAGGAGCCCTTTTTCAGAGTCTCTGGACCAATCTCTTGCCTTTTTTCAAATCAGTTTTGCCCCATCTGGGCTGCTCCTCCTCAGAGAAGCCTCCCCGACCATCAGATTCAGAGACAGATGCTCTGCAGCCTTGATGTCGCCTCCCTGCGTCTCCACATGCAGGGTTGCTCATTCATGGTCGGAAGGACATTCTGGGCTGGATCAGAGAACACGCAGGGACCCCAGATATGCAGGGCTGCAGGACAAGGAAAAGGCCTAAGACTTCCACGAGGGAGACTAGAGTGAAAGCCCATGAGACACCAGCAAACAGGGAAGAAGAAATCAAGGGTGAAGCACAAGAGCCAGACTCAGCAAATGGGACAGAGGCTGGCCCACTGTGGGCGGCTGAGGACACCAGGACTCTCCTGTCTGTTCTCAGCAGCCTCGGTTTTATGAGGAACTCCAGGAGCACCAGCAGAGCAGCCAGCTATGCGGGGAAGTCGCTGAGTTCTTGTGTGAACGAGGTTTCCACCAGACTCTGGAGCAGCATGAACCAGTTCAGAAGCCTCTGGGCCAGTGACTGCAGCCTGCTGCAGCCAGGCACCCTGTGCCCTTCAGGAGGAGAAGGAAGCTCTGCCGGCCTTACAGGGCTCCTCCAGTTCTCCCAGGAGCTCGGCAGACAGGGCTGTTGAGGCCAAAGGGCCAAGCCAAGGGCCATGGAAGCGCAAAGAGGCGAGGCTCGAGGACACAGTTGGGGGCTCAGACAGCTACAAATTTGACAGGAAGCAGCCAGTCCAGGAAACTGGAGCCCCCACACCTACAGCCAGCTCCAGAGCCACTTGGGTGAGGGCCTCTCAGCACACGTGTCCTGGTACTGTCACCTATAAGCAAACCATGCCCCCACTCTGTGCCTTGCCTTCCAGCTGTAAGTTGAGGATTGTTCCTGTTCCCTCACTGCTGGGGAAATGCTGGGATGAAGGCTCTAGTGGACACCCAACATAAAGCCATTCACTCGGCCACCTGCAGGTTACACACAGGGAAAAGCAGTACCTAAACCATTATGTTGTCTTGGTAACCCAGGGGATTTTCTTCTGAGTTGTGAAATTGGAAAGCCAAAGCCTGGGGTGTTTCTGTGACCTAAGAAGTAAATTGTGTGAGTAGGTGTTATATCTAGATTTTGTTAACTGAACATAAAAGAACGAAGCTAATGTCAGCCTGGGGAAGGAGCACTGGTGTTCTCCGTGGAAGGTGGGTGATGTCCCAGCTGGTGCCGCTGTGTGGATTCAGAGAGCTGTCATCGCAGTCTGGGAATCAGGTTCCATTGTAGCTGCAGGGCAGTGGGGCAGGAGAAGAGTGATGGAGCATGTGGGGACAGAGGGTGGGTTGCATTTTTAATTTGGGTTGTCAGGGTAGTCCTCACTGAGAAAATGACATTAGAGTAGAGATGTGAAGGAGAAGGGGTGAAGTGTGTGGCTCTCTGGGGAGACTGTAACAGTCGGAGGGGATCACCAGTGCAAAGGCTCTGAGCCGGAGGAGCCTGGGCAAGGAGGCCAGTGTGCCTGGTGCAGGTTGAGAGGGGATGAGAGTAATAAATGAGGTCAGAACCAGATCACGTGGGGCAGCACTACTGAGAGTGAAATTGAGAGCAAGCGTTTAGAAACTTTTATAGCAATCTGACATTGCTGCACCATCTAACTGCATATTCAATGTATTTTGAAAAACAAAAAACCTGGTTCTTCACAGATACTTTGAGAAGCACTAACCTAGGGCCTCAGGCCCTACATAGAGGACTTTGTAAGGACTCTGACTTTTTCTGTGTGAAATGGGGTAGCCTTGCAGGATTCTGAGCAGAGGAGTAATAGTTTTAAAAGGATCACGTTGAGAATTTCAATTTATTTGACACTTAACTCTATTTAAACACGTGTTTGTGTCTCTGTTTTGTTACGGAGACCTTTGGAGGACTGTGGATTTCTTGAAGGCAGGGTCCATGTCATATGACAGTTGCATTTCTCAGAAACTGGCCTGCTGGCACTCACACAGGTTAGTTGAGTTGAATGAAAAGGAGGGGCCCACTTTGACAGCTGGATTGAGAGAGACTGTAGGAGGTCCAGAGGAGAGTCAAGACCAGGTAGGTGGCCACTGCAGTAATCCAGGCACGAGAAGACAGTGGCTCAGAGCAGAGTGGACTAGAGAGTGATGAGAAGAGGCTGCGTGCCCTTCAGAGCATCATGACCAGGTGTGATCAGAATGCATTTGCTGGGATGGCTCTAGACAAATGGCCCTCAGCCACCGGCCCAGATGGGCAGCCCCTGCGGGGCCTGTGCTGAGTGTTCTTGAGTAACCAGCCTTCCTGAACTGCTCTTCCCAGACCTTTACTACTTATTCTCACCTTGGGACACTACCTGCAGTAATTCAGTTTCTTGCATACACAGGGATGACAAGAGATATAAACAGATGTACAGGAGCCAGATCAGGAGGGACTCAGACATCAGAGGTGGGACTTAGCAGAAGTATCCTATCATCCGATCTTCTCTCTTGTGAATCTTTGCTTCCATCCAAGTCTTACCTGTTCACCAGGCCCTCTTATATGGCCAGTCACCCTCAGAGATTCCCACCCTGGAGACAGACAAGCACGAGGCTTATCCTGAATCATCTTTCAGGGGAAATTAGTGGGATTCAGGATAAAGAGAAATAAAAGCAGAAGCTTTGGTAAAGACTCTACAAACCCTCCTCAGCTGGAGAGGATTTCACTGGAAGTTGTTGCTTTAGGAACAAGCCCACAGTGAGATCTCCCCAGGAATGACAGTAGCCAACATGGCATAATTTGAGAGACTAGGATGTAGCTTCCTGGGCTGCTAAAACCCTGCACTGTGGTATCGGTCCACCCTGCTCTGATCACTGAGTTGTCTCCTGGCAGCAAGTGTGCACTGGGGCTATGAAGATACCAAGACACTCCTGGCCATTCTCAGTAATTCTCAGTTTTATGAAAAACTCCAGACCCGTCAGCAGAACAGCCAGGTCTCCAGGGCCTTGGTGGAACAACTCCAGGAGCAAAGCTTTCTGCAGACCCCAGAGCAGCATCGCGCCAAGTTCAAAAGCCTGCAGTCGAGTTCCCGCAACATGAGGAGAGGCTGTGTGCCTAAGCCTTGTATCTTTTACGAGGAAACTGATGCCCTTTCCAGCCCCTGGGCCTCTGCACCTACTATGGCAAGCAGTGCTGTTCCTGGCCAAGAGGGAAGTTGAGGCTAGAGAGCTGAGTCAGCAGAATGGGGGGCCCACAGAGGCTGGAGAATGTACCACCGTGGATGGTGAGGACTGGGAGGAAGAGGATTTCAGGGATCCTGGCCAGGCGGTTAGGAGGGTTGGCCTGCCAGACCTGTTCCCAAACAGACGTGGTAAGACTCTTGGCTTTGACTCTTGGTCAAAGCATGGGTAAGTCCACTTAGGGCCGTTAGCCTAGCATCACCAGAGAGCCATTCTGCTCCTGGCCTTGTCATCATCTTGATGTATGACCTGACATAGGCCAGAGAGTCTTGGTTTTCATGGTTAAGGATTATTTCCTTTGCACTTCAGAGCCCTGATTTTACTTTGCTGGCCTCTTTCACAGGGTCCGTGTCATTTTTCCCCATGGATTTGCACTTACTTTGCTTCCATAGATGGCCAGTTAGGTCTCCAGCCCAGACTCTCTCTCCTTTTCCAGCATTGACCCTCCTTTCAAATCTAAGCCTGGGTTTCCCAGATGCCCAGCAACTTGCCTTCTTCCTGTTTGAGATGGTTAAACCCGGGGTGGCCTTTTGTTACTCTTCCCAGAAGCCAGGCCATTCAAGAACTGAGAGAGATGACAAAGAGCTTGACTCCTTGCCTCATTCTGTCATTGTGTCAGAACATCCAAAAAGAGGTGCAATAGGAGCAAAGTGGGTGGATGGAGTTTTTCGGTATTTTACCTGTGATCATAGAATTTGGAGCTTAAAAATATTACAATTGGAAAATAAAACTTAGGTTTTTAATTAGCAGAAGACTGAATCACATGAGAATTCCAATTAGTTTTTCTTCTTAAAGGTAGTTTAGTTGTAATTCTTTCCTCATTCCACTGTTTTCCTGCTCCACAGTCTGATGTATTTCTTTTTAGTTTTTTTAAAATTTTTATTTATTTATTTATTTATTTATGGCTGCGTTGGGTCTTTGTTGCTGTACACAGGCTTTCTCTAGTTGTGGCGAGCGGGGGCTACTCTTCATTGTGGTGCACGGGCTTCTCATTGCGGTAGTTCTCTTGTTGCGGAGCACAGGCTCTAGGCGCGCGGGCTCAGTAGTTGTGGCTCGTGGGCTCTAGAGCGCAGGCTCAGTAGTTGTGGCACAAAGGCTTAGTTGTTCCGTGGCATGTGGGATCTTACTGGACCAGGGCTCGAACCCGTGTCCCCTGCATTGGCAGGCGGATTCCTAACCGCTGCACCACCAGGGAAGTCCCGACAGTCTGATGTATTTCTGTTCTTGCAGGTATTGAGATCAAAAGCGGGATTACAAAAGAGAATCGGAAATGGGATGATACAGAGGAAGCAGAAATGAACAAGCCTTTTCAGAGAAAGTCCAGTGAAGTCTTTTGGCACTCTGAGCTAAAAAGAGGCTGGGCAGGTGCTCCAGTGTCAAAAAGGCAACAAAGATGTTCTCCAGGGGAGAGTGAGGAGAAACCCCCATCCCAGAAGAGGATGAGTCACCAGAGACTTCGTACTGGGGAAAAGGCCTGTACACATTTCCTGTGTGGGAGAAACTGCTCTCAGAGTTCTCCCTCTCACCACCAGCCAGTCCCCAAAGTGGAAAAAGCTTCTAAATGTCACGAATGTGGGAAAAGCTTTAGCCGAAGTTCTTATCTTGTTCGACACCAGAGAATCCACACGGGAGAGAAGCCTCACAAGTGCAGTGAGTGTGGGAAAGGCTTCAGTGAGCGCTCCAACCTCACTGCCCACCTAAGAACTCACACAGGGGAGAGACCCTACCAGTGTGGGGAATGTGGGAAAAGCTTCAACCAGAGCTCCAGCCTCATTGTCCACCAGAGGACCCACACGGGGGAGAAGCCTTATCAGTGCACTGTATGTGCAAAGAGATTCAACAACAGCTCCCAGTTCAGCGCTCACCGGCGAGTCCACACTGGGGAGAGCCCATACAAGTGCGGGCAGTGTGGGAAAAACTTCAACAACGGCTCCCACTTGAGTGCCCACCAGAAAACCCACACGGGAAAAGCCTTACCACTGCTCTCAGTGTGAGAAAATCTTCACTAAGAACCCTGCCCTCATCCACCATCAAGGGGTGCACACAGAAGAGGTTCCCATATCACAGGAAGGAAGGCATGTGCTATAAGTATGGAAGAAACCCGACGGATCAATTCCTTACGTCAACATGTGTTTCTCGGCGCTTCCTTCTGCTTGTGGAGAGTTCTACTGGGCAATCCCCAGCTTAGCTATAGGTTTATTCTTAAGAACCACGTCCAGGAATAGGAATCAGGGTAAGAATGCTGAGCTTTTTCTGGCTCTGCATGGGACTCCTGGGTCCTGTCTCATTGTTGATTTCAGTTCTGTTTGAAGGGAACAAGGCTACAGGATCCATAATTCCTGCCAGGAAACCTGGGTATGACTGTTCCCAACAAAGAATGGGGGGGCTAGTGGCCTGAGCACTGTTTCTGGGCCATGTCAGAGAAGAAATTCTCCACCCTCATGGGAAGCATATCTAGAAGTTAACAGCCTGGATGTATTCTAAACCAACAACTGACCTCTGGCACCTAGTGTTAGGTACTACTGCTAACTTCAGAGCAGATCACTACTCTGTAATCCAGCCACCACCAAAGAAAGAAAAAAGGAAAGGAAGAAGAGGTTAAGCCACTGGGCAATATTAAATCTGTTTCCCTTGGTGACGTAATCTCAGAGCAAGGGTAACATCTAGGTTAATCTTTGTAAGATTCCTCATTTTACCATCACCTCCACCCCAGTTCCTGGTTTATTGTCTCTTATAGTTAACACTTTCTACAAGCTTATAACCATTACTGCTTCTGTTGACAATAAAGGTGTTTCTCCCTCTACTTCTTTGGCCTTTGATTGTAATTTTCTCCATTAGAAACTTTATTCTCATGCAGAAGACTGCACGGTCCTCAAGAGGATCCAAGGGTAGAACCTGCTTCGGGACAGTAGAACATGCAGAGAAGGAATAAGGGACAGGAAATGGGGAGAGAAGGAATACAGTTGGGTTGGGGAGTAAGGAAAACACAGGGGCTGCAGGCGGTTCTGACTATAGGTGAAAAGAAGGGTGGGTGTGAGGAGCATGAAGAGCCAAAATTAAAGCTTACTGATCCAGAACAAGGCATAGATGTTTAAGCTTTTGTGAAATCTCTGATAAAATGTGGTGAAAGATGGGTAAGTTGTCCATGGTTCTTGGCCTGTGCATGCAAGTTGTCAGTACCTTGCCTAAGCTTTGTTGAAAAGCAAGTGTCATGGTCTCTGCTTTAAGCCTTCTTGAGGAATTACAGACGAGCAAAGGAGAATGTATACCTCAAAGCCAAAAAAAATTTAATTTAGAAAAGGAGAAGCAAAGGCAGGACAGAAAAATATACTTCAGTGTTTCCTCAGCTTGAGTCTCGCTTGGCCCATCCCGCAGTTCTCTGCATACACGGTCCTTGAACATGGCCCAGTGGACAAGCTATGCAGGCCAGTTCCCAGAGTCACATACTTACCTCTGCTCTACAGAGAGGGGGAAAAAATGATACCTTAGGAAAGCTCAGGCAAAGGCAAAGAGATGGGCTTGAATGTGACCTGTTGGGGCACAGCCTGACTTCACTGGAGATCATGGTGGGGAAGAGGGGGACAGCCCGGGGTGGATCAACTACTGAAGGGCTCTGTACACCAGCTCAAAGAAGCTGGCTTTGTTAAGTGAGGAGAGCCAGTGAAAGTCAATGGAATCGCTAAGGAAGCGCAGGTACCCAGGCCTCACAGGCAGGCTCCTCCCACCCCTGGGTCTGCGGTAACCAGGGAAACTGGGATGCAACTGTTGAACTCCTTGCATTCTTAGATTGCCTCCATCATCCAAATTGCTTTATCCTCTAGTCTGCTGGGCAGGAGAAAGAACACAGAGTACTAGAGCGCCCAGCCCTTGCCTGTCAGCCTCTTGGGAGGGTCTGGAGCAGACAGTAAGAACTGGAGAATACATCCAGTTATTCATTCATTCAGGAAACATCTGATTGCCTATAAAGTACCAGGTATGACACAGAAGCCAAATACAAAGCAGTGAACGAAACAGACACTGTATCTTCCTTCCAGAACCAGCCTTACTGGACCCCTCAGAAATGCAGCACAAGTCAGGCAGCACACCCAGCCCCCAAACCCCAAGATCTGAGTTCCAGCTCCGCAGGGCCACTCTTCTAAGTTCCGAGTTCTGATAAACCCAACCTGCTTCCAAGTTCTGATAAACCCAACCTTTCCCCCTACTCCCTGTGTGGTCGCTGCTTCCTACAGTTACACCTCTGTTACCTTAGTGTCTACGTCCCACTAACAAATCAGCCTGATCACTGCACCAACCACTTGAGAATACATTTGAAGTAGGTTGTACAAAAGGCAACACCCCCAAGTCTATCCATTTCCTCTGACGTGTAACTTATACTCCTGGTTTGCTTCAGCCCTTCAGATATCCATTGAAAAGCCAGTTTTCCCCTGTACGTTTAAAACTGGGGCTCTCCATATAGTCTGTACATCCCTTCCTCACTGAAACCTTTTAACTCATTGATACAGTTTTTCAGTTGACAGCATGCCTTTTTTCCAAGGACTGCTAACCACTTGCCACAGACAGGATCAAATAAATATTCTCACAACCCAGAGAAGTAGCGCAAAGCCTGCACACCATTCCCTTTTCACACATCTGCTGTGGTTCCTCAGCCTAAGGTGGCTGATGGGTGGTCACAGCCAAAGCCAGAGCTGGGCCCCTCAGGCCTCCTACCCGACTTCCTTTCCTCTTGCCACCTCTTGTCTGCCTCTCCTGTGAGGGACTGCCTTACCGGTCAGTTTGGGAACAGCCAGGACTGCTGGGGTCCCGGGTGAGACTGTGCCCATGTCATCGCTGACGTCATCACAGGCGAATCCTCGCTTTCACCATCATCAGCCCCAGCCTCCTTGCAGTCCTGCTGCTCGTCCTCGGCTCGGCTTCTGGGTAGAGACAAAGAGAAGGATTGAGTGCAGGTCACAGGACACTAGCAATTAACCTGGCTACTCCCTGTGATATGGAAGTTAGCCTGAAGGATTTTGAACTTGTGCCACCCTGTTCTGGCATCTGGAGAAAGCTGTGGTCCTGAAGCTGCTCGGGCATTCCCTGTACACTTGGCCATTCTAGTGGCACTTCTGGAGTTTTTGATAAATTGGGGATTTACTGAGATTTGCAAGTAAAGTCTTCCTGGTAGCCCCAATAGCACACCTGCTATCATAGGTTTAAAGTGACTTGCATAGCGATTAAAGTGAAAGAGCTGGATTTTGAACCTGGGTCAGATCAATTTCAAAACCTTTTAATTTTTCACTCTCACTCTCAACACTCTTTCTGGCTAACAATTTCTGTGAAACCTCCAAACACAGACCTTATACTACATGTTCATGCCACCAGGGCAGCCCTGTTGTGGCAGGGGCCGTAGGCCCAGCCTCCTGGGGAGGAGGAAGGCACAGTTGAGGTTTCATGTCACACCCATTACCAGCAACTACCTCCCAGGCATGGTGTCGTGCCTGGCACAAGATTAAGAGCTAGTTATTACACAGTATAGATTAGACATGGTTCCTAAGAAACTTTTACAGCCAAAAGTGAGAAAAAGCAAAAAGAAACCCATTAAAAAGACAGAAAAGGAGACCCATCAGAGATCTCACTTGTTATACAGGATGGTCAAAAGGTACCCCTTCCATCGAGGCACAGTACGTGTGGCTGGGCAGAACAGAAGAGAGTCAGGACCCCAGTGCCGCACCTGACAGTGGCAGAGTCTTATAGGTCTAAACTAAGATCCGGCCCTCTGCCTTGTATGGCAGCAGGTCACCATGTAAGCCCCTAGACCTGATTCATACATGACCCTTCTAAGAGCTATCATGGAATGAGGTTTTCTGAAGGGAGAACCAGAGGGAACGACAAAGCCTCTATATGGAACTGAGCTGCCTCAGAACCACAACTGCGTCCCAAATCACTAGCTTCCTGCTCCCAACTGTGGTCATGACAGAACGATAAGGTCACGTCTCTGATGGATGGCACAGGCACGGACAACCTCTCATTCCTGGATTCTTCCTGCCTCTCCCCTTTCCAGCCTGAGACTCTGTTCTTCAAATAGGTGGGTTGTTCTTTAAAGCCCCAGGATCTGAGTGGTCTGAGCATAGCTCTGCCTCTTCTCTTGGGAAAGCCCCTGAGGATGGGCTTCATGGTCTCCAATAGAAGCCTGGTAACCGCCGCCCCCCCACCCCGCCATAACCCCGGTTGCTGGCTCTTCTTGGAGCACAAACACCATCACCTGGAAATAAACCCCATCAATGGACACCCTACCTCCCCCGCCAAAGATCATCATATGGGCCCAGGGAGGAAAAGTATAGGAACGGAGATGCCTGCAAAGCCAGAGTTAGAAACTTGATTGAGGAATGTGATGTGTGTGGCTGAGCAGAACAGCAGAGAGCACTTGAGTCCTGTGTGCTCAGGGCAGTGCTGGGAGGTCTGGGGCAGCCCCTGCCCAGGGCCCCACAGTGCTGTTGTATCTTGCAGCATTACTATCAGTCCTCAGCAGGTCCCAGTCTGGCCCTCTCCTGACCAGAAATCCAGTTCTGTTTATCTGTTTTGTGAGAGGTGTGACCCAGACACTGAGGATGTAACCAAAGTTCCCACAGCTAGCTGAGCATTACAATCCCTCTGTCTTACAACAGGCATGTCAAGAACCAGAAGATTATCGTTTACAGAGGTGGCTCAGGTCATTATAACCTGCAGAGGAGAAAGCCTGAGTTCTACAGGGACAAATACTTCCCTTCCTTTATTCTTGGCAGCTGAGACCTACTGAAAGCTCGGTGATTGATGAGGGTCCAAACTCTCTCTCCACCCACCCTCCTTCCTTCAAAGGGGAAAGAAAATCTGTTCTCTTAAAAGCTGGCATGGACACCAATCAGGAAAACAAACAAGTGCTTGAGAAGCAGCAGCTAAATCAAGTTTCTCCACCTTGTTCCAACTGCCTGTCCCCTAACCCAGGCCCTCTCCAACCTGATCCCATTTCTCTTTCCTTACTCCCCTTCTCACCATTGCCTTCGTCTTCTGGGTTCTCACTCTAAATGCTGCACCAAGGTCACTGCCTTCTCAGCGCTTCCTGGATGATGCCCCCTCACCCAGGCTTGGATCTTCCCATGCAGAAAGGAAGACGTGTCGGGAATTGCTTCAGCTCCAGGATCTTCTCGTTGAATGTAGTTTGGGCTGCAGCCATCATAAGCACAGCTCCCAGAGCTGGCTGAAAGCTTGTGAGTGAGGCCCAGCAGTTGCCAATAACATGAGAGTCTGAAGAGCTGGTGGGGGACCTCCAAGTTGCCAACCTCTCTGAGATGTCAGGACCTGCCATCAGCCACCTGAGAGAATGTGAGTAATGAAGACGAATTCAACTGAGGCTCATGTGTTCTCAAATGCAGTTCCTACAATGTGGAGAATCACTTCCAGCTGGGCCTCTCCAATAAGAACTTCATTTCTACTTCACTTTGCTAAGTTTGGGTGAGAAGGTATAGATTTTTTTTCTCCCATTCAAGTCAGACAGTGTTACCTAATGGAAATCTCACAGACTTTGACTGTCAGGTGGATCCAGTTTCCAGTGCCAGCTCAACTCCTCATTAACTGATGTGGGGCAAAATACTCAACTTCTCTAAGCTTCTTTTTCTCATCTGAGCATAACTATACCAGTCCTGCAGCATAGAGAAAAAGATTAGAAATGCTATTTGTGAAGCATCTGGCCAGTGCTTGGCACTTACAAGATGCAGAGTAAATGGTCTGTGGTGATAATAACAGAAGCTCTATCTTACAGGAACTTCTTTATAGCATATCTCACTACTTGACATATATTTATTGGTTTCATGTCTGTCATCCCTACAAGAATGTAAGGTTCTTGGAGAGCAGGTAATTTGTTTTGTTCATTGCTGAATCACAGCACCTTGAATAGTGTCTCATGCAAAATAAATATTTTGCAAAGGAATGAAAGGGTGAAAAAAGACAAGGAAGTCTGGGTCTTTAGACCTGATTGACTGCTTAAAGTACTTAAGCATTGTAAAGAATATGAAAGGAGGCAAAGACTGGTCTCTGGCTGAGACGTCTCTGAGATCTGTCTCCCCTTCGTTTCCACTTCTATCGCTCTAGGGTTGCATTTCTGAACTTCAGCACTATTTTTTTGTTGTTGTTTTAAAGCTTAGGTTTTTGTTTTTTGGCCGCGCTGCGCGGCATGCAGATCTTAGTTCCCCGACCAGGGATCGAACCCGTGCCCCCTGCAGTGGAAGTGTGGAGTCCTAACTGCTGGACCTCCAGGGAATTCCCTTGAACTTCAGCACTACAGTATTGACATTTGGGGCCAGACAGGTCTTTGTTGTCTGTGTGGGTCGGGGCGGGGGGTTGGGGGGGGGTGTCCTATGCATTGTAGGATGTTTAGCTGCACCCCTTGTCTCCACCCACTAGATGTCAGGAGCACCCGTCAGTCATGACAAGACTACTCCAGATTTTGCCAAATATCTTTGGGGGGTCAAAATCTTCCCTGGTTGAGAACCCCTGGTCAGGGACACATCATTAGGCCAGGCTGGTACAAGAGTCTTCCATCTGTCTACCTGGTCTTCCTACAGAGCAGATCTGGATTTCTTGACTTTCTACAAATCTAATTCAATTGTGTAAACTGCTCTGCTCAAAAGCCTTCAAGACTTCCTAATACCACTGAAATAAGCCAAGATCTCCTAACCTGCAAAGGCTCTCCCTGGCATTCTAGATCTAACCTACTCCTCCAGTCTCACTGCGCACTCTCCTACACATGGTCTACAATCCAGCACAGGTGAACTGGTCCCACATCATGGAACAGGCTCTCTGCTTTCCATAGTGTCTTTGCCCTCTAACCTTTTCCCAAGACCTGATTTCATTCTTTCCAGAGAAAGTGAACACCAGGGGCTGCCAATCTCCATTCCTCCCAAGCTAGGGAGGAAGAGCACCTAAGCCTAGAAATTAGAAATACGGTAAATTTTATGTTCTCAATGAGTGGAGTCCATCAAAGAAGACAAAAAACCCACTGGAAGAGGATTGGTAACAGCACCATCACCACCTTCTTGACGCTTTCTTGACGCTCTGAACTCCTCGGCCCTGTCTGTAACTCTTTCTCAGGGCGCCTTCTCTTACTCCACCTAACACCAGAACTTGTTTCTGCGGGTTTATCTACTCCACAGTTTGGGAGCTCTCTGAGGGCAAGGAGCATGTCTGAGCTGTGTTCGCGTCCTCACCGCCCAGCACAAGGGCGCACAAGGAAGCGATAGGGCCTCGGTGAACCAGTGTTTGATTCGCGTAAAGCACAAGGGTAAAAGGCTCTGAGCCTTTCAAAGCACATTTCACGGGGAAAGAGAGCGGACAGGAACCCCAAAGGGTGACAGGTCCCGTACACCAGCCTACCATGTTCCCAGGCCTCTCCAAACAGAGGGAGGAGGCACCGGCTCACGGCCACTGAGAGTCTTACGGTCACACGACCCAGGACATCATGAGAGCCTCAGGGGAGAGGGCGGAGCCGCGGACCTCCAGCCCGCCCCGCCGCGAAAAGTCAGCCTCAAACGCGCGACTCACCCACCTGGTCAAATTTCCCAGAGCCCGCGGCCTGAAGCTGCCGCAGGGCAGGCCGGGACTTCCAGAAAGCCTGACGAATGCGCAAGGGCTAAACCGGAAAATAGCGCCGCGGGATACGCACAGCCCTCCCCAGCTGGTTCCGCCCCCCCCGCTAATCGACAGCAGTCGTCCCCAATGAGGAGACGGGCTCCTCGTTTGCGTCATAACCTGGACCAATAACGCTGTTCGAAAACCTGGGGCCCTGGATCTGGACGTTTGTTGATCCCTCCTATTGGTTACTGCTGCTGTTCTGCTTGACAGGCGCTTCCGCTTCTCTTACTTAGAAGGGTCTTTGTACCAGGCCTACCCGGACTGGTACCCTATTACAGATGTGACAATGACAGTATCAAAAATACGTAACGCTTACTATATGTTTGGCACAGTTTTACACACGTACACAGTAACTTATCCTCACACCAATCCTATGAAGCCAATACTATTATCGTCCTCCAGACGAGAAAACTGCGACAGGGTTTAAGTGACTGTCTAATCACAGAAGTAGGACTAGAACTCGCTTCTAACCCAATGCTTTTCTTCCCTCTGTTTTAATTTTTTCATATTCCACAAGTACCGCAGAACATTCTCATTTAAAAATGAAGCCTCTCATCCCTTAACTCCCAAGTTACACTCCCTCTCCAGAGGAAATAACTGTCATTAGTGTGTATGTCTTGCTGGACCTTAATCTGTAATTTCGTCTACTTAGTATATCTTCCAAGTTTTTCTGTTTCAATATATCAACCTCATCTTTCTTTTTTTTTTTTAAACTCCTGTGTTTGGCATTTACCATTATGTGTTCAATCTTCAATCATTTCCCTTTTGATGGACATTCAAATACTTTACTAATTTTCGTGTGTGTGTGTGTGTGTGTGATTCTGGATTGGGATATTCTGGATATATTCTGAAGAGGGAGCTCATGGGTTGGGATAAGAGTGTGTGGGAAAGAACGGTGGAGGCTTCTCTCTGCCTTTATTCTGGCCCCACTTCATCCATCCATCATTTATAAACAATCTGGTTGCACAGTGAGAGTAGTACTCCATCAGGATATAAATGGAGCTGGGATGTGATATAGACTGATAAACCTCCTTAGGGTAAGTATTCCATCTTTGATTAAGTACAACACTGAGCAGTTTTCTCGAAGCACTCGCACATGCGCTATCTACTTTGATCCTTACATTGTTCCTGCCATCTACTATATTCACATTTCATATGATGAAACAGAGTGCTAGAGAGGGTTAATAAAACATAAGCCTGGGACATCTTGATGTGGCAGAAAGCAAGGAAATGCTCAAGGAATATGGGGACAAGTCAAAAAACACAAAAGCCAGTTTGAATGGACTCCCAGTGATTAAACAAGGGACAACAATATAATAATAGTAAAAAGTTATAGGGCTTCCCTGGTGGTGCAGTGGTCGAGTCTGCCTGCCAATGCAGGGGACATGGGTTCGTGCCCTGGTCTGGGAGGATCCCACATGCCGCAGAGCAGCTGGGCCCGTGAGCCACAATTACTGAGCCTGCGCGTCTGGAGCCTGTGCTCCGCAACAAGAGAGGCCGCGATAGTGAGAGGCCCGCGCACCGCGATGAAGAGTGGCCCCTGCTTGCTACAACTAGAGAAAGCCCTCGCACAGAAACGAAGACCCAACGCAGCCATAAATAAATAAATAAATAAATAAATAAATTGAAGAGTTGTTGCGTTTAAAAAAAAAAAGTTATAAACCATAGAATAGAATAGGAAACATTGATTCTGTAAGATGTAAATAAATAAAAGATTAAGTTGAGTTTCATTAGTATCAGGATATTTAAGTAGTTTCAAAGTATTTCCCTGTAAAATGCTTATTAATTACAAAGTAGGAAATAATGGAAAAGCCTAGCAGACACCACCTTCATTTAGTGATCCAAGTAACATCACTAGTAATGGGAGACATTGAAATTTACACCACCTGTCTTAGTCTGCTTCGGCTGCCATAACTAAATACCATAGATTGAGTGACTTAAACAATAGGAATTAATTTTCTCACAATTATGGAGCCTGGAAACCCAAGATTAAGGTTCTGGCAGGATTCAGTTTCTGGTGAGGGCTCGTTCCTGGCTTGCAGAAGGCTGCTTTGTCCACAGTTGGCCTTTCCTTTGACTGTGTGTGGAGAGAGAAAGATCTCCCTCTCCTTCTTCTCTTTGTAAGGTCACCAATCCCATCAGATGAGGGGCGCACACTTATGATACCACTTAACCCTAATTACCTCCTAAAGGCTCTATGTCCAAATACAATTAATTACATTGGGGTTTAGGGTTTCAATATATGAATTTTCAGGTGGGGTACAAATTCAGTCCATAGCACCACCTGATAGCATATGATGAGAAGAATGTAACATCACATGTGTGGAATTCCTGACAAAGATGACCTGAATCTAACTATGAGGAAAAAAACTGAAATTGAGCTATGTTCTACTAAATAATTGGACGATCTTTTAAAGTGTCAGGGTCACGAAAGTCAAGAAAAGACAGAGGAACAATTTCAGACTGACAGAGACTAAGGAGACATGACAACTATATGCAACGTGTAATTTTGAACAGAATCCTTTTGCTATGAAATACATTATTGGGACAATTGGCAAAAGCTGAATAGGGTCTCAGGATTAAATAATATAATGTACTGATGTTCATTTAGTAATTTTGATGGCTACATGGTGGTCCTGTAGGAGAATGTCCTTGTTTGTTAGAGATACACAGTAAAATATTTGGGGAAGACAGAGTATCATGCTGTCAACTTACTGTCAAATGATCCAGGGAGAGAAAGTCCTTTATATCATGCTTCCAACTTTTCTGTAAGTTTGTGATTATTACAAAAAGAAAAAAAAATTGGAAAAGGCACAAGCTTTAGAGTCAAGAGTACTTGGGTTTGATTCCCAGACCTACCACTGTGTGCTGGGAGCACATTTCCTCTTGTGCTCCAATGTCCTCATCTTAAAATGGGAATGGTATAGGTTGTTGTGAGGATTAAAGGAGTTGATCTTATAAAGGGTTTAGATTGTTACAGAGCCCAGGATAAGTATTCAGTAAAGTTGATGTGCTCAACTCATCTATATAGTCAAATAAACTGGACTTTTCCACCCAATCGTTAATGGAGCGTCCAAATTAGCCTGTAATTTAGCACTCACATACTAGAGCATAAGCTCACCAAGCCAAAGGCACTTTCCCATTCTTATTTCTCACCATCTTCTTTATGCCAGCATCTCCTAACCACAGCCATGTAATTGAACCTGAAGGCTGTGAAGACAGAAAAAGGACTGACTCCCTTCATTAACAGGTTCAAAATTTAGTCATTGCACTCACTTTGCTAGGATACAGGGCAAGGTGGGATTTGGACAGACTCTGTGAAAGGCTCTAGGAGATGGGCTCTTAAATTCACTTAAATCCACTGACCACACTAGCATATTCAAATTCTCTACATTTATGTTTTACTAAGGTTGGTGAACCTTCTATAGTTCTTGGTATATCTTTTGTTTTTCATTTTTTTGAATTTCCAACTGAATAAGACACAAAACCTATTTTTTCTTCTGAAACCCTAGAAATGGAACATCAAAGTCCTTAATAACAAGGAGCTTCCCTCACATTTAATGGCTTTTCTCCCAATTTTTGACTTTGTTTCATGCACACCACTGAGAATGGAAGACGAATATGTGTACACTTTGATGATGGTGTATGTGATCTCCATGATGCATTCATGTCCCAAGCTTTTTCTCCTCCCTATAATTCTCTGTGTCTTACTATGCCCCTAACTGCAAGTTAGATTCAAAACGTCCTGTACTTTCCATAGGGAGACTCTGCAAAACTCTGAAGTGTTTGAAGAACGCCTGTCTATTTTCTTCCTATTTTCCCACAAGTAATTTTGCAATTTAAATGAATTAGCTAGGGGATATCTCCTTGGAAAGTACAGTTCTCATAAATTAATCAACTGGCATTCTGGTTTGTATATCAACTTAGGAGCTTGGTCATTGTGATTCTACCTCCTGAGAACTTCATCTAATCTGAGTGTGCTGATCAATAAAACTTTTGAGCCTGCAAGACTCTGGACTTTGATGAACTCACCAAGTTTATGCTGCTAGGTGGCTACGCCTGGAGACATACTTCAGTATTACTGTGTAAGGAACTGAGACAATAGGTCATGGCTCTGATCTACAACTAGAAAAACAAATTCAGGCTGGGACAATATAACTAGATGTCTTTGGGGAGGCATTATGCAAATGTGGAAAGAGGGGAAACATCATTGTTTGTTCAGCATTGTCCGAGTGACAGGATGACCCCAAAGTGGAAAATATGAAAATGGTTCATTCGACATTTTTAGTTCCTAGTGTGAAAAAGGGAGACTCATGAGGCTTGTTAATTAATTCAACTCACTAAACATTTATTGAGCATTTACTATGTATGAGGCATGTGTTTAGGTGCTGTGAAGGACACAAGACTCTTTAGAAAGTAGCCCTAAAATCATTGATCATCTTTTCTCTGGTAATGTAGTTGCCAGGTAACTTTCTCATATCAACCCAGCTTCTCTCCCTGGGGAAAGAACATACGAACTGCAGTGGCAGGTGTGGATTCCCTTGGCAATTCTAGTGACGTGAAGAATCACGTACTGGCATTCTCATTCCAATACCTGAGTTCTTTGGTAAGTCATGGTGTGCTGGACTGATTGCTGAATTTTAGAAACTTTAGGGGTGAAAGACTAGATCATGAGGCAGAGGAGATGCTTTACAAATGGATGATCTTTCCTGGGCTCTTAAACCTGCTTAAGGAATCTCAGAGCATTCCATAATCCACTGACCATACTAGCATATCCAAATACTGGTAGCAAATCTGATGGCTGGGACTTTGGAGAGGAAATGATTTACTTAATTAATTAATTTATTTATTTTTTGGCCGCGTGGCATGCGGGATCTTAGTTCCCTGACCAGGGATCAAACCCGCACCCCCTGCAGTGGAAGCGTGGAGTCTCAACCACTGGACCGCCAGGGAAGTCCCAGTGAGAAAATAATTTAAATAAAACTATTTAATTGAAAGAAAAATGGTCTTGGGAATTCCCCAGCAGTTCAGTGGTTAGGACTCCAGGCTTCTACTGCAGGGGGCACTGGTTCGATCCCTGGTCGAGAAACTAAGATCCCACAAGCCGGAGGACACGGCCAAAAAGAAAAGAAAAGAAAAATGGTCTTCTTACCATTTCTTTTTTTTTTTTTTGAATTTTATTTTATTTAATTTTTTATACAGCAGGTTCTTATTAGTTATCCATTTTGTACATATTAGTGTATACATGTCAATCCCAATCTCCCAATTCATCACACCACCATGACCCCCCCCCCACCGCCACTTTCCCCCCTTGGTGTCCATACGCTTGTTCTCTGCATCTGTGTCTCAATTTCTGCCCTGCAAACCAGTTCATCTCTACCATTTTTCTAGGTTCCACATATGTGCGTTAATATACGATATTTGTTTTTCTCTTTCTGACTTACTTCACTCTGTATGACAGTCTCAAGATCTATCCACGTCTCTACAAATGACCTGATTTCGTTCTTTTTATGGCTGAGTAATATTCCATTGTATATATGTACCACATCGTCTTTATCCATTCATCTGTTGATGGGCATTTAGGTTGCTTCCATGTCCTGGCTATTGTAAATAGTGCTGCAATGAACATTCGGGTGCATGTGCCGTTTTGAATTATGGTTTTCTCCGGGTATATACCCAGTAGTGGGATTCCTGGGTCATATGGTAATTCTATATTTAGTTTTTTAAGGAACCTCCATACTGTTCTCCATAGTGGCTGTATCAATTTACATTCCCACCAACAGTGCAAGAGGGTTCCCTTTTCTCCACACCCTCTCCAGCATTTGTTGTTTGCAGATTTTCTGATGATGCCCATTCTAACTGGTGTGAGGTGATACCTCATTGTAGTTTTGATTTGCATTTCTCTAATAATTAGTGATGTTGAGCAGCTTTTCATGTGCTTCTTGGCCATCTGTATGTCTTCTTTGGAGAAGTGTCTATTTAGGTCTTCTGCCCATTTTTGGATTGAGTTGTTTGCTTTTTTAATGTTGAGCTGCATGAGCTGTTTACATATTTTGGAGATTAATCCTTTGTCCGTTGATTCATTTGCAAATATTTTCTCCCATTCTGAGGGCTGTCTTTTCGTCTTGTTTGTAGCTTCCTTTGCTGTGCAAAAACTTTTAAGTTTCATTAGGTCCCATTTGTTTATTTTTGTTTTTATTTCTATCACTCTAGGAGGTGGATCAAAAAAGATCTTGCCGTGATTTATGTCAAAGAGTGCTCTTCCTATGTTTTCCTCTAAGAGTTTTATAGTGTCCGGTCTTACATTTAGGTCTCTAATCCATTTTGAGTGTATTTTTGTGTATGGTGTTAGGGAGTGTTCTAATTTCATCCTTTTACATGTAGCTGTCCAGTTCTCCCAGCACCACTTAATGAAGAGACTGTCTTTTCTCCATTGTATATCCTTGCCTCCTTTGTCATAGATTAGTTGACCATAGGTGCATGGGTTTATCTCTGGGCTTTCTATCCTGTTCCATTGATCTATATTTCTGTTTTTGTGCCAGTACCATATTGTCTTGATTACTGTAGCTTTGTAGTATAGTCTGAAGTCAGGGAGTCTGATTCCTCCAGCTCCGTTTCTTTCCCTCAAGACTGCTTTGGCTATTTGGGGTCTTTTGTGTCTCCATACAAATTTTAAGATTTTTTGTTCTAGTTCTGTAAAAAATGCCATTGGTAATTAGATAGGGATTGCATTGAATCTGTAGATTGCTTTTGGTAGTATAGTCATTTTCACAATATTGATTCTTCCAATCCAAGAACATGGTATATCTCTCCATCTGTTTGTATCATCTTTAATTTTTTTCATCAGTGTCTTATAGTTTTCTGCATACAGGTCTTTTGTCTCCCTAGGTAGGTTTATTCCTAGGTATTTTACTCTTTTTGTTGCAGGGGTAAATGGGAGTGTTTCCTTAATTTCTCTTTCAGATTTTTCATCATTAGTGTATAGGAATGCAAGAGATTTCTGTGCATTAATTTTGTATCCTGCAAATTTACCATATTCATTGATTAGCTCTAGTAGCTTTCTGGTGGCATTTTTAGGATTCTCTATGTATAGTATCATGCCATCTCCAAACAGTGACAGTTTTACTTCTTCTTTTCCAATTTGTATTCCTTTTATTTCTTTTGCTTCTCTTACTGCTGTGGCTAGGACTTCCAAAACTATACTGAATAATAGTGGTGAGAGTGGACATCCTTGTCTTGTTCCTGATCTTAGAGTAAATGCTTTCATTTTTAACCATTGAGAATGATGTTTGCTGTGGGTTTGTCGTATATGCCCTTTATTATGTTGAGGTAGGTTCCCTCTACGCCCACTTTCTGGAGAATTTTTATCATAAATGGGTGTTGAATTTTGTCAAAAGCTCCTTCTGCATCTATTGAGATGATCATATGGTTTTTCTTCTTCAATTTGTTAATATGGTGTAACACATTGATTGATTTGTGTATATTGAAGAATCCTTGCATCTCTGGGATAAATCTCACTTGATCATGGTGTATGATCCTTTTAATGTGTTGCTGCATTCTGTTTGCTAGTATTTTATTGAGGATTTTTGCATCTATATTCATCAGTGATATTGGTCTGTAATTTTCTTTTTTGGTAGTATCTTTGTCTGGTTTTGGTATCAGGGTGATGGTGGCCTCATAGAATGAGTTTGGGTGTGTTCCTTCCTCTGCAATTTTTTGGAAGAGTTTGAGAAGGATGAGTGTTAGCTCTTCTCTAAATGTTTGATAGAATTCACCTGTGAAGCCATCTGGTCCTGGACTTTTGTTTGTTGGAAGATTTTTAATCACAGTTTCAATTTCATTACTTGTGATTGGTCTGTTCATATTTTCTATTTCTTCCTGGTTCAGTCATGGAAGGTTATACCTTTCTGAGAATTGGTCCATTTCTTCCAGGTTGTCCATTTTATTGGCATAGAGTTGCTTGTAGTAGTCTCTTAGGATGCTTTGTATTTCTGCAGTGTCTGTTGTAACTTCTCCTTTTTCATTTCTAATTTTAATGATTTGAGTCATCTCCCTCTTTTTCTTGATGAGTCTGGCTAATGGTTTATCAATTTTGTTTATCTTCTCGAAGAACCAGCTTTCACTTTTATTGATCTTTCCTATTGTTTCCTTTGTTTCTATTTCATTTATTTCTGCGCTGATCTTTATGATTCCTTTCCTTCTGCTAACTTTGGGGTTTTTTTTTGTTCTTCTTTCTCTAGTTCCTTTAGGTATAAGGTTAGATTGTTTATTTGAGATGTTTGTTGTTTCTTGAGGTAGGATTGTATTGCTATAAACTTCCCTCTTAGAATTGCTTTTGCTGCATCCCATAGGTTTTGGATCGTCGTGTTTTCATTGTCATTTGTCTCTAGGTATTTTTTGATTTCTTCTTTGATTTCTTCAGTGATCTCTTGGTTATTTAGTAACGTATTGTTTAGCCTCCATGTGTTTGTGTTTTTTACTTTTTTCCCCTGTAATTGATTTCTAATCTCATAGCATTGTGGTCAGAAAAGATGCTTGATATGATTTCAATTTTCTTAAATTTACTGAGGCCTGATTTGTGACCCAAGATGTGATCTATCCTGGAGAGTGTTCTGTGCGCATTTGAAAAGAAAGTGTAATCTGCTGTTTTTGGATGGATTGTCCTATAAATATCAATTAAATCTATCTGGTCTATCGTGTCATGTAAAGCTTGTGTTTCCTTATTAATTTTCTGTTTGGATGATCTGTCCATTGGTGTAAGTGAGGTGTTAAAGTCCCCCACTATTATTGTGTTACTGTTGCGTTCCTCTTTTATAGCTGTTAGCAGTTGCCTTATGTATTGAGGTGCTCCTATGTTGGGTGCATATATATTTATAATTGTTATATCTTCTTCTTGGATTGATCCCTTGATCATTATGTAGTGTCCTTCCTTGTCTCTTGTAACATTCTTTATTTTAAAGTCTATTTTATCTGATATGAGTATTGCTACTCCAGCTTTCTTTTGATTTCCATTTGCATGGAATATCTTTTTCCATCCCCTCACTTTCAGTCTGTATGTGTCCCTAGGTCTGAAGTGGGTCTCTTGTAGACAGCATATATATGGGTCTTGTTTTTCTATCCATTCAGCAAGCCTGTGTCTTTTGGTTGGAGCATTTAATCCATTCACATTTAAGGTAATTATCAATATGTATTTTCCTATTACCACTTTCTTAATTGGTTTGGGTTTGTTTTTGTAGGTCCTTTTCTTCTCTTGTGTTTCCCACTTAGAGAAGTTCCTTTAGCATTTGTTGTAGAGCTGGTTTGGTGGTGCTGAATTCTCTTAGCTTTTGCTTGTCTGTAAAGCTTTTGATTTCTCCATCGAATCTGAATGAGATCCTTGTCAGGTAGAGTAATCTTGGTTGTAGGTTCTTCCCTTTCATCACTTTAAGTATATCATGCCACTGCCTTCTGGCTTGTAGAGTTTCTGCTGAGAAATCAGCTGTTAACCTTATGGGAGTTCCCTTGTATGTTATTTGTCGTTTTTCCCTTGCTGCTTTCAATAATTTTTCTGTGTCTTTAATTTTTGCCAATTTGATTACTATGTGTCTCAGCGTGTTTCCTTGGGTTTATCCTGTATGGGACTCTCTGCATTTCCTGGACTTGGGTGGCTATTTCCTTTCCCACGTTAGGGAAGTTTTCAACTATAATCTCTTCAAATATTTTCTCAGGTCCTTTCTCTCTCTCTTCTCCTTCTGGGACCCCTATAATGCAAATGTTGTTGCATTTAATGTTGTCCCAGAGGTCTCTTAGGCTGTCTTCCTTTCTTTTCATTCTTTTTTCTTTATTCTGTTCCACAGCAGTGAATTCCACCATTCTGTCTTCCAGGTCACTTATCCGTTCTTCTGCCTCAGTTATTCTGCTATTGATTCCTTCTAGTGTAGTTTTCATTTCAGTTATTGTATTGTTCATCTCTGTTTGTTTGTTCTTTAATTCTTCTAGATCTTTATTAAACATTTCTTGCATCTTCTTGATCTTTGCCTCCATTCTTTTTTGAGGTCCTGGATTATCTTCACTATCATTATTCTGAATTCTTTTTCTGGAAGGTTGCCTATCTCCACTTCATTTAGTTGTTTTTCTGGGGTTTTGTCTTGTTCCTTCATCTGGTACATAGCCCTCTGCCTTTTCATCCTGTCTATCTTTCTGTGAATGTGGTTTTGTTCCACAAGCTGCAGGATTGTAGTTCTTCTTGCTTCTGCTGTCTGCCCTCTGGTGGATTAGGTTATCTAAGAGGCTTGTGCAAGTTTCCTGATGGGAGCGACTGGTGGTGGGTAGAACTGGCTGTTGCTCTGGTGGCAGAGCTCAGTAAAACTTTAATCCACTTGTCTGCTGATGGGTGGGGCTGGGTTCCCTCCCTGTTGGTTGTTTGGCCTGAGGTGACCCAACCCTGGAGCCTACCTGGGCTCTTTGGTGGGGCTAATGTCAGACTCTGGGAGGCCTCATGCCAAGGAGTACTTCCCAGAACTTCTGCTGCCAGTGTCCTTGTCCTCACGGTGAGACACAGCCAACCCCCGCCTCTGCAGGAGACCCTCCAACACTAGCTAGTAGGTCTAGTTCAGTCTCCTATGGGAGTCACTGCTCCTTCCCCTGGGACCCAATGCACACACTACTTTGTGTGTGCCCTCCAAGAGTGGAGTCTCTGTTTCTCCCAGTCCTGTAGAAGTCCTGCAATCAAATCCCGCTAGCCTTCAAAGTCTGTTCCTCTGGGAATTCCTTCTCCTGTTGCAGGACCCCCAGGTTGGAAGCCTGACGTGGGGCTTAGAACCTTCACTCCAGTGGGTGGACTTCTATGGTATAAGTGTTCTCCAGTTTGTGAGTCACCCAGCCAGCAGTTATGGGATTTGATTTTATTGTGATTGTGCCCCTCCTACTGTCTCATTGTGGCTTCTCCTTTGTCTTTGGATGTGGGGTATCTTTTTTGGTGAGTTCCAGTGTCTTCCTGTTGATGATTGTTCAGCAGTTAGTTGTGATTCCGGTGCTCTCGCAAGAGGGAGTGAGAGCACGTCCTTCTACTCTGCCATCTTGAACCAATCTCGTTCTTACCATTTCTCATTCAACATTGGATAAGACAAAAGGGAAAATGGAATGTAGACATAAAGGAGAGGTTAAACAAGATGACAGAGGGGCATATGGCTGGGAAGTGTGGGTAGATAGACTGAAATATTAAGAAAAGACAAAGAGAGATGGACAATGATGATGGATGGATAGGGTGCAAAGATGAATTCTTGGGTTTTCAACTGGGGCTAATAAAACCTGGCTTGATTTTATGGAATTATATAAGATACTGCCAAGTGGAGGTGCTTTCTTTAGAAAAGTACAGAATTCTCTAGAAATATAATAATACATATGTAATATATATTACACATAATAAAATGTGGACAGCAGTGACAGTGAGCTAAGTCTGTACTAAGTCAACAACCTCTGAGCCATTGATGACACATGTAGGATATTTGGTAAAGAAGTGTAGAATATTAGAAATAACATTAACCATGTACCAACAGCTTAGTACTGTCAAGAACGTGCTTGTACTGTGGTCAGTACTCCTCATGTTCACCTAGCCAGAGAGAATGAGAAAAAGCTTGTAGAGATGAAGAGGTGGTAAATGATAGAGTTTTCCCTTCTTTCAGCTGACTTCCCCAGCAGCCTCCTCAGCGCCCTCTTCACCTCCTTGTTCCTCAGAGTGTAAATGAGAGGGTTGACCATGGGTGTGACCACAGAGTAGAAGAGGGAAATGAATTTGTCCTGGTTGCTGGTCTTAGCTGGAAGCAGATACCCATAGATAGCTGAGCCGTAAAAGAGGAGCACCACCACCAGATGAGAGAGGCATGTGTTAAAGGTCTTTCTCTGTCCCTCGGCTGAGTGGATCTTCAGCACTGCCTGAGCTATTTAGCAGTAGGAGATCAGGATGACGCTTAATGGCACAGTGGTGAAGAAGGTGCAGACACCATTGAGCACAGCCTCATTGAGACTTGTGTCTCCACAGGCTAGTTTGATCATGGCAGGCACCTCACACAGGAAGCTGTCCACCCTCTGGTGCCCACACAAAGGGAGCTTCAGAGTGAATGTTGACTGGACCACAGAGTTGCCCAAGCCACCCAACCAGGCAATGGCAGCCAGCAGCCAGCAGAGCCGGGGGTTCATGATGGTGGTGTAGTGCAGGGGTCAGCACACTGTGACATAGCAGTCAAATGCCATCACCACCAGCAGGATGCACTCAGTAGCCCCTAGCCAGAGGAAAACATTGAGTTGGGTCACACAGCCACCATAGCTGATGGTCTTGTCTGATCCCCACAAGATGATCAGCATTTTGGGGACTGAGCTACTAGTAAAAGCAAGATCCAGGGAGGAGAGTTTGCTGAGGAAGAAGTACATGTGTATGTGGAGCCGGGCATCCAGGCTGGAAAGCAGGATCATGGTTGAGTTCCCAACCAGGGTCAGCAAGTAGGAGAAGAGGATGACTACAAAAAAGATTATCTCCAGCTGGGGATGGTCAGATACACCCATCAGAATAAAGCTCTCCAAGGAGCTGCTGTTGGCCCTTTCCATCTCTGGTTGCCTTCAGTCACTTGAGGAATCTGTCCAGGGACAACCAGGAGTAAAGCAAGTGAAGAAGAAGCTACTGGATTAGGTGGATCTGCATCAGTGCAGGTCTGGTGTCGCCGGCCTTCGTAGTTAAGTACCAATTTAAATTTTATGATTGCAAGGTTTCATTGCAATCCCCAAACACTCTCAGTCCCACAATGAATGGAAACTTTATTCCATCTGAATATCAAACATGAGCTATCACAAAATGAAGGAAGTGCCTCATGAAGAACAAAAAGATCAGGGTCTTCAGTTCAACACAGTGATGACCCAAGAAATTCATCTTTGCACCCTGTCCATCCATCATCTTTGTCCATGATGAAGGAGTGTGAACTCCTTCAGTTCAAAAGGGTAGAGGGAGTTGACCATTGGAACTAAATGTGGAAATTCTCAAAAAATACTAATTTCCCCAGCCAAGGTTTTGGTATACTCAGAGGAGGGGTGAGCAGACCTGCTGTATTTGGAAGAATTCCCCAAATGTTTCTGATAAATTTCTTCCCTTCTCTTCTATATCCCTCCCCTCCCAAGTGAAAACTCCTGGTCTAGAAAGATGAAGTTTGAGGGAGAAGGTGATGAATCTATACAATCATGAAAAGAATGGGAAGCATGAATATAGACATATTCACCAAATACAGAAAATACAAATACGTGAGTTAAAAAGAGGTAAATGTAGAACAGAACAAAATTTCATGTAATCCCAAGTACGTGTAGGTGGAACAGGCTAAAGATAGAAACAGTGTCTACCCCAAAAGGAGTTAAATCAGTTACAGGATACCCATAATTAGAAAAGGAAAATAGAAGTTTTCAGAGGGGATCCCCCAAAGTTTGAGGTATATGACCACTATGCCCACCTCTAAACCATGGAGTAATTCTTAACATCTCATAAACAAAATTTACCTCTTGTTAATAATGGGCCAATTACCATCTCCCTTCAATGGGCAAGACCTAGGCTTTACTGAAGATCACGAACCAAAGCCCATCCCCCTTCTTTGGCTAATAAATAAAAGGATCTGAGAAGAAAACAAAAACAGTCTTGGGTCAGCTGTCCTCATCTGGACGCTGAAGACTGGGAGTAAATGCTCTGCTCTTCCTCTGGACCATGACATGTCCCACAGGAACCCTGGCTGCCACGTCCAAAGAGCAGGCTTGACGGGAGTTTCTACTCAAGGGAAGTGCGCACGTGTGCTTATCTGGTTCTGGTGCTCCAGACAGGGACGACTTGGCTACACCTCTTGGCTGAAGACCCTGAGAACTGTCCTTTTCATCAATAAGTAGCAAAAATACTGGAGATCCTAATGCTAGATCCCACCCAGATGTCAGGCAGGAAATCTCTTCTAATTGTCTGTTTCTTTAGGTCAACAAGGTAGTCCTTCTTTTGAGTCAGGGATGATAAAGATTTCAGAGCACTTTTCAACCCTCCTTCATACCTCTATCTAATACCTTAAGAAGAGGTGACTGCTTAGGGCTTCCCTGGTGGCACAGTGGTTAAGAATCCGCATGCCAATGCTGGGGACAGGGGTTCGAGCCCTGGTCTGGGAAAATCCCACATGCCTTGGAGCAACTAAGGCCGTGCGCCACAACTACTGAGCCTGCGCTCTAGAGCCCGCGAGCCACAACTAGTGAAGCCTGCGCACCTAGAGCCCGTGCTCCGCAACAAGAGAAGCCACCTCAATGAGAAGCCCACGCCACAACGGAAGAGTAGCCCCCGCTCGCCGCAACTAGAGAAAGCCCGCACAGCAACAAAGACCCAATGCAGCCAAAAATAAATAAATTAAATAAATAAATTAAAAAAGAAGAAGAGGTGACTGCTTATTCTTTTCATTTAGGACTTAAGGGAGCTGAGGAACTGAGGTACCAATCTGGTAGCTCATATTTCTGTTCTTCCTGGTATCCATCTCACTACCTCCTCCTAGAAGTGCTTGTCCTCTTGTACCCCTAGGGGAAAGAAACACAGACAGACATGGCCCATGTTCTTCCATAAGTTGTCTGGTCTCTGGGAGGCTGATGCTTTGTGTCTGCTCAGCTGGGGACTCTTTCGGCCCCCACTCTATGCATACCAGTCAGCACAGAAAAAGGAAAGGGTATATAGTGGGAGGATGTTGATGCCAGGCACCCAGAAAGTTCAGGAGGAAATACCATACCAGCTAGATGCTTGGTCTGATCTTGACAAACTCCCCAAGCAAACATGAATGTAACTTCAAGTTTGAATTCAGCAACTCGACTGCTCTTCAGGGTGTTTTCCACCCTTAAAGGGTCTCTCCACTTGGTTCCTAGCTCTCTTGTAATCTGGAATGTTAAATTGATCCGGCACTATTTGCGTTTTAAGAGAAGCCTAGAAAGGACAATACTGAACTCAGAGGATGCGCCATGTATGGTGCAATTTAGGAGCACCCAGATGGAGTTTGTTTGGCTACAGAAAGATTTTTAGGAATCACTCATGTATGCATAGATGGTTCCCATCTTGGCCTGTCCGTAAATTTGTTTTGAACTTTCAGGATATTGAGAAAAGCAGCCAAGACTTGCTTCTTAAAGATAATCCTGGGTGTGGTAATTGCCCACCTTCGCCCAGATTTCTGCCCATTCCTCCCCTAAATTTTACCACAGTTCTCAATTGGCCACTCGTGGATTAGCCACAGCAAATATGGAATTTGGAGTTGGCTTTCTCCTATCATGGAAACTGCTCCTGAGCTGTTAGCACTCCCCATATATGGGTGCAAGTTCTCAGAATTCAAGCCTTGCTTTAATATTAGCCTGAGTAATAATAGGAAAGGGAATTATAAAAAATAAAAACAAATAAATAAACCTAATCCTGAATTCCTGATCCTGGCAGAGAAGTTTTTATATATGTTTTATTTTAAAATATTTCATTTATGTGGGAGACAGTTGACAGTGATATTCCTGAGAGCTCAGTTTGTGCCTATCTTGCATCTAAGGTCTAAGTTAACCTTTCCATGATGACTTGGTCAGAACTGGAGATAAGGTTTTCAGTGTAAACATTGTGGCAGTATGGCAGGCAAGAGCCATATAACAGAACAAAATTTGTCTAGAAGGTTGAAGTCTACGGTGGATTTCAGGTATTTGAACAGGAGTTCTACCCCCGAATCTTAGAATTCAAGAATTAGAGATGTGGGAGTTTGAATCTTAAAAGAGGTAAACATAGGATCAATAAAAGAAAAAATGACATAGTTCATAGTAAATCTATGGAAATTATTACCCCTAAGAGCAGTACAGTTGAAAAAATATATTAAAATTTAAGATTCATAAAGGGAAATGAAGGGAATCTACAATGTCTGAAGGGGCCTCTACATTTGATGTTTGCATCAGGGAATCCAACCAAGCTCCCTTAAATTGATTTCTGATGCTACTGTTGGAAAAAGGATGCTGGATGCATGGACTATCAGGCTGGCTAAGGGGGTAATTCTAATGAGCATAGGATTTTATAAAATTAAAAGAAGGCTAAATGCATGGCAGTACATCAAATACATATAAAAGTTTACCACCAAAAACTCAGACCGGAAAAGGCTGGATAAGCATGGTGTTCCATTGAGGGTACATTTCTGTGCAAGCTGAGGGCAGTTTGCAGCGGGTCTCGTAAGGGAAAACTGGAGAGAGGAGCACTCAACGTTAGGTCCAGGAAGCTTTCTGCCCTGTCTTGCCTAGGAAGTTCCTTACCGGAGGGTCTTACATTTTTTTTTAAGATTTTTGTTGTTGTTGTTGTTGTGGACCATTTTAAAAGTCTTTATTGAATCTGTTACAATATTGCTTCTGTTTTATGTTTTTGGTTTTTTGGCCCTGAGGCATGTAGGATCTTAGCTCCCCGACCAGGGATCGAACCCGCACCCCCTGCACTGGGAGGCAAAATCTTAACCACTGGACAGCCAGGAAGTCCCCTGTCAGACATTTTTAAAAAGACATGGAGCATGTGCAGATTTTCAGAGAAGAGGGAGAAGGAGGAAATAGGTTCTATGGAAAATGGCCAAGATATTAGCTCATTTAAGAAGTGATTAAAGAATGTCTTTGCTATATGGTGGGATTTCAAAGATGCCTGCTTGCAGAGCAGGTGCTCTCCTTACCTAGGAAAAGGAAAAACAGGCTTAAATTAAAAGCAAGAGAAATTGTGATTATACATTCTGAGATTTTGGCATGATAAAATATTGGCAAATCCTTTGGCAAGAGAAAAAGGAATTAGAGACTTCGTGTTTAGACATTTGCCTGACCAAGGGCACTGGGCTTTCCCTAAGTCTGCTATGACCCTTTTCTGTTGGAAGATTCTGTTCCTAGGACTTGAATGTGCACACAAAAGGGTCTTTTTTTGGAGGGGGGGGGATCAGGATAAAAATTTTCCAGCTTCTCTCCTAGACATTCTAGAGATGACTTTTATTCAATAAAAGTTCTTAATTTGTAGTTTTACAATTCCCCTGTGCAGCTTAAATATTTTTCCTTCCTATCTCTTCTCTTAGCTGATAGAGAAGGTCACAAATGTGCTTGGGGCCCTAATACCATATCATCACCTCCAACTTTTCCCAGGCAGGAAGAATCCAAAATCAGCCCCTGTAAAAGGCCGTTTCACATGCTCTCTCTTCTCTGATCCCCATGACTGCTCTTTCCTTCTCTATCTTTTTTACTCTTTGCCTCTCTTTCCCATACCCTGGATTCTCCACTAATAAATGTCTACAGATTTTCTATGGAAACATACCTTTGGCTTCAAGATTCCACCTGAATCTGTCACACTGTCATCGGTGCTTTGTGGATCAAGTAGGAGAGAGAGTGTGGAATTAGGATGGTGGCTGTGCTCTGTGGCTGCTCCCCTGCCCTCAAGCTGAGAGCGCAGGCTTTTAACCTTGGGGTTGGCCCTGGCCCTCTGAGGAGTGCTGGCTCTGCCACCTGGAAGCCAGGCTCGCTCTGGCTCATTCTGCAGGGCCCAAGAGGGGATCTCTGTCCCCCACAGGCAATTAGCACAAAGCACTCGCACGGCCGGAACACAGGAAAAAGGCTGTCCCCGAAGAACCGACTGGTTCTTTCACCTGAACTCCATCCCCAAACACAGATTACTAATTGAAAGAGCAATAAGAATAACTGCATTCCTTAAATAATTACTAATTATATAATTTTATCCTTTCCAAGGTACTTTCACAGGATCTAGCTTAGTTGTTAAAATGCTTTCTATGGCAGGTGGTCTTATCCCCACTTGGTAGACAAGTAAACCAAGCATAAAGTGAGAATAAAATGACTTGCTTAGTGTTAAACAGTGTTCATTTTCTCACTAGGCATAAACAGACTATTCTATGTAGAGGAGGTTAGTATTTTTTTGAAGTATAGTTGATTTACATATATTTTTGAAGTACAGTTGATTTACATATAGCTGATACTATGTTAGTTTCAGGTGTACAATATAGTGATTCAGTATTTTTTATAGATTGTACTCCATTTAAAGTTACTACAAAATATTGGCTGTATTTCCCACGCTGTACAATATATGCTTGTTGCTTATTTATTTTATTATTTTTTTAACATCTTTATTGGAGTATAATTGCTTTACAATGGTGTGTTAGTTTCTGCTTTATAACAAAGTGAATCAGTTATACATATACATATGTTCCCATATCTCTTCCCTCTTGCATCTCCCTCCCTCCCACCCTCCCTCCCTCCCTATCCCACCCCTCTAGGTGGTCACAAACCACCGAGCTGATCTCCCTGTGCTATGCGGCTGCTTCCCACTAGCTATCTATTTTACATTGGGTAGTGTATATATGTCCATGCCCCTCTCTCACTTTGTCACAGCTTACCCTTCCCCCTCCCCATATCCTCAAGTCCATTCTCTAGTAGGTCTGTGTCTTTTTTTAAGTTACCTTGTTTTTTTGTTTTTATTTATTTTTGGCTGCGTTGGGTCTCCATTGTTGCGCACAGGCTTTCTCTAGTTGCAGCGAGCAGGGGCTACTCTTCATTGCGGTGCGCAGGCTTCTCATTGCGGTGGCTTCTCTTTGTTGTGGAGCACAGGCTCTAGGTGCACGGGCTTCAGTAGTTGTGGCACATGGGCCTAGTTGCTTCACGGCATGTGGGATCTTCCAGGACCAGGGCGCGAACCCGTGTCCCCTGCACTGTCAGGCGGATTCTTAACCACTGAGCCACCAGGGAAGTCCCACTTATTTATTTTATACATAGTCGTTTGTATCTCTTAATTCCCTACCCCTAACTTGCCCCTTCCCCTTCCTTAGCCCCACTGGTAACCACTAGTTTGTTCTCTATATCAGTGAGTCTGTTTCTGTTTTCATATATTCATTTATTTTATTTTTTAGATACCACATCTAAGTGATTTGTTTGTCTGATTTATTTCACCAAGCGTTAATACCCTCTAGGTCCATCCACGTTGTTGCAAGTGGCAGAATTTCATTCTATTTTATGTCTGAGTACTATGGCATTGTAAAAATATACCACATCTTCTTTATGCATTCATCTGTTGATGGACACTTAGGTTGCTTCTGTATCATGGCCATTGTAAATAACGCTGCTGTGAACATTGGGGTGCACGTATCTCTTCAAATTAATGTTTTCATTTTCTTCAGATATATACCTATGAGTGGAATTGCTGGATCATATGGTAGTTCTATTTTTAGTTTTTTGAGGAACCTCCATACTGTTTTCCATAGTTGCTGCATCAATTTACATTTCCACCAACAGTGTAGTAGGGTTCCCTTTTCTCCACATCTTCGCCAACACTTGTAATTTGTAGACTTTTTTTTTTTTTTTTTTTTTTAATTTGGCTGCTCTGCGTGACTTGTGGGATCTTAATTCCCTGACCAGGGACTGAACCCGTGCCCTCAGCAGTGGTTTCTGGACCGCCAGGGAATTCCCTGTGGACTTTTTTTTTTACAATAGCCATTCTGACAGGTATGAGGTGCTCACACCTGTCTCACTGTACTTTGGATTTGCATATCTCTGATGATTAGCGATGTTGAGCATCTTTTCATATGCCTGTTGGCTATGTGTATATCAAATTTTTAAAAATGTCTATTCATGTCTTCTGCCCATTTTTTTTTTATAAAATTTTTTTTTATTTATTTAGTTTTGGCTGTGTTGGGTCTTCGTTTCTGTGCGTGGGCTTCCTCTAGTTGCGGCGAGCGGGGGCCACTCTTCATCGCGGTGCACGGGCCTCTCACTGTCGCGGACTCTCTTGTTGCTGGGCACAGGCTCCAGACGCGCAGGCTCAGCAGTTGTGGCTCACGGGCCCAGTTGCTCCGCGGCATGTGGTATCTTCCCAGACCAGGGCTCGAACCCGTGTCCCCTGCGTTGGCAGGCGGATTCTCAACCACTGCACCACCAGGGAAGCCCTGCCCATTTTTAAAATAAATTTATTTCTTTTTCTTTTTCTTTATTTTTGGCTGCATTGGGTCTTTGTTGCTGCGCGCGGGCCTTCTCTAGTTGCGGCGAGCAGGGTCTAGTCTTTGTTGCGGTGCACGGGCTTCTCATTGCAGTGACTTCTCTTGTTGCGGAGCACGGGCTCCGGCATGCGGGCTTCAGTAGTTGTGGCATGCAGGCTCAGTAGTTGTGGCTCGCAGGCTCTAGAGGGATCTTCCTGGACCAGGGCTTGAACCTGTGTCCCCTGAATTGGCAGGCAGATTCTTAACCGCTGCATCACGAGGGAAGCCCTCTTCTGCCCATTTTTAAATTAGGTTGTTTTTTTTTAATTTAGATGTATGAGCTGTTTATATATTTTGGACATTAACTCCTTATTGGTCATATAATTTGCAAATATTTTCTCCCATTCAGTAGGTTGTCTTTTCATTTTGTCAATGGTTTCCTTTGCTGTGGAAAAGCTTTTAAGTTTAATTAGGTGCCACTTATTTATTTTTCCTTGCATTACCTTTGCCTTTGGAGACAAATAAAAAAAAATACTGCCATGATTTATGTCAAAGAGTGTTCTGCCTATGTTCTCTTCTGGGAGTTTTATGGTTTCAGGTCTTACATTTAAGTCTTTAATCCACTTTGAGTTCATTTTTGTAAATGGTTTGAGAAAATGTTCTAATTTAATTTTTTTACATGTAGCAGTCCAGTTTTCCCAGCACCACTTATTGAAGAAACTGGTTTTTTTCTCCATTGTATATTCTTACCTCCTTTGTAATAGATTAACTGACCATCAGTGCTTGGATTTATTTCTGAGCTATTTTGTTCCATTGATCTATGTGTTTTTGTGCCAGTACCATGCCGTTCTAATTACTGTAGCTTTTTAGTAGCATCTGAACCCAGGGAGTGTGGTACTTCCAGCTTTGTTCATTTATCTCAAGATTGCTTTGGTAATTTGGGGTCTTTTGTGGTTCCACTTAAATTTCAGGATTATTTGTTCCAGTTTGGTGAAAAATGTCACGGGTACTTTGACAGGGACTGCAATAGGGTAGACTGCTTTGGGTAGTATGGACATGTTAACAATATTATTTCTTCCAATCCATGAACACAGGATGTCTTTCCATTTTTTTGTATCATCTTCAATTTCCTTCATCCTTATTTTATAGTTTTCAGAGTATAGGTCTTTCACCTCCTTGGTTAAGTTTATTCCTAGGTTTTTTATTCTTTTTGATGAGGAAGTTAGTATTTTTGACTCATCATCTGGGAGATGTTGTCTTTGAGTGTTTTATTTGTGGGGGGAATAGAGAAAAGGGGATTCCCACTATCTCTGGCCTTAACATAAGAGGATAAGAGGCTTGAAACTTAGACACACACACCATTCTGTGTGAAGAGGAATCACCTACAAATGATGCTAAATAAACATGTAAAATGTGACTGGCAACCTGATTAGGTCATTAGATGTCATGTAAGATAAATTACCCCCGAAACTGCTGACTTCGAAACCACCTCATTCAAGGAACGGTCACTAAGGGTGGACAGTATCCCAGGTGCTGGTGGGGTACAGGGGTGAGCAAGCTGAGCCTGGCCCCTGCCCAGTGGGACTCCCTGCCCCGTAGGCCTGTCTCCAACAAGTCTCTCGCACTCATAAGCACTGTGGGCTGCTTGTTCTGTGTGCCAGATGCTCTGTTCAGTAGTTTACATTACCACGATGACCACACTACTTACTGTTCAGAGATAGTAGATAATTGTCCAGGGCACGTGGACTAGTTAGTAAATGGCAGAGCTGCTTAAACTATGTCTATTTGACTATAAAGTCCACAATCACAAAAAAATGGAGAATCTCAGTGTCCATCAGTGGGGAATTCAGTAAATATGTCACCTTGGAATACTGTACAAAATGTGATCATAGGTCTCTGCAAGATTTCTCTTTTGTTAATTTAATTTAATATTACTTTATTTACTTTTCCACTTTATTACCAATCCCACTCTCATTCCCTTCCACCCTCATAGGCACCTCCTCTGTCTCATATGTTTGACATATAAGTGTTTTGGTATGTATTGAATCCTTGTAGAACATGTAATGTTGTTTTATATATGTAAATGTTTTAAATTTGCATCAATGTTGTTGTGCTATACCTCCTGTTCTGCTTACATTTTAACTCCTTTTTTCCCACAGTGTTATTACTTATGTTTTAAAAGATATATCCATGTTGTTATGTGTATATTTAGTTTAGTGTTTTCAATGTTGAATATGCATCTATCATCTTTTATTTGTACATTCCACTAGGGATGAATGTATAGCTTGTCTTAATTTCCCACAACCACAGACAATGCTGCAGTGAACATTTGTGTACAGGTCCCCTTATGGACCTGCATGAGCCTCTACTGTATGCACATATGTGTACACACACACACACACACACACACACACGATTGAGAATGCTGGGGAATAGGGATATATATACATAAGCACTACCAGACTCTTTCAAAGGGTTGTAGCAGTATACCACTCCCAACAGCTATAAATGAAGGGTTCTGATTCTGCAGCCCCCTGCCCCAACCTAGTTAACACCTACTACAATCAAATTTTCTAATTTACGCTAATCTGATGGGTATAAAATGGTATCTCAGATTAATTTGATTTTAATTTAAAGTGATTACTAGTGAGATTGGACATTTTTAAAATTTATTTATTTATTTATTTATTTATTTTTGGCTGCATTGGGTCTTCGTTGCTGCGTGTGATCTTTTCTCTAGTTGCAGCAAGCAGGGGCTACTCTTCGTTGCGGTGCGTGGGCTTCTCATTTCGGTGGCTTCTCTTGTTGTGGAGCATGGGCTCTAGGCGCACGGGCTTCACTAGTTGTGGCACGCAGGCTCAGTAGTTGTGGCGGCTTGTGCACTCTAGAGCTCAGGCTCAGTAGTTGTGCTGCATGGGCTTAGTTGCTCCACGGCATGTAGGATCTTCCCAGACCAGGGCTTGAACCCGTATCTCCTGCATTGGCAGGCGGATTCTTAACCACTGCGCCACCAGGGAAGCCCGAGATTGGACATTTTTTAATAAATGTGTTGGCTATTTTTATTTCTCCTTCTATAAACTGCCTTTTCATATCCTCTGCCCATTTTTATTTTAGTTTTTCTGTGGTTTTCTGATTTGCAGTAGATCCTAGAATAGTCTAGATAAATTTTGCTGGGTATATACACTGTAAATATTTCCCCCTAGTTTAGTCTATGCTAACCTCTGAACAGAAATCCTAGATTTTTATATAATCCAATAATACATTATCTGCCTTAAAGTTGATTTGTGCATTTAAGATTTTTAAGAAGTTCTTCCCAATCCCAAATTTACAAATATATTTCATTTCAATTTCTTCATATAGTTTTATCTTTCATATGTAAGTTTTTAATTCTCTGGAGTTCATTATTGTATATGGTATGAGGTAGTGATCCAAATTAATTATTTTATAAGAAAATAGGCGGTTTATTTTTCCTTCACAAAAAGCAAGTTCAGAAATAGACAATCAGGGACTTCTCTGGTGGTCCAGTGGTTAAGAATCCACCTCCCAATGCAGGGGACACAGGTTCGATCCCTGGTCGGGAAACTAAGATCCCACAGGCCGAGGGGTAACTAAGCCCGAGTGCTCTAGAGCCTGCGCACCAAAACTAGAGAGAAGCCCGTGCACAGCAACAAAGATCCCGCATGCTGCAACTAAGACCTGACACAGCCAAATAGATAAATAAATAAAAAATAGACAATCAGGGTCTAGCATGACAGCAGCTCAACAATCACCAGTGCAGGTTCCTTGTGCCTTTTTGTTCCACCATTCTTTTTTTTTTTTTAAGATTTTTTTTGATGTGTACCATTTTTTAAAAATTAATTAATTAATTTAGTTAGTTATTTTTGGCTGTGTTGGGTCTTCATTGCTGTGCCTGAGCTTTCTCTAGTTGTAGCGAGCGGGGGCTACTCTTTGTTGCGGTGCACGGGCTTCTCACTGTCGTGGCTTCTCTAGTTGTGGAGCACGGGCTCTAGGCGCGTGGGCTTCAGTAGTTGTGGCATGTGGGCTCAGTAGCTGTGGCTCACAGGCTCTAGAGTGCAGACTCAGTAGTTGTGGTGCATGGGCTCAATTGCCCCTTGGCATGTGGGATCTTCCCAGACCAGGGCTCAAACCCGTGTCCCCTGCATTGGCAGGCAGATTCTTAACCACTGCGCCACCAGGGAAGCCCTATATGGACCATTTTATAAGTCTTTATTGAATTTATTATGTTTTATGTTTTGGCTTTTTGTCCACAAGGCAGGTGGGACCTCAGCTCCCTAACCAGGGATCGAACCTGCATCCCCTGAATTGGAAGGCGAAGTCTTAACCACTGGACTGCCAGGGAAGTCCCTGTTCCACCATTCATTTGTTTTTTTTTTTTAAAGAAAGTTGCCTTATTATTTTTCAATTTTTTAAAATTATTTAGTTACTTATTATTTATTTTTGGCTGCGCCAGGTCTTAGTTGCAGCACCGGGATCTTTGTTGCAGCATGCGGGATCTTTTAGTTGCGGCATATGGACTTCTCAGTTGCAGCATGCATGCGGGACCTAGTTCCCCGATCAGGGATCGAACCCGGGCCCCCTGCATTAGGAGCGCGGAGTCTTACCCACTGGACTACCAGGGAATTCCCCCTGTTCCACCATTCTTAACAGTGGCGTCTATCCTCAAGACCACCTGTGGTCTAAGATGGTGGTAGGTGCTCTAGCCACATGTCCACATTCCTGCACGGAAGGTGGAAGGAGATGTTTGCACCTAGTTTAGGGAGCTATCCTAGAAGTCCCACCAAATATCTTCCCCGTACATCTCATGGATGAGGATTCAGTTATATAACTACACCTAATTGCATAGGAGGCTGTAAAATGTAGTTTTTAGCTAGTCACAATTATTATATCACATCATGTCAGGCAGCCCCCATAATACAAGTGTTGTATTAGTAAGAAAGAAATGGAGAGGAGGTATTGAGCAGCCAAGCAATAGTCCCTGCCCCAAGAAGAATGATTAACTTCTTTTGAAATAGACTTCTGTATTGTTTGGCTAAATACAATAAGAATGTATTTCTTTACAATCAGAAAAATCCAATTAGGGAAAGTTTTGAGTGTCTTTTAAATTTTTATTGAGATAAAATTCACATAACAAAATTCATAATTTTAACCATTTAAAATGTTCAATCCTGTGGTTTTTAGTATATTCACAAGGTTGTTCAATCATTACCTCTGTCTACTTCCAAAATATTTTCATCATCCCCAAAGAAAACCCTCTACCCATTTAGTAGTTACTCCTCATTCTCCCTTGCCCCATCCTCTGACAACCACTAATCTCCTTTCTGTCTCTGTGGATTTCCCTATTCCAGATATTTCATATATATGGAATCATATGTGACCTTTGGGGCCTGACTTCCTTTTCTTAGCATAATGTTTTCAAGCTTCATCCCCGTTAAATTTAGTACAATTTAGTTGTACTAAATTCTTTTTTATGAATTGATAATATCCCATTATATGGATATACTACATTTTGTTCCTCCATTCATCAGCTGATGAACACTTGGGTGGTTTATACCTTTTGGCTATTGTGAACAGTGTTCCTATGAACATTCACTTGCAAGTTTTTGTTTGAAAGCATGTTTTCAATTCTTTCAAGGATATATGTAGGAGTGGAATTATTGGTTCATATCGTAATTCTATGTTTAACTTTTTGAGGAACTGCCAAACTGTTTTCCACAGAGGCTGTATCATTTTATATTCCCACCAGCAACGTAGAGGGTTCCAATTTTTCTACATCTTTACCAATTATTGTTGTCCCTTTTAAAAAGCATTATAGCAATCCTAGGGGGTGAGATGTATTTCTCTTTGTGGTTTTGATTTACGTTTCCCCAATGACTAGTGATGTTGAGCATCATTTCATGTGCAATTGAATTGTCTTTTCACTTTTTTAATAGTGCCCTTTGAAATACAAAAGTTGTTTATTTTGATGAGTCCAGTTTACCTATATTTTCTTTTTTGCTTTTGTTTCTGGTGTCATATCTAAGAATCCACTGCCAAATTCAAGGTCATGAAGATTTACCCATATGTTTTCTTTTAAGAGGTATACTTTTAGCTCTTACATTTAGGTCTTTTATTCATTTTGAGTTAATTTTTGTATATAGTGTGAGGTAAGGCTGCAATTTGATTCTTTTGCATGTCCATACCCATTTTTCTCAGTACCATTTGTTGACAGTACTATTCTTTCCACATTGAATGGTCTTACCATTCTTGTCAAAAATCAATTGACCATAGATGTATGGGTTTATTCCTGGACTCTCAGTTCTATTCAGCTGATCTATATATCTATCTCTGTGGGGTTTAAAAAACATTTTATTTATTTATTTATTTATTTATTTATTTATTTATTTATTTATTTATTTATTTATGGCTGTACTGAGTCCTAGCTGCGGCACGCGGGATCCTCACTTCGGCATGTTTAGTTGAGGCATGCAGGATCCTTTTAGTTGCAGCATGCAAACTTGTGTTTGTGGCATGCAAACTCGTAGTTGTGGCATGCATGTGGGATCTAGTTCCCCGACCAGGGATCAAACCCGGGGTCTCCTGCATTGGGAGTGCGGATTCCTTCTCACTGGACCACCAAGGAAGTCCTATCTCCGTGTTTCGATTACTATATCTTTGAAGAAATTTTTGAAACTGGGAAATGTGAGTTCCCCAACTTTGTTCTTCTATTTCAAGATTGTTTTGGCTATTCAGGGTTTGCAATTCCATATTAATTTTAGTATCGGCTTTTCCATTTCTGTAAAGGACACATTTGGAACTTTGACAGGGATTGCATTGAATCTGTAGATCCCTTTGGAAAGTATGGCCATCTTAACAATATTAACTCTTCCAATCTACGAACATGGGATGTCTTTCTATTCATTTTGGTCTTCTTTAATTTCTTTCAGCAATGTTTTATACTTGTTTGTATACAAGTATTGTATCTTCTTGGTCAAATTCATTCCTAAATATTTTATTCTTTTTGATAATATTATAAATGAAATTGTTTTCTTAAATTTCCTTTTCAAATTGTTCCTTGCTAATATATAGAACCACAGATGATTTTTATGTCTTGATATTGAACTGTGCAACTTGGCTGAATTTATCAACTCTAATACTTGGGTATTTGTTGATTCGTTATGATTTTCTATATATAAGATCATCTCACCTGTGAATAGAGATATTTTTTAATCTTCCTTTCCAATTTGCATGTCTTTTATTTATTTTTATTGCCTAATTCCTCTGTCTAGAACTTCCAGTAAAATGTTGTATTGAAGTGATCAAAGCGAGCATCCTCTCATCTTATTCTTGATCTTAGGGGGAATGCTTTCAGTCTTCCATCATTAAGTCATTAAGTCTTCCACCATTAAGTCATTAAGTCTTCCACGATCTTAGCTGTGGGTTTTTTAATAAATGCCCCTTACCATGTTGAGGAAGTACCTTTCTACTCCTAGCCTGATGAGTGTTTTTTTAATCAGAAAGGATGAAAGGTTTTTCTGCATCAATTGAGATGATCATTTGATTTTGGTCCTTTATTCCACTAATGTGCTATATTACATTGACTGATTTTCATATACTAAACCACTATTTTTTTTCCTGGAATAAATTCCACTGGTCATGATGTATAATCATTTTAATAAGCTGCTGAATTCAGTTTGCTGGTATTTTGTTGAGGATTTTTACATCTACATTCATATGGCATATTAATCTGTAGTCTTGTGATGTCTTTGTCTGGTTTTGTTATCACAGGAGTGCTGACCTCATAGAATGAGTTCAGAAGAAGTTCTTCCTCTTCTATTTTTGGAATAGTCTGAGAAGGTTTGGTGTTAATTTTTCTTTAACTGTTTGGTAGAATTTACCAGTGAAGTCATTGGGTCCTGTTTTTTTGTTTCTTAGGAGGTTTTTGACTACTGGTTAATTCTTTTTACATGTTATAGGTCTATTTACATTTCTATTTCTTCTTGAGTCAGTTTTTACAGTTTTGTGTTTCTAACAATTTTTCCATTTCATCTAGGTTACTAATTTGTTGGTGTACAGTTGTTCATAGTATTCTCTTATAATCCTTTTCATTTCTATAAAAGCAGTAGGAATGTCCTCACTTTCACTTCTGATTTTAGTAATTTGTGATTTCTCTCTTTCTCTCTTGGTCAGTTCAGCTAAGTTTTGTCAATATTTTTAATCTTTTCAAAGAACCAGTTTTGGTGTGTTTGATTCTCTATTGTTTTTCTATTCTCTATTTCATTCCATTTCATTTCTCTATTTCTATTCCCTATTCCATTCTAATCTTAATTATTTCCTTCCTTTGGCTGCTGTTGCATTTAATTTGCTCTTTCCTTAAAACAGAAAGTTATTGCTTTGAGATATTTCTTCTTTTTTAATATAGGTATTTACAGCCATAAATTTCCCTTTGAGTATTACTATTGCTGCATCCCTTAAGTTTTGGTATGTCGTATTTTTGTCTTCATTCATCTCAAAATATTTCATAATTTCCCTTATGACGTCTTCTTTGACCTACTGGTCATTTAAGATTGTGTTAATTAATTTCTCGTATTTATGAATTTGCCAGTTTTCTTTTTGTTGTTTATTTCTAGTTTTATTCCATGCAGTCAGAGAAGATACCTTATATGATTTGAATCTTTTAAAATTTACTAAGTCTTATTTCATTGCCTACTATATGGTCTATCCTGGAGAATGTTCATGTGCACTTGAGAAGAATGTGTACTGTTGTTGGGCAGGGTGTTCTATATATAACTGTTACATCTACCTGGTTTATAATGTTGTTGAAGAACTCAGTTTGTTTTTTTGATCTTCTGTCTAGCTGTTCTATGTATTATTAAAAGTAAGGTTTTGGGGCTTCCCTGGTGGTGCAGTGGTTAGGAATCCGCCTGCCAGTGCAGGGGACATGGGTTTGAGCCCTGGTCCGGGAAGATCCCACATGCCGCAGAGCAATTAAGCCCATGCGCCACAACTACTGGGTCTGCGCTCTGGAGACTGTGAGCCACAACTACTGAGCCCATGTGCCACAACTACTGAAGCCCACGTGCCTAGAGCCCGTGCTCCACAACAAGAGAAGCCACTGTAATGAGAAGCCTGCGCACCGCAACGAAGAGTAGCCCCTGCTTGCCACAACTAGAGAAAGCCCGCGCGCAGCAACAAAGACCCAACACAGCCATAAATAAACAAACAAACAAACAAACAAACTGTAAAATGGCTGAAGGACTCAAAGGGACATTTCTCTAAAGAAGATAAATGGTCAACAAGCACATGAAAACATGCTCAACATCATTAGTCACTGGGGAAATGCAGACCAAAAACATAATTAAATACCACTTTATACTCATTTAGATGGCTATAATAATAATACAAATAGAAAAATAGCTAGTGTTAGCAAGAAGGTAGAAAAAAGGAACCCCTGAACATGTCTGGTGAGAATGCACAGGCATACTTTGGAGGTACTGAGGGTTCAGTTCCAGACCACTGCAACAAAGCAAACACTGTGGGAATTCCCTGGCAGTCCAGTGGTTAAGACTCTGTGGTCTCACAGCTGAGGGCCTGGGAACTAAGATCCCACAAGGCGCACAGTGCAGCCAAAAAACAAAAAAAGCAAACGTCGCAATAAAGTGACACTTTTTTTGTTTTGTTTTCCCAGAGCATATAAAAGTTATAGTTACACTATACTGCAATTTATTAAGTAAGCAATAGCATTATGTCTACATAATGCCAAAACTGTTTCAATAGTAACATGAAAAATCACTGATCACAGATCACCATAACAAATATAATAATGAAAAAGTTTGAAATATTGTGAGAATTATCAAAATGTGACACAGAGACAAAAAGTGAGAAAATGCTGTTGGAATAATGGTGCTGCTAGACTTGCTGATGCAGGGTTGCCACAAACATTCAATTTGTAAAAATACATTATCTGTAAAGACAATAAAAGTGCACTAAAATGAGGTATGCCTATAAAATATTTCAGGCCCGATAGGTAAGTCTGTTCCTCAAAAATTAAACATAAAACTACCATATGACCCCACAGTACCACTTCTGGGTATACTGTATGCCAACAGAGCTGAAAACAGGTACTCAAAACAAATACTTGTACTTGCATGAATGCAACAGGGCTATCACAATAGCCAAAAAGTAGAAACAACTTAAATGTCCATCAACAGATGAATGTATAAACTAATTGTAATGAATCAATAATACTGAATATTATTCAGCCAAAAAAGGAATGAAGTGCTGATTGAAACATGCTGCAATGTGGGTCAACTTAAAAAGCATTACACTAGTGAAAGAAAGTCAGGCCCAACATGTCACATACTGTAAGATTCCATTTATATTAAATATTCAGATTAGATAAATCCAGACGGACAAAAAGTAAGTTTGTGATTTGCCAGGCACTATAGGAAAACAAGAATGAGGAGTAACTGCCTAGTGGATATGGGACTTTCTTTGGGTGTGATGAAAATATTTTGGAACTAGATAGAAGTAGTAGTTGCACAAAATTATGAATGTACTAAATGCCACTCAATTGTTCACTTTAAAATGGTTAATTCTGTCTTATGTGATTGTAACCTCATTAAATATTTGCCTATTTAAAATCAACCTGCCATATTTATGTGGGTCAATTTCTGGACTCTTTATTCTCTGCCATTGATCTGTGTGTCTATCCCTTTACCAACATCACACTCTTTTGATTAACATAGCTTTAGAGAAAGTCTTATAATCAAGTAATGTGATTTCTTCAATTTTTTTCTTATTTTTCAAAACTGTTTAGGCTATTCTAGTTCTTTTATCTTTCCACATTGCATTAAAACTATTGATCAATCAGGGGAAAACTGACATTTTCACTACTTTGAATCTTTCTAATTTATGAACATGGTATGTCTTTCCATTTATTTAGGACATCTTTGACTTATTTCACCAGTGATTTATAGTTCTCAGCACACACAACCTCTACATGATTTGTTAGATTTATAACTATTTCTTTTTTTGAAGCTATTGTAAATTACATTGTTTCCAATGTACAGAAATAGAATTTGTTTTGTTTATTGACCTTGCATCTTGTGATCTTACTAAATTTACTTATTTTAGAGATTTTGGCAGGGTCTTAGAATTTTCTACATTGACACTCATGTCATCAGTGTACAGAACAATTTTGTTTTTCCTTTTCAATCTGGATGTTTTTTATTTCCCTTTCTTTCATTATTGCACTGGTAAAATCTTCCAGTACAACACTAAACACAAGTGGCAGGACTGGGTATTCTTGTCTTGTTGCTTATCTCATAGGGAAAGCATTCAATCTTTGATAACTAAGTATGATATAAGCTATAGAGTTCTTTTAATAGATGCTCTTTTACAGGTTGAAGAAGTTCCATTCTATTCCTAGTTTCCTGGGAGTTTCTGTCATAAGTAAATGTTGTATTTTGCCTCCATCTTCACCACAGTGCTCACTTCCAGGTTTCCAGCTGTGCTGAGCTGAGGTAAAGGGATATCAGAGAACATAAACTGTAAACTCACCATCAGTTCAGTGGTACTTTGAACTCTGGTGTTCTTCTCCAAATCACCAACTGCTATTAATGCTTTGACGTTCTCAAATAGCTGCTCCATACATTCTATCCAGGTTTTAGAGTTGTTTTCTATGTGAGAGAAAAGGTGAAGCATGCTTACTTCATCTTATCCAGAGCTGGAACCCCAATACTTAGTTTTTCTTGTGCCTTTCCAACATCTATACATTTTCTTTCTTTTCCTGTATTACTGGTTCTCCACTCTGATACCTAATCCCTGCCTCCACCGAGGTCGTCCCAAATTATTTTACTTCTTTTCAAAGGCTTTACTTAATCTTTTTTCTTGTCCACAATCTTCTTCCCTGTCCCACCTGCTACTATTAGTTACCTGGAAGCCAACTTGTCACCCTCTGCTTTAGTCCCTTCTTAGTCAGGTTTTTAAAATTGAGATATAAGACACATATCATAAAATTCACCATTTTGAAATATTTAATTCAGTAGTTTTATTACCATACTTACATTTCATCATCACTATTTAATTCCAGAACATTTTCATCACCCCAGAAGAAACCCTGTATCTTTAGCAGTCAACCTCCACCCCCTGCAGTTTCCAGTCCCTGGAAACCACTAATCCACTTTCTGTCTCTATAGATTTGTCTGTTCTGGATATTTCATACAACATGTGACCTTTTGTGTCTGACTCCTTTCACTTAGAATGTTTTCAACGTTCATATATGTCGTAGCATATATCAGAATTTCCTTTCCTTTTATTGCTAAACAACATTCCATTGTATGGATATACCACATTTTATTTATCCATTTATTAGTTGATGGACGTTTGGGTTGTTTCTAGTTTGGGGCTATTGTGAATAATGCTGCTATGTACATTCATATAGTAGTTTTTTGTGGACACAAGTTTTCTATTCTCTTGGGTCTATATGTAGCAGTGGAATTGCTGGGACAAATGGTAATTCGATGTTTAACTTTTGAAGTTAGTGCCAATGTGTTTTCTACAGTGGCTGAACAATTTAAATTCCCACCAGCAGTGTATGAGGGTTCTAATTTCTCCACATCCTCAATAACACGTTCTTATCTATTATCCACATGCTAGTGGATAGTATCTCATTGTGGTTTTGATTTTCATTTCCATGATGGCTAATGATGTTGAGTGCCTTTTTATGTGCTGCCTGGTCATTTGTATATCTTATTGTGAGAAATGCCTATTCAAATCCTTTGCCCTTTTCAATATTAAATTCTCTACTACTGAGTTTCTTTCATGTAGTGTTAAATAATGCTGCTTGAGATGAAGTTTCTGAGCACTTGGGGGTTGATGGTTGTGAAAAGTTGAGACATAGACCAAAAAAAACAAAAAACAAACAAACCCTTTTAGCAAGTAGAATTGCTTATATACTAAAGTGCCTAAATTTTCGTAGGTGTTTTCTTTGTGTCTGAATGTATCTAGACTTCTTGTCTCCGCCTTTAATGCTCTAATCATGTCATTCATAAGAATTTTAAAATTTAAAATAAAAATATCAAAGATACTCTTCAAATGTGAATGCTAAAGTCCACTCTCAAAAAAGTAGAGCGCCTAAGTCAATTCAATCACATCTATTTTTTAAATTAATATTAAGGTATGTAAGACAGTAGAGTTGTGTTTTTCCTATTCTATTTTGGGGAAGCTGCAGTTGGTCTTGAAGATAAGGCAGAGTGAGAAACTGACCATGGAAAGCCAATCTGCCAAACAAATGAATGATACAAATATTATACAAATTGTTTAAACCATGTAAAGAAACCTAGAAAATGCCCACTTTATCCCCAACCTAGCATTCTTTAGAAGCAAAAACACAAAACCAAAAATACTTGTGAACATAAAATCCCAGCACCTAAAACAATGACTGGCATGCAGAAAGTGCGCAATAAACATTTGCCCAATGTTGAATGAATACATGAACATTCACAGTGCATATTGCTCCAAAAGTTCTAGGGAGCAAACATCCACAGGCAGAAATAGAACCAGTTTTTGGCAGCAGGTTAATGTGTCAATTTGGGAACTGCAGGTGATAAACACTAGTTTATGGCACCAGGAATACTGGTTACAAGTAACACTTGGTTTGTTAAGTCGATTTTTATAAATGTTAAACTACAGCAAGTATTAATTGGTCATAAAATGATCTTTCAAAGCATTTTGCACCACACTTCTTGACTATTAGAGCACTGGGTGTTGAAGTACAGAGTAACTACTTTAGAATAACTCCAGAAAGAGAATCAAGGGAAGGAGTGGACACCAACCAAGGAAAAGGAGAGAAAATTCCTCATGAAGAGGAAGTATGGTGCCAAATGGGGAAGGAAATAGAAAAGGAGTATTAAATTTCCACATCATTTTTCATCTTAGTGGTTACCAAAATGCTATAGTTAAATGCTAATAAAAAGAAATACCAGGACTTCCCTGGTGTCACAGTCGTTAAGAACCCGCTTGCCAATGCTGGGTACACGGGTTTGAGCCCTGCTCTGGGAAGATCCCACATGCCGTGGAGTAACTAAGCCCCTGCACCACAACTACTGAGCCTGCGCTCTAGAGCCTGTGAGCCACAACTACTGAGCCTGTGTGCCACAACTACTGAAGCCCACGCGCCTAGAACCCATGCCTGGCAGCAAGAGAAGCCACTGCAATGAGAAGCCCGCCCACTGCAACGAAGAGTAGTCCCCGCTCGCTGCAACTAGAGAAAGCCTGCATGCAGCAACGAAGACCCAACACAGCCAAAAATAAATAAATGAAATAATAATAAAAATAAATAAAATAATAAAAATAAATAAACAAAATAAAATAAATTTGTTTAAAAGAAAAAGAAAGAAATACCATCAAGTAGGAATGGTTAGAAGATGGCTCAGGATTAGGCATATGATTAGAGGGAATTATAACAAATTCTAATGTTTTTAGTATTCATTTACACATAATTTCAATTAAAAAAAAAAGAGAAAAACAAAGTAGGTAAATGAGGGCCACTTTGCGCTCCAGGGGAAATGTCCTATATGAACATGTTAGAGAGTAATTACTATTATTATTTTGTTCTTTAGTGGCTTCCAGGAAACCAACAATTAACTGTTGCCACTGAACTCTTAATGAGCGAATCACTCTGGGGCGTGTTAAAAGTTAGCAGTCCATCATGCAGTTTCAACTTACTAATAAATTGCTCTTGTGATCATTACAGGCATCTAGTATTCCTTCTGGAGCACCCTCATTATTATTTTTTTAACATCTTTATTGGAGTATAATTGCTTTACAATGGTGTGTTAGTTTCTGCTGTAAAACAAAGTGAATCAGCTATACATATACATATATCCCCATATCTCCTCCCTCTTGCGTCTCCCTCCCACCCTCCCTATCCCACCCCTCTAGGTGGACACAAAGCACCGAGCTGATCTCCCTGTGCTACACGGCTGCTTCCCACTAGCTATCTATTTTACATTTGGTAGTGTATATATGTCCATGTCACTCTCTCACTTCGTCCCAGCTTACCCTTCCCCCTCCCCGTGTCCTCAAGTCCATCCTCTATGTCTGTGTCTTTATTCCTGTCCTGCCCCTAGGTTCTTCAGAACCTTTTTTTTTTTTTTTTTTTAGATTCCATATATATGTGTTAGCGTACGGTATTTGTTTTTCTCTTTCTGACTTACTTCACTCTGTATGACAGTCTCTAGGTCCATCCACCTCACTACAAATAACTCAATTTCATTTCTTGGAGCACCCTCATTATGAAGCATTCAGGTTGCCTGCTGTTCTCATAAATGAATACCCCCTGGCGGGGGGTGGGGAGATCAAGAGGGTCCTCTTACAAAGTCATCCTGAGATGTTGTTGGTCAAGTTCTGGTTGCCATTTGAGGGAGGGAAAGGCAGCTCCCACATTCTCAATTAAGCTTGCCTCTTGTGGGAGAGAAGGCTTCTGTTGAGTGGGAATTTTTTCTCAAAGACAGATTAGGGTATGATTGTCAAGATGTATTTCTCTTTTAAATGGAACTATTTATGCATGAAATGCCATAACGTCTGAGATTTGCTTTAAAATACTCCAAAAGAAACAAAATAAAAACAAAAACTGGAGAGGTTAAATGAAACAAAATAGGTAAAATGTTGATAATTGTTGACGCCTACATAGGGTTCATAACATTATTATTCTCTACTCACTCTTAGAAACCGGGGTCAGAAACCTCACAGGTCTCCAAATTGAATCAGGGTTGTTAGGAAGGAGGAAAGGAAAAACGGATGCTAAGAGGCAACCAACAAATGTCTACTACACGCCTCACCTGTAAAACTTCCAGTATAATAGAATAGAGGACATTGAATGATAGCTTCTAAAACTGTAACATAGATAGTTGTGAAGCTATAATCAGAGATCAGGGACCCGGACAGTCCGTAGAGATGAAAGGTTACCTTAATGAAAGAACACGCAGTGTCTGGGGTGGATGGGAACAGTGGTGAGGAATTCTATGAAGCAAACATTACCCTAATACCAAAAACCAAAATAAAGACATTACTAATATCTCTCATGAACACAGATTCCAAACTCCTCAACAAAATATTAACAAATCAAATTCAACAATGTATAATAAGAGTTATACAGTGGGATTTATTCCAGGAATGCAAGACTGGTTCAATATTCAAAAATTAATTAATGTCAGGACTTCCCTGGTGGCGCAGTGGATAGGAATCCGCCTGCCGGTGCAGGGGATGCGGGTTCGAGCCCTGGTCCGGGAAGATCCCACATGCCGCGGAGCAACTGAGCCTGTGCCCCACAACTACTGAGCCTGCACTCTGGAGCCCGCTAGCCACAACTACTAAAGCCCGCGCGCCTAGAGCCTGTGCTCTACAACAAGAGAAGCACGCGCACTGCAACAGAATAGCCCCTGCTTGCCGCAACTAGAGAAAGCCTGCACACAGCAACGAAGACCCAACGAAGCCAAAAGTAATTAATTAATTAAGAACTTATACAAAATTAATTAACGTAATCCATCACATCAACAGGCTAAAGAATAAAAATCAATACTGTCAAGATGGTAATTCTTCCCAACTTGATCTATAGATTCAATGGAATCCCAATAAAAATCCCAGCAAGGGCTTCCCTGGTGGCACAGTGGTTAAGAATCCGCCTGCCAATGCAGGGAACACGGGTTTGAGCTCTGGTCTGGGAGGATCCCACATGCCGCGGAGCAACTAAGCCTGTGTGCCACAACTACTGAGCCTGCACTCTAGAGCCCATGAGACACAACTACTGAGCCCACGTGCCACAACTACTGAAGCCTGCACGCCCTAGAGCCCGTGCTCCGCAACAAGAGAAGCCACCGCAATGAGAAGCCCGTGCACTGCAACGAACAGTAGCCCCTGCTCGTTGCAACTAGAGAAAGCCCGCACACAGCAATGAAGACCCAACGCAGCCAAAAATAAATAAATAAAATAAATTTATTTTTTTAAAAATCCCAGCGAGTTATTTTCTGGATATTGACAAATTGATTTTTATATATATATATTTTATTATTATTATTATTTTTTTTTAAATTTATTTATGGCTGTGTTGGGTCTTCGTTTCTGTGAGAGGGCTTTCTCTAGTTGTGGCAAGTGGGGGCCACTCTTCATCGCAGTGCGCGGGCCTCTCACTATCGCGGCCTCTCTTGTTGCGGAGCACAGGCTCCAGACGTGCATGCTCAGTAGTTGTGACTCACGGGCCCAGCTGCTCCGCGGCATGTGGGATCTTCCCAGACCGGGGCTCGAACCCGTGTCCCCTGCATTGGCAGGCAGATTCTCAACCACTGCGCCACCAGGGAAGCCCGACAAATTGATTTTTAAATATATATGGAGAGGCACAAGACCCAGAATATCCACCATGATATTGAAGGAGAAGAAAAAAGCTAGAGGACTGACATTACTCAACACTGACTTACTGTAAAGCTACAATAATCAAGACAGTGTGGTGTAGGTGAAAGGACAAATAGATCAATGGAACAGAATAGAGAGCCCAGAAATAGACCGACATAAATATGGACAACTGACTGTTGACAAAAGGGCAAAGGCAATAAAATGGAGGAAAGACAGTCTTTTTAACAAATGGTGCTAGAACAATTGGACATACACATGCAAAAAAAAAAAAAAAAGAATCTAGATGCAGATTTTACACCCCTCACAAAAATAATTCAAAATGGATTCTAGATCTAAATGTAAACCAAAATAATAAAACTCCAGAAGATAAAACATAGGAGAAAACCTACATGACTTTGGGTTTGGTGATGACTTTATACAGTAGATACAACACTAAAGGCATGCTCCAGGAAAGAAATGATTAATAAGTTGGACTTCATTAAAATTAAAAACTTTTGCTCTGCAAAGACACTGTCAAAAGAATAAGACAAGCCACAGACCGGGAGAAAACATTTGCAAAATACTTATCTGATAAAGGAATTTTATATAACTTATGCAAAGAACTCTTAAAATTCAACAATAAGAAAATGATCAACTTGATTAAGAAAGGGGCAGAAGATATGAACAGACACTTCACCAAACAATGTACACAGATGGTAAAAAATCATATGAAGGGCTTCCCTGGTGGCGCAGTGGTTGAGAGTCTGCCTGCCAATGCAGGGGACACGGGTTCGAGCCCTGGTCTGGGAAGATCCCACATGCCGCGGAGCAACTAGGCCCGTGAGCCACAACTGCTGAGCCTGCGCGTCTGGAGCCTGTGCTCCGCAACAAGAGAGGCCGCAACAGTGAGAGGCCCGTGCACAGCGATGAAGAGTGGCCCCCGCTCGCCACAGCTGGAGAAAGCCCTCGCACAGAAACAAACACCCAACACAGCCAAAAATAAATAATAATGAATTAATTAATTTTTTAAAAAAGGGGATAATTTAAAAAAAAACCATATGAAAAGATGCTCCACATCATGTCATTAGGGAATTGTAAATTAAAGCAATGAGATACCACTATACAACTATCAGAATGGTGAAAATCCAAAAACACTGACAACTACATTATAAGAATATGGAAAAACAGAAACTCTCATTCATTGTTGATGGGAATGCAAAATGGCACAGCATTTCCTGTTATTCTTCAGCAAATCCCAGACCACTCTGTGCCTGCAAATGGTTAGAGGACAGACTGTTTCCAGGTCCCAGATGGTGTACAGGACAAGAAGTAATTTGGGAGGGCATAGCACCCAGGTTAACTCCAAGGGATTAGCCAAAGAGAAAACAGGGTTCTTTCTGAGAAAAAGAGACCATACTTAAGAAGGGATTCTTGTCACTTGTGGAGACAGGTGAGAGATCATGATTTAGTTGAGTGATGATACTTCCTGAGATATCCGTGCCCTGGTCTCTCCTTTTCCTCCTTCTAAGACAGTGAGGGCTGATATGAGTGGTCGGGATGGTGGTGGAATGGAGCCCTGGCAGTCTGTCTCAGACAGCCTGAGGAGAAGAATGGGTAATAAGGAATCAGTCAGGAGCCCTGACTCCTAAATCCTGCTCCACAACATGCATGGACAACAATTTACTTTCTTCCTAGAACTCTTGTGGTATCTAAACTGGGAACCAGGAAATCTCAATTCCCTCCCTGCATCTTCTGCAACACATCTTAAGGCAACCACTTCCTGAAATTTGTCTTATATACCTGATGTCTCAAGTGGGACTGATGGTCCCTGTTCTTCACCCCTCCTGGGGAGTAGATAAGCTTTGAAGTTGAAAGATCTTATACTGGGTTGTCAGCTTTGTAAAAGTGAAGTGCCATTTTCCAAACCCTTGTGTGTAAAACACTCGTTGCATAGCAGACGCTGGAAGCAATTGAGACTGTTGTTGCTAAACGTTTGGATCTTCTACTAGATACAGAAGATGCCAAACACAATTGCTTGCATTGACCTTCGAGAAACAAATTCTTTGGCTGGGGCCCTTGCAAGAGAGAAGTCTCCAAGTTCTCTCCTAGAAAGAGAATGCACGGGTACTAGTTCTACTCTGCCCGCAATATCTAACCATGGGACCTGAAGCTTCACCTTCCTAATGTTTAATGGTGATGCCTGTCCCACTACCCAAGAGGCTGTGTGGTGTAGAGGAAAGGGCATTTAATTGCGAGCCAGGTGGCGTGGGATCTAATTTTGTTCCACTAATTCAGATATTCTCTCAAGTTTCCATAATGGTGAAAGGATTAACTAGGTCAGTGTTTCCCAAACTGGTATTCCACAAAACTGTCTGAGAGATGGATGTTAGGTGTGAATGTCACACACCCACCACCACCACCACGATCAAATAAGGCTGGCAATCACTGCGTGCTTATACTCCTCTCCTTTGACCCGGAGTTTACACCGTACATTTAATTTTTAAAAATAAATTTATCTATCTATCTATTTATGGCTGCGTTGGGTCTTCGTTGTTGCACCCGGGCTTTCTTTAGTTGCGTCTAGCGGGGGTTACTCTTCCTTGCAGTGCGCGGGCTTCTCATTGCGGTGGCTTCCCCTGTTGTGGAGCATGGGCTCTAGGCACGCAGGCTCAGGAGTTGTAGCACACAGGCTTAGTTGCTCAGTGGCATGTGGGATCTTCTTGGACCAGGGCTCAAACACGTGTCCCCTGCATTGGCAGGCGGATTCTTAACCACTGTGTCACTAGGGAAGCCCTACACTGTATATTTAAACATAAACACTGAGAAGTCCTCCTATAACAAAACATTGACTTTAACCCACTGTCCCCAGATTTACTTGGGTGCCTAATACTTTTTTCATGGAATAGCTCTGCATATCTCACATTGTTCTCTACCTACATTTGGTACCCACTGACAGAACAGATTTCCAAGGCCCCTTCCAGGTCCTTCTATACACCTCGGTGTTGAGCGAGTCCTTGGGAAGAGATGTGCTGAGTGCCTGCAAGACCCCTAGGTCTGTGTGGGCATTCAGGCCCTTGCTAACAGCAAGTGTTGGAGAGCAGACACGGTGGGGGTGGGTGCTGAGAAAACAGGCAATGCGAGTGGAGGTGCTTTCCTTGGGGTGCACTTGGAATCCAGTCTTCCTATTCCAGGGTGAAGTTCCCTGAGCTCCAAGCTAGAGCATTCATTCAGATGGAATGATAGCCTTAGACATTCCAAAGTCCCCAACATAGGAATCCTCTGTGCATTCCTTCAGAGGGCCTGCATTCTCTTCTCTTCCATCTCTCCTGATAAAGAACAAGACCAGGACTCATGGCCATCACACATTTGTCAAGCACTCAATACCTGAAGAAGAGAGAACACTGGGCCAGGGGGTGCTCTGAGTAACCAAAGCTAATGTTCAGGTGGCTGTGGCAGTTTTTTTCCGTTTGATATAAGTGGACCCTTGAAGAACATGGGTTTGAACTGCAAGGCTCCACTTACATGTGGACTTTTTTCAATAAATAGCTACCACAGCACATGATCCATGGTTGGCTGAAGCTGCAGATGCAGAACCACAGATGCAGAGGGCCAACTGTAAAGTTATACACAGATTTTCAACTGTGTAGGAGTTGGCGCAACTAACCTACCCTGCGCGTTGTTGAAGAATCAACTGTATTTTCATCCTTGTATTTATTATATGTCAGTTTTGTGCCCAACACTGAAGGCTACACAAGACAAAGCCCCTGCCCTCCTGATGCTTATATTCTAATGGGTTAAGACAGACAAAAGCAAGCAAACAAACCAAATAACCCTGCCTTGTGATACTTCCTATGAAGGGAATAAACATGCTCAGAATGGTTAAGTGCAGACATGACTGACTGGTGTAAGAGTGAAGGTCAAGGGAAGACAGAGCCCTTGTGCAAGCTTGGATTTCAAACTGTGGGAGCTGTGGAGAGATCCAAGAGGAGAATACTGTAGAAGCGCCTCTTAACTCAAAGAAGAGTAAGACTGGAAATATGAGCTCCTCCTTTAAGGAGGATAAATAGCTTTGATGCTGGGTAATGCTTACTCAACAGGAAGTTACAGGAAGAAGGAAACATTAAAACACCATTTCCATAACTCCTCTGTGTGAGAAACTATTGTTCCTTAAGCTACTAACATTTTAAAAAAGATTGTTCTGAAGCTTTAAATATCTAATAACTCTTCTCTTTGTGAACATTAAAGATCCTCCACTTTTTCATTTTTTCACATGCTTTGAAACTGTTCTGCTTGTACAAGTCATGGACAAATGCTTAGTGTGAAAATCATGATGCTGGAAATATTACATTCATTGGTTAAAAAAATTCAACAGAAAGATTTCTTACCAAGTATTTCCTTGAAGGTTCAGGGTATTCAAATACTATAAACCTTATTTTTGTATTAGTGCTTAGATCTGTGCAATTCAAGATTCATAATCCTACTGTGGTGGAAATGAAAAGCGATTCTGATAGTTTTCCTAAATCCGAAACTGAGTGAAAGACAAGAGCTTGCTTGCATAATTCCTCTCACAAGAGCCAGATGGGAGAACTGCTTTAAGTGAAGTGCAGGCATTATCAGATATGGATGATTTATACAGAAGGAAAGCCTTATAGACGCTTGACTGCAGAAAGAACTTCAGTACAGCCCAACACCCTTGTCCACTGGAGAATTCATACACAAACCCTACACATACATCGGGTTCGGTAGATGCTTTAAACAGTGCTCCAGCCTTGCTCTCCATTGAACCCACACAAGGAAGAAACTATAAAAGTGACAAGTGTGGAATAGATAGAGCAACAAAATGCTTCTGTACTTGTTTGGAAAGAACCCTAGAAACAGAATGTGGGTAAAGCTTCAGCACTTCCTACTCAGGGCACTTCAGAGACTGTACAGGAGAGAACCCACAGAAAGAACTTGAGGAGGCCTTCAGCAAATAATCCACTGTAAGCACTAGAGGGAAAGCTCCTGAGAGAAAAGTAATGGGCAGCCTTGATCCATTACACGTGAGTGGGAACGAGCCAGGAAATGCACAAGATGCTCAGTAAACACTTGTCTGTGGAGTGGGTGAACGAATGTCTGGAAAATCCTTTATGGTGTTCAAAGCTTTTTATTATCCCAACTGTCCAGCTGGATAGAAAAGGCTGCTTAGCATTCCTCCTCTAAAGATCTCCAGCGCAATTAAACACTTTTCTTAGTTTCAAAAGCTGATCGAAACCCTAAGCAGTTTGTTTTATCCAAGCTCTCCTCCTGTACTTCCCCTCCAGTTAAAAGATAGTTGAGATTCTCAAGATCAGCTTGAGGTTACAGTCAGCTTAATGGTGAGAACTCTGGGTATACAATGGTCCCAGGACCGTGGCCACTGGGACCCGTGCAGAGAAGGGGTCGAGGATTTGGGGACTAGGCTAGGTCAGTGATCCAATTCTCCGAACCAACCTTGGAGCCTCTATAAGGCTGTTAACTGGACACACAAAAACAAAGCACCTTCTGGTTTGTTCTAGAAATCTGATTATGCAGGTCATATTAGTGAGAACTTTAACACTGTTTGAGGCTGAACCTAGGGTTGTGTCTGATTTCATTTTTAAACGAAGCCTCAGAGTTTTGGTTTTACCTTGTTGTTTTAGTAATCGGCTCTCATCGCTGTGATGAGGTATAGAAATGCCTTCTTCCAACCTGAATACATCCAACCCAAATTCCAAAACATACGTAGTAGTAAAACATTGTGCTGATTAGTGGCTAAGCTAGAACTTTCCCACTGGAAGTTTCTCATTCCCCAGCTGGAGTGCCCTGCTCTTGTTTTCCTGTCCAAGCTTCTTCCCAACTGTTACCTTTCAGTCCAGGAAAAGAAGCCACCTTCCTCTTTACAACAATCTGGGAAAACTTGGTGATCTCCGTCCCGTGTTTTCTGAGACACAATTCACAGAAGGTACAACAGAGCTATTTACCAAACCATTCCTTGAAGTCTACTGCACTCACTTAGGAATGGAAAGAAACCCCTAACCTCTCCCTAGCCCACTGATCAACAGAAGCCTTTCTTGTGCATGTGGGGCTGTGGAGCAGTGGAACAGAGGGGGGGCTGTGGAGCAGTGGAACAGAGGGGGGACAAAGACAGCGAAATGGAATAAGGCCAGGACTTTCCTGGTGGCACAGTGGTTAAGAATCTGCCTGCCAGTGCACGGGTTTGATCCCTGGTCCAGGAAGATCCCACATGCTGCGGAGCAACTAAGCCCACGCGCCACAAATACTGAGCCTGCGCTCTAGAGCCCACGAGCCACAACTACTGAGCCCGAGTGCCACAACTACTGAAGCCCGCGTGCCTAGAGCCTGTGCTCTGCAACAAGCCACCCGATGAGAAGCCTGCGCATCACAATGAAGAGTAGCCCCCGCTTGCCACAACTAGAGAAAAGCCCATGCGCAGCAACAAACACCCAAGGCAGCCAAAAATATAAATAATAAATCAATTTTTAAAAAAATGGAATAGGCCAGAGAAAGGGACAGATGGTTGCCTCGTCCACTTCAACAGCTGACCTCTACAGGATTTGTCCCCAGTAAGCAAGCAAGCAGTCTGTCTTTCCCATCACTTACAGTCTTATAAGCTCCTAAGTGTTCCCATCAGTGTTACACCAGCTTAGCGGAGCATCTAGAGAAAACCAGATCTCTTCCAAGGACCAAAGACCAGGTGGAATGACAAAGAAGTTTCCTGAGCTCTAGCAGAATAGACAGTCTTATTGACAGGCCAGGTTATGCTGCAGAGACACATAGCACCAACATACCAGTGATTTAACACAACGAAAGTTTATTTCTCATTCCTACAGTCCATTATAGGTCTGGGGGACTCTCCAGAATAGATACCCCTCCCCAATGTGAGGGGCTCGGCATTCCAGACTGTTCTGATCTTGTGACTCCTCTCTATGTGCTTATATGACTGAGGCAGGAAAAGACAGCACTAGAGAGTCCTGCACCGAGAAGGGAAACTTTTGCTCACACCCATTGCTCAAAACTATCTCAGTATGCTAACTGCAAGGAGAAAAAAGTCTAATCACTCCCTTCTTACTGTTCACTAGGATACAAGCTCCATGAGGATATGCATTTTGTCTCCTTGTCCACTACTATATCCTTAGTTTAGAAGACTACCTGGGCACATAATAGGCCCTCATTAACTTGAATGAATGAATGCAGTGTCAGCAAGAAATCCACATGTATATCTTGGGAGAAGAAACAGAGTCCCAGGGGTGTAAGGCTGAGACTGTTGGGTAAGATCTATGCAGACCAGAGCTGCAGAGCTGGCTGAGCTTAAGAAATAAGCACATTGGCATACTGGTACAGATCATCTTAGAGAAGAAAATGAAATCCTGCTGACAGCGGCAGACCAAAACCTCAGGTGACTTACACCATAAAGCACTGAAGCCAAGGACCAAATCAACCGAGCAAACCACCACCACGAGTGCTCAGCTCCTGGAAGGAGCTGCAACAGCCACAAATGCATCTGCTCCTTGAATGTAGTCAGTCCACCCAACATACCACTGGGGACCAGGGGAAAGGGAAGGACACGCACACTGACTGAGACCCTGCTATTGCCCAGGCCGTTAGGTGCTTTTCCTTCATCAACCCCTCTAATCCCCAAAAAAACCCTGAGTTGAGTGTTATCTCTATTTCATAAGGAAACTGGAGATTTAAGAGTGTTTCAGTAACCAGTCAAAAAACAGGAATGTTTTACAAGCTAGAAATAGAAATAGATACAATACAATGTCATCCAGGCTGGCTGGGCAGGGACAACATACAGATCAGTCCTGCTAATCCTGCCCTCAGGCCTGACTGATGCAGCTAAGTGACAGCCAACAGACCCACTAGCTATGGGGTCTTAACAAGCCTCTGGATCTCTTTGAACCTAATTTCCCTTTTTATAAGAGATTTGTAAGAGATCATTTAACCTCTTTCCTAATACTACCTGAAAGCTCTAACAGGAACACATCTGAAACACTGCTGTAGGTGTTATAAGAAAATCCACAGCCTATAGAGATTTTTGGCATTCTATGCTATGCTGGAGAAAACAGAAACTGGAAGACCCTGCCTGTTTACAGTTTACAGTGTAAGTCAACCAAGGCAGATGCAGGTTCACCTATCCTTGCCTACCACTCAACATCAGTTCCCAAACCTTTCCTTTTGGGAACTTGGTCTCCTGCTCACTGAATTCCCAGAGCACCATTCCCAGTGACCCACAGGATCCTCCCTACTGCATACACTTCAGTTCCCAGACAAACATAACTTTCTTATTGTTCTTAGTAACAAACAAAAGCCAAGTTAAAATACAAACAGACAAAAACCTGAGAAGTTGATCCTGAATTCCCATTAATTTCCATGAGCTTCAGAAAAGTGCTCATGTTTATGGCTGTTTTATCCAATTGGCATTGTGAGGTAAGGAGTCCATTTAATTGCAGAAAATTCTTCTTTTCATCTAAAATATACCAAATGGCTAAAAATTCCAACCCATGTCCACATGATCTCATTAGAGATATTCTCCTTTTTTCGAACACCACAAATGAGAGGCAATGATAGTGCATTATTAGTTCACCTGGCAAATTCTCTAACAGTGAAGTAAATGATTTCATCACAGTAAAAACTGTGCTAACAGGACTTAAGAGATATAGTTGCTAAAATGTTCAAGAAGGAACTCAGAACCAGGTCAACTTTGTGAACACTGTCCAATGACAAAAGAGTAAGAAAATCCAATTTGGTTCTTGGAAAACTTTACATTAGAATTCATTTCTACCTCATGAGACTACTGAAATTTCTAAGTCTGCTAACTGGAAGACAATGGTATGCAATGACACATGTATATTACTGCTTTTTGTTTTGGAAGACCATGCTACAAATGTTTCTATCATATGTGCTTAAGAGTGGCTGGGGAGGACCACAGAAGACTGATGATTCATGATTGCATCTGCTATTTTCAAGCTGATTTTGCTATTTTGCCAGGTACAATCCCAAACCCGCTTTTTCCCTTACTCAGAATATTCTTAGAACACTTTTTTTGCTAAGGAATTCAGTGAAAGTTCTAAGTAAAAACAGTAAGTAGTACAACTATTAACGTTTCCCCTCCACAGTCAACCCTGATTTCTTTCTGTGAAACATGACGTTTACATCTCCAAATTTTCCACTGGTGAAAAATTCTTCATGCTTCTTAATTTTGCATTTTTTCATAAACTTTAGGGTCAAGCGCCGCTTGGTATATGTCTGTAGACTAAGGACACTGAACAAGCTTTCCTTCACTGGTGTCAAGGTTTCTGGTGTCAAAGTCTTGAGCACTTACTGAAGCTTCTCCTGCATGTGCTACAGGTGGGTTCTCCGGTGTTTAATAAGGTGGGAATTTTGACTGAATTTTTTTCCACATTGATGACATGTAAAGGGCTTCTCTCCAGTGTGAGTTCTTTGGTGTGTGTGGAGATGTGAATTTTGACTGAAGCTTTTCCCACACCATGAGCATTTATATGGCTTTACTCCTTGGTGTGTTGTTAAGTGCTTATTAAGATCTGACCTCCATCTAAACCTCTTATCACACTGTTCACATTTATATGGTTTCTCTTCAGTGTGAATTCTTTGGTGCTTAATAAGGTCAGAGCTAACTCTGAAGCTTTTCCCACATTCCTGACATTTAAAAGGCTTCTCTCCTGCACGTTCTTTCTTGTGAAGCTCGATAAGTTTCAGCAGCTCTTCTTCCCACCAGTTTGAAAATTTCTTTCTTTCCTTCACTGGAAAATCTTGGTGCCATTTCCCCACCCTATGCATATCACCATGATTTTCTTTGCCCATTGTTTTCTGATGAACATTCACACTGGCTTTTTTTGATACTATGTCTCCTGGTGCTTGTATTTCTAAGTCAGAAAAACATATAGGTTGATGATTTTCAGTGTCATTTTTCATCTTTATCTCTGTTGGAATAAACATAAGAATCAGCCAACTGTATGTCAGAGCAAGAAAACCATGGGAATAGAAAAAACCGCAATATTCACTGATTTAAAAAAAATAGGGAAGTAGAATCTTAAAATGTTAAGCCCTTGTAAAGGTTCCTACCAAGGCACATTTCTCCTCTTCCCATGGTATATTTACCTGAAAACAGCTCTCCGGGACTGTCTTTGAACACTGGGGATCCTTGAACCCATGGCTCTTCCCCTTGCTCTAAGCAGCAGATCACTTTAGTTTTGGGGAGCACAAATAATGCTGTGAAATAAAAAACTGAGGTCAGTGACTGGAACTAACAATGGTTCACTAATTCCAGACTACTTCAGGAAGAGCAAAAGATACTTTAACAGTTTCTTATCCTGAATGGTTAAATGGAGAGTCTCATATCCAATATTAAGTTTACACTATACTGCATTTGTGAGTGGGTATGTAAAGACTGGGAAATAGGGGCTTCCCTGGTGGCGCAGTGGTTGAGAGTCTGCCTGCCAGTGCAGGGGACACAGGTTTGAGCCCTGGTCTGGGAAGATCCCACATGCCGTGGAGCAACTGGGCCCGTGAGCCATAATTACTGAGCCTGCACGTCTGGAGCCTGTGCTCCGCAACAGGAGAGGCCGCGACAGTGAGAGGCCCGTGCACCGCGATGAAGAGTGGCCCCCGCTTGCCGCAACTAGAGAAAGCCCTCGCACAGAAACGAAGACCCAACACAGCCATAAATAAATAAATAAATAAAAATTAAAAAAAAGAAGACTGGGAAATAAACCTAAGCTAGATCTATGAAAAGGGTATGCGAATTCATTGCGTGTTCCCCATCTTCTGAAACCAATACTCCATATTCAACTAAGCAGTAACCAAACTCCAGAGGCTACAGGAAATACAGGCTGGTCCTATTACCTCTTTAGGAAGACTCATACTGGATAAGGCCAGGTCTAAGGGAGTCAATGTGAAGGTCAGTGGGCTGGGTATCATAAACACAAGTGATTCCTGTTATATTATAGCAAGTTTCAATTGAGTTCTCAGGTACCAGACACTGCACCAGGAAAGATTTCTACCACTCCTATAGCTCACTGGTTCACATCCAGGTGGAGGAAACAGACCAGAATTACTTAGTGGACTTTCTCTAAATCATACTGCCAAGTATGGAAAGCATTCATCACTCAGTCATTCAATACATATGTGCTGAGTGGCTATGGTGCACCAGGCACCCTCTATGTGCTAGGGATACAGTGGTGAATAAGCCAAGTCCCCCGACCTCACAGAGCTTATCTTCTAGTGCACAGTGAGACAGTCTAACGTCAATAAACACACAAATAAAATATCAGGAAGTGATAAATGTTTTGAAGAAAACTAAAGCAGGGTAAGAGAACATTTAAGATTCTGCTTCTGTGAAGCTATTTTAGATAAGGCTATGTGAAAAGCCTCTCTTAGAAAATGATATTTGAGGGACTTCCTTGGTGGTCCAGTGGTTAAGACCCATGCTCCTAATGCAGTGGGTCCGGGTTCGATCCGTAGTCGGGAAGCTAAGATGCAGCAACTAAGAGTTTGCATGCTGCAACTAAAAATCCTGCATGCTGCAACTAAAGATCCAGAGTGCCGAAACTAAGACCCTGCACAGCCACATAAATATATATTAAAAATAAAAAAAGCGATATTTTGAGCAGAACCCTAAACTGAGAGTTTTGTCATATGGCAGAAAAGTGTGCCAGGCACAGGGAAGGGGAAAGAAATGAGCACACCAAGCCCATGAAACAGCAAGATGAGCAGTGTGAATAGAGAGGCCAGAGCAAGGGCACGAGTGGCAGGAGACAACAGCAGGGAGATGAGGAGGGGCCAGATCGTGGAGGAAGCCTTGGTAAGGAATTTGGTTCTTATACTGAATGTGATGAGAAGTTATCGTAAAGTTTTTAAGCAGAAAATGTCATCATCTGATTAGGTTTGGTTTTTTTGGCCACACCCTGCAGCTTCCAGGATCTTAGTTCCCCGACCAGGGACTGAACCCACACCCTTGGCACTGAAAGTGCAGAGTCCTAACCACTGGACCACCAGGGAATTTCCCATGATTAGGGTTGGTTTTTTTTAAATAACTTTATTTATTTTTGGCTGTGTTGGGTCTTCGTTGCTGTGCGTGGGCTTTCTCTAGTTGCGGTGAGCAAGCGGGGGCTACTCTTTGTTGCAGTGTGTGGGCTTCTCATTGTGATGTCTTCTCTTGTTGCAGAGCACAGGCTCTAGGCGAGTGGGCTTCAGTAGTTGTTGCATGCAGGCTCAGTAGTTGTGGCGCAAGGGCTTAGTTGCTCTGCAGCATGTGGGATCTTCCTGGAGCAGGGCTCAAACCCGTGTCCCCTGCATTGGCAGGCAGATTCTTAACCACTGTGCCACCAGGGAAGCCCCCCATGATTAGGTTTTAAAAGACTCTGGCTGCTGTGTGGAAAACTGATTGTGGGAGGGCAGGAGTGGTGGCAGTGGGTGGCAGTTAGAAAGTATTGAGGCGAACCTTGTGGCTGAGACGAGGATGCTAACAGCACAAGAGGCTGAGACATGATCCGATTCAAGCTACACTGTGAGGGTGGAGCCAAGATGATTAGCGATGACCTAGTAGTGGGGTAGGACGGCAAGATCACGGTAAAGAATGATCCATAGGTTTTCGGGCCTGAAATATTGGGTGAATGGTAGCGTCCTTTAGGGAGACGGGAAAGAGAAGAGCAAAGCAAATTTGGAGGGAAGGGAACAAAAATTCTGGATAAGGAATGAGCATGTGAACTTGGCAAAAGCTCCCAGGTGAACTGGTTACACCTTTTCCCTGCTGAACCACTATCTGAGAATCAAAAAGCAACTGGTAGGGCTTCCCTGGTGGCGCAGTGGTTGAAAATCTGCCTGCCAATGCAGGGGACACGTGTTCAAGCCCTGGTCTGGGAAGATCCCACATGCCGTGGAGCAACTAGGCCCGTGAGCCACAACTACTGAGCCTGCGCGTCTGGAGCTTGTGCTCCGCAACAAGAGAGGCCCGCGCACCGCGAGGAGAAGAGTGGCCCCTGCTTGCCACAACTAGAGAAAGGCCTTGCACAGAAACGAAGACCCAACACAGCCAAAAACAAATAAATTAAAAAAAATTTTTAAAAAAGCAACTGGTAAATATATCTGTGTATATATATAAAAAAAAAAAGCAACTGGAACAGAGACTCTCTCACAGAGAAAACCAAGAATATGACAGATTACTCAACTCCTATGCAAAGGGAAGGGCAAAGGACTTCCCTGGTGGTTTAGTGGTCAAGAATCCACCTTCCAATGCAGCAGACGGGGGTTCAACCCCTGGTCAGGGAACTAAAATCCCACATGCCACGGGGCAACGAAGCCCGCGCCACAACTACTGAGCCCGCGCGCTCTAGAGCCTGTGTGCCACAACTAGAGAGAAGGCCGCGTGCCGCAACGAAACATCTTGCATGCCACATCGAAGATCTCACATACCACAACTAAGGTCTGACGCAGCCAAATAAATAAATTATTTTTTTAAAAAAAAGATTCAGGACTTCCCTGGTGGTGCAGTGGTTAAGAATCCGCCTGCCAGTGCAGAGGACACAAGTTCGAGCCCTGGTCTGGGAAGATCCCACATGCCGCGGAGCAACTAAGCCCATGCGCCACAACTACTAAGCCTGCACTCTAGAGCCCGCGAGCCACAACTACTGAAGCCCGCGTGCCTAGAGCCTGTGCTCTGCAACGAGAAGCTACTGCAATGAGAAGCCCGTGCACCACAACAAAGAGTAGCCCCTGCTCGCCGCAACTAGAGAAAGCCCGCGTGCAGCAACGAAGACCCAACACAGCCAAAAAGATAAATAAAAAAAATAAAATAAAAAGATTCAATGAAGGGAAGGGGAGAATCTTTACCTAGAGAGATAACAGTCTCATAGTTTTCTTGCATTACATCATTGTAGAGGGCCTTCTGAGTAGGATCCAGTAACTCCCATTCTTCCTGGGAAAAATATATGGCCACTTCTTCAAATGTCAACAAGCTCTAAAAAGAAAATAGGCTTTAGCTCAGTATTTGCCACTTCAAAAGCAGCCCAACCATCTGACCCATGATTTGTATGTTAGGCCAGGAACTAAAGGAACAGCACATGATACTTTTTAAAGTGAGGAGGCAGAAATGGAAGAGGCAAGGGATCAGCAAACAATCTGAGAGGTGTCCAGTTTCCCAGGGGGATCATCTGGGTTAACACGCCTCTGAGCACATGCTGGGCAGTGCAGGTCAAGGGCAGCAGGGAGAGGCAGCCCTAAGAAGCTGGAAAGCACAGCTCACCTGGGACTCAGGCAAGATGAGCTCAGGTGCCACTGGCCAGTCTTTGGTGTTTGTCTGTTCAGGAAAGGCTAGGATCCGGTGAGCAGGCACCGCTGTGGGTGAAAACAGCAGAGGTAATTTCTCTCGCTTCTGTTTCTGAACGTGGTAGGCTCTTTTCTAAAATACAGAAGACCCCGATTTTTTTAGTATTGATGAGATACCTTTACAAATATGTGTGCTGGACTTCCCTGGTGGCACAGTGGTTAAGAATCCGCCTGCAAATGCAGGGGACATGGGTTCGAGCCCTGGTCCAGGAAGATCCCACATGCCATGGAGCAACGAAGCCCGTGTGCCCCAACTACTGAGCCTGCGTTCCAGAGCCCAAGAGCCACAACTACTGAAGCCCGCACGCCTAGAGCCCATGCTCTGCAACAAGAGAAGCCACCGCAATGAGAAGCCCGCGCACCACAAGGAAGAGTAGCCCTCGCTCGCCGCAACTAGAGAAAGCCCACGCGCAGCCACGAAGACCCAACACAGCCAAAAATAAATAAATACATAGATTTATTAAAAAAAAAAAAAAGTGTGTTTGCTGCTCAGAAATGCCTCTCTCATTATAAATGAAAACCATGGAACTACCAGCCTCTAAAACAGGTTCCCTAGTTTTCATGAGCATATTAATGAAAGGAAAAAATTTTTATTACCCTCTCGTGACATAAATTGAAAACAAAATACTCAGGGAATCCAGTGTACAGTAAGAGATGTAGTTTTTTTGTTTTTTTATCATTTATTACTTTTTTTCTGGTTCAAATAGTGTTCACATTCTGCCACTAACCACCCATTCTGATCCCAATTCCTTCCATATTTTCAGCATGAGGTAAGACTGACCCTCTCTGCTTTTCTAAAACCAGAACTCCTGATGTTATTACCAGGATTCTGTGGTTTGGAGATTTCTGTATCTTAGGCCAACCCACACCTGGTCTGCTCTACCATAACCTGGGGGGCATCCTAATTGCTAACGTGGCTGCATTAGTAGATCCACAGGGCAAGCAAGAGAGTGGTAACAACATTCTGGCTTAACAAATTACTATCGCAGCTCCCAGGAGAAGGAAAGTAACGTGAAGCTCCTTACCCCTCTCACATACAGGCTCAGTTTCTTTGTGGGTATTCCTGATCAGCAGCTCTTGTAGACTCTGGTGTGTATTCCAAAATTCTTCATCCTGGGACATGCCCACTTGCTGGGCCTCTGCTGGCTTCAGCTTGAAGCCTAGGGCCTCTGCTGTTTCTCCCAAGAGCACTGCCTCCTTTCCCAGCTCATGGTCTGCAACCTAGAAATAATGCCCATCCTTGTTACCATGGAACTTACTTTTGGTTTGGGAGTTGGTGGGAGAGAGAGGAAAAAGCAGAGTGCAAACTGTGGGAAGGAGACACTAAAGGAAATGTCACAGAGACTTAAAAGAGATACGGGACCACCAATTTTCCACAGAACTATACACAAAATATAGGAAAATTGGCAGAAGAGGAAAAAAGGTGTGGTTACTGCCAGCCCTCCCAGACAGCAGCCCCCACCCTCTGCATCCAGCCCAGCTCAGACCACTAACAGGGTTGCACAGGCCACCTGTTCTCATGCTGCCTTGACAGACTTTCTCTCCCAACTTAGATTCTTGCCTTAGTGGTTTCCTGTCCTCTAACTCTCTCAGAAGATTAAGGAATTGAATTTAAAAGTTGTCTTGTCAACCAGATTTTCCACATGGCCAGGGAAGAGTCTCACAGAGGATTGGGATAAAATGCAGAAAAAAGTGAGAGGAAAGAGTCAGGGCTCCAACCTATCCCCAAATGATTCTGACACAAAACGTGTGCCCTCCCGTATTCTGAGCAGGCCTGTGAAGCCAGCTGGTATGCTGCCACCTGCCCAAGGGCATGCCCTGGATCCCCGCTCACAGCACAGCCAAGGAACAACCACTGAGGGAGGGGCAGTGGAGGCCCTTGTCTACGGTACAGAGGACACTATCCCTCACGCTCTTTCTTCTCTCAGCTACTCTGTTGGGATTTCCAAATCTTTCTTTCCCTGTTTTCTTTCTACTTTTTCTCTTCCTGGGCAGTCTTCCTCTAGTTGTTTGGTTTCTCCCTCTCTTTCGTATCTTCACTCTCCTTTGGTCTCTGAGAATTACTCCTTTTTTGGATCTGTCCCGTCCTCTCCAACTCCTTATTGCCTTTTGTTTGTTTCTAAGAACTTGAGGCCCATCTCCTTCGCCAAGCCAGACTAGGCTCATTACCCTCAACACACTCTGGCTCCAAAGAAGGCCAAAAGCAACTCTCTCCCTAAGGCCAGGGAAGTCTGCCAGGATCTCTGAAACCTGTGGACTGACTATGGCTGTGGGTCTGTGCTTTCACGTCCTGCTTTACATGTCCTAAAGGAACAACAGAACTGAGACCTAATTCATCCTATTTCCCAATTAACTGCCCCAATACATCCACCTTCACCCTGTTTCACTGCACACATGAAGAATCTTTCTTCTCACCCCATTCCTCATTTGACCAGATTCCCTCTGTAAGTGTTCTACCAGGACCACAGCCTCCTCGATGCTCTGTAGATGGTGCTTCTTTATGCAGGTCTGGGTGTCCCTGGGCAGAATGGTCAGGAACTGCTCTAGGACCACAAGTTCCAAGATCTGCGCTTCTGACTGAATCTCTGGCCTCAGCCACCATGGGCTTAATTTCTGAAGCTGGTCAACAGCCTCCCTGGGTCCAGCTCCATCATGACAGAGGAAGCTCTAGAAGTACTAGTGAGACCTCTCGGGACTGAGACCATCCGTTTGGGGGGCATATTTCTTATGCTGACTGGAGCTCTCTGTCACAGGTCCCCTGGTCTCCCACAGAGCCCTGATCTGAGGGTTCAAGTACTTACCCACCTTCAGATCTACTGTCATCATTCTGATCTAGGAACAATTTGGCTCCTGTGTTGGACACACCACCAGCACCATCTTTGACAACTGAGGCCCAGTCTGGTCTGGAACAAAACCAATAGAAGGTTCTTCTTTCTAAAGTTTAAAGTGAGAAAAAAAAAAGTGCATGTCAATAAGAAAGTCACATGAACTTTACTACTTGTTACTTATTATGAGAGAAAAATGAACTTTAAAAATCAACTGCCAAGCCCTTGTTTCTCTCCTTTTCTATTATTCAACGCAATACAGCAGGACTTATTGAAGACAAATGTAAATAAATTACTTTGCCTTAAAAAAAAAAAATCAGGAGGTTGGTGGGTGAAAAAACTAGTACCCACTGGCTCCAAGGAGTTTGGGGATTATCCAAAGATTTAATTGATGCACTTCCTATGCCATCCTCTCCGTGTAAAGGAAAGATCAGGAGAATATTCTGAGTTTCTCTTATATTTCAACATATCATCCTAGTCTCTTCAGTAAGAGAGTACAACTTCTATGACCTTTGTTCTTTTGGGAAGATTCTGGACCATTTGAGGTGCTCCTTTCCATTGTATGAAAACTGGCAGGAGAGCTGAAACAATGAGACCAGACTGGAAGAACAGTAATTCAGAAAAATGGAGCCTTATTCTTCTCAAAAGCACCCCCCAATTAAGTAACTAGTTGCTCTACATGCATCTTGGCATTTCTTTGTAAGATATTATAAAGAACACCATGCAGAAGACTTATACCTGCATTTTTAATTTTCATTACTTGACCTAGGAAAAATTACAGCTGATCCTTGTTCACAAAATGTTTATCCAAATGTCAATTGGAAAAAAAAGGACAGCATGTTATTTGGTGATGATTACATTCAGCTGCTACCTTTCTCCAGGGCTCATTTAGACCTCTAAGCGAGGCTGAGGAGAGCTTCGTGAGTTTCACTTTCCCTGAGGTGATCCAGGGGAAAGGGCCCAGGAAGCCACGGTGTTCACAAACGGCCGGCTCCCGATGACTCTGAGGTGCTGGGGACACTTCCCAGGCTTTTGCATCAGAGGAAGCTGATCTGACTGAGGCTGGACCGCCCGTTTCTCCCGCAGTAACATCAGCCAGTAAAGGAAACGCCGGCGGAGGCGGGAAAGTGGACACGACCGCCCGGGCGCGCCTGCGAGCGCTGTGCCTGCGGGCAGTGTCCGAGCGGGCTCCCGCCGCGCCGCCCCGGGCGCCACCCGCACAAACGTTGGAGAGAGCGGCCTCACGAGCCTGACGGCGGACCTCGCCCCAGACAGTCCTGCCGCCCGGCTCGGAAATACCCCCGGCCGCCTTGCAGCGGCCGGCGTCTCTCGGGGGCTCCGGAGCCTGCGCCGAAGCGGAAGCCGCTTCTAGGTTACCTCGGATGGCTTGGCTTCGTGGAGGCCGCTCCCTCCTCCCGGGGCTCTACCGCAAGTCGCCGCCGGTCCGGCCACTGCTCTGAGGACAGCTCCCCGCCCCGCGCCTCTCAGAGGTGGGTTCCGAAGCTCAGGCCCGGAACCACTTAGGTTCGCCTGGCCCAGACGGCCCGCCCGGAGCAGTTCCTGCGCCACGGGCTTACCCACCCCCACCCCTACCCCTCACTCTATCAGACCGGAAGGGGAAGTGACGTACTTCCGGGGAGAGGCTCCTCGCAGGTCAATGCGTCCTCACCGCCGCGAACTGGGTTTACCTGGTGGCGAGAGTTGATGTCACGGAGTCTCAGGCCCGCGGAGCCTGAGGGCCCTGCACGGTCGCCGCCCTCTCGCGGCCATTACTTCCTTCGTCGTTGTGGGTGACTGGCGACTGGTAACCCGGAGTCCCACCGGGTGACGTCTCCGCCCCTGCCAGTGCCCGAGCTGTCCTCCCGCCGCTTCTCACAGCCTCCTCCGGTACCTGGTGTTGACTTAAAACAATAAAATAGCCAGTTATTTTATCAGCAAAATGAGTTAATTTGGGGACAATAAAGAGTTGCAATTTGGAATATGCAAACCCTGGCAACCATAAGCAAGTCTGGAGAACATGGTTCTTTTACACAGGAGACCTGAAGAGTTCGGAGCGACTGTTGTAACCTAAGAATCCACTGGAGGAAAATGGGAGTGTAGTGGCTTGTCATTGGCTGAACTTTGACAGTCTCTCATTGGCTCACCTGTTGCTGGGTCAGGAGAAAATCTTCCTCCTGGTGCGTAGTAAAAGTAGTAACCTGTTGCAAATGCAATTGATGTCTAGTGGTTGGGCGTGAGATCTCCCCCTTTGAGCTCTGATTCCATTTTAAATGAGGTACCGTTTATAATTTTCACAAAGGCAGTTTCGTCTAACTAATCTGGCTTGTGATAGGTGTAACCCAGACACTCACATGCAACCAGTGTTCCTACAGCTGGCTGAGCACGGCAATCCCTCTGTCTTAAAACAGGCATGTCAACAACCAGAAGATTCTCACTAATTAGAAAAATGAGAGAAATGTAAATGCAAATGCAAATCAAAACTACCTCACACCGTCAGAATGGCCATCATTAAAAAGTCTACAAATAAATACTGGAGAGGGTGTGGAGAAAAAAGAACCCTCCTACACTGTTGGTGGGAATGTAAGTTGGTGCGGCCACTATGGAAAACAGTGTGGAGGTTCCTCAGAAAACTAAAAATAGAATTACTATATGGTCCAGCAGTCCCACTCCTGCACATATACCTGGACAAATCTATAATTCAAAAAGATACATGCATGCACCCCTCTGTTCATAGCAACACTATTCACAATAGCCAACACATGTAAACAACCTAAATGTCCATCAGCAGATGAATGGATAAAGAAGGTGTGCTATATATATACAATGGAATACTACTCAACCATAAAAAAAAGAATGAAATAACATGGATGCAACCAGACATTTTCATACTAAGTGAAGTCAGACAGAAAGAGAAAGATAAATACCATATGATATCACTTATATGTAGAATCTAAAATATGGCATAAATGAACTTATCTACAAAACAGAAACAGACTCACAGACATAGAGAACAGGCTTGTGGGTGCCAAGGGGAAGCAGGGTGGGGGAGGGAAGGACTGGGAGTTTGGGATTAGCAGATATAAACTATTATATACAAGATGAATAAGTAACAAGGTCCTACTGTATAGCACAGGGAACTATATTCAATATCCTGTGATAAACCATAATGGAAAAGAATATTTTTTAAAAAGAATGTATATATGTGTATAACTGAGTCACTTTGCTGTGCAGCACAGATGGGCACAACATTGTAAATCAACTTCAATTTTAAAAAAACAGAAAATTCTTGTTTACAGAACTGGCTCGGGTACTTACAACATGCAGAGGAGAAATCTTGTGTTCTACAGGGACAAATACCTCCCTTCCTTTATTCTTGGCAGACAAGAACTACTGAAAACTCTCTACCCACCCTCCTTCCTTCAGTGGGGAAAGAAAATCTGTTTTCTAAAAAGTTGCCAGGGACCAATGAGAAAAACAAACAAGTGCTTAAGAAGCAGTAATTAAATCAAGTTTCTCCACCTTGTTTCAGCTGCCTGTCCCCTAACCCAGGCCCTCTCCAATCTGATTTCCATTCTCTTTCCATACTTCCCTTCCCACCATTGCCTTCGTCTCCTGGGTTCTCACTCTAAATGCTGCACCAAGGTCACTGCCTTCTCAATGCTTCCTGGATGATACGCCCTCACCCAGGCTTGGATATCCCTGGGCAGAAAGATCAGGAATTACTTCAGCTCCAGGAACCTATCCTTGAATGCAGCTTGGGCTGCAACGATCATGAGCAGAGCTCCCAGAGCTGGCTGAAAGCTTGTGAGTGAGGCCCAGCAGTTGCTGATAATGGGAGAGTCTGAAGAGCTAGTGGGAGATCTCCAAGTTGCCAACCTCTCTGAGAGGTCAGAATCTGCCATCAGTCACCTGGGAGAATGTGAGCAATAAAGGGGAATTCAAATCGAACTGAGGCTGATCTTTGGCCCAAAATTCAATCCCTACAATGTGGGGTTAATCAACCTGGCATATGAGACAGGAAATGGAAGTTGTTACCTGTTACCTAATGGAAATTGCACAGACTTCGACCATCAGGTGGATCCAGTTTCCAGTCCCAGCTGAACTCCACACTAACTGATGTGAGGGAAAATATTCAACCTCTCTTAGCCTCTTTTTCTCATCTGAGCATAACAATACCTACCATGCAGCACAGAGAAAAAGATTAGAAATGCTATTTGTATAGCATCTGGCCCAGTGCTTCGCACTTAGAAGGTGCAGAGTAAATGGTCTGGGGTGGTGTAAGAGAAGCTCCATCTTACAGGAATTTCAAGCATATCTCACTACTTAACATATATTAATTTGTTTAATGTCTGTCATCCCCACAAAAATGTAAGGTTCTTGGAGAGCAGGTAATTTGTTTTATTGTTGAATCACAGCTCCTCAAGAAGTGTCTGGTCCTAAAATAAATATTTGGCAAATGAATGGGTGAAAAAAGACAAGGAAGACTGGGGTCTTCAGACCTCATTAATTGCCTGGGTGTCCAGTACTTAAGCATTATAAACAGTATGAAAGGAGACGAAGACTCGTCTCTAGCTTAGATGTCTCTGAGATGTGTCTCCCCTTCGTTTCCACTCCTATAGCTCTAGAGTGGGATTTCTGAACTTCAGAACTATTGACATTTGGGGCCAGACAGGTCTTTGTTGTCTGTGTGTGTGGGTGGGTATCCTATATACTGTAGGATGTTTAGCTGTACCCCTGGCCTCCACCCACTAGATGTCAGGAACACCCACCAGTCCTGACAACAAGACTGACTCCAGACTTTGCCAAATGTATTTGGGCGGCAATCGGCCCCGATTGAGAACACCTGGTCTAGGCACATACAATTAGGCCAGGCTGGTAGATGAGTCTCCCATCTGTTCACCTGGTCTTTGTACAGAGCAGATGGGGACTTCTTGACTTTCTAATAATCTAATTGCTCAAAAGCCTTTAAGACTTCCTAATGCCACTGAAATAAGCCAAGATCTCCTAACTCGCAAGGCTCTCCCTAGCATTCAAGGCCCAACCTACCCCTCCAGCCTCATTGCACATTCTCCTATACACAGTCTACAAACCAGCACAGGTGAACTGGTCCCACATCCTGGAACAGGCTCCGTGCCTTCCAGCCTTAGTGCCTTTTCCCAAGGCCTGATTCATCCTTTCCATAGAAACTGAACACTAGCGGTACCAGTTTGCATTCCTTCCAATCAAGGGAGAAAGGGCAACTTTGTTTAGAAATTAGACATGTGGAAATAAGGAAAAAATTTCAAGGAGTGCACCATCAGAGAAGGCAAGAAACCCAGAGAATGAGGACTGGTAACACCACCACTATCACCTTCTTGGAAGCTCCTAACACTTTGAACTCCTCAGTCCTGTCTTTAACTCTCTCTCAGCGTGCCTTCTCTTACTGAAAATGAGTCCCCCTAAAACTGAGTTTCCCTATTGAGTTTATGATTAATCACTCTACCCAAAACGTTTATTACCTTTCTTGTACGCTCTGACCTCAGTTTGTAATAGGGGTGGGGGCGGGGCGGGAGCACAGCCATTAGTGAGAGGCTGTTAGTGGCCTTGCTATACTAATGGTCAGCATCATGGTAGTCCCGGTGGTGGCACTCTCCCTGGGTTGCAGTCCACAGGACCTGACCCCTGTTTGCAGGGCCTGAGGGCCAGCTAGGTCCTGGGTGCCTTGCTCTCTCAGTGATGATGGCTGGGCAGGGTCTGGGGACCCGGCCTGGAGGGCGCCACCAGCTGAGATCTGCCTCTCCAGCTGGGCCTGGGCACTGGCGGGAGGACACAGGCTGGATGCTGGATGAATGCTCCCCAGCAGGGTAACCAGCCTGCACAGGGACCCTCTCCTCTTAGCCAGGGCCTAGACTTCAGAGAGCGAAAGTTGATCCTTGGGACCTTGAACAAGTAAAATGAGGGGTAATGATTTAGCTTTGCTTATGGGGTTTGTTAAGTGTCAGTGAGGCCAAACAATTCAAAAATGTCAGAATTTGGAGCAGAGAAAGGTTTACTGCAGGGTCATGCAAGGAGACGGGTGACTCATGCCTTGAGAAACCTCCAACTCCTCAAAGGCTTTCAGCAAAGCCCTTTAACAAGAAAGGTGAGGGAAGGGCGTGGTTAGTTGTCAATTTCTTGGTGTCAATCCTTTCTTCTTGCTGTCCACGTGGGTCAGGTCACAGGTTCCAGCCACAGCATCTTCAAGTGGCCTTTCATGCCAGGGGAGGGTCTCCCTAATTCACGGTCAGAGCGTCGCCATCTCCCCAGCCTGCAGGTCTACCTGTCAGTGCGCCTGCCCGGCCAGAAACACCCCAGACTCGCCCAAAGCCAGAAGCTGCAACGTGTGCGCGCACCTGACTCTGCCGCAGCCTTCCCCTTCAGTCCCCTTCCTCTGGCACCACTCTGCCAGGCCTGGCGCCACGAATGCTCCGGAAGGGGGCGCGAGCGCAAACGTCGGCCGCATCTCGGGGACTGCGACCTATGGAGACTGCCACCGCGGGGACCACTGCGGCACTGACCGTTGGTGGAGTGGGACCGCTAAGGCCTAGCGCGCCTCGCCGCCCCTGTTAACACTGCAAACACCTGCTATCGGCGTTTGGCTTTCTGCGCCGCAGGCACACAGCCCTTGCTCAGTTACATTACCCCAACTAACACCAGAACTTGTTTCTGCGGGTTTATCTACTCCACAGTTTGAGAGCTCTCTCTGAGCGCAAGGAGCATGTCTGAGCTGTCTTGTGTCCCCACCGCCCAGCACAAGGGCGCACAAGGACGCGATAAGCCCTCCGTGAACCAGTGTTTTATTCGCGTAAAACACAAGGGTAAGAGGCTCAGGGCCTTTGAAAGCACACTTCACGGGGACACTGAGCGGACAGGGTGAAGGGCGACAGGCCCCGCACACCAGGTACCTCGCCCCTACACCTCTCCAAACAAAAAGAGGATGTTCCGGCTCACGGCCACGGAGAGACTTCCCGTCACAGGACCCAGGACAAGACAAGAACCTCAGAGAAGAGGGCGGGGCCGCGGAGTTAGGGCCCGCCCCCCGGGAAAACCCTACCTCAAACACATCACTCACCCGCCAGGCTGTCTTTTCCAGCGCGTGCGGCCGGAAGCTGCCGCGGGGCAAGCCGGGACTTCCAGCAGGCCTGACGCAGGCGCAAGGGCTAAGCCGGAAAACAGCGCCGCCGGACACGGAGGCGGTGAGCTACAGGACAGCTCTCCCCACCATGGTTCCGCCCTCCGCTAATCGACAGCAGTGTTCCCCAATGAGAAGATGGGATCCTCCTTGCGTCATAACCTGGACCCCTGAAGTTGCTCGAGAGCCCGGGGCCTTAGATCTGGGCGCTTGTTGATGCCTCCTATTGGTTACTGCTGTTTTGCTTGACAGGCGCTTCCGCTTCTCTTTTTTCGAAGGGTCTTTGCACCAGCACCACCTGGGCTCATACCCAGTTTGTAGATGTGACAACGACACAAGTGCTACCGAGGAGCACTGCTCTTCCTTTGCTTCTTCCCACAATCAGACTCTGCTATGTTCCTCTCTCTCCTTCCTGTCAATGAAGCCATCCAGTTAACCTGCCCTCTAAAAAGGGAGGCAGCAAGGACGGTCATATACCTTAGAATGGTCATAACACTAGGACCCTAGAGACTTGAGCACCCTGGTGTACTCTGCAGATAGTCAGTTGTGGTAGCCAGTGGATCTCTCTAGTACTTCGTTACATCATCTATAAAATAAATATAATAGCTGGCAGGAAAAATGTAAGGCTCAAGATAGATAATGCATGTGCCAGTGCTTAGAGAAAACTGCTCAGTGTTATCACTGATACTGGAGGTTCTATAGAGAGTACGTAGACAAGAAAAAGAATAAAAGGCCTTCAAATAGGAAAGGAAGAAATAAATCTTTCTCTATTCAGAGATGACATGATCCTACATATAGAAAACCCCAGGGACTTCCCTGGCAATGCACTGGTTAGGTCTCCAAGCTCTCAGTCAAGGGTCAGGGTTTGATCCCTGGTGGGGGAACTAAGATCCTGCATGCCGCGCTGTGGGGCAAAAAACAAAACAAAACAAAAAACAGAATTCATATAAAAACTACTAAAGATAATAAACAAAATCAGTAAGTTGCAGGACAAGATCAATATAGAAAATCAGTTGTGTTTCTGTACACCAGCAATGAACAATATGAAAGGGAAATAAAGAAAAATATTCCATTTACAATAGCATCCAAAAGAATAAAGTACCTGGGTACAAATTTAACCAAGGGAATGAAAGACTTGTACGTTGAAAACTATAAAACATTGTTAAAATAAATTAAAGAACACATATATAAAAGGAAAGACACCTCGTGTTCAAGGATTGGAAGACTTAACATTGTTCATATTGCAATTCTCCCAAAGTGATCTACAGATTCAATGCAATCCATATCAAAATTTCAATAATCTTTTACAATATAAATTAATATGGGATTGCAAGGGACCCTTGATTAACCAAAACAGTCTTGAAAAAGAGAACAAAGTTTGAGGAGAAACACTACCCAATTTCAAAAAATAATACAAATCTATAGTAATAAAAATAATGTGGCACTGACATAAGGACAGATATACAGACAACTAAAATAGAATTAAAACTCCAAAAATAAACCAATATATCTATGGCCAAACAATTTTCAATATGGGCTACAAGAACATTCCAAGCAGGAAAGAATAGTCTCAACAAATGGTGCTGGCACAAGTGGATAGCCATATGCAAAAGAAACAAGTTGGACCACTACCTCACACCAAACACAAAAATTCATGAGGGACTTCTTTGGAGGTTCAGTGGGTAAGGCTCTGTGCTTCCACTGCAGGGGGCACGGGTTCGATCCCTGTTTGGGGAACTAAGATCCCACATGCTGTGTGGCAAGGTCAAAAAAAAATCATGAAAATGGATCCACGACCTAAATATAAGAGCTAAAACTATAAAATTTCCAAAGAAAATATATGAGAAAATCTTCATGAAATTGGATTTGATAATGGCTTTTTTTTTAATTTATTTTTGGCTGTGTTGGGTCTTCACTGCTGTGCGCAGGCTTTCTCTAGTTGCGGTGAGCAGGGGCCACTCTTCGTTGCGGTGCACGGGCTTCTCATTGTAGTGGCTTCTCTTGTTGTGGAGCACGAGCTCTAGGAACGCGGGCTTCAGTAGTTGTGGCACGTGGGCTCAGTAGTTGTGGCTTGCGGGCTCTAGAGCACAGGCTCAGTAGTTGTGGTGCACGGGCTTAGTTGCTCCGTGGCATGTGGTATCTTCCCGAACCAGGGCTTGAACCCATGTCCCCGGCATTGGCAGGCAGATTCTTAACCACTGCACCACCAAGGAAGTCCGATAATGGCTTTTTATATATGACACCAAAAGCAAAAACAACAAAAGAAAAAATAGATAAATTGGACATCACCAAAATGTAAATATTTTGTGTATCAAAGGACATTATCAGAAAAGTGAAAAGAAAACGTGTAAAAGGGTGGGGAATACTTACAAATCATACACAGGATAAGGGTTTAATATCCAGAATATATAAAGAATTCCTACAACTCAAAAGCAAAAAGACAAACAACCCAATTTTGAAATGGCCAAAAGACTTGAATAGGCATTTCTCCAAAGAAGAGAAATGGCCAAGAAGAATCTGGAAAGATGCTCAACATCATTAGTCATTGGGAAAATGCTAATCAAAACCACAATAAAATACCACTTCACACTCATTTAGATGGCAAAAATAATAATAATAAAACAGAAAATAGCAAGTGTTGTCAAGGATGTAGAGTTATTGGATACCCTGTACATGGCTGGTGGGAATGTAAAACAGTTCAGCAACCATAGAAAGGTTTGACTGTTCCTCAAAAATTAAACATAGAATTACCACATGACCCTACAGTTCCACTTCTGGGTATAAACACAATAGAGCTGGAAACAGGTACCCCCAAAAATACTGGTACATGCATGTTTACAGAGGAACTATCACAATACCTAAAAACTACAAACAACTTAGATGTCCATCAACAGATGAATGGATAAACAAATTATAATAAATCAATACTATTGAATATTATTCAGCCAAAAACGGAATGAAGTGCTGATTGATACATGCTATAATGTGAATGAACTTCAAAAGCATTATGCTAGTGAAAGAAATTCAGGCCCAATAATAAATGTATGATAGCATTTATATTAAATATTCAGAATAGATAAATCCAGAGGTACAAAAAGCAGGTTTGTAATTTTCCAGGCACTGTGGGGAAACGGAAATGGGGAGTAACTGCCTAATGGATATGGGGTTTTACAGGAGGGGTGTGATGAAAATATTTTGGAACTAGACAGACGTGTACAACATTGTGAATGTACTCAGTGTTACTCAATTGTTCACTTTAAAATGGTTAATTTTATTTTATGTAATTGTCATCTCATTTTTAAATTGCATATGATGGGAATTCCCTGCTGGTTCAATGGTTAGGACTCTGTGCTTTCACTGCTGGGGCCCAGGTTCAGTGCATGCTTGGGGAACTACGATCCTACAAGCAGGGCAGTGCAGCCAAAAAAAAAAAAAAAAAAAAATTGCATATAAAAATTAACTTGCTGTATTTATGTGGTCTACTTCTGGACTTTTTATTCTATGCCATTGATCTGTGGGTCTATCCCTTTACCAAGACCACACTCTTTTTTTTAAAAATATTTATTTATTTATTTATTTGGCTGCACAGGGTCTTAGTTGTGGCACACAGGACTTTCGTTGCCATGTGATCTTCACTGAGGCATGCAGGATATAGTTTCCTGACCAGGGATCGAACCCAGGCCCCCTGCATTGGGATTGTGGAGTCTTAGCCACTGGACCACCAGGGAAGTCCCCAAGACCATACTCTTTTGATTAATGTAGCTTCAGAGAAAGTCTTATAATCAAGTGTTGTAATTCCTTCTAATTTTTTTCTCATTTTTCAAAACTACTTAGGCTATTCTAATTCGTTTATCTTTCCACATTGCATTAAATCTATTGATTAGTCTGGGGAATTGATATCTTTACTATGTTGAGTCTTTCCAAACTACGAACATGGTATGTCTTCCCATTTACTTAGGATTTCTTTCACTTATTTCACCAGTGGTTTATAGTTCTCAGCATACATATCCTGTACATGTTTTGTTAGATTTATAACTAAATATTTCATTTTTTTGAAGCTATTGTAAATTATATTGTTTCCAGTGTATAGAAGTGGAATTTGTTTTGTTTGTTGACTTTGTATCCTGTGATCTTACTAAATTTACTTATTCTAGAAATTTTGGTAGCATCTTAGGATTTTCCACAATAAAAATCATGTCATCTGAGTAGACAGTTTTGTTGTTCCTTTCAAATCTGGATGTTTTGTATTTCCTTTTCTTTCATTATTGGACTGGCCAAGCCTTACAGTACAATGCTAAACAGGAGTGGCAGGAGTGGGTATTCTTGTTTTGTTCCTTATCTCAGAGGGAAAGCATTCGGTCTTTGACAATTAAATGTGATATGAACTATAGGTTTTTAAAATATAGATACTCTTTTGGAGTTCCCTGGTGATCTAGTGATTAGGATTTGGTGTGCTTTCACTGCCGTGGCCTGGGTTCAATCCCTGGTCAGGGAACGGAGATCCCGCAAGCCACACAGTGCAACCAAAATAAAAATAAATAAATTAACTTAAAAGAACAGGTTGAAGAAGTTCCATTCTACTCCTAGTTTTCTTAGAATTTTTGTCATAAATAAATGTTGTATTTTGTCTCCATCTTCGCTACAGTGCTCACTTCCAGGTTTCTAGTTGTGCTAAGTTGAGGTAAAGGAATATCAGAGAATATAACTTGTAAACTCACCATTATGCGAGCCACAACTACTAAGCCCATGTGCCACAACTACTGAAGCCTGCCCGCCTAGAGCCTGTACTCCGCAACAGGAGAAGCCACTGCAATGAGAAGCCCACACACCACAACGAAGAGTAGCCCCCATTTCTCTAGCCGCAACTAGAGAAAAGCCCGCGTGCAGCAACAAAGGCCCAACGCAGACAAAAATAATTAATTTTTAAAAATCCTATATAAACTCAGCATCAGTTCAGTGGTACTTTGAATTCTACTGTTGTTCTCCAAATCACCTGCTGCTATTGACGCTTTGAAGTTCTCAAATAGCTGCTCCATGCATTCTATCCAGGTTTTAGACTTGTTTTCTATGTGAGAGAAAAGGTGAAGCATGCTTACTCCAACTTACCCAGAGCTGGAACCCCAATACTAATAGTTTTTCTCGCGCCTTTCCAATCTTTATACATTTTTTTTCTTTTCCTGTATTACTGGTTCTCCACTCTGCCACCGAACCCCTGCCTCCACAAAAGTCTTCCTAAATTAGTTTACTCCTTTTCAAAGCCTTTACGTAATCTTCCATTTTTGCTCGTCCACAGTCTTCTTCCCTGTCCCACCTGTTACTATTAGTTATCTGGAAGCCTACTTGTTTTTTTTTTTAATTTTATTATTTATTGATGTTTTATTTTTGGCTGCGTTGAGTCTTCATTGCTGCCCGCGGGCTTCCTCTAGTTGCAGCAAGCAGGGGTTACTCTTCGTTCCCGTGCACGGGCTTCTCATTGCGGTGGCTTCTATTTTTGTGGAGCATGGGCTCTAGGTGCGTAGGCTTTGGTAGTTGTGTCACGTGGGCTCAGTAGTTGTGGCTCGCGGGCTCTAGAGCACAGGCTCAGTAGTTGCGGTGCACGGGCTTCGTTGCTCCGCTGCATGTGGGATCTTCCCCGTCCAGAGGTGGAACCCGTGTCCCCTGCATTGGCAGGCGGGTTCTTAACGACTGTGCCACCAGGGAAGTCCCTGGAAGCCTACTTGTAATTGGGGAAATGCAAATCAAAACCACAATAGAAAACAAAACAAAAAAACCACAATAAAATACCTGCTTAAGTCCCTGCCAATTTTTAAATTGCAATATAAGACACATATAATAAAACTCACAATTTTAAAGTGTTTAATTCAGTGGTTTATTAGTATATTTGCATACCATCATCAGTATATAATTCCAGAACATCTTCATCACCCCAAAAGAAACCCTGTATCTTTAGCAGTCAACCTCCACCCCCTGACGCTTCCAGTCCCTGGAAAACACTAATCCACTTTCTGTCTCTACAGATTTGTCTATTCTGGATATTTCATACAACATGTGACTTTTATGTCTAACTCCTTTCACTTAGCATGTTTCAACATTCATCCATGTTGTAGCCTATATCAGAATTTCATTTGTTATAGCTAATAATATTCCATTGTATGGATATACCACTTTTTATTCATCCATATAACAGTTGATGGACATCTGAGTTCTTTCTACTTCGGGGCTATTGTGAATAAGACTGCTATGTACATTCATATGTAAGGTTTTTTGTGGACACGAGCTTTCTATTCTCTTGGGTATATACTTAGCAGTGGAATTGTTGGGCCAAATGGTAATGTTTAACTTTTGCAATTACTGACAAGGTGTTTTCTACAGTGACTGAACAATTTAAATTCCCATCAGCAGTGTATGAGGGTTCTAATTTCTCCACATCCTTGATAACATGTGTTATTATCTTTTTGATTATAGCCATGCTAGGGGAGATAAATGGTATCTCAATGTGTTTTGTTTGGTTGGTTGATTTTTTGTTTTGTTTTGTTTTTTTGGCAGCTTGTAGGATCTTAGTTTCCCAACCAGGGATGAAACCCAGTCCCTCGGCAGTGAGAGCACAGAATCCTAACCACTGGACCACCAGGGAACCAGCTTTTAGTTTTATTGATCTTTGCTATTATTTCCTTTGTTTCTATTTCATTTATTTCTGCTCTGATCTTTATGATTCCTTTCCTTCTACTAACTTTGGGTCTTGTTTGTTCTTCTTTCTCTAGTTCCTTTAGGTGTAAGGTTAGATTGTTTGAGATTCTTCTTGTTTCTTGAGGTAGGGGACTGTATTGCTATAAACTTCCCTCTTAGAACTGCTTTTGCTGCATCCCATAGGTTTTAGATTGTAGTGTTTTCATTGTCATTTGTCTCTAGGTATTTTTTTATTTCCTCTTTGATCTCTTCAGTGATCTCTTGGTTATTTAGTAACATATTGTTTAGCCTCCATGTGTTTGTTTTTTATGTTTTTTTCCCTGTAATTGATTTCTAATCTCATAGCATTGTGGTTGGAAAAGTTGCTTGATATGATTTCAATTTTCTTAAATTCACCAAGGCTTGATTTGTGACCCAAGATGTGATCTATCCTGGAGAATGCTCTGTGTGTACTTAAGAAAGTGTAATTGCTGTTTTCGGATGGAATGTCCTGTAAATATCAATTAAATCTATCTGGTCTATTGTGTCATTTAAAGCTTGTTTCCTTAATTTTCTGGCTGGATGATCTGTCCATTGGTGTATATGAGGTGTTAAAGTCCTCCACTATTATTGTGTTACTGTCGATTTCCTCTTTTATAGCTGTAAGCATTTGCCTTGTGTGTTAAGGTGCTCCTATGTTGGGTGCATATATATTTATAATTTTTATATCTTCTTGGATTGATCCCTTGATCATTATGTAGTGTCCTTCCTTGTCTCTCATAACATTCTTTATTTTAAAGTTTATTTTACCTGATATGAGTATTGCGACTCCAGCTTTCTTTTGATTTCCATCTGCATGGAATATCTTTTTCCATCCCCTCACTTTCAGTCTGTATGTGTCCCTAGGTCTGAAGTGGGTCTCTTGTAGATAGCATATATACGGGTCTTGTTTTTGTATCCATGCAGCAAGCTTGTGTCTTTTGCTTGGAGCATTTCCCTCAATGTGGTTTTGATTTGAATTTCTGTGATGGTTAACGATGTTGATTGCCTTTTTATGTGCTGATTGGCCATTTGTATATCTTATTGTGAGAAATGTCTATTCAAATCCTTCAATATTAAATTCTCTACTACTGAGTCTCCTTCATGTAGTGTTAAGTAATACTTCTTTTTAAAATTTTTTAATAGGTTTTTTTGTGGGTTTTTAAAAAAATTTTTAATTTTTGGCTGCGTTGGGTCTTCGTTGTGCATGGGCTTTCTCTAGTTGCAGCGAACGGGGGCTACTCTTCGTTGCAGTGTACAGGCTTCTCATTGCGGTGGCTTCTCTTGTTGCGGAGCATGGGCTCTAGGTACGCGGGCTTCAGTATTTGTGGCATGTGGGCTCAGTAGTTGTGGCTCACGGGCTCTAGAGTGCAGGCTCAGTAGTCGTGGCACATGGGCTTAGTTGTTCCGTGGTATGTGGGATCTTCCCGGGCCAGGGATCCAACCCATGTCTACTGTATTGGCAGGTGGATTCTTAACCACTGCGCCAACAGGGAAGTCCCCAAGTAATGCTGAAATGAAGTTGCTGATCGTTTTGGGGTTGATGGTTATAAAAATTTGAAACAGGCTTGAAAAAAAAAACGCTGCGACTTCCCTGGTGGCGCAGTGGTTAAGAATCCGCCTGCCAATGCAGAGGACACGGGGTCAAGCCCTGGTCCAGGAAGATCCCACATGCTGTGGAGCAACTAAGCCCGTGTTTCACAACTACAGAGCCTGAGCTCTAGAGCCCACGTGCTGCAACTACTGAAGCCCATGCGCCTAGAGCCCATGTTCCACAACAAGAGAAGCCACCGCAATGAGAAACCTGTGCACCACAATGAAGAGTAGCCCCTCGCTCACTGCACCTAGAGAGAGCCCACGCACAGCAACGAATACCCAAGGCAGCCAAAAAAAAAAAAAACCCTTTTGGAAGTTCCCTGGTGGTCCAGTGGTTGACTCCACGCATACACTGCAGGAGGCACAGGTTTGATCCCTGTTCAGGGACCTAAGATCCCACATGTCATGCGACACAGCCAAACAAACAAACAAACAAACAAAACTCTTTTGGCAAATAGGATATAATTGCTTATATACTAAAGTGCCTAAATTTTCATAGGAGTTTGCTTTGTGTCTCAATGTCTTACTGAGAATGTATTTAGGACTTACCTGGGGATGCAGTGATTAAGAATCTGCCTGCCAATTCAGAGGACACGGGTTCAAACTCTGGTCCGGGAAGATCCCACATGCTGCAGAGCACCTAAGCCTGTGCACCACAACTACTGAGCCTGCGCTGTAGAGCCTGCAAACCACAACTACTGAGCCCACGTGCCACAACTACTGAAGCCCACACGCCTAGAGCCTGTGCTCCGCAACAAGAGAAGACACCCCAATGAGAAGCCCGTGCACGGCAGCGAAGAGTAGCCCCCGCTCACCACACTAGAGGAAGCCTGCGTGCAGCAACGAAGACCCAGTGCAGCCAAAAATAAAATAAAATAAAATAAATTTATATTAAAAAAAAAAGATAAGATGGAGTGGGAAACTGACCATGGAAAGCCAAAGTGCCAAACAAATGAATAACAAAAATATACAAATTGTTTAAACGATGTACAGGAGCCTAGAGAATGCCCACTTCATCCTCAGTCCAGCTTTATTTATTTATTTATTTAGGTTTGGATGTGCCGCACAGTTTGCGGGAATCCCCGACCAGGGATGGAACCCTGTGCCCCCCTTCAGTGGAAGTGTGGCGTCCTAACCACTGGACCATGAGGGAAGGTTCCTCCCCCTCACCCCAGCATTCTTTAGAAGCAAAAAGGCTAAGTGAAAATCTCAGCACCTAAAACAATGCCTGGCACGTAGAAAGTGCCCAATAAACATTTGCCCAATGTTGAATGAATAAATGAACATTCCCAGCGCATATCTCTCCAAAAGTTTTAGGAAGCAAACATCCGCAGGTAGAGATAAAGACGGAACCAGTTTTTGGCAGCAGGCTAATGTGTCAATTTGGGAACTGCAGGTGATAAACACTAGTTTATGGTACCAGGAATACTGGTTGCAAATACCCTTTGTTGATTAAGTCGATATTTATAAATGATAAAGTATGGTAAGTTAAATTGGCCATAAAGGGATCTTTCAAAGCAGGTTATACCACACTTCTAGACTATTAGAGCACTAGGTATTGAAGCACAGAATAATTACCTTAGAATAACACCAGAAGAGGATCAAGGTAAGGGGTGGACACCAACCAAGAAAAAGAAGAGAAAATTCCTCATAAAGAGGAAGTATGGTGCCAAATGAGAAAGGAAATAGAAAAGGAGTATTAAATTTCCACTTCATTTTTCATCTTAGCAGTTAGTTAAATGTGATGGGTAATGCTAACAAAAAGAAATATGATCAAGCAGGAATGCTTAGAGGGAAGTGAATTACAATAAATTCTAATTTTTTAGTATTCATTTACACATTATTTCAAGAAAAATAAAGATGAAAACCAATGAAAGTAGGTAAATGAGGGTACTTTGAGCTCCTGGGGAAATGTCATATATGAACATGTTAGAGAGTACTTACTATTATTATTTTGTTCTTCAGTGGCTTCCAGAAAACCAACAATTAACTACTGCCAATGAACTCTTAATGCGTGAATCACTCTGATGCTTGTTAAAAGTTAGCAGTTGATCATGTAGTTTCAGCTTATTAATAAGTTGGTCTGATCATTACAGGCATCTAGTATTCCTTCTGGACCACCCTCATTATGAGGCATTTGGGTTACCTGTTGTTCTCATAAATGAATACCCCAGCGGGGAGACCAAGAGGGTCCTCTTACAAAGTCACCTTGAGAAGTTGTTGGTCAAGTTCTGGTTGCCCTCTGAGGGAGGGAAAGGAAGCTCCCACGTTCTCAATTAAGCTTGCCTCTTGTGGAGAGAAGGCCTCCACAAGAGGGAGAATTCTTCTTTGAGAATTCTTTCTCAAATATGGTTTAGGGCAGAGACTGTCAAGAATTGTTTATCTCTTATAAATGAAACTATTTATGCATGAAATTTCATAATGTCTGAGATTGGCTTTAAATATTCGAAAACAACCAACCCACTCTCCCCAAGCAAAATAAAAAACAAAAAACTGGAGTCCCTCCCATCAGGAAACTTACGCAAGCCTCTCAGATAGCCTCATCCATTAGAGGGCAGACAGCAGAAGCAAGAAGAACTACAATCCTGCAGCCTGTGGAACAAAAACCACATTCAGAAAGAGAGACAAGATGAAAAGGCAGAGGGCTATGTACCAGATGAAGGAACAAGATAAAACCCCAGAAAAACAACTAAATGAAGTGGAGATAGGCAACCTTCCAGAAAAAGAATTCAGAATAATGATAGTGAAGATGATCCAGGACCTCGGAAAAAGAATGGAGGCAAAGATCGAGAAGATGCAAGAAATGTTTAACAAAGACCTAGAAGAATTAAAGAACAAACAAACAGAGATGAACAATACAATAACTGAAGTGAAAACTACACTAGAAGGAATCAATAGCAGAATAACTGAGGCAGAAGAACGGATAAGTGACCTGGAAGACAGAATGGTGGAATTCACTGCTGTGGAACAGAATAAAGAAAAAAGAATGAAAAGAAATGAAGACAGCCTAAGAGACCTCTGGGACAACATTAAACGCAGCAACATTCGCATTATAGGGGTCCCAGAAGGAGAAGAGAGAGAGAAAGAACCTGAGAAAATATTTGAAGAGATTATAGTCGAAAACTTCCCTAACGTGGGAAAGGAAATAGCCACCCAAGTCCAGGAAGCGCAGAGAGTCCCATAAAGGATAAATCCAAGGAGAAACACACTGAGACACATAGTAATCAAATTGGCAAAAATTAAAGACAAAGAAAAATTATTGAAAGAGCAAGGGAAAAACGACAAATAACATACAAGGGAACTCCCATAAGGTTAACAGCTGATTTCTCAGCAGAAACTCTACAAGCCAGAAGGCAGTGGCATGATATACTTAAAGTGATGAAAGGGAAGAACCTACAACCAAGATTACTCTATCTGACAAGGATCTCATTCAGATTCAATGGAGAAATCAAAACCTTTACAGACAAGCAAAAGCTAAGAGAATTCAGCACCACCAAACCAGCTCTACAACAAATGCTAAAGCAACTTCTCTAAGTGGGAAACACAAGAGAAGAAAAGGACCTACAAAAACAAATCCACAACAATTAAGAAAATGGTGATAGGAACATACATATCGATAATTACCTTAAACATGTATGGATTAAATGCTCCAACCTAAAGAAACAGTCTTGCTGAATGGATAGAAAAACAAGACCCATATATATGCTGTCTACGAGAGACCCACTTCAGACCTAGGGACACATACAGACTGAAAGTGAGGGAATGGAAAAAGATATTCCATGCAAATGGAAATCAAAAGAAAGCTGGAGTAGCAATACTCATATCAGATAAAATAGACTTTAAAATAAAGAATGTTACAAGAGACAAGGAAGGACACTACATAATGATCAAGGGATCAATCCAAGAAGAAGATATAACAATTATAAATATATATGCACCCAACACAGGAGCACCTCAATACATAAGGCAACTACTAACAGCTATAAAAGAGGAAATCGACAGTAACACAGTAATACTGGGGGACGTTAACACCTCACTTACACCAATGGACAGATCATCCAAAATGAAAATAACTACGGAAACAGAAGCTTTAAATGACACAATAGACCAAACAGATTTAATTGATATTTATAGGACATTCCATCCAAAAACAGCAGATTACACTTTCTTCTCAAGCGCACATGGAACACTCTCCAGGATAGAGCACATCTTGGGTCACAAATCAGGCCTCAGTAAATTTAAGAAAATTGAAATCATATTAAGCATCTTTTCTGACAACAGCGCTATGAGATTAGAAATGAATTACAGGGAAAAAAACGTAAAAAACACAAACACATGGAGGCTAAACAATATGTTACTAAATAACCAAGAGATCACTGAAGAAATCAAAGAGGAAATCAAAAAATACCTAGAGACAAATGACAATGAAAACACGACGATCCAAAACCTATGGGATGCAGCATAAGCAGTTCTAAGAGGGAAGTTTATAGCTATACAAGCCTATTTCAAGAAACAAGAAAAATCTCAAATAAACAATCTAACCTTACACTTAAAGGAAATAGAGAAAGAAGAACAAACAAAACCCAAAGTTAGTAGAAGGAAAGGAATCATGAAGATCAGAGCAGAAATAAATGAAATAGAAACAAAGAAAACAACAGGAAAGATTAATAAAACTAAAAGCTGGTTCTTTGAGAAGATAAAAAAAATTGATAAACCATTAGCCAGACTCATCAAGAAAAAGAGGGAGAGGACTCAAATCATTAAAATTAGAAATGAAAAAGGAGAAGTTACAACAGACACCACATAAATACAAAGCATCCTAAGAGACTACTACAAGCAACTCTATGCCAATAAAATGGACAACCTGGAAGAAATGGACAAATTCTTAGAAAGGTATAACCTTCCAAGACTGAACCAGGAAGAAATAGAAAATATGAACAGACCAATCACAAGTAATGAAATTGAAACTGTGATTTAAAATCTTCCAACAAAAGTCCAGGACCAGATGGCTTCACAGGTGAATTCTAACAAACATTTAGAGAAGAGCTAACACCCATCCTTCTCAAACTCCTCCAAAAAATTGCAGAGGAAGGAACACTCCCTAACTCATTCTATGAGGCCACCATCACCCTGATACCAAAACCAGACAAAAATACTACAAAAAAAGAAAATTACAGACCAATATCACTGATGAATATAGATGCAAAAATCCTCAACAAAATACTAGCAAACAGAATCCAACAACACATTGAAAGGATCATACACCATGATCAAGTGGGATTTATCCCAGGGACGCAAGAATTGTTCAATATACGCAAATCAATCAATGTGATACACCATATTATCAAATTGATGAATAAAAACCATATGATCATCTCAATAGACGCAGAAAAAAAAAACTGGAGGAGATAAATGACAAAAGTTGGCAAAATTGCTAAAGCCTATATAGGGGTTTGTCATATTAATTTCTCTACTTTAAATATGTTGATAATTTCTGTAATGAAAGTTTTTTTTTAATTAATTAATTCATTAATTTTTGGCTGCATTGCTGCTCGCAGGCTTTCTCTAGTTGTGGCGAGCGGGGGCTACTCTTTATTGCTGAGCGTGGGCTTTCTCTAGTTGCACTGAGCGGGGGCTACTCTTTGTTCTGGTGTGCAGGCTTGTCATTGCGGTAGCTTCTCTTGTTGCGGAGCACGGGCTCTAGGCACGTTGGCTTCAGTAGTTGTGGCGCTCAGGCTTAGCTGCTCCGTGGCATGTGGGATCTTCCCCGACCAGGGCTTGAACCCGTGTCCCCTGCGTTGGCAGGTGGATTCTTAACCATTGCGCAACCAGGGAAGCCCCATAATGAAAGCTTTTAAATAGGTATATATAAGAACATTGTTCCTCTCCTACATATATTATCTTAAATCAGGTATTTTTCTATGTATTAGAATGATTTCTGTTACAATGAACAGAAACCCCAATCACACTGGTTTCAACAATAAGAGGAAACGTATAGATTTATGTCGCTAAAAAGTCCTGGTCAATTCTAGGTGTCAGGTGATTCTTGATCCTACCGCTCAGTGGTGTCTCTAAAACCTGAGTATTTATCACTCTGCTCTGCCTTCTATGGTGTTAGTTTCATCCTAAGGTTCACATCTCTCCTATTTCAAGAAGACTATCAACATCTACTGGGTTACATATGTCATCCAGCAAGTGCTGGATCTGTTCTAGCATTTCCAACAAGACAGGCCAGGTTATGCTGCAGAAACACACAGCATCAACATCGCAGTGATTTAACGCAACAAAAGTTTATTTCTTATCCCTACAAAATCCATTATAGGTCTGGGAGACCCTCTGGAACAGATACCCCTCCCCAATGTGGGGGGCTCGGCATTCCAGACTGTTGTGACTTGTGACCCCTCTCTCTGTATGGGCTTATATGACTGAGGCAGGAAAAGACAGCATTAGAGAGTCCTGCACCAAAAAATAAACGCTTAAGCTGAGAAGTGAGAGTTCTGTGCACAACCCACTGCTCAAAACTATCTCAGGATCCTGTCTAACTGCAAGGAGAAAAGAGTCTAACCACTCCCTTCTTACTGTTCACTAGGATACAAGCTCCATGAGGATATGCATTTTGTCTCCTTGTCCACTACTATATCCTTAGTTTAGGAGACTACCTGGGCACATAATAGGCCCTCATTAACTTAAATGAATGAATGCAGTGTCAGCAAGAAATCCACATGTATATCTTGAGAGAAGAAACAGAGTCCCAGGGGTGTAAGGCTGAGACTGTTGGGTAAGATCTATGCAGACCAGAGCTGCAGAGCTGGCTGAGCTTAAGAAATAAGCACATTGGCATACTGGTACAGATCATCTTAGAGAAGAAAATGAAATCCTGCTGACAGCGGCAGACCAAAACCTCAGGTGACTTACACCATAAAGCACTGAAGCCAAGGACCAAATCAACCGAGCAAACCACCACCACGAGTGCTCAGCTCCTGGAATGAGCTGCAACAGCCACAAATGCATCTGCTCCTTGAATGTAGTCAGTCCACCCAACATACCACTGGGGACCAGGGGAAAGGGAAGGACACGCACACTGACTGAGACCCTGCTATTGCCCAGGCCATTAGGTGCTTTTCCTTCATCAACCCCTCTAATCCCCAGAAAACACCTGAGTTGAGTGTTATCTCTATTTCATATGGAAACTGGAGATTTAAGAGTGTTTCAGTAACCAGTCAAGAAACAGGAATGTTTTACAAGCTAGAAATAGAAATAGATACGATACAATGTCATCCAGGCTGGCTGGGCAGGGACAACATACAGATGAGTCCTACTAATCCTGCCCTCAGGCCTGACTGATGCAGCTAAGTGACAGCCAACAGACCCACTAGCTATGGGGTCTTAACAAGCCTCTGGATCTCTTTCGAGCCTTATTTCCTTGTTTAACTCCTTTCCTGATTACACCTAGATGCTCTATCAGGAACACACCGGCATCACTGTTGTAGATAAAAGGTGGAGCTACAAGAAAATCCACAGCCTACAGAGGTTTTCAGCAATCTATCAAATATGTACACTAAGGCTGTTACATGATACGATGGAGAAGACAGAAGGATGACCCTTCCTGTTTAACAGTTACAGTGTAAGTCAACCAACATAGATGCGTATTTGTCCGTCCTTGCCTACCACTCAGCATCCTCTCCCAAATCTTTGCTTTTGGGAACTGGTCTCCTGCTCACTGGATTCCCAGAGTAACATGCCCTGTGACCCACAGGATCCTGGTGCAGTAAACACTCCAGTTCCCAGACAAATATAACCCTCTCCTTGTTCTTAATGATATACAAAAGCCAAGTTAAAATGCAAACAGATAAAAACCTGAGAAGGTGATCCTGAATTGCCATTAATTTCCATTTAGACCTTGGAAAAGTTCTCATTTTCATGGCTGTTTTATCCTATTGATATTGTGACCTAAGTAAACAGTCTAGTTTCTTTTACTCGAGAAAATTCTTCTTTACATGGCTAAAGATTCCAACTCGTTTCCATAATATCTCCTTCTTAGAGGTGTTCTCCCTTTTCCATCCACCACCAGAGAGGCATACAATAGTGATTAGTTCACCTGGGCAGATTCCCTATTGGTGAAGTAAATATGATTTCATCACGGTAAAAACTGTTCTAATAGGATTCAAGAGCTGAATTTGCTAAAAACTTAAAAAAGGAACTCAAACAATGTCCAAATTTGTGAACAGTACCCGATGATAGGACAGTTAAGAAAATCCAATTTGATTCTTCAAAAATTTTACATTAGAATTCATTTCTGCCCATGAGATTATTGAAATTGGTAAACCTGGAAGACAATGGTATGCAATTAAACATCATATTATTGCTTTCTGTTTTGGAACACCATGCTACAAATGTTTCTAACATGTATGTTTAAGAGTGGCTGGGGAAATCAATGCAAACCAACAATATTCACCTCTGTGACCACAGAAGAATTCATGGCTGCATCCACTATTTGAAGCTCAATTTGCTATTTTGCCAAATACAATCCCAAAACAGCTTTCCCCTTTACTCTGAATGTTCTCAGAACACCTCTCCTGTTAAGGAATTCCCTGAAAGTTTTTAGTAAAAACAGCAAGTAGTACAACTACTAACACATTCCCTGCAGACTCAACCTTGATTCCTTCTGTGAAACATGTTTATTTCCCAAAGTTTCCTGATGAAAAATTCCACTGATGAAAAATTCTTCATGCTTCATAATTTTGTACTTTTCATAACTTTAAGGTCAAGCTCCACTTGGTGAATTTCTTCAGACTGAGGACACTGAACAAGCTTCCCTTTACTGGTGGAGTTTCTGGTGTCTAAGAAGGCTTGAGCGTCTGCTGAAGTTTCTCCTGCATGTGCTACAGGTATAAGGCTGCTCACCTGTGTGAGTTCTCCGGTGTTTAATAAGGTGGGAATTTTGACTGAATTTTTTTCCACATTCATGACATGTAAAGGGCTTCTCTCCAGTGTGAGTTCTTTGGTGTGTGTGGAGATTTGTATTTTGACTGAAGCTTTTCCCACACCATGAGCATTTATATGGTTTTATTCCTTGGTGTGTTGTTAAGTGCTTATTAAGATCTGAACTCCACCTAAACCTCTTATCACACTGCTGACATTTATACGGTTTCTCTTCAGTGTGAATTCTTTGGTGCTTAATAAGGTCAGAGCTAACTCTGAAGCTTTTCCCACATTCCTGGCATTTAAAAGGCTTCTCTCCTGCACGCTCTTTTTTGTGAAGATCCATAAGTTTCAGCAGCTCTTGTTTCCAGGTTGAAAGTTTCTTTTTTTTCTTCACTGGAAAATCTCGGTGCCATTTCCCCACCCTATGCACATCACCATGATTTTCTTTGCCCATAGTTTTCTGGGGGACTTTCAATCTGGCCTTTTTTGATGCTATATCTACTGGTGCTTGTATTTCTAAGTCAGAAAGACATAGAGGCTGAAGATTTTCAGTGTCATTTTTGAGCTTTAGCCCTGCTGGAATAAACATAAGAAACAGCTAACTATATGACAGAGCAAGAAAGCCACAGTAATGAGGAGAAAAATTGGATGAACACTAATTTTTTAAAAAAACAGATAAGCAGAACTATAAAATATTAAGCCCTTGTAAAAGTTCCTATTAAGGCACATTTCCTTTCTTCCGATGGTGTACCTACCGGTAGGCAGCTCTCCAGAATTGTCCTTGAACCCCAGGGATCTTTGAACCCACGGCTCTTCCCCTTGCTCTAGACAGGAGATCACTTTAGGTTTGGGGAGCACAAATAATGCTGTGAAATAGAAAAACTGAGGTCAAGGATTGGTAACAACAATAGTCCACTAATTCCAGACTATTTCAGGAAGAGCAAAGGATACTTTAACAGTCTGCAACACCAAATGGTTAAATGGATAGACTCATATCTGGTATCAGGTTCATAACATACTTCATTTGTGGGTGGATATGCAAAGTAGAGACTGAGAAATAAACCTAAGCTGGACCAATGAAAAGGATATAGGGCATGGGAATCCAGTGCATGATCCCCATCTTCTGCTACCAAGAATACCCCGTATTCTACTAAGGTAGGACCAAACTGCAAAGGCTGTAGGAAATATACCTGGGCCTATTACGTCTTTAGGAAGACTCATACTGGATAAGGCCAGGTCTAGGGGAGTCAATGTGAAGGTCAGTGGGCTGGGTATCATAAACACAAGTGATTCCTCTTATACTATAGCAACTTTCAATTTAGCTCTCAGGTACCAGACACTGGACCAGGAAAGATTTCTACCATTGCCAGAGCTCACTGGTTCACATCCAGGTGGAGGAAACAGACCAGAACTACTTAGTGGACTTTCTCTAAATCATATTGCCAAGTATGGAAAGTATTCATCACTCAGTCATTCAATACATATGTGCTGAGTGGCTATGGTGCACCAGACACCCTCTATGTGCTAAGGATACAGTGGTGAGTAAGCCAAACCCCCTGATCTCACAGAGCTTATCTTCTAGTGCAGAGTGAGACAATCTAACATTAATAAACAAGCAAATAAAATGTCAGGAAGTGATAAATGTTTTGAAGAAAACTAAAGCAGGGTAAGAGAACAGTTAAGATTCTGCTTCTGTGAAGATATTTTAGATAAGGCTGTAGGAAAAGCCTCTTTTCAAAAGTGATATCTGAGCAGAACCCTAAAATGAGAATTTTACCATGTGGCAGAAACGTGGGCCAGGAAGAGGGAAGGGGAAAGAAATGAGCACATCAAGTCCATGAAAGAGCAAGATGAGCAGTGTGAACAAAGAGGCCAGAGCAAGGGCACGAGAGGCAGGAGATGACAGCAGGCTGGTGAGGAGGGGCCAGATTTTGGAGGGTCCTGAGAGCCTTGGTAAGGAATTTGGATTTATTCTGAACCTTATGAGAAGTTATTGCAAGGTTTTGAAGCAAAAAATGTCATGATCTGATCAGGTTTTTAAAAGACTCTGGCTGCCATGTAGAAAACAGACTGAGAGGGCAGGAGTGGTGGCAGTGGGTGCCAGTTAGAAAGTACTGAGGTGGACCTTGATAGAGATGTTGCTGGCTGAGACCAGGATGCTAACACAAGAAGCTGAGACATGATCAGACTCAGGCTACACTGTGAAGGTGGAGCCAAGAGTGATGTGTTAGACTTAGTGGGGTATTACAGCAAGATCAAGGTAAAGGATGACTGGATGTTTCTTGCTCTGAGCAAGTGGATGAGTGGGTATTCCTTTTACGGAGATGATAAGGGCAAGATGTAAGGGCAAGTTTGGAGGGAAGAAGAGATCAAGAATTCCAAATAGTGTAAGGAATGTGTACTTGGAAAAAGCTCCCTGGTGATCTTTTCCCTGCCTACACCATCTAGTTGAGAACCAGTCAGCTACTAGAACAGAGACTCCCTCACAGGGGTGCATTCTCAGTACGCCAACAACAGGATAGATTAGTCCACTCCTATGCAAACGGAAGGGGAGAATCTTTACCTAGAGAGATGACAGTCTCATAGTTTTCTTGCATTACATCATTGTAGAGGGCCTTCTGAGTGGGATCCAGTAACTCCCATTCTTCCTTGGAAAAATACATGGCCACTTCTTCAAATGTCAACAAGCTCTAAAGAAGAGAATGGGCTTTAGCTCAGTACTTGCCACTACAGAAGTAGCCCAACCTTCTGAGCCATCAACTGCATGGTAAGCCAGTCACTAAAGGAACTAACAGCACATGAATTTTTTTTAAGTGGGAAGGCAGAAAGGAAGTAGGCAAGGGATCAGCAAATAGCCTGGGAGGTGCCCAGTTCTTGAGTGGGATCATCTGGGTTAACACACCTCTGTGCACCTGCTGGGCAGTGTGGGTCAAGGGCAGCAGGGAGAGGTAGCCCTAAGAAGCTGGAAAGCACAGCTCACCTGGGACTCAGGCAAGACGAGCTCAGGTGCCACTGTCCAGTCTTTGGCATTTGTCTGCTCAGGAAAGGCCAGGATCTGGTGAGCAGGCACTGCTGTGGAAGAGTGAGAGGAAATTTCTCTCCCTTCTGTCTTTGAACATCCTAGGCTCAGTTCTGAAACATAGACGATCCTGATCTTTCAGTAGAAATGGAACACTTTACAAGTGTTATGTGGTACCTAGAAGTGGCTATCTCATTTCAAACAAGAATCAAGCATCTACTAGCCCCTAAGATGGGTTTCCCAGTTGACTCTCTTCAGTTTTCATGAGTGAAGTCAATAAAAGGAAGTCTTGTTTTTTCCTTACATGACATGAATTCTCCTGAGTTGGACAAAAATTAGAGGTGTTGGAAAATGTAGTACTGAGTCCAGTGTGCCAAGTAAAGGAAATGCAAAGGTAGAAATGAGCTTGGTGAGTTCAAGAAACAGCAAGAAGGGTTTCCCTGGTAGCGCAGTGGTTAAGAATCCCCCTGCCGGGCTTCCCTGGTGGCGCAGTGGTTGAGAATCTGCCTGCCAATGCAGGGGACACGGGTTCAAGCCCTGGTCTGGGAAGATCCCACATGCCGCGGAGCAACTAGGCCCGTGAGCCACAACTACTGAGCCTGCGCGTCTGGAGCCTGTGCTCCGCTACAAGAGAGGCCGCGATAGTGAGAGGCCCGCGCACCGCAATGAAGAGTGGCCCCCACTTGCCGCAACTAGAGAAAGCCCTCGCACAGAAACGAAGACCCAACAGCCATAAATAAATAAATAAATAAATAAAGGAGTTCCTTTAAAAAAAAAAAAAAAGAATCCACCTGCCAATGCAGGGGACATGGGTTTGAGCTCTGGTTCAGGAAGATCCGACATGCCATGGAGCAACTAAGCCCATGCGCCACAACTACTGAGCCTGTGCTCTAGAGCCTGCGAGCCACAACTACTGAGCCCATGCGCCACAACTACTGAAGCCCGCGGCCCTAGAGCCCGTGCTCCGCAACGAGAAGCCACCGCAATGAGAAGCCCACGCGCTGCAGCGAAGAGTAGCCCCTGCTCGCAGCAACTAGAGAAAGCCTGCATGCAGCAATGAAGACCCAACACAGCCAAAATAAAATAAATAAATAAATAAATAAATTTATATATTAAAAAAAAAAAGAAACAGCAAGAAGACCAGTGTGGCTAAAGAGGACTGAGCAGGGCAGGAGTGGCAGGAGATGAGGGCAGGAAGGTGAGGAGGGGCCAGAACTTGGGGGGTCCTGGGTGCCTCTACAAGGAGTTTGGATTCATTCTGAATGTGTGAAAAGTCACAGTAAGGTTTTGATGCAGAGAAATGTCCTGATATGATCCAGTTTTTAAAAGATTCTGGCTGTGCTCTGCGGAAAACAGCCTGCGGGAGGGGAGGAATGGTGGCAGGGGGTGCCAGATAGAAAGTACTGAGGTGGACCTTGTTAGAGATGCCGCTGGCTTACACCACGATGCTAAAGCACAGCAGGCTGAGACTTGGTTGGACTCAGGCTACACGGTGAAGGTGGAGCCAAGAGGACTAGTGATGCAGTAGTACTACTGGGGTACGATAAGATCGGTGTAAAGGATGACCAAGTTTTCTGGGCTAAAATATTGGGTGAATGGCGGTGTCCTTTGTGGAGATGGGAAAGTTAAGAGAAGAGCAATTTGGAGGGAAAGAAGGCAGGAAGGATCAAGATTTAGGATAAGGAATGATCATGTGCACTGGGAAAAAGCTCCCTGGTGATCTGGATATACCTTTTCCCTGCCTACACCATCTAGTTGAGAACCAGTCAGCTACTAGAACAGAGACTCTCTCACAGGGGTGCATTCTCAGTACGCCAACAACAGGACAGATTACTCCACTCCTATGCAAAGGGAAGGGGAGAACCTTTACCTAGAGAGATGACAGTCTCATAGTTTTCTTGCATTACATCATTGTAGAGGGCCTTCTGAGTAGGATCCAGTAACTCCCATTCTTCTTGGGAAAAATACATGGCCACTTCTTCAAATGTCAACAAGCTCTAGAGAAGAAAATGGGCTTTAGCTCAGTACTTGCCACTTCAAAAGGAGCCCAACCTTCTGAGCCATCAACTGCATGGTAAGCCAGTCACAAAAGGAACTAACAGCATTTGATTTTTAAAAAGTGAGAAGGCAGAAAGGAAGGAGGCAAGGGATCAACAAACAAGTGCCCCAAATCCTGGGGAACATCTGGACTAACAGCTCTGAACACCTGCTGGGGAGCGCGGGTCAAGGGCAGCAGGGAAAGGCAGCCCTAAAAAGCTGGAAAGCACAGCTCACCTGGGACTCAGGCAAGATGAGCTCAGGTGCCACTGTCCAGTCTTTGGTGTTTGTCTGCTCAGGAAAGGCTAGGATCCGGTGAGCAGACACCGCTGTGGGTGAAGGAGAGCCACAGGAAATCTCTCTCGCTTCTGTTTCTGAATATCTTAGGCTCATTTCTAAAATACAGAAGACCTTGAGTTTTTCAGTATTGATGAGACACCTTTACAAGTGTATGGTGCCCAGAAATGGCCTTCTCCTTGTTAATGAGAACCAAGTATCTACCAGCCTCTAAACAGATTCCCCAGTTTTCATGAGCAAAATTAACAAAAGGAAAAACCCTTTTTATTTTCCTCTCATGACACAAATTGTTCAGAGTTAGACAAAGCTTAAACATATTTGAAAATGACGTACTCAGGGACTCCAGTATACAGTAGGAGATTTTAATCATTTATTACTTCTTTCCTGGTACACAATTTTCTTCACATTCCGCCACTGACAACCCATTTCTGATCCCAATTCCTTCTGTATTTTATGAGGACAAGGTGGGCTCGACCCTCTCCACTTTTCTAAAAAACTGAGTTCCCAGTGTTATTACCAGGGTTCTGTGGTTTGGAGATTTCTGTATCTTAGGCCAATCCCCACCTTCACCCACACCTGGTCTGCTCTACCATAACCTGGGGGGCATCCTAATTGCTAACGTGGCTGCATTAGTAGATCCACAGGGCAAGCAAGAGAGTGGTAACAACATTCTGGCTTAACAAATTACTATCGCAGCTCCCAGGAGAAGGAAAGTAACGTGAAGCTCCTTACCCCTCTCACATACAGGCTCAGTTTCTTTGTGGGTATTCCTGATCAGCAGCTCTTGTAGACTCTGGTGTGTATTCCAAAATTCTTCATCCTGGGACATGCCCACTTGCTGGGCCTCTGCTGGCTTCAGCTTGAAGCCTAGGGCCTCTGCTGTTTCTCCCAAGAGCACTGCCTCCTTTCCCAGCTCATGGTCTGCAACCTAGAAATAATGCCCATCCTTGTTACCATGGAACTTACTTTTGGTTTGGGAGTTGGTGGGAGAGAGAGGAAAAAGCAGAGTGCAAACTGTGGGAAGGAGACACTAAAGGAAATGTCACAGAGACTTAAAAGAGATACGGGACCACCAATTTTCCACAAGAACTATACACAAAATATAGGAAAATTGGCAGAAGAGGAAAAAAGGTGTGGTTACTGCCAGCCCTCCCAGACAGCAGCCCCCACCCTCTGCATCCAGCCCAGCTCAGACCACTAACAGGGTTGCACAGGCCACCTGTTCTCATGCTGCCTTGACAGACTTTCTCTCCCAACTTAGATTCTTGCCTTAGTGGTTTCCTGTCCTCTAACTCTCTCAAAAGATTAAGGAATTGAATTTAAAAGTTGTCCTGTCAACCATATTTTCCACATGGGCAGGGAAGAGTCTCACAGAGGATTGGGATGAAATGGAGAAAAAAGTGGGAGGAAAGAGCCAGGGCTCTGGGTTTCCCTGATGGCGCAGTGGTTAAGAATCCGCCTGCCAATGCAGGGGACACGGATTTGAGCCCTGGTCCAGGAAGATCCCACATGCCAGAGAGCAACGAAGCCCGTGCGCCACAACTACTGAGCCTGGGCTCTAGAGCCCAAGAGCCACAACTACTGAAGCCCACGCGCCTAAAGCCCATGCTCCGCAACATGAGAAGCTACCGCAATGAGAAGCCTGCGCACCGCAACGAAGAGTAGCTCCTGCTCGCCGCAACTAGAGAAAGCCTGCACACAGCAAGGAAGACCCGATGCTGCCAAAAGTAAATTAAAAAAAAAAAAAAAGAGGGTCAGGGCTCCCATTTATCCTCAAATGATTTTGACACAAAACGTGTGCCCTCCCGGTATTCTGAGCAGGCCTGTGAAGCCAGCTGGTATGCCGCCACCTGCCCAAGGGCATGCCCTGGATCCCCGCTCACAGCACAGCCAAGGAACAACCACTGAGGGAGGGGCAGTGGAGGCCCTTGTCTACGGTACAGAGGACACTATCCCTCACGCTCTTTCTTCTCTCAGCTACTCTGTTGGGATTTCCAAATCTTTCTTTCCCTGTTTCCTTTCTACTTTTTCTCTTCCTGGGCAGTCTTCCTCTTGTTGTTTGGTTTCTCCCTCTCTTTCGTATCTTCACTCTCCTTCGGTCTCTGAGAATTACTCCTTTTTTGGATCTGTACCGTCCTCTCCAACTCCTTATTGTCTTTTGTTTGTTTCTAAGAACTTGAGGCCCATCTCCTTCGCCAAGCCAGACTAGGCTCATTACCCTCAACACACCCTGGCTCCAAAGAGGGCCAAAAGCAACTCTCTCCCTAAGGCCAGGGAAGCCTCTCTCAGGATCTCTGAATCGTATGCACTGACTATGGCTGTGGATCTGTGCTTTTGCATCCTGCTTTACATGTCCTAAAGGGACAACAGAAGTTACCTATTTCACTTTATTTCTCAATTGCCCCAGTACATCCACCATCACCCTATTTCACTGTACACAACAGGAATCTTTCTTCTCACCCCATTCCTCATTTGACCAGATTCCCTCTGCAAGTGTTCTACCAGGACCACAGCCTCCTCGATGCTCTGTAGATGGTGCTTCTTTATGCAGGTCTGGGTGTCCCTGGGCAGAATGGACAGGAACTGCTCTAGCACCACAAGTTCCAAGATCTGCTCTTTTGAATGAATCTCTGGCCTCAGCCACCGACGGCATAATTCCAGAAGCTGGTCAACAGCCTCCCGGGGTCCAGCTGCTTCATGATAGAGGAAGCTCCGGAAATGCTGGTGAGACCTCTCAGGACTGAGACTGTCCGTTTGGGGGGCATATTTCTTATGCTGACTGGAGCTCCCTGTCACAGGTCCCTTGGTCTCCCACCGAGTCCTGATCTGAGGGTTCAAGTACTCAGCCACCTTCAGATCTATGGTCATCATTCTTCTTGAGGAACAATTCTGCTCCTCTACTGGACACACCTCCAGCACTACCTCTGACAACTGAGGCCCAGTCTGGTCTGGAACAAAATCAATAAAAGGATCTTCTTCCTAAGGCATTGAGGGCAGAAAAAAGTGCATGTCAGTAAGAAAGTCACATGAACTTTACTACTTGTTACTTATTATGAGAGAAACATGAACTTTAAAAATCTACTGCCAGGCCCTTGTTTCTCTCCTTTTCTTTCTATTATTCAACGGAATACAGCACAGCTTATTAAAGACAAATGCCAATAAATCACTTTGCCTTAAAAAAAAAAAAAAAATCAGGAAAGGTTGGTGGGTGAAAAAACTAGTACCCACTGGCTCCAAGGAGTTTGGGGATTATCCAAAGATTTAATTGATGCACTTCCTATGCCATCCTCTCCTTGTAAAGGAAAGATCAGGAGAATATTCTGAGTTTCTCTTAAATTTCAACATATCGTCCTAGTCTGTCTTCAGTAAGAGGGTACAACTTCTATGACCTTTATCCTTTTGGGAAGATGGAAGCCTTCACTTCCTGGACCATTTGAGGTGCTCCTTTCCATTGTGTGAAAACTGGCAGGAGAGCTGAAACAATGAGACCAGAGTAGAAGAAAAGTAATTCAGAAAAATGGAGACTTATTCTTCTCAAAAGCATCCCCCAATTAAGTAACTAGTTGCTCTACATTTGTCTTGGCATTTCTTTGCAAGACATATAAAGAGCACCATGCAGAAGATGTATACCTGTATAATTTTTCTTTCCTTTCCAAATTCACTTATTTATGTATGTATGTATGTATGTATGTATGTATGTATGGTTGTGTTGGATCTTCGCTGCTGCGCATGGGCTTTCTCTAGTTGCAACGACTGGGGCCACGCCCCATTGTGGAGCATAGGCTCTAGGCGCTCCGGCTTCAGTAGTTGTGGCTCGTGGGTTCAGTAGTTGTGGCTCACGGGCCCCAGAGCGCAGGCTCAGCAGTTGTGGCCCATGGGCTTAGCTGCTCCGCCGCACGTGGGATCCTCCCGGACAAGGGCTAGAACTGTGTCCCCTGCATTGGCAGGCTGATTCCCAACCACTGTGCCACGAGGGAAGTCCTATACCTGTATTTCTAACTTCTCGTTACTTGACCTAGGAAAAATTACAGCTGATCCTTGTTCACAAAATGTTTATCCAAATGTCAATTGGAAAAAAAGGACAGCATGTTAGTTGGTGATGATTACATTCAGCTGCTACCTTTCTCCAGGGCTCATTTAGACCTCTAAGCGAGGCTGAGGAGAGCTTCGTGAGGCTCACTTTCCCTGAGGTGATCCAGCAGAAAGGACACCGAAATTCTGCCCAGGAAGCCACGATGTTCACAGACGGCTGGCCCCCGATGACTCTGAGGTGCTGTGGACACTTCCCAGGCTTTTGCATCAGAGGAAGCTGATCTGACTGAGGCTGGACCGCCTGTTTCTCCCGCAGTAACATCAGCCAGTAAAGGAAACGCCGGCGGAGGCGGGAAAGTGGACACGACCGCCCTGGCGCGCCCGCGAGCACTGTGCCTGCGGGCAGTGTCCGAGCGGGCTCCCGCCGCGCGGCCCCGGGCGCCGCCCGCACAAACTTTGGAGAGAGCGGCCTCACGAGCCTGACGGCGGGCCTCGCCCCAGACAGTCCTGTCGCCCGGCTCGGAAACACCACCGGCCGCTGTGCAGCGGCCCCGAGCAGCGGCCGGCGTCTCTCGGGGGCTCCGGAGCCGGCGCCGAAGCGGAAGCCACTTCTAGGTTACCTCGGACGGCTTGGCTTCGTGGAGGCCGCTACCTCTTCCCGGGGCTCTACCACAAGTCGCCGCCGGCCCGGCCACCGCTCTAAGGAGGACAGCTCCCCGCCACGCGCCACTCAGGGGCGGGCCCCCCAGGCCCCGGGGTTTGGGAGCGCAGGCCGGGCACTATTTAGACCCACCCGGCCCCCCTACCCCACCTGAAATCCTCCCTGCGCGGCGACCCGCGCTCCAACCGGAGGCAGAAGTGACGCGCTTCCGGGGAGGACCCGCTCAGCCCCGGCTGGGTCCGTGAGCACCGCCGCTCCAGGCCGCGCTGGGCGACCGGCCTCCTGCCCGGGTTCAGCCCTGGCGGCAAGAAAGAGTTAAGTCCACCGAGTCTCCAGGCCCGCCCAGCCTAGAGGGCCCTGCGCGCGGCTTGGCGCCCTTGTGTCGCCGTCTCGCGTCCCAGCTCTGTGGGGCGCGTGCGTCCAGGTCGTTCCTGTGTCGTGTTCGGGCTGCCGGCGGAGCCTGGTTACCCGGGCCCCGCCCTGAGGGTCACCGTTCCCTTCCGTGCGCTGGGCGCCCGACCTTACCGCGGCTCAGCCGGCCGTGCCCGAGCTGCCGGCCAGGGCCTTGTCGCAGCCTCCTACAGTAGGAGGCCGTTTTGCCCCGGTCAGGATCGACGGCCCCTCAGGAGTGTGTACTCATTTCTGGGCTGTGCGTGCACACACGATTCTGTTTTTTCTTGTGAGGTAGGTTTTTACTTGTGAAATAGGTTCCTTTTGTAGATCTCCTTGACAGAGAATTGAGAGCTAAGGAGTGACTTGATCGAGGTCACATAATTCACCAGTGGCAGGTCCTCCAGTGGAATTTAGGGCCCCTTTGTCCTGTCTTCTGCTTTTTCCACCACAGCGTGCTCCCTGGAGCATGGGAACCTTCTTTTCATCTTGTCCTATAGTGTCTGGTAGAGTTGCCTGGGTAAGGTAGGCATTCCATAAATATTAACTGAATCATATTTATAAGAATCTGAGTATTTCGGTTGTTGGCCTCCAATATTTCCAGTTGTCAGTATTTTCATAGTGTCAGCCTATACTAGTCAAGGGATTATTTATTAAGTCTACTATGTGTAGCCAGTGTTACAGATTCGATAGGACAGAGCCTTTGATTCAAGGGATCTGGTGAAAGGACTGAGGCAATTTCACAAATATCAGCAACACAAGGTAGGAAAGGGTAAGACATAAGCTGAACGCCGTGGGAATTCCAAGGAAATGAAAGTCGATTTTGGGGTTGGGGAAAATTATAAAAATCCTTGAGGGATTTGCCTGCAGCAGGGAGTGGGGCCACATTCCAGGCAGAGGGTAAGGTAAGAGCAAAGCCTTGAAAGCTTCAGAGATAAGCAAGTGAGAAAATCTGTAGTACTTTTTTTTACTAAATGTAATTCGGGTACATTTAGAGAAAGAGTTAGAGTTAGAAAATAAGTTCTTGTGGATCTACTATGGAGCGCTTGGAATAGAAGTGAAGAGATTGCATTTAATAAAGTAAATAAAGAACATCATTTGAGGGTTTTTGAGGGAGCTTCTTTCCAGGGCAGTTCATCTGGAGCTGAGTTTAAGGTGGGAACAAAAATGGAAGACCATTACCAGGTCATTATGCTATTTTTGCTTTTAGGTAGACTGGTGTTACACTCCTCTGAGGCATAGATCTTGATCCTTTTTGAGGGGGAGAAAAGGATTAAGCAGAGGTGATAATAATAAGCATCTGACGGGAATTCCCTGGCGGTCCAGTGATTAGGGCTCTGTGCTTCCACTTCAGGGGGCACCGGTTCTGTCCCTGGCTGGGGAACTAAGATCCCGCAAGCTGTGCAGCGCAGCCAAAAAAAAAAAAAAGCATCTGCCTAAGTCGCCTGAATATATTTCAAAGCAGGTTCATTTTCTTAGAATCTCATGTTGGGACTTAGTTTCTTCAAAAGTAACTACTGCTTCCACAACCTAAGTGTCCATCGACAGATGAATGGATAAAGAAGATGTGGCACATATATCCCATGGAATATTACTCAGCCATAAAAAGAAACGAAATTGAGTTATTTGTAGTGAGGTGGATGGACCTAGAGTCTGTCATACAGAGTGAAGTAAGTCAGAAAGAGAAAAACAAATACCGTATGCTAACACATATATATGGAATCTAAAAAAAAAAGCAATGGTTCTGAAGAACCTACGGGCAGGACAGGAATAAAGACGTAGAGAATGGACTTGAGGACACGGGTAGGGGGAAGGGTAAGCTAGGATGAAGTGAGAGAGTGGCATGGACTTATATAAACTACCAAATGTAAAATAGATAGCTAGTGGGAAGCAGTGCATAGCACAGGGAGAAGGGAGATCAGCTTGGTGCTTTGTGATCACCTAGAGGGGTGGGATAGGGAGGGTGGGAGGGAGACACAAGAGGGAAGAGATATGGGGATATATGTATATGTATAGCTAATTCACTTTGTTATAAAGCAGAAACTAACACACCATTGTAAAGCAATTATACTCCAATAAAGATGTTAAAAACAAATAAATAAAAATAAAAATTAGACTATGCAGGAATAAAGAATTATATGTGATACAAAAAAAAAAAGTAACTACTGCTTCCAGTCAGAACCAGTGGGCAGTAAAGCTCTTAGCATTGAGATCCTCATCATCTGGACCAAGGCTGAGCATATAATTGGAACTTGAACTGAATAAATGGAGTTCTGCCAGCGGTGCCCGTGAATTGGCAGGCCTGATTCATAACATAGGTAGGGAGCTGGTTAGTGAACAAGGGGAGAAGAAAGTGGGAAAAGAGACCCTATGAAAGGAAGAAGAGGAAGCAAGGCACAAAATGGTGAATTGTGAATGAGGGTCACTGATGATTGTCATCATTTAAAGTTTGGTGCCATAGTTCCTTACCCTTGCTGTGGAGCCCACAAAGGTCCCCTGAGTCTTTCCTTTTGATTTCACCTTTCCCTGCCTGGGCACAGTTTGAGAAATAATGAATGTCCAGCTGGAAAGCAATGAAAGCAAACACATGCAGTTTATTTTGAGATACCACACAACTGCCATAGTGGGCTGAATGGTTTTGCTGGGTGACTGGCTGCTTTAATGGTGCTGCTACTGGCTAACAAACAAACACTTTCTCTTTCCTTTTTCCATTTATAATAGTAATTGCCTTAGTTAGAGCTGCCTCTTTTAGAAGGTTGCTTGATCCTAGCCTGTCATTGGCTCTATACCCTATTAACTATCGTACTTTCATGATCCTCTTAGTACTCTGTAAAGCAGTTGACATTTCTTGCAACAAATGTTAGAGGAAAACTAATGGCCTGGACCCTTCTGGGTTTCTAGGTGAGAGGCTTTTGAGAATTCTGTGTAGTTGAGAAATGAATGAAAGTCAGTCGGGCTCTGCCCTAAAGGAGAGGAAAAATAACTGAAATACCATTTTTCTCATTTCTCTGACATACTTTTCTTTCTTCATAGCACCTGGAATGGATAAAAGTGGCAGTTTTTGTTACTTCCCATGAGGTTGTATATCTGGAATGAGAACCATGAAATTAATCTAGAGTAGGACATTTCTACAGACATGGAGTGGCACTGGGTGGCACCAGGAGGACTTGAAAGGAATATTTGAGGGCAAAGAGCTATAGAAGAGTTTGCCAACAGAAGGACTTATGGGAAACAAGTGATCAGAATCACCAATAGAGAAACCTTCAAAATTTCTTCAAGCAATGGAAAAATTGAGTCTTAGGTCAAATTAAGTAAAATCTATAATGAAGAGAAATCAGATAAAGTCTCAAATATACAAAGTATGTTACTTAACACTAAGTGTAAATTTAGGAAAACAATCACAAGGACAGATCTTTTTAATACTTTTTTAACTACTGTAAAATTTTTATAAAACTTGGACTCATCTCTAAGAATTGCCATGATTCTGAAACTTGATAATATCCCAAATATGGAACAGTTCAGTGGAAAATAACACTTGAGAATACACCAGATTTACACAAGGAAGAAGATCTGAGAGTGGAAAAGTGCCAGTAACAAATACATTATTTATATACTTACAGATTACCTTGGTAAACATAAGAAACACTCAAGTTAAAGCTTAGTCTTTGAGAATGCTGTATTGAATGCAGTAAAAGTTGAATTTCATTCATATGGACAACAGAACCTACTAACTTTCTTCTTCACCGAAAGATACAACTGTTCCCGAATTCCAACTCTCTAGACATCCCACTGTCAGGGTAGCTTGGAGTATTTATCCAGGTGGATGGACTGCTGCCCAGTGAACACCAGATGCAGAGCAATATGAGCACCGTTTTCCTTTCTGGCAGTGAGGTAAAATCAGCTTGTTTTGGAAGAGGAGAAGCCACACTGCATCTCTGTTACACAATATTATTCTGTCCTTGCCTTTAAGGCTTTCACACTCCCTTGTGAAGCACCACTTTTTATTGAGATTTATCTTACCTGAGTCTGTCCCTCTTGTGAGCACGTCTCACCTCCTCTCTTCCTTTTGTGTCTTTTCCTGTATTCAGTTAGGGAGAATATGCAGGCATTCCTGTTATTCCTGACTGGTGCTGCTGCATCTGTCAAGGGAGAGAAGAAAAAGCGTTCAGAAGGGGGGTTCTGAAGACTGACCATCCATGTCTTGCAGGAGCAACAACTAGACTGGACCTTGCAGTGGCAACTTTCCGAGTTCAGACCTTTACTGCTAGACTAGCACTTCAATCATGAGCCCTTATCCTTTTTAGCCCATTACCCTTCAGTATAAATTCCTATGCCTTCTGGGGGGCGTTGTGTTAGTTGGGGGGATGGGGAGTTGTTTCATTTTTAATTTTTTTTTTCCAATTCAGTAATGCTTTTTCCTTTTTACCCCTGTTGATTGCCTGAAACCAAATTCAGTATGAATAAGAGAGGGAAATATACAACACTGAATTTGGAGGAGAAAATGAAGGTTCTAAGTAGGATTGAAGCGGGACGATCTCTTAAAAGTGTAATGGATGAATTTGGAATCAGTAAATCAACATTTTATGACATTAAAAAGAACAAGAAATTGATTTTGGACTTTGTACTGAAGCAGGACATGCCATTAGTAGGGGCTGAGAAGAGAAAGAGAACAACAGGAGCCAAATATGGTGACGTGGATGACGCAGTCTACATGTGGTACCAACAGAAACGCTCAGCTGGTGTCCCTGTGAGAGGCGTGGAGCTTCAGGCTGCTGCCGAGAGATTTGCACAGTGTTTTGGGCGAACAGACTTCAAAGCTAGCACTGGTTGGCTTTTTAGATTTCGAAATAGGCATGCAATTGGGAACCGAAAAGCATGTGGGGAACAAGTCCTACGTTCAGCTTCAGAAAATGTTGAGCCGTTTCGACAAAAACTGTCCATGCTTATCAAAGAGGAGAAACTGTGTCTTGCTCAGCTGTACAGTGGGGATGAGACTGACCTCTTTTGGAAGTCAATGCCAGAAAATACTCAGGCAAGCAGAAAAGATATCTGCCTGCCAGGGAGGAAAATAAACAAAGAACAATTGTCTGCTCTTTTATGTGCAAATGCAGATGGTACTCATAAGTTAAAGTCAATCATTATTGGAAAATCAAAGCTGCCCAGAAGTGTAAAAGAGGACACATGTACATTACCTGTGATATACAAACCTAGTAAAGATGTTTGGTTCACCAGAGAATCGTTTTCAGAATGGTTTTTTCAAAACTTTGTTCCTGAGGTCAAGCACTTTCAAGTTAATGTTCTAAGATTCCATGAGGAGGATGTCAGGGCCTTGTTACTTCTGGACAATTCTCCAGTTCACCCTTCCACTGAATCACTAACCAGTGAGGATGGTCGAATAAAATGCATGTTCTTTCCCCATGACACTTCAACCTTGATTCAACCAATGAATCAGGGTGTTATCTTGAGCTGCAAACGACTTTATAGGTGGAAGCAACTTGAGGAGAGTCTTGTAATTTTTGAAGAAAGTGATGATGAGCAAGATAAAGGAGAAAAAGGAGTTTCCAAGATTAAAATCTACAACATAAAAAGTGCAATTTTTAACTGGGCAAAGAGTTGGGATGAAGTAAAACAAATAACCATAGCAAATGCATGGGAAAATCTTCTTTACAAAAAGGAACCTGAATATGATCTTCAAGGCTTAGAAGATGGGGATTATAGAGAAATTCTTGAGAAATGTGGGGAGTTGGAAACCAAGCTGGATGACGATAGGGTGTGGTTAAATGGGGATGAAGAAGAAAAGGGCAGCCCCCCGAAAACAAAAGGTGGAATTACAAAGGAAGTTGTTCAAAAAGCGGGAGCTGAGGAGCAGACTGCTGAATTTAAGTTATCTGCTGTAAGAAAGAGTTTGGACTACCTTCTTGACTTTGTTGATGCGACACCTGAGTTTCAAAGGTTCCATTTTACACTGAAAGAGATGCAACAAGAAATAATCAAGAAGCAGTTCCAGAGTAGAATCCATTCTAGAATTGGTAGCTTTTTGAAACGTAGGCCTCATAATATTAAGGATTCCTTCAATATGCCTTCAACTTCTGGTTGTAGTAATTAGATATTGTGTTTAAAGATTTCTGCAGTTATGTAATGATACATGAACTAGACTTGTTGTGAACTGTCATTGTTTTTATCAACTGACCTCACTTAGCACAGCAATGCCGATTTATATTGTTTATAAAATACACGATTTGAAAGTAATAAATTTGGGGCTTTTTGATGTATCAATATGTTCATTAATCTATATTTTTTTCTATTTTAGACAAGGACTTGAATAATGAGGAACTATTGTCCCAGATTATCTAAGGTGGAATGGATGTGGGGAAAGCATTAAAGTCTAAATGTATTCGCAGCATATAACAAAGAAGCTATATATATGCTGACTAGTTATTTAAGAAGATAAGGACAGACTTGGTTTTCAATTTAATGGTATGACATACTCTGCTCTTGTAAATGAGTTACCACCTGTTTAGTGTTTGTTTTCTCCTTATTGTGGAAGTAACATATGCTGATTATAAAAAAGATATATAAGAAAGATAAAAAGCACCCAAATTCTATCAACTGATGATAGGCTCACTTAACACTTTGGTATATTTTCATGTATTTTAAAAAATAGGTAAGTTACATTGTAAATACAATTTTATATCTTATTGTCTTAACATTTTTGTTACTTATAAAATTAGCATTTGTGAACTACAATGAGGTATCACCTCACACTGGTCAGAATGGCCATCATCAAAAAATCTACAAACAATAAATGCTGGAGAGGGTGTGGAGAAAAGGGAACCCTCTTGCACTGTTGGTGGGAATGTAAATTGATACAGCCACTATGGAGAACAGTATGGAGGTTCCTTAAAAAACTAAAAATAGAACTGCCATATGACCCAGCAATCCCACTACTGGGCATATACCCTGAGAAAACCATAATTCAAAAAGAGACATGTACCACAATGTTCATTGCAGCTCTATTTACAATAGCCAGGACATGGAAGCAACCTAAATGTCCATCATCGGATGAATGGATAAAGAAGATGTGGCACATATACACAATGGAATATTACTCAGCCATACAAATTGAGTTATTTGTAGTGAGGTGGATGGACCTAGAGTCTGTCACACAGAGTGAAGTAAGTCAGAAAGAGAAAAACAAATACCGTATGCTAACATATATATGGAATCTAAAAAAAAAAAAAAAAAAAAGGTTCTGAAGAACCTAGGGGCAGGACAGGAATAAAGACAGACGTAGAGGATGGACTTGAGGATACGGGGAGGGGGAAGGGTAAGTTGGGATGAAGTGAGAGAGTAACTGACATATATACACTACCAAATGTAAAATAGATAGCTAGTGGGAAGCAGCTGCATAGCACAGGGAGATCAGCTCGGTGCTTTGTGACCACTTAGAGGGGTGGGATAGGGAGGGTGTGAGGGAGACAAAAGGGAGGAGATATGGGGATATATGTGTATGTATAGCTGATTCACTTTGTCATAAAGCAGAAACTAACACACCATTGTGAAGCAATTACACTCCAATAAAGATGTTTAAAAAAAAAAAGAGAAACAAACAAAAAAAAAATTAGCATTTGTGGAGACACCTTTCAAGCCTAGGGTAGAATGGATTGTGGAAGAAGTTGAGGGGGAATATCAGATGATTATATTGGACAGCACTCTACTTCAATGCATTAAACATCTGTTTTTCCCCCAATGGTCATAAAGTCCCAGAATAAATGACTGGCAGTCACACCCTTTTCAAAAGTATTCATTGAGGGAGTTCCCTGGTGGCCCAGTGGTTAGGATTCCAGGTTTTCACTGCCCGTCCGGGGTTCAACCCCTGGTTGGGGAACTGATATTCCGCAAGCTTCGTGGCACAGCAAAAAATAAAAAAAGCATTCATTGATTTTGCAAATTCCACGTTGCTAGGCACAGAGTGTGGTGTTGGGCGTTTAGAATTACAAAGAAAAGGAATAGGAACAAACCAGCGTTTGGATGTGTAAGAGCTAAGATGAGTACAGAGAGGGCTTTGCGAGTGCTTGGGTGGTAGGGGACATATCTGAGCTGGGCAAGTGTGACTTCTGAGCTGGCCTTTACAGTGTGGGGGAAAGAGGGAGAAGGGCAGTCCGGGCAAAGGGGAGCGTTTGCACAGGCTGTTCGGTGTGAGAGTGCATCTCCCCTCGGAAGCGGCAAGGTCCCTGGATGGTTGCTGTACGGGCCGCTAGCAGAGAAGAGGAGCAAAGACAAATCAGGGCCAGATTTTCAGTGCCCTTGGAGGTCATCCTAAGGTTTTAGACTTCGGGCTGGACCCACGTAAAGTCCTGTCGGCTCTACGTCCTGAAGGTCTCACCTCGTGTCCACTTCTCCCTCCTCACTGCTCGTTTCCTGTTCCAGGCGGCATTACTCTCTGCACCTGTCTCCTTAGTCTCCCGCTCTGCTTTCCCGTCCTCTCCCATCCGTTCCCCGCCCTGTAGCCAGACAGAGCTAACACAAAATTGAAGAGGTACCTCGCGTGCTTAAGAGCTTTCGTGGGCTTCTAGGCCCGCCCTTCTCCGACCCCGAGACGCCCCTTCCCACTTGCCCACCCCCGCCCAGCTCTGTGCTCGCCGCCTGCGGGACCACTAGGGCAGGCCTAGACGCCCGGCCCCGCTGTCGGCCCCGGGTTAGCGCGCCCACCTGCGGACAGGGAAGTTTCGGGGAGTACTGTCGCGTCGCTGGTAACCGCTCGTAACCTCCTGGGTGGAAGGAGACGGAAAGCCTTCGCAGCGCCGCCCGGCCCAAACGCCAGAGTCTTAGCCCGCAGACGGCGCGAGGCCAGGTCTAGCCGGGGAGGGGCGGGGCCTGCGCGGAGGGTGGGCCTGAGGGGGCGCGCCCCGGCGCAGCCGTGGAGCGCGTGCCCGCGGGCCCCCGGGTGCGGTGCGAGCGTAGGTTCCCCGGGACTGCGGGCGGAGGGCGGCCTTGAAGGGAGATGCGGCAGGTGCGTGCGGCCGGAGCGAGGCGGCTGCCGAGCGCCACCACCCCCTAGCCGTTGCTCCTCCCGGGCCGGCTTGGGAGCTGTCCTCCATGGGACCAGCCGGTGGGGCACGCGGGCGGTTCTAGGGACGCAGCGCCCTGTCCCAGATGCCGCCGGAAGCTAAGCTGCGGGACGCGCAGACTCGTTGGCTTTGCCCAAGCCTGAGAAAGGACTGAAGTTTTGGGTTCTGGAAATCATTCCTGAAGATGAGGGCTGCTCGGAGAAACCCAAGCACCTCGCTCTTGTACCAGTGGCTGGGGCAGGATTCCCAAACTTAACCTGGACCCCCTGCCAAGAGAACGCGAAATTCCCTCAAGAGCAGCTTCACCCTCTGAGTGGGGAACCACACCCAGGATTTAGAACGTTTTCCTGCCTAGAGGGAAAGTGGAGATGGAGAGGCAAACACAATTCCTCGTTATGTCCAAAACACACCCTAGGATTTCAGAAACTTCTTAGTATTTTCTTTTCCCATCCTTTCTGCCTGAAGAAATCTATCTCCCTGAAGCAGCTTTGGATCCTGGTGAGTCACCAGTTTTGATTTCTTAACAGAAGCTTCTGGGACATTCAAGGTGTCTCAGTGATGAATTGAGGACATTAACTGGAAGATTTGTCAGAATTGGGGCGGGGGCTGTGCCATTTTTCATTAACCATTTTGTCATTATTGAATTCACCTAGACCATTACCTCTGCCTCCTAACTGCGTTGAGACCTGTAAGTTCTTTCATTACTGCAGTAAAAATTCTTAAAGTGATTTCTGATAGCTTTCCCTGGAAAAAAACTAAACAACTTGGTACTGTTTTAACACTTCCTCTGGTCTCTGGTGTTACGGGGCTTTGTCCCCATTGATGTCGGGCCTGCTGCTTTTAGTCTGCCTCTGCCAGGCTTCTGCTTACATGTGGTACTGATTCTCCACCCAGGAGCCTTTCTGCTGGTCTCATGTGCTACCTTTGCTACAAGGGTGTGTGGCTATTGCTCACGGTCAGTCCACATCTCCCAGTTCTCCTTTGTACCCATTTGGACTGAAGGGGCAGGGGTCTTTATTGCCCCCAGCATTAGTCTCCCTTTGACGAAAAAGCCTGTTGGAATCTGTTCTGGTTTCTTTTTCAAGAGGACTAGTGGGGTAAAAATAATAATGTAAAACATATGTGTGTAATGTAAAAGTATATATACTTGGCCCTCCCTTGCAGTGCCTTCATGGGACCCTGCAGTAAGGGCCTCTGACCTGCTTTCTGAAATATGACTATAACGATGAAGTCATCAATCCTGTCTGTCAAAAGCAGACTGCTCCCCAGAATTCCTGCCAGCGTGGTCTTTTTTTTGGCTGTGCCACATGGCTTGTGGGATCTTAGTTCCCCAACCAAGGACTGAACCCAGGCCAACTTGCCAGTGAAAGCGCCGAGTCCTAACCACTGGACCACCAGGGGATTCCCCAGCGTGGTCTTACATTGCTCTTACTACCAGGTACTTAAGAAGAAAGGCATGGTGGTGTGCTGAATTGGGCGATTGGGATTGACGTGTATACACTGATGTGTATAAAATTGATGACTAGTAAGAACCTGCAGTATAAAACAAACAAAAAAAAACAACTAAAAAAAAAAAGGCAATTTGCCGGTTTTATCTACCCACAGGTGGCACAAATAGATGAGTATTTTCTATGTGCCAGGCTCTGTGCTAAGTGTTTTACATGCAGTATTTTGTGACATCACCTCATGAAAACAAGGCCAAGAAGAGCTCTGCATGTTAAGTTTGTTAGAAGGGGAGTTAGACTGGGGACTGGGTGAAGTCTACTATTGGAAAGCCTTCTTAGTGCCAGGAGTGAACACCTGGGGGTCCTCTTGCTCTGGCTCAAACTGTAGTACTCCAAGTAGGAGCAATGCCAGTTAGACTACATCCTAAGATCTGTATGGATGGTATTATGGGGGATGAGGGATAAGGATCTGAAGGGGAGGGGTGCTTTCTATTCTCATGAGGTTTACAATCCACATAAGTTGCCATCTTAACTAGAGTGCTTACTAACGTCAACTTTACACCACCCACCCACTTCATGGCATCGGCAGCCACAACAGCCCTGTCCTGCTCCTACCACTGTCCATTCCACATTAATCTCTTTCAAATCCTCACCTCCCTTCCCTGACCCCCAAGCCCTGCACTACCACTGCCCTCCTGAGGATAAGAGAACGGTACAGAAATGAGAAACAGATATAAGCAAGGGTGGGGGGGGCACGCAGGGTTATTTCCTTTACTTAAACGTGCTATATTTAATAGCCTGTTGCCAATGGAATGTTTCATCTTTTTCTCCCAAAAAACAGCTAGTTAGATATTTTCCTCCAGGGCCAAATCCTGAGATGTTTTCCTAGCATCAGAATTTCCTCCTCCTAGAATTCTCCCTGGTATTCTACCTCTTTCCCATAGAAACACACTCCTAGAATTCTCCCTGGTATTCTACCTCTTTCCCATAGAAACACACTCCTAGAATTCCTATTCCTGATTCCCCATTCTGAAATGTAATGCTGTCCCCTAATAATTTTGCCCTCTCCTATATCTCCTTCCACTAATGGGCAATAACGCAATTCTATCAGAACCATCTTTTCCTGGGAACCATTTGCTCGACCAAAATAACTTGTCTTTGATGAGCCAGATCTTCCTTTATCTACTTTGCAAGAAAGTAAACATTCTAAACAATCAAAAGACAATGTTCAGGGCGTCCCTGGTGGCGCAGTAGTTAAGAATTCGCCTGCCAACGCAGGGGACACGGGTTCGAGCCCTGGTCCAGGAAGATCCCACATGCCGCGGAGCAACTAAGCCCATGTGCCACAACCACTGAGACTGCACTCTAGAGCCTGCAACCCACAACTGCTGAGCCTGCGTGCCACAACTACTGAAGCCCGCGCGCCTAGAGCCCGTGCTCCGCAACAAGAGAAGCCACCGCAGTGAGAAGACAGCGCACTGCAATGAAGAGCAGCCCCTGCTTGCCTCAACTAGAGAAAGCCCGTGTGCAGCCACGAAAACCCAACGCAGCCAAAAAAAAAAGAGAATAATTTTTTTTTAAGTTAAAAAATAAAAATAGACAACATTCACGGCTGTACACCATAGAAGGAAAAAAAAAACCTTCTAGAACATCCTTATGACATCACCCCAAGCAGCCACTGGACTTGACCCTTTGTTACCACGTAGCAGTCCCAGCCTGGAGCCAGCCAGGGCCACACGCTCCCTCCCTCAGCCTGTCTGTTGTCACCATTGTCAGAACCCTCCTTAGCAACCAAGTAAGACCACAAAGAGAAAGCCAGGTCCTCTACCCAAAGCAGGTGGAAGACCGATCAACACTGGAGGCCAAGTCAAAGGCCCTCAATGATGAGTCACACACTCATATTTCCTGAAGATATTTATTACCATCCAAACCTATTTTCAACAGGGAAAGGCATGATTCCTAATTTCCCCAGGATCCACGTTTTCAAAGTCTCCCAGGGAACCCACCTTTCATGGAACCCTCTGAGGACTTGATCTCTGCAAAGGGTAAACTAATTAAGACCCCGGTTTCCTCTGCCAATTCCTGGGCTGACCTGTAAATTCCATCTTACTATTTCTCTTAGGTCTCTGGTTCCTTTTTGTTTGAGGTGACAATTACATGCATGACCTGCCAATGAGCCCTACTGTCAGGCCACTGAGGGCACTGTGGTGGCTGCCCGGGATTGCTTGTGGCTTCTCAGCCAGGACTTCAGAAGAGCTGCAACTCACCACCAGTCTTTTGGTGCCTCCAGCTGGTCTCCCAGGAGACCTGGCCCCTCTTCTTTGGTCTCAAGGGCTTCAGGAGCCCAAAAGCTCCTGATGAATGTCCCAAGTGAGGAAGCAATACCAGGAAGTCTGTGGATTCCCAAAGTTGTTGGGATACACATTGGACACAGTAAGGCACCCAAGTCTCAAGTTGGCTAAATATGCTGAGGGGGTAGGTGTGCCCTGAGACTGGAAAAACTTCAGAGGGGATTCCACCCTGAGAGGGTCACTTCAAAGACGTGCCATCCTCATGAGTTCCAACAGAATTCCTTTTCAGTTTTCCGCTAATCCTTTGCTGCCTCTGCACCTCCCTCACAACGACCCTCCCCTGGTTCCTCTTTGGAGTAATTACCTTAAAGATGCAGATCATGCTGGGTAAGGAATACCAGCTCTTAACAAGAGGCCCCTCTGAATATGCCACCTTATGTGGGCCCAAAAGAAATCCCATTGTTTCTATCCAGTGTGAGTTCTCTGATGACTCATAAGGCGTGAACTCCGAGAAAAGCTTTCTCCACATTCGGAACATTTATAGGGTCTCTCTCCTGTATGGGTTCTCAGATGACGAATCCGATTGGAGCTGTGAGAGAAACTGTCTCCACACTCATGACAGGTATAGGGTTTCTCTCCCGTGTGAATTCTCTGGTGTCTGATTAAGTTGGATCTATGAGAGAAGTTTTCCCCACAGAGGGTACATTTATATGGTTTCTCTCCTGTGTGTGTTCTCTGGTGTCTGGTGAGGTGCATGCCCTGCCGGAAGCTTTTCCCACAAGTTAAACACTGAAAGAGTTTCTTCTCTGCCTTGTGGGTCCCATGATTGGCAAGAAAGAGGGTGCTGTCACTCACTGCTTCCCCACACTCAGAGAAGGGGTACAGCCTCTCTTTCTCGTGAGTTCTTTCGTGAATGACAAGGTGAGAACTGCGAGAGAAACTTTTCCCACACTCGGAACACTTATAAGGTCTCTCTCCTGTGTGAATTCTCTGGTGCCTAAGGAGGTTGGAACTGTGAGCAAAGATCTCCCCGCACTCAGGGCACTTGTAGGGCTTTTCACCTGTGTGCGTTCTCTGGTGCCTGTGGAGGTTGGAGTTGCAAGAGAAGCTCTTTCCACACTCCTTACATTGATAGGGCTTCTCGCCTGTGTGGGTACGCTGATGCCGAGTCAGGTGGGTATTCTGACTGAAGCTTTTTCCACACTCAGGGCACTTATGGGCCTCCTCTCCCAACTGTGCTCTGTGTAGTGACAAAAAGTGTGGATTCCTGCCGAAGATTTCAGCACGCCCCACACCCATACACAGTCTTTCTGCTGCATGTATTCTCTGGTGCCTAATCAGGTTCGAGTTGTTAGAGAAATTTTTGCCACACAAGGGACATAAATGGAGCTTCTTCGGCCGCAGTTCCTTTGGCCGCCCCAGTTCTCTGCAACTTGTGGCTCCCACTAAGGACTGCTCCATCCGAACCTCTGGGGGAGGCTCCCAATGCTCTTCGGCCCTGTCACGAGGCCTTCCCTGCTCAGGACTCCAGGGTACCTCCCCTCCGGCCTGGCCAGGTAGCAGCGCCCGAGGGTGGATGCTCTCAGGGCAAACGGACTGAGCACTTTCTTCCAGGTTGTCAAATTTCTCTTCCCCTGGAAGATCGAGAGAAACCAAACCCGTGTTATTTCTACACCAGAGAAAAGGAAATCCCATGTGTGCTACTGCCTGTAGGTCAGAAGTCCAGAAGGGCTGGCTCTACCTCAGTTTCCCATCTTCCCCATATAGGTAAAGCACCGTAGACAGGCATCCACATAAGGGGTGGGGCCGTCACTCAGGAATCAGAGCTCAAACCAGTCTTGAATTCCCTTGTAGGGGCCCCGACCTCCCTCTCCAACTGAGCCTCTGGCTTCTGCCCTTGGGAAATGGGTGAGATGGAGCAGGACTGGGACTAGGGTGGGCAAATGAGCCCAGGAGTGAATGCCTCCTTACACTTTGCACCCTGGGTACCTCGCCTGCCATCATTGGGATGGAAGTGGGCAGTGGGGACACTGGAAGAATGTACCTCCCTGGCAGTGGTGATGGGCTAGCCTTACACCAAGACCCTCAAATGCCTCATTCCCAACAGCGGGAGGATAGCTGCGCAGGCAGCTCAACTGTGTTTCTTACCTGGAGCTGGGCTCCTGGGGCTCAGGCCCTCCTTGCAAGTCTGGACACTGGGATCCCAGGGCTTTCCTTCTTGTTCCACCTGGGTGCTCAGGGCCTCCTGACTGGGAACCTGAGACTCTGTTCACAATGAAAGAAAAGGATTTCTATGTCACCATTTTCCTCTACCAGCCAGGGCAAACAAAGATAGTCTTGTTCCCTGCCTTCAGTGAATGGATACAGAAATCTGACAGCAATTACTTGGAACATACACTAAACTCTTCCCACTGGTTACCCCTAGAGAAAGAAATTAGAGGAAGGAGACTGTGGCTTTTTCTTTTTACACTTTTGTAGTACTGGGGATTTTTTGCAATGAGAATGTAAAACTTTTGTAATTAAAACAACAATCAAACAAACAAACATGGTCAGGGTGGTCAGTTCCTTGAGGAATCAGTTTAATACTGTGAAAGAGCCTTGACTCTTATGGATACATATAAAATACAACTAAGTTTGACTGGGCAACTCCAGAAGGAGAAAATGTAAATATGATGGACAATCAGAAAAGGACCTGGGGCTCTGAGAGGACCCTGAGATTAAAACCCAAAAGTGCCACCCTGTGCTATGCTCACTCTAACTCCAGCAAACACGGACTTTAAAAAGTTTAGTTTCAAGAACTTGTGATCCGAACTCTTCCTATTTAGCACTCACTAAAACAGCTGTGCTCAACTTAGGGCACCAAGCCACAGCACAGTGACAGAAAACCTGGAGAAGGCCCCCGTGAAGGCAACCAAACCCAGCAGTGACCCCCTTGCAACATTAGTGCAAGTGAGATGATAGCTGTGCTTTTCTTTACGAAAACCTCATGTATGAAAACAAAGTGCAGTGTGACTCTTCTACCGGGTGTGCATCAATATAGCTATAATGGTAACGTACACAATCCTGTTTTATGCTGTTTTTTAAGACTCCCCCAACTTTTTATTATGAGAATTTTCATACATGCAGAAAAAATGAAGGAATTATACAATACCCACACACTCTCCACCTAAATCCAACTACCAGTTTTTGGTCATATTTCACAGACCTCATTTTTAATCTCTGCATAATAGTTCAACACATAGATGCATCTTAATTTATATCTAACTTACTCAGACCCTGTTTTAGATATATATCATTTCAAATTTCCACAAAGCCTTCCCCTTTCCTGAATTCTTAAGGACTGGGACAGCCACTGAGCTGGAATGTTGATGCCAGTGCCCCTGAAATTTGTGCCTCTGGGGAAGAGCCCAGAAATACTAATGGAGCATAGAAAACATAAGTGAGGTCAGAAGAATAAGCATTTTGAACTTGCAAGGTATCAAGAACTTAGAGCCCTATAGCATCCTGTGATCTGTGTGTGAGGGGTGGGAAGTGGGGATGGGGTGGGGGGAGGGGATGGGCACCATTTGATTTGACGTGTTCTGCCTTAGTAAGTTCATTATGGCTCAGACTCCCCGCCCTCAGCCCTGGCAGCTGGGGCCCTTAAGTGTGCCAACTGTGGCACCTGGCAAATATTTAAGTGATCTTAGTCCAAGGGACTTTAGACAAAGGCAGGTCGTCTGGCTAAACTCAGAACTTATACCCGGGAGGTGAGCGCCTAAGGGACAGGACCCTGGTCAGAAATGGCTCAGCCTTCATCCCTGGAAAAGAAGTCCTTACCCAGTGAGTCCACATTCTCATAACTCTCCTGCACCGTGTCCTGGGAGAGGGCCCTCTTACTAGGATGCTGATGCCCCCACTCCTCCTGGGAGATGTACATAGCCACGTCCTCTAAGCTCTCAGGCAACTGAAACAGCACAAGATCGCCTTTAGGCCCTGAGGCACCAAGAACAATTCAAGCAGAGTCATGGGTTAAAGGGGCAAAACCCAGGTGTGCTGAGGACACATTTGAAGGGGAAGAAGGGGGAGGTCTACAAGTGAGGTGTGGAGGACAAATAAAGAAGGTGGGGGAGATGCATGTGGTGAGGTAGAAAGGATCCTCTCCAAGTGGCAAAAGGACCCCACCCCCACAAGAGCAACTTCGGGGAGACAATGGGAACTTCCACATCACCTGGGGCCCAGTCAGCTCCTTGTCTTCCATGTTTCCTTCGGGAGGAAAGAGAGAAAGCCAGGGAGCAGATAATGCTGAAGGTGACAGAAATTATGATGAGAACGGCATTCCTAATTCTTGGCAACCCAAGGATTATCACAACACAGTATCCATTCCCCAACACCCAGTCTCCGCTCTGAGGATCGAACACTGAACAAAAGAAGGCAATCGAGGAATAATAAAGCGATATTCAAAACAACAGAGTACCAGCAGTCTTCCCTGCTGGCCCAAGCATTAAAGCCCTCAATCATTCACTGAGCTCTAAATGTCTCCGTTCTGCATACAAAAGGGCTTACTAAGAGATCCCCCTCCCTCCACCCACCCCAAGAGGAATCCAAACCACTTCTAGGTCTTTCACGCCACATCTGGAAACCTTCAGGTCAGAAATGCCCCCTCCTTGGCAGCCATGCTGCATTCTGCTGGTGTCAGGGGCAACCCCAAAGCGCCTCCTCCCTCCCACTTGCCCAGAGAACTGTTCCTCACCCCTCTCCTTTACAGTCTGGGGATCCCTTTTGGGGCTGGGGCCTAGCAGCTCCTGCAGCCTGCGGCCAGGGCTTCGTTCAGTCTCCATTGGCTCCAGCTTGAAGCTCGGTGACTCTCGTGCTGTTTCCAGAGGCAAAGGCTCCTCCAAAAGCACTTCTGTTCCCCGCCCATGGTTTGTCACCTGGGAACCAACCCACATCACTCACCATCACAACAGGGCCCGAAAGGAAGGGAAATTAGTACAGAATTCTGAGGGCAAGCCTTCAACGGAGAACCACTGGCAATCCCTTTGGACCCACCAAGAGAGAAGAATGGATTACACTAAAACCAAACTTTTCTGACCCCGTGTACACCTGAGAAAACGTGTGTGAGGGGTGGGGGGAGTTCACTTCCAGTGCACACCTTCCCCACACAGCTCTTCTGACACACCTCACTCCCTCTCGCTTTCCCCCACCTTTTCAAGATGCGTCCATTCCTGACTACTGGGTAAGTTAAACTTGGGTGGCCCTGGGGCAAGTGGCCTCAGAGCTTCAGTGCCAGTTTTTTAAGTCCACTATTAACTGCCACCCAGCTTTGTAGAGATTAGACTGCTGACTGTAATTTAACAATAGCTAACAGCTATTAAGCACTAACTGTAAACCAGTAGTGTGATCAAAACTACATCCTGCTCTCTCTAATGCTCAAAGCAACCCTAGAGGGGTATTTTACCAAATCTGAGACCCAAAGAAATTAAGTAACTTGCCCAAAGTCCCAAAGCTAGTACGAAGCAGAGTGAGCATTTGAACCTAGCGAGCTAACTCCTGGGCTCACACTGATGCAGAGACACTGCCTCCACGTGGAAACAGGGCACTCTTCACTGCTCGCTCTGTCCACTATGGGGAAAATCTGGAGAATAAAAGTTCCTCGCTAAACTACAAAAAGGCTTCTTGCCCACCTAAGGTCTACTCAGGGCAACCAAGTAAATTCGTAGGGGTAACTGGGCCAACGCGATGTCCCAGTCCTCAGGGCCAAACAAACCGCAAATAAAACAGCTCTTTCTCTCACCTGTTGCCTCAGTCTCCCAAGCTCTTTCTGCATATCCTCCACCAGAGTCACCGCTTCCTCGCCGCTCTCCGGATGCAGCTCCTGCACCCTGCTCTGGATCTCCTGGGGCAGGATGGTCAGAAACTGCTCCAGCACCAACACCTCCAGGATCTGCTCCTTGGTACGCATCTCAGGCCGCAGCCACCCATGGCAAAGCTCCTGGAGCCGACTGAGGGCTTCCCGGGGCCCAGCGGCCTCTTGGAAGCGGAACCGTCTGAAGCGCTGATGGGAGGCCTCCGGATTGGGTCCTGGGTCTGTCGGGGGCAGCTCCTGGCTCCAGGCGAAGTCCTCCTCCAGTTTCACTATCAGGAGCCCTTCCCGGTCTTGGAAGCCCGGACCCGACGCCATCTTCAGGTCTCCACACCGCCTTGGCCCCGAAACCAGCTGCGCCCAGTTAGGAAGGCGCCCCGGGCCCCGCGCAAGGATGGCGGGCGTCCACAAGAGCCGGGGGCCCCGAAGCCCCAAATCCCGGCCGAGGAGCCCGGCTCCAGGGCGGGCGCAGCCGTCTCCGGCGCCTCGGCGTCAGTCGTTTGCAGACGCCGCCGCACCACCCCCTGGCCCGCCCCCGCCAGGACCGCCCCAGGGCAGGACCTAAGCACCAGGCTTTCCCCCTTGCCGCGGACTCACGCAGGACTCGGAGCTCGACTCCCACGCCGGAAGTCTCAGAGCGCGTTAGGCGTCAACAACCAACGGCGCCTGCTCCGGACCAACTTCCCGGTCACGTTCCGAGAACTCTAGCGCCCATTGGGTCAGGTCTCGCCACACACTCACCGCTGACCAACCAGAAGAAAAGATTTGCCTGCAGGGGCGGGACGAGCGAGGGGCCAATTGGGGACGAGAGGCGGGGCCATCGGGCGAGCTCCGGGATCTCGGAAACCCCTGGGAGCCGGAATCCGTAGGTCGGTTAGTGGAAATTAAGCCCAAATCGGGTGTGACCGGCGGACTACCAGGGTCAGAATCCCTCGTAAAGCTTACTTAAGTGCAGATCTCCGAGTCACGCGAGATCCTGTGCCTCTGAGTGTCGGGGTGGGGCCCGAAAATCTGAATTGTTAACAAGCTCCTCCACAGACAAGTGGAAAAATTCTTCCCCCACAGACAAATTTGAGAATCGCTGTCCGGGTCAAAACGGATTTCAAGGTGGTCCCCACCCGCTGCAGTTAGGCGGAGCTGCAGCAGAGGGCCCACCCGCCCGCGCAGCCTCCAAGGCATTTGAGCCAGGGTCCACTCGGCCGCCTGCTCGGTGCCTGGGAGAGGCGGAGAAAAGTGGGCCCCGGACGGGTGAGCACCGCCGCAGGGCCTGCGGAGAGATGCCGTAGGCAGCGCGGCCAGCGCCTGCGCCCTTGAGGTGCTGGCGCTGCGGGGCCGGGTGCAGAGGCCGTCAGTGGGGAGAATGGGCTTGTGGCCCGTGGCGCTCTCGCGGCTGGACGTCCCCTAGGGCCGCTGCGGACCCAGCCGGCACCACCGGCTTCCGATTTTAAACTTGCCGGGGGCGTGCCTTTTATTGTCCAGCCCTGAGGGGGCGAGATCCTTGTTCATCTCCCTCCTTGGTCCGCCGTGAAATTTCATCGTGAGGGGCAAGTGGAAGGAAACCCGGAGGGTCGATTCCCTGGCCGGCGCAGTCGAGGCTTTGTGCTGGTGAGGGGAGGGCTGCCCAGCTGTGAGACACGGCCCAGGTCGGCCCACCTCCTCCATTCCCGCCAGCGACGGTCAGGCCCGTGATCTCAGGAGATAAAAAGGTCGTAGGGTTGAATCATGACAAACAGTAATCGTTTATTGAGCGCCTGCTTACATGCAACTGGATCCTCACAGCACACAGAATTGTAGGAACGAGACGCTATTATCATCCCCATGTTACAGAGTGTCAGTTAAGTCACTTGCCCAGGATCACACTTTAGTCTGTCGCTAAAGTTCAGGCTGCCATGATGGTAAAGAGTGATGTGGGGACGGAGAGGGTCAACTTTCAATGACGGGGTGGAAAGAGTCCTGAGTACTGTATTTTTTTTTTTTTTCTTGTTCCACTTGTCTACTTAAAAAAAGAAATGCACAACGTGAGAGTTGTGAGTTAAGTTTTATTTGGGTCAAAATGAGGACTGCAGCCCAGTAGACAGCGTACCAGATAGCTCTGAGAAACTGCTCCAAAGAGGCAGGGGGGAAGGTCAGTATATAAATGATTTTGGTGAAGGGGGAATACATGCAATCAAGCACATAGTTTTTACAGAAGGTTTCTGCTAGTCTCGTGTAGGTTACTGCTAGTCACGAGGAGCAGACGTCACCATGAAGGATTTTAGTGCTTTTCTAGATATGAGGAGATACAAGAATTGGGCTCATAAAATTGGCTCCTGAAAATATCTAACTATCTGAAGACCTGTTCTGCCAGTTTTTCCCAGAGCACAGAGTGCCTCATTTCAGCTCTCCACCCTGAACTCCTTTCAAGGCGTGTTGAAAGTCAGCAGCTGCAGCAGCACGATTTAATCTTTGTAGAGGTAGATGGCAAGTGCCAATGGAAAATGCCAATTTGTAGTTGACACCCTCCAGAGAAAAGGTTCACCAGCTGTTGTGGCAAATTCAGACCCAGAGGCCTCATAGCACACAGGCTGGTGCAGGTCCATTTCAGAAAGCCTTGTTGAGACATGTGACCACAGAGTCCTGTAAGACCATTTTTTTCATGTTTTAGATCTTCACATTTCAGGAGAAAATAGATTCTAACCTAATAACCACCTCTCTGGCATTTACTATGTCATCTCAGATAAATTATTCAATCTCACTAAGCCTCAAACCTCAGTTCCTTCACCTGTTTTGAGGGGATAATACTATACCCACCTTATAACACTGGGTGAGGATTAACCGGGCTAGCATATGTAGGATGCTTAGAATCATACCTGTCACTTAGTATGAACTCAATATTAGCTGTTACTAATGCACAGCAAATTCCTGAAGGCTTACCCTATCTCACAGAAAAGCCACTCGGATTATTACTGCAGGATGTGGAGCATGGGAATGTTTGCAAAACTACACATACCTTGAGATGGTAAGAATGAAGGATAAACCAATTTGCTAAGTTCCCTTTGATTTTAGGTTATTAACAGGTACTTAAAGCTAGATAGACTTTCAGAGTTATTCACAATTACTGATAGTATTCCTCCATTTCTTTGAGGCCTATCTATATTCAGGCAGAGAAAATAGCTTTTACAGATGGTATTTTATAGTCAAATACCAATTTGACTGGGAGTGGTGTTACAGGCCAGCAGAACTACAGGGGTTCATTTGGGGCAGGAGTTCTTAACCTAGGGTCTAGAAATTCTAGAGCAGCAGTTCTAAGTACAATAGAACTTACTGTGATGGCGGCTACTGAGCACTTAAAATTCAGCTAGTGTTGCTAAGACCCACTAGGTAGTGGCTACCATCAACACAGTTCTGGAGGGTCACATGGGTGGATCTGGAGAGTTTGTAAACCTTTTGATATTGTACACAAAACTGCATGTGTACATGTACTAGGAAGTGGATCCATGGCTTTCATTAAGTTCTCTAAATGATGAAAAAGATTAAACCCACTACTTTAAGACTGAGTGAAATGTAAGTTAAGGGAAGTAAGTATGCCCTCTAGTAACCACTGTTGATTTCACTTTCTTATACAGTTGACCCTTGAACAGTGCAGTGGGGGGTTGGGGCGCTAACCCTCTACACATTGGAAAATTCATCTGCAACTTTACAGCCTTCCATATCTGTGGTTCTGCATCCACGGATTCAACCACCAGTGGGTTGTGTAATACTGTAATAAGTATTTATTGAAAAATTTTCATGTGTAAGTGGACTCACGCAGTTCAAACCCATGTTGTACAAGTCAACTGTATTTTCTTATCCTTAGCTATCGGTGGCTCCCTATTATGTAGAAGAAAAAGGATTTTGAATTTCAGATTAAAAAAACCCTACTACTGGTCTTAGTTCTCATGGGTACTAAATTCTGTCTCTAGAGCTACTTTCAGTCCTTACCTGAGTCTTATAGATTCCCTTGCACTCAAGGGGCGGGGTGTAGCTGTCTGTGCCTGGTTTTCAAAATGACATTTGATGAAATCTGCAGCGTTAAGAATTTCACATCTGTGCTCTTTGGCATAGGAGCAAATAAGCAGCTCCTGTCATTCTGAAATGCTTTTCCTGACTCTCATCTTAGGATATCCTGGCCTCCAGGTTTCTGCCACCCTAAGCCTTTGCTATTTGCCACTCTCTCCAGTTTTGGTTTCTTCCCACTTTACTTGACTACAGTTTTCCTGTGATCTATGGCTTCAGGTTTGCTTTTACCTGTAACACATTATTCTTTGATCCCACAGTTAGCTTTGAATCCAAACATAAACAAAACAGTGACTTTAAGTGGCATTTCATTTGAAACACATTTTCTTTTTTAAATAATTTTTTTAAAGGAATGAACTGTTTTTTTAAAAATTTATTATTTATTTATTTATCTTGGCTGTGCTGGGTCTTAGTTGCGGCATGTGGGATCTTTAGCTGTGGCATGCATGCAGGATCTAGTTCCCCGACCAGGTATCGAACCCTGGCCCCCTGCACTGGGAGCGTGGAGTCTTACCCACTGGACTACCAGGGAAGTCCCGAAAGACATTTTCTTTTAATTGATCTGAAATATATTGCCCTTTCTCCATGAAAATATAAGGCATTTTGATAAAATGTTCTGGAATTTAAATTTTCCTTCAAATTAACGTTAAACTAACTTGCTAATATTGTTCGGTAACGTTAATATTTAAACACTTTTCTCTATTTGGATCTTAAATCACTATTTATCAACTCACATTTTACTGCAGACCAGTAAAGTTTGTTAGATGTGAGGAAGGAGAGGAAGGGACACAGAAAAAGGGTACAAACCATAACTGCTCTCAGTGAGAAAAGGAATGGTAGGACATGGCAGGAAATTGAGCTGGAGAAAATTTTACTAGTTGTCCTTAGATTGCCAGAAACACTGTTAGATAGTTGTTTTGATTAATTTCAAGATAATCCACTTCTAGATTTCAGCTGAAACATATAAAGACATTTTTTGCTGGTCACCAACCAACCCAGTTCAGATACCAATTTTTATTTGAAAATCTCTTAACTGAAGATAATCCAGGACATAGTTCCAAAACTCCCACTTTTACCTCTCTCTCTTTCCTTGGGACTCAATAAGAGAATGTTTCTCAGCCTTAAAAGAGTCAGAATTTTAGGAAAATTACTTTACATTTTAGTCCTAACTTAGATAATTCTATTATCAAAATATTCCAAAGATAATATAAAGCTAATTTAGTTTATTGACTTTAACACAGAATTCACTGCTCTTCCGTAGACTGGAGGACGATGGCCTTAATTAACCACAAAAGGAGCTTTCTCCTCATTTTAGTTTTGTCCTAATGTTGAAAAACTGCCTGACAGAAGTTCCAGGGGAAATAATCCTAACTGAAAACAGAAATAGATATAGAGAGGCTGTCTGCCCCAGAAATCAGTCTGAATTCAGAAAAACCAGTGGTGACCCAAACTAACATGCCTCCTGTCAAGATATCCAGTACCAAAGCTGGCCTGAGCTTCCCTGTGGAGCACAGAGAAGAGTCACGGGTGAAGGAATTGCAGGATTTCAAAGAAATCCTTTCAAATAAATGAAACAATGATTTGACTTCAAAATAGTTGGGTTTTCAAGGAAAGAAAATTTCAGTCTTAATTGAAGCAAAAAGCTTTGGGATCTACTTAAGAGTTTCTATCATCCCATGACTGGTTTAGCACAACTCTTTCCCCCACTCTGTTTCTCCGTGGGATAGTGTGACATGTTCAACTTCTGTTTCTTCTCTCAGATTTTGAGATCAGGAGAGAAAATGAAGAAGCTTCTTCAAAGCAGAAAAAAAAACCTGTGAACTCTGCATCCCTTCATTGTTCCTTTAGAGAGGGATGCTTCCCATGGTTCTATTTTACAAAAAAAAAAAAAAAAAAAGACTAAAAACATTTAGAAAGTCAGAGGAAAATGTTTAAATATTAACATTACCGAAAAATATTAGCAAGTTAGTTTGGTTAACGTTAATCCAAAGGAAAGTCAGTGCTAAATCCCCAGACTTAGCAAAGCTTAGGTCATCATAACCGCTCTATAGAAAGAGAACCCTAAGAGCTCCAACATGGAAGAACCTCTCGACATTAGACCTACTGAGCACCAGAGGACTCATTCAGGAGAGGAGCCTCACAAATGCCCTGGCTGTGAGAGAAGCTTTCTTCATTCAGACATTTATAGATACCGACGTCTCCACATAGGAGAGAGACCCCATGAATGCACTATACTTTATGAAAAGCAATTTGACAGTGTGTTTTAAGAATCTTAAAATATTTCTCCTCTTTTATCAATCAGTTCCACATTTGAGAAACAATTCTGAAGGGAAAAAACAAAATAAAACAGAATTGTAACAATAAAAATAAAGTCCATGGGCCTCCCTGGTGGCACAGTGGATATGAATCTGCCTGCCAATGCAGGGGACACAGGTTCTATCCCTGGTCCGGGAAGATCCCACATGCCGCGGAGCAACTGAGCCCGTGCGCCACAACTACTGAGCCTGCGCTCTAGAGCCTGCGAGCCACAACTACTGAAGCCCGAATGCCTAGATCCTGTGCTCCCCAACAAAAGAAGCCACCGCAATGAGAAGCCTGCGCACCGCAACGAAGAGTAGCCCCCGCTCGCCACAACTAGAGAAAGCCCACGCGCAGCAACGAAGACCCAACGCAGCCAAAAATATAAATAAATAAATAAAAGTCTTTACACAAATATCCACCCACACAGACAGAACCTCCAATGGTGCCTCACTGCCCTGATAATAAAGCACAGATTCCTCAACAAGGCTGCAAAAACCATCATGGTGCAGGCCCTGAATTGCGGCAACAAGTACTGCAGTTGACTCCTGCCCCCTCCCCAAGTCAGAATTACTTTCTTTTGGGCTCCCTCAGTGCTTTGTTTAGAGATCATTTTTAGCACTTAACACAGTTCTTCTTAGCTGGGAGGATTAACTGCAATCATACTATGACCTGTGTCCTCTCCTGCCCTTCCAATATACATACATCAACATCACACACATGACTAGAGTTTTACAAGATTGAGAACAGCGGTAATTCATTTCTTTATCTCTTAAAGTACCCTGTACATACTAAACATTAATAAATGTTTGTAGCTTTGAATTAAGAGATGTAAAATAGCTCTTGGAAACTAAGAACATGGAACATTGCATGGATATGCCTTATAACTTTTGAGCATTTTGAAAAGATAAGGGCAAAAAACAGTGTCCACCTCATAAGTACTATAAAGAAATATATTTAAATATATATTTTAAAAATATATTTAAATATATTTAAAGAAATATATTTAGGGCTTCCCTGGTGGCGCAGTGGTTGAGAATCTGCCTGCCAATGCACGGGACACGGGTTCGAGCCCTGGTCTGGGAAGATTCCACATGCCGCAGAGCAACTAGGCCCGTGAGCCACAATTACTGAGCCTGCGCGTTTGGAGCCTGTGCTCCGCAACGGGAGAGGCCGCGATAGTGAGAGGCCCGCGCACCGCGATGAAGAGTGGCCCCCACTTGCCGCAACTAGAGAAAGCCCTCGCACAGAAACGAAGACCCAACACAGCCATAAATAAATAAATAAATAAATAAAATTTAAAAAAAAAACTGAAAACTTAAAAAAAAAAAAAGAAATATATTTAAATGCAGGCTCTATACAAAATAAATTTTCAATAAATATCAATGTATTTTATTTCTAGTCTTTGTTGTTTAATGGTAAAAGTGTTTAAGGCTATGAGTTTTCCTCTAAGTGCAGCTTTAGGTACATCCCATAATTTCTATATAAAATATTCTCCTTATTGATGATTTCAAAATAGTTTGTCATTACAGTTTTCATATTTCCTTCCTTCCTTCCTTCCCTCCCTCCCTCCCTCCTTCCTTTCTTTCTTTCCCCATGCAGCTTGTGAGATCTTAGTTCCCCAACCACTGGACTGCCAGGGAATTCCCATCATTGCAGTTTTTATTATTTCCTCTTTAAGCCAAGAGTTGGTCAACTGGTCAAGCTGGTCAAGAAAGTTTTCCTCTAAAAAAAATTTTTTTTACCGCATTGATTAGAAAATGAGATTCATTCTATTTCTTCTTTGAAAAGTTCATTTCGGTTTTCCTGTGGACTTATATTTTAAAAAATGTGTTAATTATCCCCCAAAGCCCTAGAAAACAAGGGTTCTATCCATAGGACAAAATCTAGAATAGTCTTGGACCTCTCAAGTATTTTTGTATCTTTGGAAGCATCTTTGGTGCTGTGTGAAGGGGAAGTGAGATGGAGGAGTTTAAGTTGCTTCCCAATTCTGCCTTCTGTTTTTTTGTTTTGTTTTTTAGCTTCCTCTTCCCTTGCTAAGAGTTTTTAAAAACAAACAACAAACAAAAAACTACTGTATGGATCTTTTTTTTTTTTGGATGGGCCATGTGGCTTGTGAGATCTTAGTTCCCTGACCTGGGATCAAACCCAGGCCCTCAGCAGTGAAAGCACAGAGTCCTAACCACTGGACCACTAGGGAACTCCCTGTATGGATTTTATATAGCAATTGTTAATCACTGCCTAACTATTAAAGCTGGCAGTAAAAATAGGATACGAAAGGACCTAGGAGAGGCTCATCCCTCTCTAGTTGAGACAGTCCTCCTTAAGATGCCATGTTTTTTGTCTCTTGAAAGCAGAGAAATCCTGCAGGGGCCACTTTAAGATTTTTTTTCAATTGTGACTTTCCAGAATCTGCAGTAATTCTTTCACAGTGTATTGAGGATGTTGTATAGGCTAAAATCAAGGAAGTCAAGGAATAGACTGGTGAATCCACCTCCAAGGGGCTCACAGTATGGTAGGGAGTGAGATACAGTACACTTCGCCCTGCTTACCTAGTCATTTTCACATTCCCAAAAAACCATCCTAAGGGCCCTCCAGGAAACTTCATGATCTTTAATTCTTTTTTTAAAAAATATTTATTTACTTATTTGGCTGTGCTGGGTCTTAGTTGCAGCATGCAGGATCTAGTTCCCTGACCAGGGATCGAACCCGGGCCCCCTGCACTGGGAGCACAGAGCCTTAGCCAGTGGACCATCAGGGAAGTCCCCCATGATCTTTAATTCTGAAATGAGTACACACTGTGAAATCCTCTCATATTTCCAGCCTAGTGATCTGGGCAGAATAATCTCAGAAACACCCAAAGCTCAGACTTAAGCCTCCAGGCTTGGCTCCCAGCTTCCTCTCAAGTCCCCTGTGAAGATGTAGAACGGGGTGGGAAGAGAAGCTCAGCTATTGGCCTCTCCTTAGCACTTATAATCAATTTATTCAGCCCCTAAATCTGGGCATTTTAACAACTGGAATGAGGGAAATTCTCCCCAGAATGATATAGGTTAGCCTCCGTCCTGTCTTTTCCAGTTGTCAAGACCTCCCAGAGGTCTAGCAAAGCCTATCCCCACATTTTTAAGGCTCCTAAAAAATTAAAATATTATTAAAATTGTGATATATTTTATGTATTTGCATTTAGCATCTTTAACACTCAACACAAGAATACGACTCGGGTGTTCTACTGGAGATAACTTCAAAACTCTAAAACTTGAGGCCCTGGGACTTCCCTGGAGGTCCAGTGGTTAAGATTCCACGTTTCCAATGCAAAGGGCGCAGGTTTGATCCCTGGTAGGGGAACTAAAATCCCACATGCTGCGAGGCCAAAAATAAATAAATTAAAACTTGAGACCTTTCATAAAGGTGAGACCATACCAAATGGCCCCAGGAGAGGCCTATCCATCCCTATTTTGCATTTTGTATTAACTGGGGCTCCTCCTAAGGGGGAGGGAGAGTGAAGGGCAGCAGCAAAGAACTAGCGGCCCTCACCTTGGTCTGGAGTGGGGCATACTTCCATTGCCCTAACTCCCCAGAAATACAGTTCACCCTGGACAGGGCGGCACTCCTCCTCTAAGATGTTCCTCTCAGGGTCCTCCAAATGCTAGAGAGCCCCCAACAATGACCAAGGCAAGGTGGTAAAAGGCCTTGCAGCTTCCATCTTGTTGGCTAGGAGAACTCGCTCTAGAAGGCCATGAAAGACATATGACTACCCTGCCAGCAATACAAGTAGATGGTCCAGAGATGCGTTGTTTCTTATAAAATAGAAATAACAAAGTCAAGCAAATAGACACCATAACATTAATTATGAGTGTGATTACATAGGTATTTATGTTCTGTGTATTTGAACTAGTTCATTAAAAATATATCCATCTCCAAGGAAAGAGGCATAATGGCATGATTAGCAAGGTTATCCCAGGCAATCTTGCTGTTGGTTTGAAGCAAGGCTTGCACTCCAGCCTCTCCAGAAAGGAGAGGAAGAAAGTTGTAGGTTCTGCTAAGGCGAAGGCGCAGGAGAACACAAGGGGCAGTGAGGGACCTGGGGCCTTGGCCCTGACAGGTCTTCCTGTCGGTTCTGCAGGCTCTGAGATGCTGGGAGTATGCCTTGAACCTTTGCATTTTTTTTCAAGACCTTGCTGGCAGAAAAATAAGCCACTAACCTGAGTCTTCTTCCCAAAGGCTCCACTCTGTGTTCTTCTCCAGAAACTCAGGGTTTGCCAAAATCCCTGGGGGTCTATCAGGCAACTCCAATGGGGTAGAGCTTCCCCTGGGAAGTAAACAGGCAGCTTGTAGGATTTATGTTATTCCCCAAAGTGCTGTTTTCTGTCCTTAGAGCCATTTTGTTCAACAAGGCCCGTGAGCAAAGGACTTACAGGGTAAAAATCAGACGAGCACAGGCAGAACCTGCTCACAAGTTGTTCCATCCTTGCAGCTGGCTGTAGCAAGGGGGTGAAAGATGCCACCTCCTTAATTGTAAAGTCGAAGGGGGGCTCCCTGGGGAACAGGAGTCATCCCTGGAAAGGGAGGACCCAGCCTTTTACCATCAGTCAAGGCTTCTCAAGGCTTCCTGCAATTCCATGACCAGGTCCACACAGCCAATCCACTGCTTTGCCAACAATGATCACTGGCTGACGTGCTAAGGCGCTGCTTCTGGAAACTACTGGTACTGGAATAGTTATAATCTAGACCAGTGTTTCCCAGCCATGTGCACATTGGAATCACCTGGGAAGCTTTAAAAAAACCCTCTGATGCCTGGTGTGTCTTAAGTCTATTAGAGCTTCCAAAACAAAATTCCACATCCTTGGTAGCTTAGAAACAACAGAAATTTCCCACCATTCTGGAAGCTGGCAGTCCAAGACCAGGGTGCCAGTATGGTCAGGGGAGTGTCCTCTTCCAGGTTGCAGACTGCCAACCTCTGTGTCCTCAAATGGTGAAAGGGGTAGGGAGCTCTGTGGGGTCTCTTTTATAAGAGGATTAATCCCACTAATGAGGGCTCCACCCCCATGACCTCAGCAACTCCCAAAGGCCCCACCTCTTAATACCATCACATCAAGCATTAGGATTTCAGCATATGAATTTTGAAGAGACATAAACATTCAGACTATAGCACCTGGGTACCACCCCCTAGAGATTCTGATGTATTTGGCTTCTGGACATCAGGATTCTTTACAGCTCCCCAGATGATTTAATGTGCAGCCAAAATTGAGAACCACTGATCTCGACATTAATTTGAAGAATTAATAGGAAACTTGGAAGGAAGCAATAGGCCTGGCAGAGGATTTCCAAAAAGGCTGTACATTTGTAATGACTGATGAAAGACATGTGAGAGGTGGGTGTGCTCTGTTTCAATGAAGGTTACTATAAATCATGGGTCAGGTTGAATTTCCTGTTAAGGGTCTAAGTGTAGTAAGTTAAAAAATGGCTGCAACTTCATGATTACTTCTCCTATTGAGAGGGGGTGTCAAATCCTCTTCCCCCGAATCTAGGCTGGCTGTAGTGACTTGCTTAGGCAATAGAATGAACTGGAAGTAACTTTCTGGGACTTCATAAGAAGTCTTGAAGCTGCCATCTGGGGCCTCTTGGAATGCTAGCTCTGGGAACACCAGCCACCATCTAGAAAGTCTGGTTACCTTAAGACTGTCATGCTTCGAGGAAGCCCAAGCTATAGAGACATGGAGAGAGATGCCTAGTCATCTCCAGCTGTTCCAGCCATCCTAGCCCAGGCACCAGACACAGGAGTGAAGAAGCCATTTTCGACATTCCAGTCCCAGCAGACACAACAGGGAGAAGAACCCAAGAATCACCTGCAGACAGCCAGTACTGATGCCTCAGACACACAACCCCAGTCGATTACAGCCATTCTAGTGATCCCCAGACATCTGAGTCACCCTAGCTGAAGCTCCAGTCATGCGGCAGACATAAGTTGTCCCTGCTGTGCCCTGATCAAAATCCCAACCACAAAATCATGAGCTATTATAATAAAAAGATTGTTTTTACACTAAGTTTTGGTGTTATGCTGCAAAAGATAACCAGAACAACAGTAATACACGCATGGTCATGGTACAAGAATCAAAGAATAGAGATAGATACAAAGAAAATGAGGAAATTTTTCCATCACCCCCTAGCTTCACTTCTGCTCCCTTTTTTATAGGTAACGGTTGTACATCCTACCGGTCTCCTTCTGATGTGTTTACATATGTATATGTATTCATTATATGTATTTATCATGCTACATATATAATATTTTCCCAGACTTTTTTAACTTCACAGTGTGCCTCTGAAATCTCTGAATCAAGATGAATAGGCCTTTCTTACTCTTAACAGCTGCACAGTATGGCACAGTAGGGGTGTAACATAATTACTATTTCTTCTGTTGATGGACATTCAGGTTGTTTCCAATTCTTGCTTTAATGAACAATTCTGCAATGAACACCTTATAATGCAACTTTGTGTACATTCAATAATTTCTTTAGAATAGAATCCTCAAAATGGAATAACTGAAGCAAAGGGTATGTGTATTTTTCAAGTTTTTTTTTGAGGGGGTGGTAAAATATACATAACATAAATTTTACCATTTTAACTATTGTTAAGGGTACAATTCAGTGGCATTACGTGCATTCACATTGTTGTATAACCATAACCACCATCCATCTCCAGAACTTTTTCATCATCCCAAACTGAAACTCTACCCATTAATAAACCCCCATTACCCTCTGCTCCCAACCCCTGGTAATCACTATTCTATTTTCTGTCTCTATGAGTTTGACTATTCTAGGTACCTCACATAGGTGAAATCATGAAATATTTGTCTCTTAGTTTTTGGCTTATTTCACTTAGCACAATGTTTTCAAGATTTATCCATGCTGTAGCATGTAACACAATTTCCTTCTTTGTCAAGGCTGAATAAGTAAGTAGGTACATCACTCGTCCAGTGTCACACAGCTGCTTAACTGTAGGGACATTATTCTCACTCAGGCAGTCTGACCCCAGAGCCTGTGCTATGAAGGCATATAAAGCACTCACATGATATTTGGTATATATAAAGTGCTCAATATATGTTATCATTCATTGCTGTTCCAAAGCCATGACTTTTGGTATATTGATACCCCCACCCACCTCCACCATCACATCAGCCTTGGAAAATATTTTTCTGTGGTCTTTGATGTCCAATTTTAGCTTTGACTCACATAGTCATTTTCTCCTACTTCCTGCAGCATTAAGAATTGTTTCCAGCTGCTGGCTTTGGTGGAGGCTTGTACTTGTGGGTGGGGATGGGGGTGGGGTGGTGTCTAGTGTGCTTCCAGCTGCAGCCCCAGAGACCACGTGCGAGGGCACCCTCTATAGGACAGCAGGTGAAATGCCACCTGAGTTTTCTTTTTTTTTTTTTTTTAAGAAATTCACGTCCTTTTATTTATTTATTTATTTATTTATTTATGACTGTGTTGGGTCCTCGTTTCTCTGCGAGGGCTTTCTCTAGCTGTGGCAAGTGGGGACCACTCCTCATCGCGGTGCGCGGGCCTCTCACCATCGCGGCCTCTCTTGTTGCGGAGCACAGGCTCCAGACGCGCAGGCTCAGTAATTGTGGCTCACGGGCCCAGTTGCTCCGTGGCATGTGGGATCTTCCCAGACCAGGGCTCGAACCCGTGTCCCCTGCATTGGCAGGCAGATTCTCAACCACTGCGCCACCAGGGAAGGAAGCCCCCACCTGATTTGATACTAATCTGTGCGTGAAGGACTTGTCCAGATACTAAGGCTTTGCTGAGCAAATATCCTTTCAGTCATTTTAGCTTATTTCAACCATATTTTTAAAATGTAAGCTTCTGCTCTATATCTTCAGGGGAGTTAAGGCATGAGCCCTTATGCTCTTGTTAAAGACTCTGTTGTCTGCATTAATTTGATGCCTGCAGTGTTGTATGTGTGTGTGTTTACTTTGGAGTTAGGTCTGTTCTGTGTTTCCTTCAGTATTGGCAAACCTCACATATTACTTGAAAACTTCACATATTTGTTTCTCTATGGACACAGACTGCTTTTTAAAAACCATTCCTAATCCTCTGCATTCCAGTGAATAATATTCCTGTTAATGAGATTTTTGGAAAGTTTTTATTATAAAAATAATGAGCAAAGCATGAAAGTCTTCCTCTAAGACTGAGCTTGGTATACTTTCTGTTTTGCCTTATTATTTTACACTGAAAATAAATTCACAGACTATGTTTCATGTGTCATAAAATGTTTAAATACTCATTGAAAACCACACAAATGTATAGAGGACATAGAGTAAGAAGCACAACCCCCACCTCCAATTCTACTCTCTAGAGGTTGCCACATTATTTCTTGAGTCTATCTTCAGATATTTAAATTTAAAACACATTTTTCCCATTATTTACAAACATGGGATTATACTATCACAGTGTACGGTAAACGTGCTCTTCTCATTTAATCATATATATTGACCATCTTTGCACATTAACACATGGAAATCCACTGCACTGTTTTCAAGGGATGCAGCGCAGCACACGGGATGGATTCACCAAAACTTACGAAGCCGGTCCCCAGGTGATAGCCATTTAAATTATTTACAGTTTCTGGTAATTCCCTGTCAGTCCAGTGGTTAGGGCGCATCGCTATCACTGCCCAGCCCAGGTTCAATCCCTGGTGGGGGAACTAAGATCCCGCAAGCCAGGCAGCCAAAACAGAAAAAAAATTGTTTACAGTTTCAAACTAATTGGCAAGTGTGGCAGGCAGGGGAATGTTCCAGAAGAATGACAAGGATCTGAATGAGAAGGTGCCCTTCACACCACCATGCTGGTGAATTCAGTCTGGTTATGTTTACCTGAGACTAGAAAGTAGTCTTGATGGGAAGGACTTAAACAGAATGTTGGAACTAGAATTACAGCTAGACCATCTATTTGGATGTTCCTTCTTTTTCTTTTTCTCCTGCAGTAGATTTGGATCAAAGGAAATCTTTCTTGAAGGTGAAATATGTAAAACAGTTAAAAAGCAGGGGCTGGACTTCCCTGGTGGCACAGTGGTTAAGAACCTGCCTGCCAATGCCAGGGCACACGTGTTCCACCCCTAGTCTGGGAAGATCCTACATGCCACGGAGCAACTAAGCCCGTGCGCAACAACTACTGAGCCTGCGCTCTAGAGCCCGCGCTCTAGAGCCCGCGAGCCACAACTACTGAGCCTGCGTGCCACAACTACTGAGGCCCGTGCGCCTAGAGCCCATGCTCCGCAACGAAGAGAAGCCACCGCAATGACAAGTGCGCGCACCGCAACGAAGAGTAGACCTCGCTCCATGCAACTAGAGAAAGCCCGCGTGCAGCAATGAAGACTGAAGGCAGCCAAAAAAAATAAATAAATAAATTCAAAAATAAAATAAAAAGCAGGGGCTGCTCTAGCTGACGTGGGCGGAGGGGTGGGGGGAGGAGTGTCTGTCGAAAGACCCCTGCTAGATTTCTCCAGGTGGACTTCAGAAAGTCCATGAACCCCCTGAAATGATATACTTAACTGTAGAACTGTAGATGCATGTACTTTTTTCTGGACACACACACACACACACACATACACACACACACAAAGAAAAACAAACAAAAGGGAATTCCCTGGCGTCCAGTGGTTGGGACTCTGGGCTTTCACTGCCGGGCTGGTCTCAGTCCCTAGTAGGGGAACTAAGATACCGCAAGCCGCGTGGCGCTGCCAAAAAACAAACAAAACCCCAAAAAACAAAAAACACTGCCCTTATGGTCCATAACCATATCACTAGATTTTTCAAAAAGTATCATGCTACAGAGTAGTTTAAGAATCTGCACTCTAGGGTTCCTAGGGGTAGCGTTTGAAAACCGAGAAGACGGCAGTGCTGGTGTTGGGTTCAATGATCCACTTCACAGCTCTTACCAGCACTGGAAATTACCGTTTATCCACCTCTCTCCTCCCCAGGAGATAAGCTCCTTGGGGCAGGGATACTGCCTGCCGTGACCACCCTCGCTGCTGCTGACACAGTAAGAGGTCCACAGTAGGCACTTGGTAAATATTCGCCGTAAAACATGAATGATCTATAGGCTTATCAGGGGCGGAAGACTGCGGATCTACGGCCCCAGAGCAGCCCCGTGGCGCCGAATCCCGCGAGCCCGGGGTCTTCACGTGCCGCGCTGACTCCACTTCCCAGCGCTGTGTCCGGGATACCAGCAGCTTCGGCCGCTCCTGCTCCGCGCCTGGAGTGCGGCCGCTCGGGCGGGAAGCAGCTATAGGCCATTGCGGTTGCCAATCTTATCAACGGCGGCTCAGCCCAGCGCCCCCTTATAGACGTAGGTGCCGGAGGGCCCGCCCACCCGCCCTCCGATCGGCTCTTCATACTCCTGGAGCCTCCTGGGAGATGTAGTTCAGAGAGTCATCGCACAAATGCCGACGCCGCGGGTACAGACCCCGGGGTGAGTCGCGCGTCTCGGACTTTTCCCTCCCTCCGGCAGGCCCCGCGGGGTCCCGGCAGGGACGGTGTGCCGGGCGGGTCTCCACCCCAGCGCCTGCCCGCCTGTCGTTGCCCTGCGCAGACACTTCCCCTTTATCCTGGGGCCGTTCTTCCCGCAGACAAACCGCTCCTGCCCACCTCCGTAGACACCACCCACGACGTGCCAGGCGCTGGACACCAAAGAATGAAGCTGGCACTTCTCCCACGGTGCCAGGCGCGCTTGCAATCATTATCTCATTGAATTCCAGAAACGACCCGTTTGACAGACAGGAAAACAAGTTCAGAGAGGTCGAGTAATTTGCCCAGGTCACACAGGTCCTAAATCTTGGATTCCCATATCTCTTCACCACTCCGGGCAGCTTCGAAACTCATAAACAGTTTCACTGCAAGGTGGTGAACAGGAATGACCGGAGCACCAGGCAAGAGGGGTCAGCTCTGCCAGTGGGAGGTGGGAGTTGGGAGCAGGGGCAGGATTATGTAAACCGAACCTCAAAGGGTGCGGGGAAGGGAAAGCAGTTGCCTTTGGCTGTCAGGGACTGTATGCTCAAGGCGAGCCTCCTAATAGGGTCCATATAAACACTGGTAGAACAAAAAAAATTTTTTTTCAATTTTTAAAATTGTAAAATGTTGGGACTTACCTGGCGGTCCATGGTTAAGACCCCGCTTCCACTGCAGGGGGTACAGGTTCCATCCCTGGTCGGGAAAACTAAGATCCCAGATCCCGCATGCCACGCGAACGGGCCAAAAAAAAAAAAAAAAAAAAAGTTTAAATACATAGGAAAATTTAAAGAGTAAAATGAACACCCACTTACTCTCCATCTAGATTTAACAATCAGAATAATGTGTACTGCACTTTATAACTTATAAACCCTCTTGCTGAAGGTTACCATAGTGCAAACAAAGCTCTCATTTGGTAAGCCGATTGGAGACCTATTCTGACACCCCTACTCCATCACCTGGGACAGGTCAAAGCCACCCACCGCAACCTACTTTGGGAAGCTGGCTTCCTCTCCCTGCTTTCCCATTCTGCTCAGGGGGTCGGAGGTTGTCCAGAATTTGGTTCACCCTCAGAGACCACAGTTACAGTATGTTTCTCAGAGGGAAGTTCATTGCCTGGAAATTCACTTTGAACTTGAATGGTTAGCCTCTCAAAGTCTCAGATTTCTCCCTTAAAATTCAGTATACTGGTGGGTGAGGGAGAGTTTGGGTCACAGTAGGATCCATTATTTTCAGTTCCAGGTTAACACAGGAACTCTTCCACGATCTTCTCAACAGGTCTTTCCATTCTCTTAATAAGAGATATGTATTATATTCAAATACAGTAAACCTCCTTTATCATGATGGTTGCGGGGACAGGACTGAAATCAGCTTTGAAGCTAAGCTAATTATAAAATACTTTTTTAAAACTATCTTTTTTATTATAAAAGTAATACATATTGATTTTAAAATCCCAAAATGATACAAAAATGAATGTGGTAGAAAGTGATACCCCTGATGACCAGGAATGGAGAAAAGATCCGGGTGTCTGAGCTGTGCATCACTTAGGAGGAGAGCAAAAGTTGGACCCTTTGCAGCAGTTGTATTGGTTTTAGATTTGTCATGTCCCCAAATAAAGGCACAGAGGTACAAGACTGAAATCTGCTTTTAAGGTTACAGAGGTATAGTCACAGAGGTACAAGAAAGAAGAGTTCATCAACAATCCATTTCACTTGTTAAATCAAACATTTAAAATGCATCCCAAGGACTATAATCCTATTTTCACATTTCTTCATTTTAAATCACTGGAACCTCAAAAAATGGAAGTTTTGTGAACCTCTCTTGACCTAGAAAGGCCTCAGTGGCAACAAAACACTGCCTTTCAAGAAGTCCCTGCTTCAGAATTGCCCCTGTTGCAAAAAGTGTCACTAAAATTGCAAAATATCCTGCTGTAGACTGGAAAGCCCCACTTCCTACCCGATTCTGTCGTAGCTGCCTTAGTGTTAGCTTAGAGGAGTTTCCTGGCCAGACAAGACGGCGTCAGAGATCCCAGGAACACGAAGGATGCTTTGTGGCATTGCATGATTTCATCATTTCTGTCTCAGCAGTGGGAGACTGCCTTCCGGAATCTTGTACAGGTCCTGGTCCCAGAGAAACCCCAGTTAAAACCCTTCTGGCCCAACCTGAGAATTTCACACATCTGACATTTGCACCATAAAGGTGCATTTGGGTTCATTCATTTTTTAGGGAAGTTGTTGGGTTTGGGTATTATTTTCTCACCAGGATCCAGAAAACTGGATGCTGTCAGCTGTTAAACCCCAAACACTGAATACTCTGTAAGATATAAAGCCCATGGACCAATCGGACAATAAAATAAATTCAACCAACGAGAACTCATGGAAGCCTTGATCCCAGGTTGGTCATACAGAGGGGCTGTTTGTTCAGCCAGGCATCAGAATGCTGTCACTTACCTGAGGGAATGGTCAGCATGGCCCATTTTGAGCCTCGTTGGTCGCTGAAAAGGTGACATCTACGGTTAGTGATGAATAGTAAAATAACGAAGTATCATCATGCAGGGAGACAATATTGCAAAGTGGTTAATAGAGTGAGTTTGAACCCTGGCTCTGGGCAAGTCTCTAAGCCCGGCTGTAAATGGAGATGATGAATCCTGCACTGAAGGGATACTGCAGAGATTTTAGGGAATAATGGATATAAAGCACAGAGCTAAAAAAAAAAAAAAAAGCACAGAGTAAGCATCGTTGAAGGGTAATTGTATTACCAACAAAACATCTGTAAGCCAAACATTTCAGGAGGAAGACAGAAAGTTTAAACCAGGATATGCAAATGATGCCAACTAAGTGATAGAAATACCATTTTGCAACCACCACTCTAGCAACTGATTTAGGAAAGGATCGTCAATGAAGGCTAACACCATGGGGTGAAAGATTGTGAGGGAGTGAGACCTTTCCACACACCGAGGTTCCATATTAATTACAAAGAAAAAAATGGCCTTTTACAATGGAGAGATCTCAAGGAGGCGTGGATGGACCCTCAGTCTAATAATGAGGAAACAATCACACAAATCTACATTGAGGGACACTGTGCTTGGAACGGACTTTTCAAAAACAGTAATGTCTTTTTTTTTTTTTTTTTAAATAAGAGGGCTTGACGAAGCAAACCTCCAGGTCTGAGACCTCACCCACTGTCCCCACTTTATTTTTTATATTTATTTATTTATTTAATTTATTTTTTGGCTGCGTTGGGTCTTCGTTGCCGCGCGCGCTTTCTCTAGTTGCAGCGAGCAGGGGGCTACTCTTCGTCGAGGTGCGCGGGCTTCTCTTGCTGCGGAGCACGGGGCTCTAGGCGCCTGGGCTTCAGTAGTTGTGGCTCAAGGGCTCTAGAGCGCAGGCTCAGTAGTTGGGGCGCACCGGCTTAGTTGCTCCGCGGCATGTGGGATTTTCCCAGGCCAGGGCTAAAACCCGTGTCCCCTGCGTTGGCAGGAGGATTCTTAACCACTACGCCACCAGAGAAGCCCTCAAAAACATTAATGTCTTGGAAGAATTTTAAAAGGTGAGGGGAATGTGAAAGTGTTCTAGATAAAAGGAGACTACAGAGATTTGGTAACCTAAAGGCAATGCAGGATCTCTGATTGGATCCTGGATTGGGACAAAAAAAAAAAAAGCTGTCAAAGACATTATCAGGACAATTGGGGAATTTGATTATGGAAAGCTTGTAGTATTGTAACAACATTAAATTTCCTGAGTGTGATAATACTACTGTGATTATTTAAAATAATATCCTTGGGAATTCCCTGGCGGTCCAGTGGTTAGGACTCGGTACTTTCACTGCAGAGGGCCTGGATTCAATTCCTGGTCGAGAAATAAGATCTGACAAGCTGCGTGGGAGCAGCCAAAAATAAATAAATAAATAAAATTTAAATAAATAAATAATAAAATAATATCCTTGTATCCTCATTCTTAGTGTTTAGGATAGCTAGGGTATTTGAAGTGATATCTGATATGTTTTCAATTTATTATGAAATGCTTCAAAAAACAAAAAAGTGTGTGCATGTGTGAGAGAGAATCACTAAACATGAAATGTAAACAGTTGCTGAACCTAGGTAAAGGGTATATAAGTGTTCATTGTACTATGCTCTCAAATTTTCTGTGGATTTGAAATATTTTGAACCAAAAAGTTGAGGATAAAAATCAATGTAGCAGAAAGACACAGCAGTTAACGGAGGAAGCAGTCAGCTCCCCCCATACAAACTCCATTAGCTTCGGAGCCACCGCTGGGGCCCCATACTGGGCTGCAAGCCCTAAGAACGCCTATGCCTTTTTCACCCTTGTTTCTCCAGCATCCTGGTCCAGAACATGTGTTCAGTACACATGCATGCATGACACCCTCCCTCCAGAGTCTGCTCCCAGGAAGCCACGGCAGAGTTAGTGCTGGGACAAATAAATCAGGATGGTGGCCCCAGGCGTCGCATTTCGAGGCCTTTGTGTTGCTGGAAGAACCAGACAACTGGAACTACGTCAACAGGGGCGACCCCAGGGCTTGTCTCCTGGCGGTGCCCTTCTGGCCTCACCTGCCTTCTTGGGCAGGGAGGGGCAGAGCTTGCAGGGCTGTATTTGCTGCTCCCCATCCCCCTGTCATTGGCTCCAGAGGGTCAATAAAACCCCAAGAGTCTGGAGGAGAGCAGTTGGCCAGAGGGGCTGACCTTCATCATGGTTCTCTCCAGCATGGGACCAGGGGCTCTGTTCACCCCACCCCCACCCCCGTATCCTGGGAGGGGACAGGGAAGCATCTGACTTCCTGCCCAAAGATCCAGAATCTGGAATCCAATCCCAGACCCTTCCTCAAAGACTTATCCACCACTCTGCAGTCCAGCCCAAGTCAGTGAGAGCTGGGGTGCTGACGACCACGTGTCTGACAAGGCATTGAGTCCTCCCAGCTGGAAAAGCCTCTGAATCTGTAAGAAAGAGAACACAAACCAACAATGACACACTCACAGCCTTAGTCTCAGTTCCCACCAAAACACAGAGCATTTCCTGTGCCTTTTCCGTTATTTCACAAGCTGCTTCTTACGTCTCCCTCTGGGCTCCAGGACAGACAGCTGTTTCTCCCCTCAGAAGCCAGACAGTTGCCTCCAGCCTCTCCTGGTCAACGCCATGGCCAAGACCCGTAGTGACCATCTGCTGTACTCCCTGGAAGAGCTGGTGCCCTATGACTTCGAGAAGTTCAAGTTCAAGCTGCAGAACACCAGCCTGGAGAAGGAGCACTCCCGGATTCCCCGGGGCCAACTCCAGACAGCCAAGCCAGTGAAGCTGGCCACTCTGCTGGTCACCCATTACGGGGAGGAGGACGCCGTGCGGCTGACCCTGCAGGTCCTGAGGGCCATCAACCAGCACCTTCTGGCAGAGGAGCTCAACAGGGCAATCGGCCCAGGTAAGCGGCCCCACGCGCCCTCCTCTCCCACTGCGACTGCTGGCTGTTTGCAGAGTGGGGTGGAAGGTGCAAGAGGGACCAGTTCGGACCAGTGCGTCCTGACTTGGGGGTTAGAAGTCCGAGGTCTGCAACAACCGCGGTGACTTCAGCCAAGCAAGTCCTTTCCCCCTCTCTGGTCTTGGAAGCTGGAGTAAAGCTAAGGCTCAATGGCTTTTTTAAAAAAAACCCAGAAGTATGAGGTTCTGACTATGGGGCAGGATCAGGAAAGGCAGGAGCTGGATGCCTGTTGGTAGAGAATTCCTCACTTCATTTGTCATTAACACTTACCTACAGATGAGTATCTTTGGGTGAGCAAGAAACTAACCACTCCTGTCAACAGGGTTGATGGGTAATCTCATTGTTATCCACCTCATTTCAGTTTTGAGTTTTTCTCTAACACATGTTACAAAGATATTTTAAAATTCTAAAAGGACTTTCTCCTTCCTTTTCTTTTCCTTCCTTCCTTTCCTCTTTGTCTTTCTTTCTCTCCTTCCTTCTCTCTCTCCCTCTTCCTTTCTTCCTTCATCTTATCTTTCTTTCCTTTTTTCCTTCCTTATCCTTCTTCTGCTACTCTTTTGCCGTAACTTTCTGATTTTATTACATTGTGATCAAAGACTGTGGCCTATTTGATTTCTGCTTTTAAAGACTTTTTTTGGAGATTTGGGGTGTGGGGGGGCTAATCGGTGATCAGTTTAAAAAACTATTTTTCGATGTTTGAATTTTTCTTCTATTTCTAGACTTTAAGAATACATTAGGAATGCTTTCCATGTGCTTCTATGAGGTAGAAGAGTTTACATAACATAAAAATTCTCTGCTCTTTGAAATAGTGATAAAGCTAAACTGTAATCTGAGTCTGGTGTAATTTGATGAGTAGAATTTTAAAATTAATTTTTTGTATTTTAAAATCGGGTTATTCATCTCTTCAGGATTTCTTACCAGTTCTTGAGCCAGTTTTCATAACATATTTTTCCTAGAAAGCCAATAGCAAAGTGTTTTAAGCAACTATAATTTTAATAAGGGCTTTTCAAACCAAAAATTAAGGTGCTAATTATAGGTTATTTTCATTTCTTTATTAAAGTAGTGGTTTTCAAATTGTATCCCAGGAAGACATTTCAGGGATTCTTTAGAATGTTAGCAAATACTTGATTCAAATTTTATTAATTGTTTAACTTACAAAACTAACAAATTCATATTAAAATGAGTCATTAACCAAATTTTAAAATATTGGAGGCCATCAGTGTGACAGTTCATGCTTGAACTCCTTTTTATGGAGACCTTGGAATTCAGCCCTTCCTGTCATTTCTGTTTAATTAAACATTGTTCTGAAATTTCCAGGCAAGCTGTCTTTTAAAAAAAATTACCATTTACACTTATCTGAGTTAGGATTTTCTTCACTTCATGAAACCAAAGGGGGAAAAAAAAACCCAAAATAAATTAGTTTCTGAAGTTTTAACTGTCCTTCATGACCCCAATTTCAATTTTTTGTGCCGATCTTTATTGACTGATAAGTGAGCTTTGTAGATCTGTAAATCGCACACAAATGTATACCAATAAACTAGGGTTTTCACTTATATATTAAGAATTCTGTGTAAGACCTTATATTGGAAACAAGCTCTCCTGCCTAAAAAGTTTGAAAAGCACTATTTCAGAAATAAGATAGCAGATAATTAGTATGTTCTTATTTAATGGTAATTGACTGCTGTTGTCTAGAATGTCCTGAACTTCTCTAATTTCCAAAGGGATTCTGTCTTCTCTCCCTTCCCCCAAACCTTGAACCTGAGCACCGGACATTTTCATGCCTTTTCATCTCATTGTCTTTTCAGGGTGTCAGGTAAAAGAAAGTGACACAGACAGTTCAGCAATGTCTGGTTCCTCTGCGGAGATTAAGCCCAAGAGTCTGAAGATACCAGATGGCCTGGAAGGTGACAAGCAGCAACAAAGTGGTGACGGGGCTGGCTGCCCACCACCCATCCAGCCTGAGGCTGGAAGGGGGCCCCAGAAGAAGCCTCTGGGCCAACGGAGAGATCAGAAAGGCTCTGAGGGCCTAGATGTGCAGGGCAAGCCAGGGGCCAGGAACACAACTCTGTCTTCCAAGAGAAGCCCCTTTCCCAGCAAGCCACAGGGGGAGAAGGGGAGCAATGTGGGGGTCAGGCTGCGTAGGAACGCCAGCTCTGCAGGAAGGCTCCAAGGACTCTCCAGTGGGTCGTTTGCTGGGTCCCTGGGAAGGAAAGAATTTAAGATATCTGAAGCATATTTACCTTCAGGAAAGAAGCGACCCAAAAGTCTTGAATTTACCATTTCTCCAGGAGAGACAGAACCTCTCAACCCAGAAACTCTTCTGCTTCAAGAGAAAACGAGAAGTGAGAATCCATGCTCAGCAGCCACTCTGAACACAGGGGCTACTGTGGCTGCAGAGAAAGGCTCCAGGAATCCAGAACACGCCATGACTCTGGAGGGGGGAGCACTCAGGAATACACTTTCCAGTGTATCATTGGCTGGAAAGAAGATCTGGGAGCATCCAGAGTCCACAGTACCTGCAGAGAAGAGTGGAACTGAGGCTCCAAAGACCTCTAAGACCTTGAAGGAGGTGGTAGGTGGTGTGCTCCATGATCCTTCAAATCCAGAAGTCCCTCCATCTTCAGGTAAGAAAGGACCTCAGAATCCAGAAGACCTGGCATCCTTAGGAATGACGACCTTTGCAGGTTTCCCCCTGCAAACCTGCTTTTATCCCCACTGTATTCATTTCACTGGATCCCTGGGTCCCCCTTGAGATCCTCCACCCTTTGAGAATCTGATGTAGGCTCTGAATTCTGAAAAATGCATATCTGCACATTTTCATAAAATGTTGCAAACATTTCAGTTAGTTAGTTCTTAGACACTCTAAAGTCCTTCTTTAGAATTCCCAAGGGCTCCATGGACCCCAGGTTGAACATCTGAGAAAGACTGGGTACAAATATCACCTTCTCACAATACCTCATGGCAGTATGTCATGGGACTGCGATTCTGCTATTCGCCTCTCTCTGAGCAGGGAGGGAGCTGTTGGCTAAAGTCCTAGGTCTCTTTTACTAAAGAGGCAGAAATTAGGATGGTGATGGGTTGTGAATGACAGAAACGCCAAAATAACATAACTGAAACAAGATAGACATGTGTTCCTCTTTCACATAAATGACACACAGGTGGTCCAGGACAAATGTGGTACCCCATGGTCAGGAACCCAAGCTCCTGCTGCTTTTCTGCTCTACGGAGTTTGCTCTCAAGGTTGTGGTCTCAGATGGTGGCATCCTCATTCCAGGCAGCAGGATGGAGGGACAAAGGAGAATAGTATCACTTAGGGAAGGTTTTCGGAAGTTTCTAGATGCCGCTCGTCATGCCTCCATTTACTTCCTCTTGGCCAGAATGTACAGGCACGTCGTGGGTTTGGTTCCAGACCACTGCAATAAAGCGAATATTGCAGTAAAGCAAGTCACATGAATTTTCTGGTTTCCCGGTGCATATGTTTATACTATACTATCATCTATATTGTGTGCAAAAGCATTAAAAAAAGTACCTACCTTAACTTAAATATACTTTATTGCAAAAAAAAAAAAACTTTATTGCTAAAAAATGTTCACCATCATCTGACAACACAGGGTTGCCACAAACCTTCATTTTGTAAAAAATGAAGTCTGTGAAGGGCAATAAAGTGAAGTGCAATGAAGTGAGGTGTGTCTGGAGTCACATGACCACATCTAACTGCAAGGGAGGCTAAGAAATGTAGTTTTTTGGGGGGAGGGGGCGGGGAACAGCCATATGGACAGCAATCAATGCTATCACAAGGGAAGGAGGGGAAAACGGTCACTGGGGAGCTCGCAGTCTCACTTGCAGATGTGATATGAATTCCTGGGACCCTGCGAGAGGAGGTGGCAGGAGGGGACTCGTGGATTGAGTACGTTTCTATTCCTCCTGTATCTCCTGTCATTTCTGCTTTATGAATCTGTGCTATGGTCTTGGGGCAGAGCTGGTCACAGCTGTAGGTCATCACGGTGGGCTATACCCTTCAGTCTTGTAAAGTCCCCTTCTTTACTTTCACTTCATGCTTCCTGAATCTGGATGTGAGCAGTGGCCCATTCATTCCTTCATTCAACACGCACTTCCCAAATGCTCACCACATGCCAGGGATTCTGCTAGGGGCTGGGGGTCTGGCCATGAGCGAGTCATCATCCCTTGGGAGCTCTACGCAAGTTATGAGCAGTCTAGGTGGTGGTTAAGTGGCAAACACCAGTCAGAATGTCTTACTATCTTTATATCACCTGTATCAGTGTACGTGCAGGAGGAAGGCATAGAATTTGTAGCAAAAGGCCTTTCTTTAGGATAAATGCCCAAGAATTCCAATCCTCAGGACTGATATGAGATCTAGCCCTTAGCCCTCAGTCCCAGTGGCTCCTTTGCTACCTCGCTGGAAGGAAGTCGGGGGAGGACAAGCTAGGGAGAGGCCTCAGTCTAACCGAGAATGTACGTATCCCAGGCACGGACTCTCGCTAAGCTGTGATTTGCAGCATTCCTTGGTAACATCTTGGGTTTGTCACTCATGAGATTTTTCCACTGCTATGTCCCCAGGGAGGCCGCAGGACAAGGCTGTGTGTCCCCTTTGCCGTGTCCAGGAAGGAGACCCAGTTGGTGGCAGCTGCGTGCATGTTTCCTGCAGCTGCTCCGTTGCTTCTAGGGATCCTGAGGCCTCACGCGGCCACTCATCCAGCTGCCCTCGGTGCCAGGACTTGCTCCCGGGGGAGAGCCATGGAAGCCTCGAGTGGCAGGAGGGCCTGCAGATGGCCAGCCTGAGCCCCAAGTCCCTGCCACAGTGTGAGCGTCACATGAAGCAGGTCCAGCTGCTCTTCTGCGAGGACCACGGGGAACCCATCTGCCTCATCTGCGGGCTGAGTCAGGAGCACCGAGGCCACCGGGTTCGCCCCATCGAGGAGGCCGCCCTGGAATACAAGGTAGGGCTTCCTGCTTTGGGGTCCTTCTCTGCTGGGCACTTGAACACATCGGGGCTTGCTTCATTTCCCCCAAAACCCTGGGAGTTGGTGCATTGGCCAGCATCTTTGGGCTGTAAATGGCAAACACAATACAAAGCAAGCCAGCAAAGAGGGATTTACTGGTTCATGTAGCTCAGAGGTCTATGGGAATCTAGCTTCAGGTATGGCTGAATCCAGGTGCTCACAAGAGGTCATTAGAAATCTTTCTCACTGCCTCTTGGTTCTGCTTCCTTTGGTGTGATGGATTCATTCTTCCTCTTTCCTGGGTACCTCTCCCTGTGCTCTTGGCTGCCTCACCCTCAGCTTTATTGCCTGAAGCAAGTTTTCCCATCTAGAGTTGGCACCAAAATGGCAGGAGCCAAGTTCAAGCTTTGACAAGTGCTCTTTTTTTCCAGGAACAAATTCAGAAGCAGCTGGGGCATCTGAAGGAGTTGAGAAAATCTGGAGAGGAGCAGAGATCTCAGGGGGATAAGAAGACAGCAAACTCCCTGGTAAGGCTAGGGTGGTCTGTCGCCAGTCTTTGCCTGGATTCACCCCTGCAGAAGGAGGGAGGGAACCGAGAGTGAGCAGGGGTCCCTGAGGTCCTGTACTGGTTCACAGGGAAGCAGAGCCGATCACATAGTTAGAATCACCTGCTCTTGGGGGGCAGGGAATAACAGGTGTCAAAGGATGAGCTTGTCCCAAGGGAAACCACCTCCAGCAAGAAGTGGCATCTCCCAGGACCCTGTCATGCTTTCTTAGACTCACCACAAAATGGTTTAGAGAAACGAATGCCAGTGGCTGTAGCTGAGGAATGGGATTGAGGAAAGGGGAGGAGAGACTTTTCAACTTTAAATACTCCTCTGTATTGCTTTTATAATTGTTGTTGTGGTCTATTGTACTTTTTTTTTCTTTACAAAAACCATGTTGATTTTTAAAATTCAAATGCTTAAAGTAGACATTTTCTTTAAAACTGTGGTTTTGCAACGCCACAGATTTCAATAAGTACAACTTAGTGGCCTTCCTGTTAAGCTGTTGTCCAGACTCGGATGCGTTAAGTTGCTCCTGTTTTCCCTGCATGCGAAGGAGCCTACCCACAGAGCCTTGATTTGTCTGGTGCATTTCTGTTGGTTGGATCCTGTCTCCCACTCTGAGTTCCAAACTTCTTCAGGGACCCACCACACTGCAGTGGGAAACAGGCAAAGACAACAAAGGGCAGAATGGGAGGAGGGTGGCATTGGTCCAGGGGTCTGACTTTTGGGAAACTCTTGAGTTGTAGTAAAATGAAAACCCTTTCCTATAATCCCAGGTGGCTTGGAACTTGTGGATGGAGCAGAGGTCAGGGGTGCCCCCCCAAGGAGGGTGAGGCAGGAGCCTGGGCTGCTCAGGGAAACCCAGGGAGACAAGAGGGTCCAGCCTTCCCTTAAGATACAGTGTCACGGGCTCTGTGGAAAGGAGATGCTGTTTTCAGGCCTTTGCCTTCTACTCCTCCTTTTTTCAATAATTAAAAGAAAAAATTTTAATCATAGGGAAGGGGTAGGGAAAGCTCTTCTTTATAGCAGAAAGCCAGATAAAACAAGTATAGAAGAATAATTGAATTAGAAAATTTCCACTATACAATTGACACCGACAGGGATCAGCAACAGATACTAAAATTTTTAGAGAAAATCGTTAAAGAACGGGATATTTACACACTCTCAAAGTACCACTCCCCAAATTACTTAGGAATTATAAAGGAAATAATATATATTTACAGTAGCGATATCTGGTAGACGCTTCCTTAACCAAGCATCAATCCTAGTATGACTATAATGGTGACGGCAAACTGGACAGTCTTTGCCTCCCAGTGGGGTATGCTAGAAAGAGCATGGCATTAGGTCTATGGTATTCTTGCCCCAAATGTTTCTCCTGAATTTAATCATGAGCAAAATTATAGAATTTTAGAATATAGGCCATTGAATGAGACAACTGACCTGTCCTCTTAAAAAAAAGTCCACGTTACTGCCATCAACAACAACAAGAAGTGTTCCAGACTCCATGTTTAGGAACATCACATTGGAAACTTGAAACTGGCCACGGTGGGAATATCAACACCACAGAAATGGCAAATGCCACAGCCCAGCCTTGATTGATTGTTTTGTTGATGGTCTAGACTTAGAAAGTGTTGGAGAAAGTGTGACTCGTGCAGACCAGATGCACAGGTGCATGTCTGTGGTGCTGCATTCTAAAGACTGAGAGAACACTCTTCCGCACCGGAAACCCAGGACGTGATTCAGCAGGGTTGCTGATGTCACAGAGGAAGGAGTGAGGTTCCACACACATCGAGTTTATAGACTCACTCCTTAATTACAAGAAAATACCAAGCAACATCAGAACCACTCTCGAATGTCGACTAAGGGACTACGGTGGGCGGGGGAACAGGAGCCGGGCAAACATCCACGAAGCATCCTGTGAGGCCCTGGGCTCTCTGGAATTTACACCAGAGTTCTATCCACTAGTATTTTTTGTTAATTGTGTATCAGTTTAGCTAATAAATGAATGTGCCCATATTAAAAACAACAACGACAAAAGGTGAAGAAACTTTTTTGGTTCAAAAGAACTAAAGACTTAATCCTGTCCTTTTGAGCCAAAAATGAGATTTCTTCTGTCCAGTCCTAGTAGATCTGAAGGGCCCTCTCCCCCCTTGGAGGAAGGAAAGATGCCCTAGAGCCACTTCACATGTCCATAGAAGCTTTTTAGTGATGATGAGAAAGAGGACGGCAGAAGAGGTCATGGTTGGCCAGTGTGCAAGAGTATTGGAAGTCAAGTTCACTTGCGTTCAAATAGATGGACTGACCCACCCCTTTCAGGGCAGTCTGAGACTGTCGGGGAGTGGAGAGAACTCTCCCTCCTGGAGACTTTGTGGTCCTGACCTTGTCTGTTTATGACTCCAGACATATGCAATCCTCACGCTGCCTTTCAAGGAAGGAAGAAGGTGACACCAGTTATCTTAGTGTTCTGGGGCTGCCCTAACAAAGTACCATAAACTGGGCGGCTTAAACCACAGAAATGTATGCCTCCCACAGTTCTGGAGGCAAGGTGTTGGCAGAGCTGCTTCCTTCTGAGGGCCGTGAGGGAAGGCTGCTCCAAGGCCTCTCTCCTTAGCTTTTAGGTGTCTCCTTCCCCCTGTGTCTCTTTACATGGCATTCTCCATGTGTGTGTATCTGTGTCCAAATTTCCCCACTCCAGTGGCCCACTCCACTCCAGCACGACCTCATCTTAACTAATTGCATCCTCAATGACCCTATTTCCAAATAAGATCATACACTCAGGTACTGGGGTTAGGACTTATAACACATACATTTTGGAGGGGACACAATTCAATCTATTTTACCAGGTTTTAGGGCATTTTCCAAAAGCCAACCTGTTCTGGAAGGTTCCAGCCCATTTTGCCTCCTACTCTGGAATTCAGGCCTCCAAGAGGCTGAGAAAGCCTGCTCTTACCCACCTCCAGGAGGTGGGCTTCTGCGGGTTCCCTGGGCACACACGTCTACCTCACTGCATAGGCCCCTACACCTCCCTGACTTCTGTTCCCCAGAAACAAGCTGAAACCCAGAAGCAGAGAATCCAGTACCAGTTGGAGCAGTTATGCCAGTTTTTAGAGCAGCAAGAGCAGCTCTTTGTGGCCTGTCTGGAGGAGCTGGGCCAGACCATTGGCCAAGTCAGGGAGACATATGGCACCCGGGTGACAAGGGACATCGCCCTTCTCGACAAGCTGATTGGGGAGCTGGAGGCCAAGCAGTGCCAGCCGGAATGGGAGCTTATGAAGGTAAGTGTGGCTGGGTCTGGCCTTCCCCCATCCACTGTGCACAGTAGGGTGACATGGGCTCCCAGCACTGCCATCAGCTCTGCCCAAGCCAGTGGGTAAGGCCCTTAGGGCCGGGGGTGGGATTTGGTCTTGGTGACCCACAATGCCCAGGCCCCTTCAATGAATTCTCAGGAGCCCAGGATGGCCCAGTATCTAGGGGATCCCGTGACATCTCCCAGAAGAGATCAGCAGAGTTTGGGTACAGTTATGTGCAGGCCCCAGCAGGGGTGCCACCTCAGCAGATTAGAATTAGAACTGGGGAGAGGTGCCCCATTTTTGCTGACACTGTGGGGCTGGGAGCCCAGGAGGAGAGGCCAGGAGTCAGCACAGCCCCTATGAGACTGGTAATAGAGAACTTCCCTCTTTTCTCTCCTAGGACATCGGAGTCACCCTGCACAGGTACCAAGAGGTCCCCTGATGATCCCTTGGGTGTCCTGCAGGAAGCATTTGGGGAGGCAGACCTAGGAGGGAGATGATCCCAACCCGGGGCCTGTGGCTCCTCCCTGGGTCCTCCCCTCTCCTGCAGCTTCCGAAGGTGAAGGCCTTTCTGGACTTGTGTAGCAAGAATGGGAGCACAGTCAGGAGGGGGAGCATGGGGTCAAAGACTGGACCAAATGAACATGGCCTGTTGTGTGGTGGTGGCTTCATAAGAACCTCCCCCTAACAGACTGTGTCCCATGCAATTCGCCTTATGAAAACTGTTCCTGCAGGAGTGCTTGTGGCCACAGAGAGGGAAGCACTTTCCAGGAGTGGATCTGCTAAGCCCAGTAGGCAGGGGAAGGGAGGGAAGAGGAGGGGAGGGAAGGGGAGGGGAAGGGAGGGGAAGAGGCTGGACCTTCCAATCGCCTGGGGGAGCTTTACAAAATCCTGACATCCAGGTCCCGGCAGACAAATTAAACCTGAATCTTCAGGAGTACAACCCAGGCATCAATTTTTTAAAGTATTTTTTTGGTGGTAAAATATACATAACAAAATTTACCATTTTAACCATTTAAAAATGTACAGTTCAGTGGCTTTAAGTACATTCGCATTGTTGTGCAACCATCACCATGATCCATCCCCAGAATTTTCTCATCTTCCCAAATGGAAACTCCCTACCATTAAACAACTCCCCAATCTCCCCTCCCCCAACCCTTGGCAACCACCATTCTACTCTCCGTCTATATGAATCTGACTACTCTAACTACATCATATAAGTGGAATCATACAATATTTGTGTTTTTGTGTCTGACCTACCTCACTTAGCATAATGTCTTCAAGGTTCATTCATGTTGTAGAATGTGCCAGAATTCCATTCCTTTTTAAGGCTGAATAATATTCCATCATGTGTATATACATTTTGTTTATCTATTCATCCATCAGTGGATACTAGGTTGCTTCTACCTTTTGGCTACTGTGAATGATGCTGCTATGAATATCGGCATACCTATATTTGTTTGAGTCCTGCTTTCACTTCTTTTGGGTATATCCCCAGAAGTGGAATTGCTGTATCATACAGTAATTCTATGTTCAGGTTTTTGAGGAACTAGAGTACTATCTCCCATGATGTCTACACCATTTTACATTCCCACCAGCAATGCTCAAGGGTTCCAATTTCTCCATATCCTTGCTAACACTTGTTATTTTTTATTTTTTTTAAATAGTAGCCATCCTAATGGCTGTGAAGTGGTATCTCATTGTGTTTATTTTTCTCGCTTAATATCATTTTTATTTCAATAGAAAGAAAAAGACTCAGGGAAGTGTAATTAATTTGACATAGGTAATTCTGGGCTGAGCATTTCAACATCAGTACCACTTTATGGCCATTATCAAAACTCACTGTGATTTTGATATCAGTGGTTTTTAAAACTCCCCCAGGTGATGCCAATCCATGGCCAGAGTTGAGGACCAGTGTTTAGAACTTGAAGCCCAGGGAGAACTTTCTTTGCGAAGCCAAGGCTGGACTGGGTGTGCCCTGTGGAGGCTGCACCTCCCTTCCAGCTCATGAGACCTTGGGCTACCCCCATGCTCCAGTCCTCTTTGGCCAACGATCTTTTGTCTCTAGGGCCAAGAAGGTGACTGTCCCTGAGCTGTGGGCCACCCCTCCAGAGGTGAAAGAAAAGATCCACCTGCTCTACCAGAAATCACAGTTTGTGGAGAAGCGCATGAGGCACTTCTTGGGTAGGTGGGCTTGTGGGAAGATGGGAGGCGCCTGCTCACCTCCTCCCTGAGAGCCACGTAGCCTGGAGCCCCCTGGTGTCCCTTCTCCATCCCCCATGGCCTTTCTGACTCTGCCTTCAGCCCCTCCCAGATCTGTCCCTATCCGGGAAACTAACTCAAACTCCTTCTCCTTTTAGAAACCCTGCGTTCAGAAATGGAAATGTTCAACGGTGAGTCCGGTGGTGGTAGTATGTGTTGGCCAGGGATTACGGCAATTTCCCCTTGTGCTGTTGATTTCTGGGAATTATTTAGAAAAGAGAAAACACCTGTAACAAAGGTGGGAGAAAAGTCATGACAAGTCCTCACAGGCTCTGTGCCAGGGTCGTTGGCTGTCAACTCACCAGAGCACAGAGTATCCAAGGCAGGCCTGTGTACCAGAGAGGAATGGGGTTATATCCAAGCAGAGGAAGCCATGTCCTGAGCAGGGGGAGGGAGTCACTGTCTTTCCTTGTTGTGGGGACCAGGGTAGATTTAGCCCTCTGAATGGGAATGCTCAGGATTTTTCCCATCTCCTTTTCTCTGTAGTTCCAGAACTGACTGGTGGTCAGGCACCCTGAGGCAAGTAGACTTGGCCTGCTGGGTCCCTGTGCTGTCCCCCGGTGCATTCCAGAAGAACGACCCTGTCCACGTTTCTTGGATGTGGGGAGAACCCTGTGGGGATGTTGCCCATGGACCTCAAGCTAGGAATTCTAATTCTCTCTGCAGTTAATGTGATTCTGGAAGCAGAAGCTGCCCACCCCAACCTCATCTTTCATCTTCTCTGATGACTTGAAGAGTGTGAGACTTGGAAAAAAAGTGGGACCGTCTACCTGCTAGTCCAGAAAGATTCTATAGCTGAATCATTGCCCTGGGCTCTCTGAGTTTGCTCTCTAGCTGCCATTACTGAGAAGTGAAGGTGGGAGACAAGACAGGGTGGGTCCTGGGTGTCTGCAAGGCAGCCACGAGCAGCAAGGAGAATATGGCTCTCTCACCGGAGAATGGTTATTGGGTAGAAATGATGATGAAGTAAAATGAGTGCCAGGCGTCCAGCTTTCCCTCCACCCGGATGAGGGAGCCCCCCAGGCATGTGGGCATCTTCCTGAACTACAAGACTGGGGACATTTCCTTTTACACTGTGACAGCCAAATCCCACATCTCAACATCCACTGGCTTCTTTTCCTCTGGGCCCCTTCAACCTATCTTCAGCCCCAGGACACATGATGGAGAGAACATGGATCCTCTGAATATCCATCCAGTGGGTGGCCAGGGGCCTCACTGAATATCCAACACTTTGCATCTTTCTTCAGGCTCCTGCCCTGTATCTTGAATCCATACATTCAACAGTCATTATTGAACACCTACTGGGTTCCAGCTGCTGTGGGGAATATAATCAATAAGAGAATAGGCCCTGTGCTCAAGGAGCTTATGGAACAGAAGCAGAAGTAAGCTGGGTAAACAAATATTGGTAAACCAAGGGTAAAGAGAACACATGTATTGATGACATGCCATGGATTTCAGAGAAGGAAGCACACAGCTGTTGCTTAATAAATCCTTGTATGAATTAGCACACTAAGATGCTCCTGAGACAGAGAGCCCACCCTCGTTTTCCCTCAGGACTCCATGGCAAGGATGTGTTCCCTCATTCTATCCTCCCTTTTTTTTTTTTTATAAATAAAATTATTTATGAATAATAACATCATAGAGCTTACAAAAATGATCATTAACCATAACTTTTTAATTTTACAAATGAGAGTTTTGAGGCCTGGAATTAATGCATTTTGTTCATTTACTTATTTTTCTACCAGTGTTTGGGGACTGATTTTGGGCTAAAAGCAGCACCAGCTGCTGAGGTTACAGAGAGAGCAAGATAAAATTTCTGCCTTTTAGTGAAAACCTTAACTGTAGTAAGGATCTGAACAGTAAATGTATAAGCCCAGAGCAACATAGGTACTAAAATATAAATATATATTGGAACAATATGTGAGCATATTACAAGTAGTAACTGAATAGAGGATTCTGAGAGAATTTCACAGAGTATTTTAAGTGAGTCTTAATGACTAAGAATTATTTTGAAAAGGAGTGGTGAAAAGGCTTTTTAAGTGAAGAATGGCATATTAAGTGTCACAATATGAAGCAGCATGAGATTTACAGTTTAAAGCGCTTGATGGGTTTTTGATGGTATGTCAGTGTGGTATGAGAATGGAAACTCAAGACTCATATTGTCAAGAGCCTTATGCACTATGCATAGGAATTTGGACTTCATTGTGCTGTCGGGGAGAGCTAGTGAAGTGTTTCAGGGAGGCCAAATAGAGGTTAAGTGGCTTGTTATCATTCACAGGAAGTAGAGTTAAAGTCATGATTGAAATCCAATGTTCTTGTTCTTATTAACAAGTAGACTATAATAAGAGTATAATATATAATAATAATATTTATTATACATTTACTGTGTGTTTAGTTCCATGTTTTTATTTTAGTTAATCACCATAAAGCTATGGAATAGAGAAGAATTCTGCCTAGAATGACTTGCTGATTATAAGTAGGAAAAAATACTTTTGAGCCACTACGCTTTGATATTTGACCAAACCCTGTATATGTCTGCAGTTTCTATTTGCCTGAGAACTGGAAGAGTGAGTAAAAACAGCTATACCTTTATCACTTCAGGAAACTGAGAGATTATTTTGTGAATCTGTAATAAAACCCATTAAACTATCAAGACTTCTCAGCTAGATTAGAGTAGGTGGTAAGGGAAAAAAAATCGTTTATGGACAGAAAAAGACCTTGAAAAAAATCACATGAATGCCTTCAATAAGTCATTACATAGACCAAAACCATGCCGATGTCAGTCCATATCATGCTGGAGCCACCATAGAGCATCAGAGTTTAGGGTACAGGGAAGCAGGAAGAGAATGTCGGCCTACAGGGCAACAGTGAAAGATTTTAGTATCCACCGAGGAGACGGGATGAACCATTTTGAGACTCTGCCAGGGGTAGGAGGGCTTTTATAGGGTGAGATTAAGACGACTTTCCTTGTATTGTTTTCTCTAGTGGGTGTCTAAACTACTATTAATAAGATCCATAGTTTTGGTTATATTCTCCAAGGTTGCAGTGGAAATCAGAAAACTATAAGACAGTTGAGTTTGGCTAACTGAAAATTACCAATTATACTCAGAAAAGAGGAGAGGAAGCAGTATGAGACCATTAGTTAAATGCTACAAATATGACTTCCTGTAGTTGAGCATTTCTATCTCATTTATTGTTAAAAATGTCTTTTGAAGTCTCAAGATGAAAAATCACTTAGAAGCAGAAATCATTTTTAGGGCTTCCCTGGTGGCGCAGTGGTTGAAAACCTGCCTGCCAATGCAGGGGACACGGGTTGAAGCCCTGGTCCGGGAAGATCCCACTTGCCGCGGAGCAACTAAGCCCGTGCGCCACAACTACTGAGCCTGCGCTCTAGAGCCCGCAAGCCACAACTACTGAAGCCCATGCGCCTAGAGCCCGTGCTCCGCAACAAGAGAAGCCACCGCGATGAGAAGCCCATGCACCGCAAAGAAGAGTAGCCCCCGCTCACCACAACTAGAGAAAAGCCCGCACGCATCAACGAAGGCCCGACACAGCCAAAAATAAATAAATAAATAATTTTTTTAAAAAAAACTTTAAAAAAGAAATCATTTTTAACAGAGTCAATGATTAAGCCTGCGGGTACTAACAAAGCCTTTTATTACAAAGAGTCTGGTATATAAGATGGTATCCTCTGTAGTATATTTTTTCTATAGATCTAAAGGACTAATCATTTCAGCAAAGGCTGGAACTCTAAAGCACTAGAATTTGTTTTGATCATATATTGCATTACTGTTAAATGCCCAGGCAATAAAAGTTATCCATTCTGTCTTCCTGGAATATTAAATTGATGGAAGAACTGAATTTTCGTAGAATGTTCATCTGTTTGATGTTACACTGTCAGGTGTGTGCATTTAAAAGTGACCTTCTGGGGCTTCCCTGGTGGCGCAGTGGCTAAGAATCCCCCTGCCAACGCAGGGGACACGGGTTCGAGCCCTGGTCCGGGAAGATCCCACATGCCGTGGAGCAACTAAGCCCGTGCGCCACAACTACTGAGCCTGCGCTCTAGAGCCCACGAGCCACAACTACGGAAGCCCACATGCCTAGAGCCCATGCTCTGCAACAAGAGAAGCCACCACAATGAGAAGCCCGTGCACCGCAATGAAGAGTAGCCCCCGCTCGCCACAACTAGAGAAAGCCTGTGCGCAGCAACGAAGACCCACCGCAGCCAAAATAAATAAATAAATTAAATAAATAATTTTTTAAAAAAAAGTGACCTTCTGTGCACTCACACTATGGATACTGCCCAGTAATATTCTGTTTGCTTAGAGGGAAGAAGGATGACACCTCTATATGCTCCTAGTTTTGTTTATTTTTTAAACTTTTTTAAAAAAAATACATTTATTTATTTATTTATTTATGGCTGCATTGGGTCTTCGTTGCTGCACACAGGCTTTCTCTAGTTGTGGCAAGTGGGGGCTACTGTTCGTTGTGGTGCACGGGCTTCTCATTGCGGTGGCTTCTTTTGTTGCGGAGCATGGGCTCTAGGCGCATGGGCTTCAGTAGTTGTGGCATGCAGGCTCAGTAGTTGTGGCTCGTGGGCCCTAGAGTGCAGGCTCAGTAGTTATGGTGCACGGGCTTAGTTGCTTCATGGCATGTGGAGTCTTCCCGGACCAGGGCTGGAACCCGTGTCCCCTGCATTGGTAGGCGGATTCTTAACCACTGCACCACCAGGGAAGTCCCTATATGCTCCTAGTTTTTCTCCAGGTTTCTCCTGATTTTGTGGAACTGGGGGTTAGTGCACTGGGTTAACCCAATTCCGGTCTTTCAACATTTTCCTGTTGGCAGGCTATAATCAGAGTCAACCTGCCTGCATCTCCAAAAACTGCTCTGATTATCCTCACCTCCCAAAGGAACAGAAACAAGACACTTTAGGGTTTTGAGGATTTTATACAATTCACCTATCAAGTTTCTATCGATAGAGCTACTACCTAGCTAGTGAGCTAGTCTTTGAGGAGCTGCCTTGTTAGAACTTCAGGGATATTATACTAATGGCTAAGACAAATCACTTGGAAAAATATCCTTAACACATCACTTTATGGCCAGACTAAATATCTGTCCTATGAATAGTCAGAAGGAGATAAGACAGTGGAGAGAGGAAGATTAGAGAAAGAATGAGAGATGAAGCAAAGGGAGACAGAGAGGAAGTTTAAATCAAGTTGATTTATGGGATATCCTCCCTGTCTTGAGGACTTAGGAAGCCTTAGGAAAAAACAAGCAGACTGGATTATTATAAATCACTTTTGTACCTGTATTAATGAACTGTGGTTCTTAGAATTATTGGCTGGGCCCCATAAATAAATCCATTAGAAAATGTAGTTGTAACTGCATTTGTTGTCACTCAGTTGATTACTGTGAGATCCCACTTCCCTACAGGAGACCAAGAAAGAGATGGGGCTGCTGTCATGGAAAAACATTTGACACACATCCTAAGTGTCAGATTATTCTGTAATGAGCTATATCTGCAAATCTGTGGGCCTGTGGAATATTAGGTGTTTTAGTTCACAGATGTCCCTCTATCATCCTCCATTTAAAGAGACATAAAGAGAGGGGGGAGGGAGAGGGATGGACTAGGAGTTTGGGGTTAGCAGATGCAAACTATTACATTTAGAATGGATAAACAACAAGGTCCTACTGTATAGCACAGGGAACTATATCCAATCTCCTGGGATAAACCATAATGGAAAAGAATATTTAAAAAAGAATATATATGTGTATAACTGAGTCACACTGCTGTACAGCAGAAATTAGCACAACAGTGTAAATCAACTATCCTTCAATTTAAAAAAATTGCCACACACACACACAAACAATAAAGAGACATAGAGAGGGATGTAAGAGAAGAGGAGGATTGGGAATTCCCTAGCAGTCCAGTGGTTAGGGCTCCATGCTTCCACTGCAGGGGGCATGAGTTTGATCCCTGGTTGGGGAACTAAGATCCAGCATGCCACATGGCACGGCCAAGAAAAAAAAAAGGAAAGAAAAAAGGAGGATCAAATGAAGATTGAACCCCAAACTCCTCCTACCCCAACTTCTCTTCCCATCTTCACACTACAGCCTAGATTGGACTTAGGTTCTCCATGGTTGTTGATCAGAGCACAAAACACATGCTTCGCTTTCTTCATGGAGCTTTGTTCTACATGCATAATCCACATGCTGGCACAGCTCACGTTCCCTATTTGTTTAGCCGTTCCCTACGGTTGGCCATTTGTTGTTGCCAATTCTCCCTTGCTATCGTTCCAGAAACAGCTTGGTGTATATATATATATATATATTTTATTTTTTGGTGTACATTTTTTGCCACCTCCTCCCCATACACATATTTTTTCTCCTGTTATTCCTAAAATTGTTCCAGAATGTGAGCTAATTGATAACACTTGCAGTAGTTGGCCATACAATATTTTGGAAAGAATGTTTCACGCCCAAAGCAATGTTTGCCGTTTAAAATTTTTGCTGATATAATAGAGATGTAATGAGGTTTTACCTGTGTTTTAATTTATTTAATTACCTGCTGAGGCTATGAATTTTTCCATGTGTATTTCTACTTTTTTGCTTCATTCTGTCAACACACATATTTGATAAACAACTATAATAGTAATAGAAAAGAGTTTTATTCAAGCCAAACTGAGGACTACAGCCTGGAAGATACAGATTTAAGAAGCACCTGAATTGTGTTCCATCAGACTACAAAATGGGGGAGGCTCGTACAGGCAAAAACCGCAAAGCTACATATGTTGTTTGTCAAGAACTACAATTGAGGACTTCCCTGGTGGCGCAGTGGTTAAGAATCTGCCTGCCAATGCAGGGGACATGGGTTCGAGCCCTGCTCCGGGAAGATCCCACATGCTGTGGAGCAACTAAGCCCGTGCGCCACAACTACTGAGCCTGCGCTCTACAGCCCGTGTACCACAACTACTGAAGCTCGCGTGCCTAGAGCCCACACTCTACAACAAGAGAAGCCACCACAATGAGAAGCCCGCGCACTGCAACGAAGAGTAGCCCTGCTCGCCACAACTAGAGAAAGCCCACATGCAGCAACAAAGACTCAATGCAGCCAAAAATTAAAAAAATTTTAAAAAAAAGAACTACAATTGAAGCTGGCAAGAAGTAAGAGTGCTTTTTAAGTATGGACTGGTTGGGGTCCAAAATAGTTGCAAAGTTACAAGGGGAAACGTTGGACCATTAGGTTGCAGCTGGCAGCTACAGCAGATACTGTTTTGAAAATGGCTTGTGGTATCCTTGAGTTTGATACAGTTCAGAAAATTCAGGGTCTCAATGATGCAGGCACATGTCTGAAACTACATCTCAATTGCCACCCGGCTCTATTTTTCTTTTAATATTTATTTTTTAATTTATTTTGGCTGCACTGGATCTTTACTTGCAGCATGCAGGCTTCTTAGTTGCAGCATGCATGCAGGATTTAGTTCCCCAAACAGGGATCAAACCCAGCCCCCTTGCATTGGGAGGGTGGAGTCTTACCCACTGGACCACCAGACAAGTCCCACCTGGCTCTATTTTGGATACCTGAACCACAGTTTTATATCTTGTCAGAACAAAGAAGAAACATCAAACATGACAGAGGTACATTCCTTCAAGGTTTCAAAAGGGACAGATCAGCATGCACACAGCTAGTTAGCATGACCTTGGTGTCTGGGTAGAGAACTTCATCTTCAAAGGAGTACCAGCATTGGCATCATGGGGGCAGGGAAGGGGGGGCATTTATCCCTATCTTCAAAGTGGACATTCTAGACAATCTAGTAACTGTATTCCTTTTTCTTTTTTCAAATGGTTAAAGCAGATGTATAATGTATGTTTGACAGGCCATAAGACAGGCCTGTTCTAGTTAGTATAAAGGTCAAGCCAAATCACGTATAAGCCAGAATGACTTCCCTATACTTCAACATGTGAAAATTGCTTCCATCAAGTCTATAAAAATGGTACAGGTCCTTTAACTACTTGCCATGTGGACTCTAGATTTTGAACTTAGTTGTCTGTAGTACTTCTTCATAGATATTTTACATACTAAACACTTGTATTTGTAGGACGTAATTTTCCCTGTCTGGTGGTCTTTTTTAATTGAGATATAATTCTCATAGCATAAAATTCACCCTTTTAAATACACAACTAAGTGGTTTTTAGTATATCCACCATGTGTACAAACATCACCACTAATTCCAGAACATTTTTATCACCCCCAAAACAAACCCTGCACCGCTCAGCATTCACTTGCTATTCCCGTCTGCCCCCGGCCCCTGGCAACCACTAACCTTTTTCTCTCTATGGATTTGCCTATTCTGGACATTTCACATAAGAATCACACAAAGTCTTGTGTCACCGGGTTCTTTGGCTTAGCACAATGTTTCAAAGTTCATCCATGTTGCAGCATGTATCACTGCTTTGTTCCTTTTTTACTGCTAACTAATAACCCATTATATGGATATACTATATCTTGTTAATCTGTTCAATACACAGGTTGTTTCTACTTTTCAGCTATTATGAATAATGCTGCTATTCAGGTACAAGTTTTCACTTCTCTTGGGTTTATACCTAGGAATGGAATTGTTGGATCCTATAGTAATTCTATGTTAACATTTTGAAAGACTGCCAAACTGTTTCCAAAGTGGCTAAGCATCTTTTCATTCTTTCTTTTCTTTCCTTCCTTCCCTTCCTTTTCTCCCTTCCTCCCTTTCTCTCTCTTTCTTTCTTTCTGCCGCACTGCATGAAGGGGCATGCAGGATCTTAGTTCCCCAACCAGGGATGGAACCCATGCCCACTGCAGTGGAAGCACAGACTCCTAACGACTGAAACACCAGGGAATTCCCACTAAGCATCTTTTCAAATGTTAATGATCATTTAGTTTTCCTCCTGTTCGGAATGACTTCATAGCTTTTGCCTTAGTCTTTGGTCAGTTAGCAGGAGCTCTTTGTATGATGGGAATGCCTTAGTCTTTATCTGGTTTATCTTCTACAATTATGTCCCAGTCTACTGCTTGATTTTATTAATATTGTTTTCTAAAGTTTTTTTTTAAATACAGTCACACAAGCTTATATTTTACTTTAAGGCACCTCAGTTTCCTATTTTGCCTCAATATTAAACTTAACCTTCTTTTAAGTGTTCTTTCATTGGCTATTAAATTCCATCTTTTTGTACGTAGTGTAAAGACAAGAGCCTTTTTTCCCAGAAGAATAGACAATTTCTGCTAGCACCAAGTTAAATGCTATCCTTGCATACAGGTCCACATATATTCAGATCAATTTTGGCTATACTGTTCTATTTATTCACGCATAGTTCAAACTACACTGCTTTGATTATAAAGGTTTTTTTCCGTAATTTTGATGTCTGGAAAGACAGGTATTCGTTTTGGTTTTTTTTTAAGTTTTGTTGCCACAGTTTTTTCTTTCTTACTTACTTACTTATTTATTTATTGCTGTGTTGGGTCTTCGTTGCTGCGCAAGAGCTTTCTCTAGCTGTGCTGAGCAGGGGCTACGCTTCATTGCGGTGTGTGGGCTTCTCATTACGCTGTCTTCTCTTGTTGAGGAGCACGGGCTCTACGCACGAGGACTTCAGTAGTTGTGGCTCAGGGGCTCTAGAGCGCAGGCTCAGTAGCTGTGGCGCACGGGCTTAGGTGCTCCGCCGCATGTGGGATCTTCCCGGACCAGGGCTCAAATTCGTGTCCCCTGCATTAGCAGGTGGACTCTTAACCACTGCGCCACCAGGGAAGCCCCTGCCACACACTCTCTTTATAACATGTTTTAGATCACAGCTGAGTGAGTCACCTATAGTTACCGTTAAGAAACAGAACTCATATTTTCACTTTACTCATCCTGCCTGAGGCTGGCGTTTACATAGAAGAATAAGGCAATCCCTGCTCTTGTGTGGCCCCAATTCCTGATCACTGCCTCACTGGAGAATGAACCGAGTATGGGAACAATGCAGAAAGAAAAGACGAATTGAGGACGGTAACGGAGATGGACAGCTAGAATTCCTGAGAAAATAAGATGGCCGGTCCAGACCGCTGTGTAGAGGTTGGCCAAGACGGGAGGGGAGCTTCGCCCAGCTCTGACCGAAGGGCCGCCCCTGCCGAAAGGGACGGCTGTAACAGGACCCTAGAGCCGACAGAAACCACGACCTACCACCACCTCGCCGCCACCGCAGTTTCTTGATAGACCCCAGCGGCTTGGTCGGAAACTGCGTCGGCCTCTCACAGACCTTCCGGTCCGTAGACGGCCCACTTCCGGTCGAGCCCCGGCCCTGCTCCGCCCCAACCGCGGCGCCTGGCGATCTCCCATTGGCTGTTTGGCACCGAACTACATTTCCCAGCATCCCTTGTAGCTAAAGCGTCCGTACCTGGAGTGGTGCCAACCTGTCTTGGAGGGTTTGAGTCAGCCTTCTGCTTTCCATCTCCCACGTGCAGCCGCAGAGAGAGTGGCTGCTGCCAACCTGGCCTCCCTGCGTCCCTGAGAGCTCCGCCGGCCGGCCTCGAGCCTCGCCTTCTCAAGCGCAGACCGTTCGCTCCAAGCGAGGAGACCAGGCTTCCGCACCGGAAACGGGGCACCGGGCGTGACGTCACTGCTGCCTCGGCGCACGGCCTCCCAGAAGGCACCGCGTCCCTGCCGTCCTCCCCAACTGACGGCGGCGCACACCAATAGTCGCCGGCTGCCTGTGAGGACATTCCGAAGGGCGAGGGGTGGGCTTGGCCTCTCGAGCCTAGTTTCCCGGTCTCTCCCCGAGTCTGGGTCTCTGGGTTGTCCCCAGTGAGCGCCCAGGGGCGGCAGAACCCCAAGAGGTGAGGGATTCCGGGAGGGCGGGAACCAGGCTGAGGCGGCCTCTGGGGAGCGGAACAGAGTCTATTGCTAGGGGATCCTGGCCGGATAGGTATCCGGGAGCGCACCCCAGGCAATGCCACCAGCTGGGCTTTGCGGTGAAGGTGCCCCTTGGCCAGTGGGAGAGGCTGCAGAGCGGGCCTGGCTTGGTGGGCCCTACTGGGATGTCCCCTGTCGCTCTTACAGGGCTTTGAGGGTGGAAAGGAGTCAGCAGGCCACATGTAGACACCTCATGCGGCCTTGCGTTTGCTCCTTGAACCATCAGCAGCCCCCGGAAGGGCATCCGAGGGACCTGCGGTCCAAGGGACGCAGTGAGGCCAGATTCAGTGGCCCAGTTGACTTGTAAACAGATGCCCTCGGTATTGGACCCCTGATTTCCTGTCTTCTGGCCCATTGCTTCTTCTACCAGCATGAGTTAAACCTTTCTTCCCAGTGGAGTTTGCACTTCATTTTCTCATGAGGATGGCTCTTGAGGTTTGAACATCTTCTGCTTTCATTCTCAGGATATTCCTTTCAGGCCTTGCTAAGAGTATCGGGTCAGGAATCTTCCTTACGGTTCTGAGTTCCCTACCGTAGCTTATCTTTCCTTTTTGATTTAGATCTCATGTGGCCTCACTTTGCAAGACACATACTGGAGTGCAGGCATCTCCAGCCTGACTCATGGTTTCTCTCATCTGCAGCGTGACTGACAGGTTTCCTCCAGTAAGAGGTGACTCTTGAAGCTCTGCTGAAGCAAGTGTGTGTGTGATTTCAAGGCACGATGGCTGCAAAAGTGGTTCCTATACCACCAAAGCCAAAGAGGTCCTTTATACTGAGAGTTCCTCCTAACTCCAAGCTGGGCCAAGACCTACTTCGAGATGCTACTAGTGGGCCCAAGACCATTCACCAGCTGGTTCTGGAGCACTTCCTCACCTTCTTGCCCAAGCCAAGCCTAGTCCAGCCCAGTCAGAAAGTCAAGGAGACCTTGGTTATTGTGAAGGATGTGAGCTCAAACCTTCAGAACAGAGGTAAGAAACACATACTGTTTTACTAGAAGAGAAGGGGATAGTACTGGGGGCTGAGCTAGACTTCCCTGTTAGTAATGAATTCAAGTTAGGTTGGTGGGTGTCAGAAAAAAAGAGTTGATTCCAATAAGTCAACATGCCAGGGAGAGGGAGTATTTTTTTCTCAAGCTGGAGCTTGAATGGTTTGCTAAGTGTGTGTAAAGCCACAGAATAAACAGTGTGTATCTTTTCTGTAGTGTCAGTTTTACCCAGACACTGGGGGAGGGGGAGTATCTTTTTAGGATAAAGGAATGTGGATGAATTATTGAATTGACTTCAGCTTATGTGGAATTTTGTTAACTTTTGTGCTTGCTGTGGGCATCTTCAGACTTTACCTTTCCCCATCCTTCCCCTTAGTAGTAACGGGAATTTTAAAAGGTGCTTAGGGGAATATCCTTTTCGTAGTGAAGAGACCCCATATAGGTTCAAGACCCTGTGGTTTGTGGATTGATCTCTGACTGGGCTCATAGGAACAGAAAAAGCTTTGAGTTACCTACCAAAGGAATGAGGACAGCCTGGCTTCAAGGTGTGGATAGAGTCTCCATATTAGAGTCACTGACTTTTCTATTAACTACAGCTTCCTCTTTCCCCAGTGCAATCTCATACCTTAGTGAAGCTTCTACCCAGAGAAGGAATCCAGCAGAAACAGGAGGCAGTGTCTCTGTGTTTGAAAGCTGAGTCTGAGGTGGGTTCAGTTTTCCTGTTCACTGTTTGAGTGCATCACCTTCTCTACTCTTGCAGC